>NC_072450.1:19111843-19774968 GCF_027596085.1 Anoplopoma fimbria
ACACAACACTATCCTGACAACAGCTGTGATCATCACGGAGCTTTATGGCACCACATGCACACTGTGAGAAGGGATAGTCTAATAAAGCTGCATTGATCTGGAGATGATGGCCTGATCAATTATTAATTGTCCACTCAAACCCCCCGAAATAATTTCCTCTGTTTTCTCACAGTCAGGAGCACAGACACGCACACACTCACACGCACACACTCACACTCACGCACACACGCACACACACAAGTAATTGGAGTTCAAAACTGGAAAGGACCTAGCTGAGCTAAATCCTGGGAAATAAAAACTAACGTTGCTCCGAAAATAGTAATACAGTATTTTGTATGTATTCATCAAAAAATATGTTTTAAAAAAATATATTTAAGCAGGAAAAGATATGAACATCTATGACGTATACAACGTATGACGAGGAGCTGCTCTGACCTAAACACGTCATTCATTCACGACCTCAACGTGGCGGTTGAGCCTCGCTGAACGTTTCGCTGCTTCAAACGCTCGTTTTACTGACCTCCAGCATGCACTTCCCAATGTAAAGTTACACGTTTTAGCATTAATCCTGCTTTATTTAGCAAAAGGAAGACTCATTTGCGGTTACCATGACAACCAGGGTCAAGAGCTCGTGGCTGGAAAATTTTGTTATTCTATGCAAAAAAAAAAAAAAAAAAAAATCTTAGTGTTGGACGTTTTTTGTTTGATAACATTAATAAGACAGGTGTAAACTTCTGTTATTGTTTTATGTTATTTTGTTTAATTTATTTATTAATTTTTCCTTTCATCAAGTCAAATTTACCTAGTCATTTATTTCAAATGTAGCTAGTTAATTCAGGTTTTGGCAAACTTAATGAATGTAAAGTTAGGTCATAGAGTCTAAGCGACACCCAGTAGAGACTCATGTCCACCACACATGCTCTAATTTTGCTTCTGACCAACACGTGACCAACTCAACCTCGACTCCTTTTTTTTGACCATATTCCTTGCAAAATAGCAGATGTATGGTGATGCAGAGAGTAGCCTTCACTGTAACTTGACTTCATAGCCATCTTATATTACATTTATATGCCTTTCATCAGTTCTGCGCTTACCTTCAGTGCCGCTCCTGGCCATATCTGTAGGTGTTGTCATCTCAAGGGAAGCACTGAACAGATTCAGTGGTACCTGAGTGTACTCTGTCTGCCTCTATCTGGGTCAGACTCAGAGTCAATATATGAGTCTACGGTGCCATACAATTATAGTTTTGTTTTTCGGACTGCCGTCCCTCTATTTTAAGGAGCCAGTGGCCTAATGTTGACAGAGCTACTAATCCTGAGACCATGTCAATACTGGCTGTCAACAAAGATGGCTTCACACACAGTAGACAGAGCCTGGTGCCTTCTGCTCTATTTATCTCTCTCTCTATTACTATCTCTCTCAGACACGGACACACAAGACATTTGTCCCTCACTGTTACACTTACATACAGCACAGTGGGCACACATAGAGAGAGACATACTTCTGTGGGAAAAGAGGCGTAGCAACCAGGTAGTCATCACAGTTTTCCTTTTCATTCAGTAAGTCACAAGCTGGTCTGATCATATTCTTAAGTACCCTGAGAACAATCCAAGTGCTTTCCCATATATCGATATTCTTTTTTTTATTAGCACTGTTTTATCTGGACTCTGACGTTCGTTTGGTACATGACAGAATACTTAATTCAGCTGTGGTGTCCTGATAAAAGTCACTCTAAAAACAAAGATTAGAAGGCATTATGCTACCCTACACCCCTAGATTATAACTCAGATTTGTGTAATTGCAAAGACAGCTGACTCCATCTCCCATTTGTTATCTGTACATGATGCAGAGTTGCATAGTGCATTTTATTTATATGTCTATACTTCCTGCCCAGCTATTTATAACAAAGTGGCCAGACTGATTATTTATGTCAATGATGAGAACACTCCTCTAGCATTCAATGTGGTAAAATGACCTTCATACTCTATGGTTCTGGTGCTGGTGTTGTTTATCAGCCTAATAATAGTTAGTCTAATCTCACCATGCCCTGGACCTCTTTGTTGTTTTTTTCATTTCTGCATGTGATATACCGATGGTCATGTTTCCTGAAGTATAGAAAGATATGGCAGCGAGTCAACAGATGCTGTCCATGCTGCATTTCTGCACGCTTGAATTCCCAAGAGAGAACAACTTGTTCATTGTTATCATCAGGTACGTGCTGATTCTCGACCCACCACTGCAGGGTGATCAATCAATTCTTAAATGATAAAAATGCCCTTCCATCTCCAGCTCAGCAGCCCAATAACACAGTATATATAATTTTTTATTCAGCACTCAGCACATTGATCAACGTATCTTGTTTGGGAAACATCAGATCAAATGGCTGAGAAATAGAGTTATACATAGTGTAGCTCTGCAGAAAGCATTATTTGCCACTAATGTGCGAAATATCTTAATGGTGCTCACTCTGTGCTAATATGGGTGTGTGTTCGCTTTTGTTTGTGAGTCTCTTTAAATGCACTAAAAATGTGGAGCTGACTTAAAATCATCTCCACAGTTACTTTGGGGAACCATCATTCATTATTTCCCTTTCACTGTGTAAATCCCATAGGAGGCCATTACCCGACCACTCCCAGCCCTCTCTCAGGCCCAGCTTTCTATATTCTGCTGTCTTTATCTTGTCTTGTCTTTTCTCAGACAAGTCTCTGCTGTTAATGGCTGAGCCACCAAGTTGGCTCTTTAACAAAATCCTATCTGAGAGAGAGGTCAACCATTCAAGAGAAAGGCATTTACATTACATAGAGACAGTAATGAGCGAGGGAAAGTAAAGAAGCTCACTCTTTCCCAAGCAAGGACTTGACTGCTGCTTTAAAAGAGGCGTGTCACCTCTTCTCATCTTTCTCAGTGGAGGGCCTGGAGAAGATTAAAGATAAAAATGAAGGAAGTGCACTCATCAATGAATGCAAAACAGCTTCCTTAAGAGATATTTTCTCATACACATTTATAGATACATTTCCTGTCAGTCTAGATGCAAAGTTTTTCTATAGCACCTGTGAATGGGGTTTGATGTAGATACACAATAACAAGTTACCACACACAGTATAACACAACTGCATATAAACCAAGATTTTTTTAAATTGGAGAATTAAAGACATAGAAACATACTGTTAATGATGTTTGCATCCCATTCCGCCTCATCACTGGTTCTAGACTACTTATATATCAAATAAGTGCACTCACCTCCTCCGGCTCTGCTGTCTCTGAAGTTTGTAAACACGGATAAACATCTAAGTCATGCTGCGCTCGTGTAATGGCTAGAGTATATGAAATCTCATCCACCACCCTGCAGTGCTAATCGCTCCATCCTTAACTCTTTCAGTGCCGCAGCATAGTGCAAGGACATCAGAATAAATGCAGATGACAGCCATCGTGGTCATTTTCACAGTTTAACTACTTTTTCAGGCAGTATTAATGGATGTTATGAATTATGTTCAAAATGGGTCAACATGTTCTCCCTTCTTCTTTCTTAGAGACTAATCATGTCCTCTTGTGTATGTCTTGTTTATTTGCAGGACAATTTGCTGAGATGAGACTTGAGCAGACAAGCAACAGCAATGTAAGGATGCCCTTTTGATTAATTAAACAAGACATAACAGTTGTTACTTTTGAAGACTTATTTGTTTCAAAGCTTAAAACCTCTGCTCTTGCTTCTGTCTCTTTAATTACAGTCTCTCGTCTAAGGTAAAGACTATCCTTACTACAGCACATCCATCTGGACTTACCTCACCAGTGTACGTCTTGGCAAAAGTAAGTGTCTCTATTATTGCATGTATTCTGTGTATGATGCAAAAAAACCAAAACTGCAATCCCCCTGCTAGACTGGTAACATCAATCTCTGGGTAGAGTCGCACAGACATATTAAAGCACTTTCTTTGATGCCTTTGCCAAGCAGAATAAGCAGTCTTGCAGTACAGCAAATGTAAACTCCTGACACAGCCTTAGAAAAAGGCCCAGATTTACTGCTGTCCCTGATTTAACCCAACAGTGTTTGAGATTACGAGGCTAATCCTCTCAACTCAGGTTATCAGGGTACTTTTAGAGCGGGCTGTAGAGGACTGAATCTTTGCCCTGCGCCAGAATCATTTGATTGACAGTATTGTCAGACTGATTATTCATCTGTCGCCCTCTCCTCTACTCTTGTCAATGGTGATATAACAGTGGGTCAATGAAAAGTTCAAGAAACAGTGCGATTAGGTGATCTCATTAAAACCAGATGATAGATTTTTAGCGGCTCCAGACAGTCCTTTTTAACTTAGTTGTATTTTACCAAAATTTGTTGTCTGAGCCGACATCCAGCTGTAAAGAGCATGCACCTAAATGATGCTGTTGATAGCTGTCAGAACACAGCAATGGAATGAAAGACTGAGAATACAGTAAATTCTGGAAAGAAGGAATCATTTTTTACCAGTTGACCTACACTGATCAGTCTCTTGCTATCATCACATCACAGCATCACCAACTGATTGGCTTACTGAAGCAGTGAGCATTGTTAGTGTGAACACCGACAGGGCCGGATCTAGATCCATCCCATCTATTTTTAGAATTCTGTTATTGTGATGAGAAACAATGCACATGTTTTTTACCATAAGGATTTTGTGTATAAACTAATTCCCATTCAAAATGTAGAAACACATATAAATGAATGAGCCACTAGATGGCACATTTGCTTTATTTTTAGTTGCCATTCAGTAATGTCTGGGCCGGTATTGTGCTAATAACATATTGTAGCTACTGTGCATTGTGCTCCTATAATAAAGGCATATGCGTTACAACAGGAATAGAAAAAAGTTTAATTTAAAAAAAATTGAAGCCCCCCCAAAATCCAGCTCCTTTTTTAAGTATAAATCCCTATTTGCAGAAGAACAGGTTCTGAGCAAACACAGATGTGAAGCAAGAGCACAAGCATGCTCGTACAATGTTAGCTATCTGTTATGCTACCTCGCTGCATGGATCCTGGACTACCTCACCAACCATCCACAGTATGTGAGGATAAGGGAGTGTGAGTCAGATCCGGTGTCCTGCAGCACGGGGGCCCCACAAGGAACCGTTCTGGCTCCATTCCTCTTCTCCATATACACATCGGACTTCAAATATAACTCTGCTACCTGCCACCTGCAAAAGTTCTCTGACGACTCTGCAGTCGTCGGCCTCATCTCCGCCGGCGATGAGAGGGAATACAGAGAACTGAACCAGGACTTCATAGGATGGTGCCGGCGGAACCGCCTCCAGATCAACTCTGGTAAAACCAAAGAGCTGGTGGTGGACTTCCACCGGGGTAAACACTGTCCTCCGGAACCAGTGAACATCCAGGGACAGGACATTGAGATTGTGCAATCTTATAAGTACCTGGGTGTTCACTTGAACAATAAACTGGACTGGACTAATCATTCAAAGGCACTTTACAAAAAGGGTCAGAGCAGACTGTATCTGCTGAGGAGACTGAGGTCCTTTGGAGTGCAGGGAGCACTCCTGAGGACCTTTTTCGACTCTGTGGTGGCATCAGCCATTTTTTATGCAGTGGTCTGCTGGAGCAGCAGCATCTCGACAGCTGACAGGAAGAGACTGAACAAGCTTGTCAGGAAAGCCAGCAGTGTGCTGGGGTGTCCACTGGATACGGTGGAGGTGGTGGGAGACAGGAGGGTGATGGCCAAGCTGTCATCCCTGATGAACAACACCTCCCACCCCATGCAGGACACCCTGGCAGCTCTGTACAGCTCCTTCAGCCACCGGCTGCTTCACCCCCGGTGTGTGAAGGAGAGGTACCGCAGGTCCTTCCTTCCTGCTGTTGTCAGGTTGCACAACCAACTCTGCTCCCAGTAGACCACATGACACTAAAAACCTGTGCAATACAAATACACCGTGCAATTATAGTTATAATAGTTATTCTGTCTGTACATATAATATTTCAATTATTGTGGATTTTACTGTTTGTTATTGCTTATTTATAATAGTTGTTTTTATTGCATTTTATTTTTATCTTGTCTTTCTTTTACTATGTCTCTTTACCCTATGCTGCTGTAATCCTGCAAATTTCCCCGCTGCGGGACTAATAAAGGATTATCTTATTTTATCTTATCTTATTTTAAGCATGTAGTTATACACCATTACAATCTGGGAAAATGAAAAGCTGCTTAATAATAAGAGTGACAAATATTTGCTTTCAGTATTTAATGAAGATCAAAATAATCTATATAAAATATATATAGTCATATTTTTAAATGTACCTGATTTTACAGTTTTGTATGATGTGTTGAGCTTAAAGGCAGGTATTTAATTAATAACATAACAATATAATTAAAGGAATAGTTGTATTTCTTACCCATCACTGTTTCTGCTTCTTATTAAAAACCTTTGTATGAATTCTGATCTTATTGAATACCAAGAACAACCAAAAACCCAAATTGAGCTGTTTTACCCATCTAATCTCACTAGATGGCAATAGAGAACATGCAATTCAAGTTTTGACCCTCACTTGCTTCAATATAACCTGCTCCCAATCATACAGACTCTTCCAGTGAATTAACACAAAAGCAAGAAACAGTCTGCTGCCAACGTATTTTTAATTACTAATGATCACACCTTTAATCAACCTAAAGTGCTGGTGGCTTCATAAAAAACTGAAATCATACATGATTTCATTCAGTCATATGCTTATTTTTCATGTGCTGTATGTTTTCACTAAGAACTGTTTATAAAGCAGGGGGGATATCCAGTTAGTGCTTAAAGGTAAATCTAATAGTCATGCTAGTAATGAGCACAGGGGACACCAAACAAGTGGCAATGAATATCTTACTAAGGACCTGGTTGGTTGACTTAATACCATTCAAGGAATTCCCGATTTGATTTATTGTAGTTGATCTGTATATGTGCTGATGAAGTGTTGATTGAACTGTGAATTTCTGCAATACGGAACAATCGAGCTAAAAGAATAAGATGCTACGTCTGGACTATCCTTAGTGGGTCCATCGTTCACCCCAAATTTTCTCTACTACATTTCAAGTGGCAAGCGCACATGTCAACAGTTGTAAAAGAGATAAAAGGAATACTGCCAAAAGAGAAATCTACTATATATATTTAGTTTTTTGGGTGGTGAAATCTGAACTCCCCAAAAACATGTCAAAGGAGGGGTGATAATATGTCAAGTAAAAAGATTTGCAGCCTTTCAGTTCTGTTCAGTGTCAGGGGTCTGCTTGAATGTGAAGGTCAAAATCGGTGCTTTGTTGGATCAGTTTTTGTGATGCCCCCCGCAGGAATGTAAGGAACCCCCTACATCGGCCCTTTTGTGTCCCATCCATCTACCATTGAATACAGATGGAGGTTCAGTCTCTTCTGATGGCTTTAGGGGCTGCTCTGTGGTCTGGGGTGAGCTGACAAATATGAGCTGAACCAAGCAGGAATGCGCCTGGCACCCTGTCTGCCCTTTTTTTGGGGGGGGTCATAACTAGGGGAATGTAGTGAGAGGAGGGGAGGCTCTAATGAGACCCCATAATCACTTAACAGAGACCAGGTGCTCTGTGTCTTGCTCTAGCAGTGCACTCCAGACAATAGAATGCCACTTTCAATTGACAAGAGCCATGAGCAAAGGAGGTCTGGACAAGGTCTAGATTTTGTATGCAAAAAGTTTATTGAATAACAATGTTATTGCTTTGACACAAATAAAATAGATCACATTTACAAATATATAATATATATATTTATATATAACACATATCCTATTACCACAGTTTGCAAAAGAATAATGACAAATAGCTACAATGCCCATATATATATTTCTTCCTGTACAAAAATAGTTCTATCTGCATAAGTACTTTAATGTAACTTCTATATAATATTTAAATAAAGGAATTCATATGTACATATACCTGCAATAAAAACAAATATAGATTGCACATGTTTTTGTACAAACAATAACAATTTCAAGTATATTTCAATCCATTGCGGATTGGCACATATCTCACAGAATCTCAGACATTTTCCCTTATACAGTGTCCAAAACTTTATATAAACTGAGAGTTTCAGAGCTCTCTAGCCTATCTTCCTGTTTGGCATTGTGATGAAGATGTCTTTTCCTGATGATTCATTTGACTTTAAGTCCAAATGGAAAAGTGCAGACAAGTACTGACAGTTTGGAACATGGTGGTATAATCCTTGGAAGACAGCACTTATCAAAGTCCTGGCCTTGAGGAAGAAATGTGTAAAGTCCCAGAATGATAGAAGAGAGTTCCCTCTTTAAGCCAGAGGATGTGTCCACTTTGCCAGGTATTAGCACTCTTCCTTTCCCTCTGCCAAGCAGAGAGCAGCACCTGTAGTTTGCTTCACGCTGTGCCATCCAGTGTCTGTACGCCAGCTGCAGTTGTTTGCACGCTCTACATCGCTGAGCTGCGAGGCTCAGCCTTTAGAGAAACTCAGTGCAGCCAGTCTTGCTCTGACTCAGTTCTCATGCCTTAAAAATGTGCCAGGAAATACTTGGCAGAAATCTAAGGCATTTCGAGAATTTTAGAACAGAGAGAGGACACTTACTCCCTCGCTTTTGTTCCCAAACTCCTCTTTCTGAGTTCCGCTCATGTCCGTCTGAGGAGAGCCTCGAGCTTGTGAACTTGTGAATAATTTGTGCTCCACACGGGCCTCAGCCTGTTCTGCTCCAGCCTCAGTGTGACTCTGTGCGCTGGGAGAGATCGACGCCTCCGGCCGTATCCCTGTGGGCTGATCTTGTCAGCGGGGGCACTCCCAATCTTCAACTTGTTGTTGAGCTGGTGCAGGCGGTGTGCAAGGTCATGAACTGTACAGGTGCCCAGCGAACAACCTTGTCTTCTTGACTGATTGCCTGAGTTTTTAGACCTCTTGGTTCGGACATTGATGTCAGTGCTGGAGGGAAGAGGGAGAGGAAGAGAATATTAATCAATGCTGTTCAGTCCTGAGTTGTTAATGGCTGAGTATTATCATGACAAAAAATGATATGGTCAAATGGAAACAGTTTGTAGACTTTCAGGATTGCATGGTTTGCGTCTTACCTGGAATGTGGCAGCAAAGTATCCCTGATATCTTCTGGTCTGACAAAGTTCTCAGACTCTGCTGTCTTCGCTACTGATACACTGTCAAGATCCCGTCTCAATCTGTTCCCTAGCCATGTGTTTAGCCTGGGAGAGGAAAAAAAACTCTAAGTTAGTCTTAGGTAGATAATTCAGTAGACAACTGTCACAGACTTGATGGACTGTCACATCTTATATCAGATGAAAACATTTTGGTATTGAATGATTTACTCCTAAGTTAACGTACCTTTTTTTCAACTCGGGATTCACTTCAAGTTCCACACAGTGTACTACTGTCGCCAGCAGACAGCAAGAGAGGAAGGACTGGAAGATCAATTGCATTTTGACTCCTGTGGAGAGCAGAGAAAACATGTGTTAGTTATTTATTTATGCTATAAATTGATATTTAACTTCATGAATTTCCCCCTGTCCCTCAGTGCCTCATACAGTATTCCTATATGTGACACACCGGTTCTTGCTTGCACAAGAGTCCAAAAGCCGAGTTATTTGCACTTATCATTCATTTATTTAAAAAGTTAAGCTAAGGTCAGATTTTGCTTGGTTAAGTAAACCTACAACCATGCTTTGGGCCCCTGGCCAATAACGCGAAGGACAGTCTACCAATGCGGGGTCCAAAATAGACTCAGATCATGAGTCAAACAAAAACTAAAATGCTACTCAACTCAGTTATCTGATAACTGAAAAACATAGCAAAATCGATTGTAACTAATAAACAATATATGATGTACTGCCTCTGTCAGATGCTTTACACCTTGAAGGCAATTCCTTCACAGACACACACATTGAGAGCTGAAAGGGTTATATAACGGGGCAGATAACCTGTCCTTGTCTCTACACTTGTGCCCTGACCTCAAAAAAGCAAGGATAGAGCCATCAGCATGTAGCAGAGAAAATCACAGCAATATCTTTTTTGAAAGAAAATGCACATACCTGTAGTTCTCTGATAAAATTCAGAAGGATGAGAAAGCTCAGTCAGCTGTAAAAAGAGTACTCCACAGGTTTCTTGAAATTGCCACTGGTTCTGTGAGGCAGCTGTGTCACTCTGCTAATAGCTCCTACACAGCAGACTGGGAGCCTTTATACAGGAGGTGGGAGGGGCTCATCGACTGACACACACAGTCTCTCATCCTTTTCCCCCACCCCATCCCGTACACTACTGCTGTGCTGTTGCTCATGTAGTACATCGCAAAACAGAGAATAGATCAAAAAATAGAAATAGAGATTTAAAAAAAAAAAAAGGGAAATAGTTTTAGAGTGAGTGCAGTACATCCTGTGTGTCCTGTTTTCACTCCCTCACTGAGACAAAACATGAACTTTTTTCACAACTATAAATGTTCTACAATTCTTACACAATGTTGTTTGTTTTATTTCAGTATGGGTATAAAATGGCAGAAAATCAATGGTCATCAGTTATGTAAGTCTCATACTACACTACAATTTGTCCCCAGTAAGAGTACAATGTGTTCATCTCAGCTTACTGCTTTCTATAAGGGGGAGGGTATGATAAATCTGAATAATCACAAAAGAAAAGGTTTAAACATTCATCATGTTATGTTTGAGTCTAAGGTCAGTTAGGTATATGTATTTGTCACTGTTCCTTTTAGTGTACCTTGCTGATTGTATAAAATAGAAGGAATGTTTCTACAGTCCGCTTTTCAGGGCACTCCCTGACAAAGTGAAGTTCCAAGCATTGAGTAACTGATTAAATATAGTAAGTATGCCCAACTGTAAACACAATATATTCAATGTATTTGTCTGTACAAGGCAAATATTTGACCCAGGACTTACCATTTATTTTGATATTTGGATAAATGCGAAATGGAATTTTACAATTTAACCTAAAATAAATCTAGAGTCGGATAATGAACTTGAACAACAATCTAAGACATATGAACAATATTGGCTTAGACGTTCTTTAAATAGTCCTGCAGATTATGTGCTGTTCTAAATTATAACTAATATGACTTCAATCTTTGCCTCAGGAATGCGTACCCAAGAATCTATCGGAGATCACGCAGAGCCATCAAGTCTGCGTCTATGTCTCAACCTCTCACATTATTTTACTTTATCGGACGGTCAGTATGGTGAGTCACTCTAAACCGTCATGCAGCATGTTTTACATGAAGAGTTAAAGCTAAGTAAGTCAAAGCAACACAGAAAAAAGGACATTTATTTCTCTGATTTTCTTATTTATGATTAGTCTGTAAAGCTGGAAACAACCCGCTGTCGAAGGGGTTCATGAGGCAGATGTGGATAATAAGCCCCTGAGGGGAGGAAACATACACAGAAAGTACTATCACAAATAACACATTACGGAGTTGACATGTTTTTGATTATCACAGCCTTCATCCTGCTAACAGCTAGTGTAGATCTGTCTGTGTCTGAGATGAGCATACTGTTAAGAAGAGATAATCTGAGTATGTGATGCCAAAAAGATTGAAATTGTTCGCCCCTTCAGTCAGTGTATGAAATTCTGTAGAGACCAGAGAAAAAACCTGTGGTTTTATCATTGTAGAAATTACACTACAGAAACTTCCGAGAAGTATGGTGTCAATTAGTTTTTTTAGAGTTGCTCTAAGAAATGCTTTCGGTTTGGATTTTTGTTTCAGTTTCATTGAGGGGGAAAACGGTCCTGTGGGCTCTTTCAAGATCATTTTTGAAATACTTAACACCTGACATTCCACTCTAGCATATCAGCAGGCTATAATTCATATCGTATTGTTTTTAGTCCCCGATGCAGAACCTCCCTGAGTGTATTTATATCTCATGCGACCCAACTCAAAGAATACATGAATGTCAAACACATGCGCTGTAAACCAGCAAATGTTTTGTAAGAACTTTGTAATGATAATTGCCTCCGGCAGATAAGTAATCCCCTTAGTTTGGTTTACGACAGGAGATTGTGCAATCACGACAACAAAATTCTACTGTTGATTTTTGGCTCCTTATATAGAAATCTTTTGTTTGTTCTCCATGAAGTTGCTGTCGTAGGATGACAGTTTCTTTCTATTCTGATGAGCAGGTATGTGTGACAGGAAACTTGAACTACTAATGCTAGGTGTGCCAGGAAAAAGAATGTGTCAACCGCAAAGGCACACATTTGACAGGTGATTCATAATTATTATAATGCGATAATTGGCAAGGTTTGTCACCTTGAAATATGTGTTGTTTAAGGTCCCGTGACTTTCCCATCATTCTAGTGTAATTATAAAAAAAATGTATGCAAACACTCGATCTGAATTTCTTCATGTTTTGGCTCTGGTTCAACTATTTGACTACCTCTGTCTTCGTCTTCCGTTTACCAGCAAACAAAAACAGTTAGTGGGATAGAAAGAAAGAGAGACAAAGAATTACTGAGGAGTTGAGAAAAGAGAATGCAGTGGACATTGCTTGCAGTTCCTGCTGTTGTTGTTTTTGCGTTACTCCAACACACATTAGCTAGGGTACTGGTTTCCATGTGCTATTCCCTGTGACAACTGTTCCTATTTATATAAAAATTCAATATTTTGCTCTAACCACATGAGTTTATCCTGCACACTGTATGTCAAAACATAACCACATTCAGCTGTAAGGAGCTGTTTCAAAACACAAACTATTGTCTTAGACGTCACCAATAATGTTTATTTTAGCTTTTGTCACTTGCCAGAAAAGCATTTCATGAAGTTGCGTAGAAAAGCACACACAAATATGTAAGTCCATGGAATAACCCCTGATCATTTTAATGTTACAATTAGATCAGCTTTGTCAAATTATAGTGTATTATGATATCAGGGTTAGTATTTTTAGTACTGGTGGCACACTTGAAAAGTAGTTGATTTGCGGTGAAAGATGAACGAAATGTCTCTGGCACTAAATCCTTATTATGAATTATTATATACTGAAAAGAGGGCAGCAAGTATAGAGAAGTAGTATACTATTATATAACCTGCTGAACGTACAACGGATGCCAATATTCTACATCAGTTGCTATTCCATATATTCAATCCACCTTTAAATAAGGAAAAGCTCTTTTCAAATTCCAGTAAATCAACTGTTGTGTTCAATATATTTCTCCCCTTTACAGGAAATGATAGTATTATTCTGGCGTGGTGGCTTTTTACTGGTATAATAAGCTGGGGACCCCAAAGGTTGGCCCTAAAAGAGCCTCTGTTGGGAAACAGTGCTGTATTTGTGAACTCAAGGGGCCCACGCCCATGGATGTCTCCCTCTCCGGCACGCATGCGCAGTGACACTCCTTCTGTCAAACATGGCTGTGCTTTGGAAGCAGGAAAAATGCTGAATTGTGTTGGTATTTATCGGGAAAAGCGGCAGACATGGCTAGATTTGCTGACTACTTTATTGTCGTGGGATACGATCATGAGAAATCGGGTAAGTTTTGACGTCGGGGCGGCTCGCGGATTGAGCCTCGCGGGCTGAGGTTTGCGTCCAGGCCGTCAGTCAGTGTGATGATGTTGATGCTACATAGCTTTGCCCTTAGCCTCACGTTAGCCTGCACAGCTATCAGGCGACACTGGAAAAAAAAAACACTCTCTCTTCTTTGGTTTTCTCATAAAAACCGGCCAGATAGTGAAAATCATGTGTTTAAAGACCGAGCACGCGCCTGATCACCAGTGGATGTCTGCACGCGACAGGTTGCGATATTTGACTTGGATCAAACGAAACTTTGCATGGATTCAAAATCTGTCACATCCTGTCCCTGTTGACCGTGCTCCTGTCAGGTCCGGGGGCTGGTTCAGCAGCCAGCTATTGGGACACAATCATTTCCACAAAAGATCATGTGAACAAAGCTCTTTAACTTATTGGTCATTTTTATTTTACTGACACAATCTATGTCAGTATTGGTAGCCGGTGTTTGCATCCATGTTTTGTATTCCCCCCCCATAATGGTCTTGTTGATGCCTGCCTTGTCCTGCACGCTCTGTTGTATGACTATTTGTTTACCCAATGCAGCCACACTTGTCATTGATATATATTGTTGCTTTATTTGTTTTTGCCGGAAGAGTGCTCAACTTTTTTTCATGTTGGGCGGAACCTTATAGAGCTGCGAGGGAAGGCAGTCCTTGTGCTCAGCCAGATCCTCTTCCTTCTTCTCCCTCTCCACTGCTTGTCTGTGCTGGGAGCTCCCCATGCTTCCTCTCACATGTTGTGCCTCAGGTCCAGCCTCACATTATTTTTTCATCCAAGGAAACAGCTTTGCACACATTTCTAAGCATTAATAGATAAGTAGATGAAAACCTTTTGGCATTGCACTCACGCATTCTCAAATGATAAATGGCATTTTGTGATTACTTCAAGGTCCTCAAACCACTGTAATTTATCGCCACTCATCCACTTGTGACGATACAATAATACCGTGTCCTCAGTGAGCAGCCTGGAGAAAGTTAAAATATTCACTTACTCTGCCATGAGTTAACAAATTAAAGTTTCTAGCCTCAGTGGCGTACGTCCAGCACCATGTGTGTCAAAGAGGGGCCAGAGCAGCTGAATCCTCTTAGCCACCATTGCTTGCATGCACAATAGGTAAACAGTGTCTTTCCTCAGCTCTGTGCATCTTAGCGCCAAATGACAAATTACTTTTTTGTGCTCCCAAGGACAAAATGTTCTTGGCGTCACCAAAAGAGCCTGAATGTATTCACATTTAGTCAGTATAACCACAAGAGTCTACTTTATTCTCCACTGGCCGTCGCTGATTGTAATGATGAGTTGATTGTGGAGAGAGCAAGCAATAAAAGTCTGCCATCTCAGATTGTGGTTGATTATGGTGCTGCGACAGACTTATATCTCATCCACATGTAAGCTTCTCTTACACTCCATACTGAATTTGTATTTGTCTGCTTGCATTATATTTCCCTGAGTGTAATGTAGCAAATCAATAGTTTGGATGAGAGCCCAGCAGAGATGCCGTTGTCTGTTAGTGCAAGTGATTTTCTCAGAACTGTATAATCAAAATGACTTTTAGATTTAAAAAACAGAGGAAAATAAAACGACAGCTGCTTTTTTCTCTAACTTTTCAGAGCTTGTGCTCTATACGGTTGGTTTATATGAACTAGTTTGCTCATATTAATATGTAGTATGTCATCTAGACAAGATAGTTCCCCGTCCACCTTACTTGTTAATACAAACCAGGGATCCCTACCTGGGTCATCATCAAGCCCCCTGTGCTGTGCTGGCGCTGTACTGGCCTGACCCACTTCTCATTGTTAGATTACTACTGATGGATCAGTTGGAAATAACGCTAAGCATGCAATCTGTTGAGTAATTGGCTCTGTTCCAATTTGCAGTGAATCAGAATGACACTGTAAAAAATGATAACCTTTGAACCTGGTGCGTAGATGTAACAGTGTACAGTAATAGAGGGGATGAAGCCTCTCTCATGGTGACACAGGGTGGTGTGGAGGTAGGGTTACAGTACAGTGGGCTTCAAGTTGCAATACTGTATAGTAAAGATGGTTACTAAATATTCAATTACTGTGTAGTAAAGTTCCCCTCTTAATTATTTTTTATTACCTTACAATTGCACGATTTGGTTTCATTGACTTGCTTATATTGGTCTTTTCATTCTAAAGACTTTTACCCCTTGAGAATGATAATAAATCAAGTGTCTCCAGCAAGAACACTTTGGATATTTTCTTTGCGAGACTAGTGACCTATTTAGAAATTTTTATTGAAAGGCATATACCTAATGGTCAAATCATTGTGCTTGGTTTAAGAGACCGAGGTGACGTTAAAAAAAAAAAAGTAGGCCAAAAGTAGGCCAACTTATAATTCTATAATTTATTGTTGACCTTTAAATTCCATCGCAAGGATGCTGTTTGTCATTACAGTGCGTCACATACGTAAAAAAAACAATATTTGGTGAGGAGTATGATGAAAGAGAACATGGCCTAAGAGGCATATTCCTCCAAGAAAACTGATCAGAGTCTTCTTCCATGGGGGCCACTGTCATGAGCCACAAACCTTGGAATTATTTTCATGAATAATGTTGGGATGGGAAAACACTTGCTGGTTTAGATCTATGCAAACTGTATTAAAGCTGCACTTTATTCTGTATTTTCCTTTTGCACTAGCACCCTGTCTCTCATTATTGGCAAGAGGTTAAATACTGTCTGGCGTGCTGTTTGCCATAAATTGTAATTTGCCAAGTGAAAAAGAGGAATTTGCCCAGCTGCTTTTCTCAACAGTTTATTGGATGGATATCATCCATTTTTATTGAATCAAACTGCTTTTGGAATGTGTTTCACAGATACAAGGCCCAATTTCTACTTTGTGTGACTTTAGGGTCTTCATTTTCTGGTCTGGACTTGGGGAACGTCTTGTGTAACATAGCACGATCCTGCAAGATAACACAAACAATGCTTCAAAATTATTGAGAGCAAAATATTTCCATCTGTATATAACTTTTGGCTGTGTGTATCTGTAGAGATGCAAGTATGCAAGCTGTGGATGTGGAGTAATTAATTTATCAGATTGCATGCATAGATGCTTTTCAAGGATTATTGTAATAGTTGTACCAAGAATGACTTCATGCTTGTTTTTTATCCTTGGAAACTTCATGAATTGGCTTTTTTTTTTTTTTTTTAGATTTTGTACCTTGAAAACTGACTGATTATTGATATTAAACAGGTATGTATTTTTCTGGGTTAGTATTAAACTGCAAAACATCATCAGCATAGAGCAACATTCTGTATTCAATGTCTACTAACAGAAGACACCACAGAGTCAGTTGTGATTCCTGATAGTCTCGGCAAGTGTCTGAAGCGCAAGTGCAAATAATAATGGTGAAATACAATTGCCTTGATGTGAACCTCTACTCAAGGGGAAAAATTCAGACACTGAGCCATTTACCAGTACCCTGAAACTGGAGATCTGTATAGTGGTTTATATGAATGTATATTGGTCTGTTGCCTCTGACTTATACCTCACCTGTGAGTTTTAAAGTTGTGTGCATGGACTGGGTAAAGTTGCAAATGAATTGCCCTTCTTGGGATAGGTTGATAATGTTGTCAAAATCTGAGAAGAAACTTAACCCACTCAATAGAACCAGAGAGTTAATAAAAAAATTGCAATCACCCCCAAGCAAGCTTATAGGTCTTTAAGATGCTCAGTTATCAGAAGGCGTGTCTGTCTTTATAGCCATAAAGATGTGGGTCAGAACTATCAAAGCCATGCAATCAGCCATGTCCTTTTTTCTTCTTCTCTGCTTTGGCAATGCTTTCTTGCAAATCGGTCACTATGTCCACCACATCTGATAGCTGCTGGTTCGCCTGGTAATGCGTTTGGACTGGCTTTTCTAAAGTTGTGAATATTTTTTCCAGAATTTCCGAAAACGTAGAAAGCTTCTCTTACAGTGACATTAGACCATTTTTTGCCTTTAATTTTTGCCTTTTTTGCCTTTAATTTTGGTTATGAAGTGGTTTTCAGGCTTGTGTTGGTCTACACCAGCTGAGGTTCATCATTTTATTTACCGGATCCTTTTGATTAGCTTCATGTGCTGTTTTTCTCAAGATCACACATTTGTTGGCTTCGGGCTTGCTTCTGAGTTTAACAATGTTTTCCTCATTTCAGGGAAATGCCTGCACAGCTGCATGTTACCGACTGCATGGAATTCTGTGCTTTTTCTTAAAGCATTGCCATTTTCATATTGCAACATCTTAACTTTCCAAAATTCCAGATTATGCCTCTTAATTTGTTTAGTTTTATTAAAACGACACATTTCTCATTACTAAGACTTGATTTATAAGACAGAAAGTTTTCCCAAGATAAGAATGTTTTTTAGGAAGTTGCCTAGGACCTGTATCAAAAGGCTTTTTGTGTTTACAACTCTCTGAGACTTTGTCTAAAAATATGTTGCGTAAACAAAGTTTAACAAAGCATGAACTCCTGATAATCAGTCCAAGATTATTTTTGACAGCTGTTTATTTATGCTAAAGTGATGGCTAAACACCATCTGTAACTTACTGAAGTAAAAAAAAGCACATTTTCTAAATAATGCCATAAAGTAAATATTGTTTGCATACACTGACTTCAGACGGGCCCTTCCAACAGCTGGAGATGTTGATTTCATGGTGAAGATGCCAGATCTTGAAGTGCTGCCATGTGTTGTGGTTGGTTTTCTAAATCATTAGTTAAGTTGTGTAGTCTGTTTTGTTTGATCAGCAGTAACATCAACACATGAAATGAAATGGTTTGCTAAATTCTTATGGAATAGGATTAATAGCTGTACTTTCAATTTGGATATCGTAATATGGCAAAAGTTTATTCTTTGTCTGGTTTTAAAAGCTGCATTACAGTAAATTATTGTAATTTTATAAACATACCTTATTATTCTACCTGTTCTTTTATTTGCCTTTACCAACTTAGTGATTATATTCACATTAATGATGATTGTTTATTAAGAATCTGAATTTGTAAATATTTTGTATGCACAAGTGGTCAACCCTATAATATCGTCACAATATCAATATCAACTTATCTAAATAGATATTTGATTTTCTCCATATTACCCAGGATATGAAATAGGCTGAATATCACATAACAACATAAAGATAGAGACACACATAGATATGATTATCTATGTACTGGAGATGCATATGTTGCAATAAGTGGTCACAGCGTGGCTGCATTGTAGAGTCAGCAAGCGCTATTTTACACAAGGGCATGCTGAGCTCAATCCGATCAATCAACTGGTAGTAACTGACCTCTTACCGTCTCTTACCGCCTGTCACGTTTATATTTTTGTTGCCTTTGCAAAAGCCTCTATGGTTGAGGGTTGATTGCTTACCCTGATAGGAGTATTAGTCTGGCAACTCTTTGTTGAAAGAGTCGTTGGCAGGCTTGCGTATACTGTTGGATGGTGAGTTTTAAGAGGTGAATGGAGATTTGAGGTATTTCCATCTTGAGTCCAACTTGTTTATTGAACAGCTTACGAATCACTCAATTCATGTTCACTGGCTCTCATTTTTTCATTTTTTTTAGTACCAAAGAATTGCCAAACAGGTGCATTGCTATGAAGAGCGTATGTCTTTCCTGCTGGAGTTAGGGCTACATGGATAATTACTAGGGCTGTACCGAATACTGAGAAGCTCCATTCATAATGCTTACATTCAAAGTCAGTGCTGTTTCCTCGTCTCTGTTATTATCTCAGCTCTTAGTCCAAAAGGCAATATTTTGTGGGGGAAAAAAAAGGTGTTAAAATCACAATGTGGTTTTATCTAACAAAATATTATGCTTCAATCCATACTTGTTGGCGTATAGCCTTTAAAACATTTCAACTGCGGTAAACCGGTGTTTACTTTTCCCGCATGCACTTGTATTGACAGGGCGGTCTAACAGCACCTTAAATTACTTTTATATAACCACATAACAATAGAATACTACCTTGCCTTTTTTGGTAAGCTACAACTCTGGTAAAGCATAGAAAAACGAAGGGAAAAGGACAAAGAAAGGAACAGAAAATAATGCAAAATTCATAACAGGCATTGCATAATTGAATATCGTTCTTTTATCATGGGCATTTGAGGACCATTATCGTGGCCAAACAATATCGCGTTGAACGATAATCTTGACATAAAGTTCAAGCCTACTGTTGAGGTCAAATGTCAGTTCTTGTATTATTTAAGCATCAACAGGCTGCTTGCAGTTAGCAAGGTGTCACATTAATGTTGTTTCTGAGAGTGAGATGGCAAATGTGGGATTGATTCACTCCTATACAGATTTAATTTTCTGCCTCCAGTGATTCTTTTCTTTAGAAATCAAAATTTGGCAGCTTCTCGTTTGGATTCAGACTTTGTGGTTAGAGGCATCCAGACCACAATGGTGTAGTTCCTTTTTCCTGTTGCAGGGTTTGAAAACACATATAGGGAAACTCCACTGGCTACAGTTACACTTCACTCAGTCTGTTGATAAGGTGTCGTACTATCAGAGCTTTGTGATTTCTATGGCTATTCAAATTATGATAAAGTTCATGTCAGTAATCATTTTAGTCACAACACTTTAAGAGGAGAAATAACGTGACAGATGGAATCTGGCACGCACGTGAACTGCCGATTGATTACACAGTTTAATGTTAACCATCACAGTCTGAAATAAAGTTTCCCTGACGATCGTTATCCGATAATATTCAGTTAAATACACGATCAGGACATCGGCATTCATGCTTTTCTAGTCGCTGATCTCTCATAAAGTTACATTGTAAACAACCGATCAGTGTTTAAACTGACAGGAGGAGAACAAAGGTTCAGTTCAGTTACATTACGATGTGTTCAGGCTCTGTTCAGTGTTCAAAATTAGTTTTGGGCAAATGTAAATTGTAACGTTCTTCACATGTAATCTCGTAAAATGTAGTTTTGGTGATTAACTTGAATAAACATCCTTGAAGTTTTCAAAGCAACATAAAATAGATATTAGAGATGAATTATGACCTTTTAAACTCCTAACACTACCTCTTAGCAGCTTATAATACATTATTTAAACTACTAATGACAAGATTTATTTTAGACCATGAAATTACAATTTTTTTCTTTCCTTCTTATTAGAATGGTGTGTTTTTATGAAGAAAAAATTCTATAAATAACATAGAATTTTTTATGGTTTAGACGGACCCCATGATCCGATCTGTGATACGATTGAGTTTTATGATCCAGTTCATCACTACTTTAAGCTCATTAAAATGAACTCAGTCTGAATGTGTTGAACACAGACATTGTTCTTAACTCAGATTCGTCTGTCAAAATGTGTAGTTTGTGTGGTATTTTCATTATTTGCTTTTCTTCGCTGATGTGTTTTTCTTCCGACCCAACATTTTGACCTGGACATGACTTTAAGATAGCGTCCATATTTTACATATTTCCTGCCCTGCAGCTGTTTTTGGACACTGGAAAGCTTTTTGAATTTGATATTTAAGATATCATTTGTTTTAAGATACCCTTTTCATTTGTTTGCATACCATCCATCTTCCATTGCTTATCCAGTTAGGGGTCGCGGGGTGCCCGATCCCAGCTGTTGCCATACACCCTGGAAACCTATTACTTTGCATACCATCCACTCAAAACAACCACATCAGTTAAGTTTCATGATGATGCTTGAGACCAACCCAGGTTTTTTCTATGCCACAACCATGATCTTAAGAGGAAAAATCTGCTCTCATATATAATTTACAAATGTAGTTTTAATGTATGCATTTAAGACAGTCCTCAAGCTAAACAGAGGAGGCACTGAGGTGATGATGACAATCAGACAAATGGAGCTGATCCATACACTGGAATACGCTCCATATGCTGGAATAAAGAAAAATATGGTATGTCCTTTCCTGGAATGTAGCCACATTGTCTAATGCACAGCTGGAAGCTCTACATTCAAAGCATTGGGAAATATGTCAAAAATTGATATGATCGCAAAGAGCAGATCACTAATCCTGTGTTGATGTGACATCCTCAATCTCTCAATGACTGAAATAGCTTAATATAAATTCTGTTTTGGGGTGGATTTCCCCTTTAAACTCGGGTCTGGAGAGTGGATTGTAGGAAAGTGAATAAGCTAGATCTGTGAACTTCTTTCCAGATCAGTGCACCTGTGTGCACAACTGGGCCAAAATCAGGTTAGAGGCTGACGTGAATGTGACGTCAACTCCACTGGTGTCCTGTCCATACAAGGAAAAATAAGCATTTGGATGATTTAATCAACGGAAACATCAAGAAGATTTATCAAGAAGATGAAT
The DNA here is from genome assembly GCF_027596085.1 of Anoplopoma fimbria. Taxonomy (NCBI): domain Eukaryota; kingdom Metazoa; phylum Chordata; class Actinopteri; order Perciformes; family Anoplopomatidae; genus Anoplopoma; species Anoplopoma fimbria. The sequence goes on from NC_072450.1 coordinate 19,133,669, forward strand.
TAAACACTTTTTCACCAAGAGGAGAAACATCTGCTCTAATCAAGAAAGACTAACAACTTTTTCTCTGTGGTTTTTCACTTTTTATTGAGACTATACTAAATCACACAACTCAGTGAAAAATGATTAGGTTCATTTAATCTTTCCAAGTGGCTGAAGTCTAATATCTGTATGTGTGTGTTGACGTGACTTGCAGTTATGGCCCCAGTAGGATTGCTAAGTCAGAACATAAGCTCAGAGTTTATCTGCAAAATTTTTCCAAAAAGAATTCAGCAAATATCAAAACATTTATTACATTATTTATTTAACTTTTTGAAAATTGCTTTGAATAATATATATATATATATATATATATATATATATATATATATATATATATATATATATATATATAAGCAATTTTTTTAACATGCCAGTATTGCATTGGGATCAACTGGTGCCAGCTTGAAAAACTCTTATCAGTCCATTTATTGTTTTTACCGTCAATATATGGCAGAATGCTGGGTGTCATTTTAAATTTAGACTTGAAATTTACCAATATGGAACCAACATATATGACTCCCCTGAAAAGGCCTGGGTTGATGCCTATTTTGTATTATTTTTGTTTTAAATCTAAAACAATTTTCAGAATTTGTATAAAACATTGTCTTTTTTAAATGCCGTACGCATGCTTCTCATCATCAAGCAAATCATTGGTCCTTTTTTAACACTAGAACAAACCACCAGGAAACCTGATAAATAATGTTAACCACTAATGGAGTTCGAATATTTTATATCTGAGTCATATTTAGGTTGTGTTTTATTAGCTGTCTCATGACCTAGAACTGGCCACAAAGCTATGTAAGAATCAGTGGGTATCATGGTATCAGTTAACACGTGGTCTCAACTACTGGTGAATTTAGTTTCTTTATTTTCATAATAAGGTAATGTTTATGAATCCCACAACAGTTCACATAAATATATGTACGCACTTAGTAAGAGGGAGCCTGTGCATAGAAATGTAAAAGAGGTCAAGTGTTTTTACCGGACTGTGCAAATCTCTAACGGCTGGTTAGCCTTATAGTTGTTCCTTCGTTACTGTTCCTGATAAATATCCCCCTGAAGCCATTTCTGGAAATAACCAAGATGTTTATATATATATATATATATATATATATATATATATAGATATAGATGTATAGATATAGATGTATAGATATATAGATATATAGATGTATAGATGTAGGTTTTCCAGATATCTATCGTATTTCATTTAAAAGCGTAAAAACATTACAGTTATTCCAGCTGTACCACACACAGGTTGTGCTGCATTGAGCTGGAAATGAGCCAAGCTCTTAAACATGCACACGCGTGCCGTGGGCTTGGACAGGTTTTTGTTGTTTAAATAGCTTCTGCCAAAAACTAAGAAATGCATAAACTTGATTTTGGGCTCCATCTCCCTCCCCTTTTGCAAGCGGATGTTCGAATTAGCATGTACTCTTCAGGCCTGGCTTCTATTATCCTCATGACGGGGCTCTTTATAGTTATCAGGGGGGTAGTATTTGAAAAGCATGGCTTGTTTTAATACAAGAGTGCTTCCTCGTGGAATGTGAGGAATTCTGTCATTTATTTTCCTCTGCGGTTGAAAATTTGAACTTGGAGCACTCGAAGCATGTGATTTCAATTAGAAGAGCTGTAAAGACCTGAAGACACGTAGCGGTCAGACACACTGGTGTTCTACTAGGCGCTCTGCTTGCCTCTACAGGTTAAGAAAGGCAAAAGTATAACCATCCTATAGCTCCCTTCTGTTTAAATAAACATACACTCCCCAAACCAAGACCAATCACCACTTAAGCCTTATAGCCTCATCAACATTCATTTGTCCCTCTCTTTGACAGAGCTGTATGTTTCAATGAGTTGTTACATTACATTACATTACATTACAGTCATTTAGCAGACGCTTTTATCCAAAGCGACTTACAGGAAGTGTATTCAACATAGGTATTCAAGAGAACTACTAGTCACTAGAAGTCATAAGTGCATCTCCTTTCTTAAACAAGCATCTTAAAGCATAAGCCAGAGCAAAAGTATAGTGCAGAGGCAAATTACTACTACTACGAGTTGTTGACAGCAGGCTTGGGGCACTTGGAGCAGGAGGACGGCTGAGGACTGCATTACATTATGATGATGTCAAGCACTTCATTGTCATGTATTTCTCAATTTTTTTTAGCATCTTGCCTCCTATGTGGATGGTATTTGACCCTTTTGGCTAAACTGTGACACGGGGGCTTCATGAGCAGTCTGCTAAGTAGTTTTCTGAGTCATGGCATTTGCCTGTGTTGAGATAGGACTCCCCACAGAGATTATAATGACAGTTGTCTGCATAGGAAATGCCAAAAATCTTTAAGGGGATGATTTTTATTGTAAATGGCCGTACGTGACCTCCACAAATGGTGATAAAGCTGCTGTTAACAGGCATTCTCAAGCGCCAGCAAGACTCAACGTACATTAAAATAGATTTATTCCTTTAGATATTTATGGGTTAGCATTCATATTAGCTTAGATATGTCCTGGCTCTTTACAAAAACACAAACACACTTGGATAGCCAGTCATACTATAGTAGAGCTGCAAGCCCAGCAATAGCACAGGCACAAACACATAATGTTCTGACTGTCAAAGGACCACTAGCCTCCCTGTCTTGACGTAACAGTCGCTGCTCATAGTTTGTTAGCTTTTGACTACCAGCGCCGCGAGAATGCACATTCCTATTCATGCGCATTCCTATTCATGCGCATTCCTATTCATGCTACACTTTTCCGTCCTCTGTGTCCTCAGACTTTAATGCGATACAGATTTTCTTAGTAGTAGTAGTGTCTCTGTATGCCTGTTTTTATTGGAGATTTTTTTTATAGTTTAGAGCCAAAGTTGTTGGTAACAATTGATGTTTAAAAGGCGCATGCATGTTTTAGTTATGTTGGTTTTGGCTTGTGTCCAAACGTGTTATTCTAGTTTTTTTACTTTCTGAGTGGGAGTAAACCCAAATGCTGTTTAGCTCAGCATTAAATGGTGAGCTATTTTGCAGTTAGTAAAATCCATGTGTGTTGTTTGATATAAACAGATGATCGAGATTCTAAAAAACAAAGTATCTACAGCATATGTGACTCTTCAACAAAGTTAGTACGGCGGATAAATAGAAAGTGTGTCCTTGCTGTCAAAGAGTGACTCAAAGTTTAGAATAACGTTGAGATGAAGTCATTGGGTCAAATAACGTAGTGTGACAAAGAGCATATTGAGAAACAGATCTTTAAGTGCTTTTTTTGGCATGTAAAATTAGGATTTTTTTTCTTAAATTAGAAACGGTTCACATTTGTTAGCTTTCCAGATTGCTGAACAACAATGTTGCAGTCATATATCAACTCCTAAATACATATTGTATTATGCTTGCACTCATGTTAACATGAATTATTACATCCAATTGAGGTTTCAGAGTTTTGCAAGACTCCGCCATATGGGGTCCTGAAGGAAATCTATGAGGGAGTTATTTCACTGGTAAAGCTTTCGATGGTCAACCTCGCAAACCTGTGTTCACTACACCTGCTATAAATCAGTATCCAGCTGTCTGTCTGTCTCGGCTCTTCAAATACTACTACATACTGTAGGTGTGTATGGCTTTGTGTTACATTATGTACTGTACGTATACAGTACAAACTCTTAAGACTTTGTATTACAGTTGCGCTTTGTTCCTTTTGGTTAAACTTCCACCCCAGTGATCGCTCGTCATAGCATTATCACAAAAAAATGAAAGGCCTTTCTTTCTGTTTAGTGGTTCAAGTCCCATATCTCACACTTTTGACCGCATTCCTCCTGACACATCTTGAGTTTATCAGTCCAACCAGGATCTTACTCAGGATTGTTTTGTGGTTATTTTTGCCCAAATTTACTGAAAGTGCACTGACTTTGTTAAAAAATTGCAGTGCAATTTAGCAAAGCAGTTTTTTTAAGTCATCTTATTTTTTGTTAAAGTGCAGAAATGATTAAGTACCAGTGGTTCCGAATTGTATCATTACAGCAATAAACTGCAGTGATTGAAGATTTTGGAAGCATTGTTCATTTTTGGCAGAAACTATATGGGATATAAACAAATAATGCTGGATGCAGTTGAATTAGTTTTTACAAGGGGGGTTGCAGGGGTTTATTTAATCCAATCCCTGATACTTTCATCTTCATTCATTTGATTTCTTTGACTGTTTATTTCAGTGTTATGTTTTTCTTAATTTTGCTCTTTCATCATGTCTAGGTCTCTTAGTTTTGTTTCAGTTAAGCTTTTTTCTAGAATTCCTCTTTCCAACTAAAAATGAACAGAAATATTTTCTGTGTAACTGCTTTTCTTCCTGTTTTTTTTTTTTTTTTAAAGTGGACTCAGAAAAAGTCAATCCGCTTCACTTTTAAATCACTTTACCACTTTTCTTAGAAGTATATGGATGACTTTTTAAAAGTGAGAAGCAAATAGGAGACTTATGTTGGGAACCCCGGCTACATGCTCTCTACATGTTTATTTTGTTATGTTGAAACATGTCCTCCCTTTGTCTTTTTTTTTTTTAAATTAAGTCATCTTTAATCAAACCTATTAGATAGATTTAAATTAACATACAGTGAAATTAACTGTCACATCATTAAAATCTGTTCAGACTTAAGTTTGCTTTGTTTTTACTCATGTCTTTGTCCATTACTTAACTGTGAGTCGGGATGTAAATCAGAATGAATCTGAAAGAAAATTCAAAAACATTGACCCTGAGATGCAAGCCCTTAAAATAAAAAGTGTCAGCCGACCAGTGCAATATTTATGCTAGAGCTGCATCAGCTCTACACATTGTTTATGGAGTTTAACTGACATATTTTAATTGGCTTATTTAAGATTGGTTATATTGCTCTTAATATAAAAAACATGCAAAGTTCTACATGCCATGATGATGCTACTAATCCGCACTGACAGATGTTCATGTCTTTTTACCTGCAGGTTCAGGGGAGGGATGTGGAAAGATCATTCAGCGATTCCCCAAGAAGGACTGGGAGGGAACGGCGTTTCCTCAGGGGGTGGAAATGGTGAGTGATAACAGCCTCCTACAAAATCAAAATAACGCTTAGTTATCACCTGGGTATTTAAATTACACTATTCAAGTGAAACACAGGAACACAAAGATGCCCAAAGGTTAGCTCTAACACAAAAAATGCATTTGAATCAAATATGGTCGGGTCATATTGGATATGTTTTGGAGGTAAATAGTGTACTTTTAACCTGCTACATTTATTTGACAATATTAGTCACTAACTACTTTTGCAATTTTTCCAATGCAAAATGTAAGTCAGCTAATAAACTTTGATGTATTACTAATTAGTATATCATTATTAAGTGTATAAAGTAGTTAAAATTAGCTCCTACTTTACAAGCTGCAACATTAAAGTGATGAACACATTGATGCATCTGTAGTTATAATCCAATCATGTCGTGTATATTATTCTTAAATGGGCCATTCTGCATAATGAGTATTTGATATGAGTATATTTTGATGCTATTGGTTTTATACTTTTACTAAATTGAATATAGGAATTGCAAACTTTGCAAAGAAATTAAGAACCTTCTTCTTTTATTTTGAATTATTTGATGACTTGTAGAAATCAGTCCTGAAGCTCTTAGTATAATTGACAGACCAGGGACTCAATGGTCAAATAAATGTTGTGACTGGGGCCTTTGCTGTCTGCCGTGTAGACCAGTATCACAGCTTCATAATTGATGTTAGGAGAGCAGTTAATGTGTGATGTGAACAGGTTGTACAGTGTTTTTCTAGTTAGTGAGTGTCCTTTTCTTTACACCCCTTACCCATTACCAGCTTCCTGATTTGGTAGTTGAGAATGTTTTCTGTGTAAAATAGGAAATATGTGTCTCATAAAAGTTCTCTTGCATTTTCAGTGTCACAAAATGACAGATTATACCCCTAGGGAATTTTCATGTTATAAAAACATATTTGCCCTTTGGAGCTTGTGCAGCAGATATTGGCATTTCCTGTTTCAGATAAATTCATCAAGATTGTTTACTCAAACGTCTGTTTTAAACACTTTACATGTTCCCTAACTGGGAACCAGAATCCTTTTTTACAATATATCCAGCCTACTATCAAGAATATTAATGGACTAGCTGCTTCTCTTCTTGAGGGCGACCCAGGGGGTCTGTGACGGGGGGTCTGTTATCCTTATATGGACAATGCAATGGATGGACAAATATTTGCTTATCAGGGCTGGGAAAAACTGTCAATCCCTAGGGCAACATTAGCACTTAACAGTATCATACTGCACAGGACATTAGCGCCTGTGTGTTTTATCTGTTTTTCTTCATTTATATTGGCTACTGATGATAAGCTTTTAATGACCAAGCAGAATGGTTTTGGCAGTAGACAAGAAGGAAAACAGCAAAATTACTCTATATCCCAACACAGTACGTGATCCTTTGAAAAAACTAGCCAGCACATACTGTTGTCATCCGTATTTTTCTGCTCTCATCAATACATCGCTAAAATCTGGATAGAGGGTAGATTTACAAGATCCATGCTGTGCCAAAATAAATGTTGCATGTTTTCTACTTTGCAGGCATGTTTTGTGTTTGTTGGAGGTCATACTAGGCATGTAGTTTAGGAGCCAAGTGATGCAGGTGTTGAGGCCAACAAGTTGCATAATATGGGTCAGATATCTAAGCCAAGATAAATGGAGAGAGCTTATCTAAACAACATGCATTCTCCAACATCTTTTGTTAGATGAGGTCATTTATTTTTTCATTATATTTAGAATCCTTTTGTAAAAAGGCAAATTTAATATTAATTTGTAGACAGTATTTGCAGATTTATAAGTTTAACATTTAAGATGGGTTGGAAATATATTATTCTTGAATACATTTTTGTTTGCCTTTTAATAACTGATGAATGATGGCTAACAGTTCTTATAGCTGTAGATGAAATCTTTGGCTCTGTGGGGACGGAGTCAAAGAGATACTATTATACCTAACCCTTGTTTATGGTATTTATTGGCCAGTTGAGGACATGTGAGGCTGGTGTTCGGCACACACAGACATATTCTGGGTGGGTGGTTTGATGGCATGCTGGCGTCTTCCTGTGTACTCAATGAGTCTGTTGGTGTCCAGCAAGAATGTCTTGTTGTGAGTAATTGCTTAGAGACGAGCGGTGTGTCATACGGCAAAGCACGTTTCAAAGAATTTTGGAGACTGAATGTTTTTTTTTGTTAATATGTGGCACTGGTATTTAACCTCTCAGTGACTCTGAGGGATGTGCCGGTCTGTCTCTACTCTCTCTGCATCATCCCTCAAGTATCCTGGTTTCATAGAGTTAAAAATAGAAACACTGCCACAAGTTTAGCTAAATCTATTAGCTTAGTGTTTCCAGATGTCACTGAGGACCTGCATACCATTTTCTTTGTTGCACATGTGGGTGTGGGTGAATTTTTTGTATTCCATCTCGCTGAAGTGATCCCCCCAATGCTTCTTCATTATGTGTCAACCTAGACTGAAATTGAGACATACTGCAATCCCCAGAGTGCAAAGAAAGCACACAGCATGATGGTTCTGATTGAAGGCCGTAAGCCCGAGCTCAAACAAGAGGATGCATTCAATGCTAGGTCTTTTTGGGGAAATACCCCGCAAATTTGATGAAGCTGTTCTTCTGAGATAAAACTAAATGTATAAATATAGTATAGATTATTGGATAACATGCTAAACAAGATTCAGCTTCAGTTTTCACTATAAAAAATGCTCAGAGGACTGACTAAGGACAGGAAAGAGGGGGTTGTTCCAGAAATGAGCTTTCCTACTATGTGTTGTGTGACTAACTTTGGTCTAGAGCCAAATCACTGAAATTCCAGCTTTGAAGCTTTAATGAAGATACACCATAGTGTTTAACAGACCCACTAAGCAATTTGCATTTTGGCTCTGTTTGGGGCTGGTATGTAAACCGTTATTACTTGCAGATTTTCTCTACTCATTTACAAACACTAAGAAACACATCTGTAGAAAACAGTGGATGAAGCTGAGCACGAAAAGCATTTTGTGGTCACAACAGGCCCCCAGCGAACTAAATAACCACAGATGAGGAATGCAACCAAGAAAAAAAGCGTTTACAACTTGTGCTAGGAAAAATGTGTTTCTAATCTTTTCAGCCAAGTGATGATGATAGGAACCAGCTCAAGTCCTCATCTGTTATGGATGAGCCAGGTCTCTAGATGGAGTTCAGTAAGTTGTGCACATAGTACATTTCCATCACCTCTCCCTCCAGTGTGAAAACAAAACACACGATATACTGTAAACATCTTGACTTTACTTGATGTAGTCACATAGGAGGCTTATAATTTGCAAATTTTACCTTTACCAAGGCATGGCAACTGCATTTTTTATACATCAGGGCTATTAAATGTACTTTACATGGTATTAAAAATACAGCAAAGATAAAAGTCTTACAATTTAAAAAGTGCAAATATAGGCAATGGACACAAGAGATAGACATTTGGAAGTAAACTTGTATAGTTTAAATCAAGTAAAAGGGAAAAAATGATTTTTCTTAAAACAAAGCAAATACTCCCAAATTTAGTTGTACAATTTAGTATAATTTAAACAATGCAAAAAAAATTAAGATAAAAAAACACTTAGTTTTAAGTCATTACTTGGTACAGTAGGATATGTAAAACTGAAAAACAACTAAACAGAAGTACAATGGTTGAAGAGAAGTTTTAACTCAACAATCACTTGAAATTATTTCTTTATTCTGACTAGTATTGTTCTCATTTCTCTTTTTCTTTGGAACTACTATGATAAGCAGGACGTGGATCACGTGACGGATAAAAGTAGCTGAGCTGTGGCTTGCTAAAATGATAACAAAGACGTGAACAGTGGCTGTTTGTAATTTATTATTCATTTTAGATTATTTAATTATTTTATTGCTTTGACAGGGAGAGTCTTCATTTAGAAATTTCAAAACAGGTGTTTTTTCTGGCTTTAAGAAAAAAACATTACATTTTTTAAAGTTTGACATTCGCAGCCTTTATTTTGTTATTTACATTTAACGCCAAATAGTTTGTAGCAAAACATATAAATAAATAAAAAGTGAAAGTGCCACACAAATGTCAAAGGAATGCCTAGTATTACTTTGTTGTTTGGTGTTGTGTGGAGGTTTGTTTAATCACAAGCACCATTTGTTTAATGCTTAGAGTTTGTGAATGTTCATAACATCCGCTGTTTGTGGACAACATGTATTGGTATCAAATGTAGATTGGCGAGTTGGAGACTCTTCCTCTCTTATTTCTTTCTCCCTCATGTGCTCTTGTTACTTTCAGGCACGGTTTTCTTTCATGTTTAATAGGCTGAATTAATTGCAGGTATATAGTCCAAATTGTAGTAGACAACCAGATAAGTTTGTAACGGACCATTGTTGATCCATGATCCGTATGGATCCCCACTAATGGTTCTGCAAGGACACGGACCACGGATTAATGCATTTAACACCAGTTAAATGCATTTATTTGCATAATTGTTAATGCCAACAACAATTAAAAATTACCTTTTGTTATTTGTGTAGTTAAATGTCGCTGAACTAATTTATTACTTTATTACTGGTTGTAATATATATATATATATATATTTTTTTTTTTTTTTTTTATTATTTGTAAAGTTGTGAGTTAGATAAAGGGCTTTCACGATATTGATTTCACCACATGATTATCTTGGCCAACATAATTACAGATAACAATATTATCATGATATCTATTGGAGAAAAAAAAAGATGATGATGCTATCCATCAAATGATTTACTCTATTTATTGTGTTTTTGGCAAATGAATTACACTTAAAATACATGTGAAGGGATGTGGAGACTTACCATAACTCTACAAAAGAGTGCGCTGAATAATTTGCATTATATTATCATATGTGTATTATTTACAGTTTATCAATTTTACATTTTTTAAATATCATGGTTATTGTCAATACTGGTATATAGTGACACCCCTAGACAAATACTTAGAGTAATTAATAATCTCGATCTTTGCCATAACATTATTATATAGCTTATTTTGTCCTCACTTGTTCTAATATCAGAAATGGTCTCTCATTTATTATAAAACTTGTGCTCATTGCTCTGCCTTGAATCCAATGCCTAAATTTTGATTTAAAATCAAATAAAATATTTTTCAGAACGAAGCATAACTCCTTTAAAACTGCCTTATGCTGTACACATAACTTGACCACGCAATATTAGTTTGGTTGTGAAAAATGATTCTAAGAGTTGGGCTGTGAAACGGCATGTAATCCTTAAACAGAAATGGAAATCACCATAAACTGAAAATGATGAAAGTGGATTGGATAGCTGTTTATGTTCCTGCTTGGCTTGGCCTTTAGTCAGTAAGTGTATACACGCACGCACGCACGCACGCACGCACGCACGCACGCACACATATATATATATATATATATATATATATATATATATATATATATATATATATATATAAAAGCCTGAGAGGTCACACACATTCCAAAGCACTGCAAAGTTCAGTGTTGAACATGAGGGTCGGTCCATTACACGAACCAGCAGCAGTCTGTCAGCAGACTCATTCCTGCTGACTCCGCTTCAGTCACGTTCCCCAGCATGTAAACATAATGTCTCCTCTCATTATACATTTTGGAAAATTAGATTTGAGGTGCTGCAGCACAATCAGCTCTGCTAATATGTTGAAGACAAAGGCAGAGTATACAGTAAGAAGTTTAATATGGGAAACTGCTTTAATGCCACAAATCACTTTGAGCCGAGCAAAATGTTACACGACTGTTCAAAGAAAACAAGCAACTTGAGAGCATCATCCTGGGCTCTGATGGCAAATATTCTCTATTCTTTGAATGTTGATTGTTGCCGGCACGCATGTGAACCGCGGATTAATAAATCAATTTAACATTAACCATCACATATATATATGTATATTTGCTCTTTGATCAGATCTATGATCCTATCCCTGACTCTGATCAGTCATACGATCCGAACTGTGAGTTTTGTGATGAAAGATGGACATAAAAGATAATTGGCAGACTATCGGTAATGAAAATAACCCTTATATTATTTAATTAGGACTTAATTATGTTGCATTTTTTACAGCTATAATCGTGCATGCATTTTTTAATTTCCATTCGGATACCAAATACTTATAAACAATACATAAATTAATGAAGTTTTGCAGGTCAGAGATTTTTGAAAAAAATGTTGGTCGGCAGTTTGAGATTGACCTTTCTCAGCACACTTTTCCATTTGCCGCATGTTGTCCCTCGTTGACGCATTTCTAAGTTTGTTTTCAAAGTTTGAAGGCGTCTTGTTGTGTTTACCATCAGGTGTTTAAAAGGGAAAACAGTGGGAGTCTCAGCCTGATATTCAGACTGCTCTACTTTAAGTCTCACTTGTTGTGGCTGTGGGCGTTTTTGCTGCAGCACTGAACAATAGTAATCCTGTACTGGTCCAGTCCAACACACTGTGTGTGATGTGGGTTTTTGTTCCACTCAGTCAGCTAGGGAGGCAGAGTTGTTTCTCTGACCACATACCATGCCGGTCATTTGTTTTTCTGTCCCACTGCATGCTCAGATGTATACTGGTAGCCATAGTTGTTACTGAGAGAAAGACAGCTATACAGGTGGCCACCACAATGGCCAAAAACTAAAGCCAGTACGGAAGTGCCTTAAGATGCAGCCCTGCTAATGGCCACAGCATTCTTCAGTCTTCCTTTTTAATCAAAAGCCATTCAAAATGTATCTTAAAATGTTTTCCTAAAAGCATAAGGGTCTCAATAGCTAATTTCATTTTCAATATCTATCCTGGTGGTCTGTCAAAGCAGAGGTAGAGGTTTTTGAGTGTGTTTTCTTGTCTATCAATCTAAGATGTGGTGGCTTCTGCTCCTTCGTCCCTCCACAGCTCATTCAACACTCCGCTCCTTACCCAAATTTGAATTGTCTGACCCCAATTACTGCCAAGTTGGTGGTCAGTGGTAAACCCAAATTTAGTCTTCAAAACAAGCTTCCAAAGTGGGGTTGACATTACAGGCACTACTTTACTGCTTCTCTTCCATCTATAATTTTAAGGAAGAAAATGTCGTTCTGTAATACTCCCCAAAATGCTACTTTTTATGGATTTTCTCAAACCTGTTTCCTGTTTCTTATTTCCCCTTAAATAAATTTAATTACTGTGGCAGTGTGCCATTCGGTTAGTTGTAGGCTGAACCTCAGTTATAAGGAGTGTCCTTTTATATTTTTTCCAAACAGATTCATTCCATAAATCTTTAATGGCCATTGGAGGAGTTAGTACGCAGATGATTGTAACAGTATGTGTATAACGTCTTTTTGAAGGCTGAATGTTTTCCTATGGTAGTTTGTGCACTTGTTCGTATATTGCTTCTTCAAAATTCAACTGCTGAATAGGAATACAAGAGTCCCTCAACCCTCCAACCAAACACAAAAGCTCTTAGTTAGAAATAAATCACATGTACGCTAGGCTAACCAAAGGCTAGTTTATAAACCTGGGATTATTTAGAGTAAGGTTATTGTACTCTGCATTCGGTTCCAAGTAGACATTGTTTGACACAGTACATTCATAAAATCGAATAAACTGTAATTGCACCACTACTAAAACAGATACTGTGTATGTGTAATGCAAGCTAACACTCGTTCCTGTTTTTAATTTACAAGAAATTGTAGACATGAGATTGTAAAAAAAATGACCTCTCGGAGCCCAACTTCTGATGAAGGAATTTGACCTGACGTGACCAGACTGTAAACATTTGTAGCATTTCTCTAGAACTGTCTAGAATTTTGTCTTCTTGAACTCAGTTTTCCCCCCAAATCCCTGCTGTAATGAGGAACGTGACCGGCACTTCCAGGAAGGATGCTGAAGTTATTCAGAAAATGTGTAAACTACTGGTGCCATGTGTGTAGTTGATATGACTGCTTGAAAATTTAAATAGAAACGTTTGTAATATACATATTGTGTCAGAAAAAGAATAATTCAAGACTCCAGTATGATCCTCTGGACTAAGGTCAGTTTCAGTTTACTTGAGAAAAGAATTCAAGGATTCATTCATCTGGCCTTGTTCTCTGAGCAGAGTTGAGTAAGCAAATCATGACAAAGCTTAACTGTATTGTCAGTTTGAGGCTCTGTGCCAAACCAAGGACAGATGAAAGAATGTAATCTAATTGTATCACTTGATGAATCAACACAAGTGACCATAACTTGACATGTCGCGCTGCACGTCGTTCTTATGATGTTTGTAAAGCTATGGGAGAAAAACTAAACAGTGCATTCCAGATAGCAGGATGCCGTTCTAGCCGGCGGGGGGGGAGAGAATGGGATCATGTGTTTGTCAGGAAGATCCACACATGAGTAATCAATGCTTCGTGTGCCAGTGAAGCTAAACACATCAGGAAACAAAGCTGGAGCTGTCAAGCAGGACTTTCCAATGCTGAAAATGTGAGCTCACCAGGAAATGGGAATACACAGGATGAAATACAGCCACAGACGCTAGAGAACATACTCAAACTTTTAGATTAAGTACAATAGAGACTTTCTGTGTTACTGGTTTATTTTTCATATACGAGTTGTTTTGGGAATTACGTTTTTTCTTCCCGTGTTATTCTGTCATATACACTTGTATAATGTTATTTCCTGATAGACCAAAGCCTAAGAGTCCAAACAAACAAAAACATGAAAACAATGATGACAGGTGACTGTGGTCAGCCAGGAACTGGGCAGAAAACATGTAGTTGTGAACTGAAGCCAGTAGTGAGGTTAACAGGTCCAAGAGCTATGATTTTGGGATGACCTGGCTATCGTGGATATTTTCTCCCTCCCATCTAAAGAGCTCTAAAGTAACTCGCAACTGTTGAATGCTCTGCTGGCTGCTGCTGACACCAGGGCCAGTGGCCGGTTACATAACAACGTTTCTTACACCTACATACTTATTTGTCTAGGAATCCACATACTCATTGTCTTTATATATTGAATATCTGTCCTTGTCGGTCAAAGAGATTATATAATTTGCCTCTAAACTTCCAGTACTGGCTGATGCATGCAGATGTGCATGTCTTGTTTCAGATGTTCTCCTCGGTGTTGAGCCTCGTCAACAGGACTTGTCAACAACTTGTTAGTTGGAATGCTTCTCTTTTCCTGTTGTCATTGTAGACATAACATATGTCCAAACTGCTGTTAGCTTAGCCTGCTGGGTGTCAACTGACATTGCTGCCAATAAATGACATTTTCTGCAATACTAGTCAAACCTCATTAGGCACTTTGGGTGTGTGGAGAAGCATGTCCTCTTCATGGTTATAATCACATCTGTGACTAGGTGTTTTTGTGCTAAACCATGAATTTACATACCCAGCTCAGTGCGATGTGATCTCTCGCACCCTTGTTGATTTTTGAGAAATAAAGGTTGAGTAGGAACCATTTACAGTGCGAGTAACCACTTCTCCTTTTTTAATTTACTGGGTCCTCTTTCGGTCTCTTGGACATCAGTGTTACCATTCCACCAGAAATGTAGTTGCAGACGGCCCACTCAGACGGCCAGCTCCTCTTGTCAACTTCAGTCCAGTTTTCAGATATTTTGGGAACAAATGATTCACTTTGATAGTTTTTCAAATGTTAACTGTAAAAGCTTCAAAGAAATGGTGCCATGATGAAGTTCCAAATTCAGACATGTCACCATCATTATTTATATATAATATTAACATATTAAGTATTGAATGAACAAGTGTCCTGACATAGAACATTCTTTTAGAGATTTTTGTTTGAATCTTTGAGAGAAAGGGAGTTTGTTGTGAAACGTATTCCTCTGTGTTCATACACACTCAGATTCACATTTCTCCTCACACTGCATTGTATATTCAGAAGAGGAACTAAAGTTGTTGTGGTTTGAACTAAGCGTATCATGACCGTAGTGAGAACGAGGCCTATTGTGAATACAGTAACTGATTGAGAGCCCCCACAAGGAGGTGGAGGAAGCACCTGTTCCACAGGCAGGTCATTATCAGCCATTATCTTACAGTGCTCTAAAGGCCGGGGCTCAGTAGTCTGACGCAGGAACGCCATTGTGCTGATCTACAACCTCAGGACAAAGCTGTTTACCTTGCTCTTTCATTCATAACTCTACTTTCATGTCTACTTTTCACAGATAAAATAGAAAAACAACCATGATAACCTACCATCAGCTGATATAGGGAAAAAACTGTCTTTAGCAATGTGGTACTGATCAGAACTGATAAAATAAATATAATAGTGGACAAATAACCAAAATACTGCAGAAAATAACTTTTAGTCCCAAAAGTATAAATGTATAAACAATGTATCAAATTTAAAAGCTTTGCTTAAAGCCACTGTGTTGTATTGAAAATCTCAACTTCAGGGCCCCCTGTGATAATATCAAAAAAGACTGTTGCAGGCAGGAATGCCGCTAACTTTACACAGATCTGACCCAGGTACACTGCGTTTAGTCTGAACAGAGCATTAGGTGCCTTTGATTTTGTACTACATGTACTACAGATCCGTAGTCTAGTCACAAACAGGCAGAAGCAGGTGAAGTGTTCGAAGGCCAAATGCACAGCTGCATGCAGTCTGGGGTTGGAGGCCAGATGTGACCTTACAGCAGGTCCTGGGGAGGCATCATGGTACTTATCAGGGCGAAAGGGCAAACCTAAATCAGACGGAGCTCATCGCCTTGTCAAAAAGTTTGTTATTAGGAGAGGCACAAGCACAGACAAAGATAGATTATTGTAGGATAATTCCATAGTTTGATTTCAAAGTTGCACTGATGGACAAATTGTCATTGTACCATTTGATTCCCTTCTACTTCCATCTGCTTGAGGTAGCCTATCTCCTACAAAAAGACTCACTCATGTAATAGTGGAATAATGTAATAGTGTAAGTCAGTTACTTGTATAGTATTGCAGTGTGTTTCCTGATAAAATGTGACTTAGTACTAATTTGCATCACCACTTCAAATTCTGATAAAGCCTAATATTTAGTTTCATAAATATTTATCTCAAGCATACTGTTATAAACTGTTGTTGTAAATATTCAGTAGAACTACTGGTCCCGCTAAAAGTCTCCATCCTTTATTTACAACCCAAGTAGGACAGTTATGTTTTTTTAGTTTTTCACCCTGGCTGTCACGAATGCCAGAATCAGAAAGAGCTGTTATGGTCTGTTGGTGTCCGTTGTGATTTGGGAGAGAGATGGTACACGGCCTGTAATACTTTTACAGCTTGCTCACTACTGGCCTAAATTTTTTATTTTACTTGAACCTTGTGTTGGATCTTACAAAGTCTGGTTATCCATGTTCAACATAACATGTGCTGTCACTTATCTACCAATACTTTAGCTAAATTCATAATGGCTTACTGTGCAAAGCCCGCTGCAACACCAGAACTTTTATAAGAAGCTATGCTCATACATGACAGTCCTTCATAAACAGAAGTCATTGATTGTTTTGGGATAATGCCGTGAGCTATACACGGTTGACCTCAGCTCACTTCAGTTTTGACAGATTCAGGGACAGCAATCAGACAATTTATTAGATTATGCATATTTTTATTCTATTCTAGTGGTTTAAACATCAGTTTTACTGTTATCAAACAGTGCGGGGAAAATCCATGGACTTTTACTTGGAATCTAAGAGGGAATTTTTGTATTCTTGACTATATTTTCCAGCAGATTCATCCTTGAACTATTATTTAACTTGTTTATGCCTGGAAGGTATGGTGTTCGTTAACCTACTTTTGTCGAAACTGTCCCTCATTAAAGCACATTTAGTGTTTGGGACCTTCATGGCAGCCGTGACCAATACGCAGACGCTTCATGTTTGGTTTGAGGAGTACGGTTGAGAGATTTAATCTGACAGGAGATTTATTTATGCAAAGGAATGTCTGATTCTCTAAAGGGTCCTTTTTATTTGCCTCTTTACGCGTTTCTGTTTTCAAGTTGCATGTGGCCAACTGGCCGTATGTTTTTAATTTATGCTGTGTCTTGAAATAAACCCAAGTATTCGTCCTGAAGTAAACAAATTCTCCCAAGGGATGTTGGGGGTTCAGCAGAGTTGTCCTTCTGAGACTGTTGCTGGACTGTGCGTGACTGAAAAAAACCCTTTTGTCTTTGTACTAAAAATACATCTTTGAGTAGGTTCTTTTTCAGGTGTTACATTTCCTACACATATGGCATTTATGAAGTTCGTACAGTATAGTTTGGAATGTTTGCTTGATGACTCTTCCTGTCCTGCCTAACAAGACATTCTTTACTGTGGTCCATCTTAGTCATCTAAAAATATCTTTCTCTAAAACTAACCATATGTGCAAGATATTTCATAACAGATCAGTAAAGGGAAACCAGAATTGCTTGTGACATTGGGGATGAAGAGTTGAGGAATGGAAGTGGAGGGGAGATGTCACCACATTGCTCTGTGGTGGAGCCACGCTCTGGTTCAGTAAATTAACTTAATGCAACCACTGAATATAATTTGGATAACGGGGCTATTATGGTCATTTTGTTGACAGATTTGTTTCTTGTAATCATCAGGCTGACCTTGAGATGTTTGGGGAGTTGGGAGGGGGGAGGGGGGAGGTGTTTGTGCATTAATCCCGCTCGACTGGAGCAGCTTCCCCTCTTGTTTTGTTCTCTGCTCATCCTGCAGACCTGATAAAGCAGGAGGGCAGCACGCCATTGACCTTCTCACCCCCAGCCAGTCCCTTTTTTGTTCCCTGACACCTTGCTCTTCACTTTCCGTTATTGTGTTGTCTTCCTGGCGTGCGTCTCTTTCACATGAATGGGGAAAGAAGATTGAAGAGGATGATAGAAGCTCACTGTATAGTGCACATCTGTGGCCGTGTTTTCCTAACCACAATGTCTTGGTGCTAATTTAGGTGCAAACAAATGTCTATGATACTTACAGGTTTTGTTCAGCAAGATAATCTTCACAAATGAACACCACTTAAATTATTTTTGTTCATTCTGCAGAAGTAAAAGGTGAACGTTAGGCTGTAAACAAACCACCACATTTGGAAGCCACCACATATTTTAAAACGCTTCAAAATTCATGAGAGGGATATTTACTGACATATTTTATGTTTTAGAACAAAAGGTTTTAATCTCTTGAGCTTGTGTTAACCACAGACCCTCTTTCAGGCATTCAAACTAAAACCCATTAAAAAACCCATGTTTTAGGACGCTGTAACTTTGTGTTTTGTTTGTGGGATGTGTTACTTTGGTGCATGATTTAATTTGGCTGTTTAACACAAATGATGTCCCTCTCCAAAAGGATTTGCAGAATTGAGCTCATTTGTGGTTACGGAAACTCTTGAAATGTTTAATGACCCTTCAAAGTCTGTTCGTAAGTCCTACTATACTGTTGGTCTCTTTGTCCTGAGTCATCTTTAGTAATGGCTGCTGCCCCAGTTATATCTGGCCAGTGCCGGCCTGGGCAGGCATTAATGTCTTGTCACAATATAAGAATGCAGCCGTGTCCTGATCAGGCTCTGTCTCTGTGTGCTGTTTTATTTTCTTTTTATTGGGGGTGCTCACCAAACGCTCTGCTAAGCTGTTACAATGCTTAGCAGGTCAGACTGAAGATCCAGTGTCGCTGGCTGAGTAGGTGAATAACAGTGCAGTTGGGTGGGAGAGGATCATCCCAGTATGCAGCACATGATGTGATGCAGAGGGTTTAGCTGGAGGGCAGCAGTTTACTGGGATTTGACATTAATAGCAAGTGTGTCCCAGAGTTCCTTTGTCACGTGACTAGGATCTAATTCTGGAATAGGAGATGTCCTTTCTGTTTGCCATGTGCTTGTGTGTGTGTGTGTGTGTGTCCGTATAAAGGCAGTGTTTCCTACTGTACGTGTCCTTCTGTCCAGTGACATTCACTGTTTTTAAGACATATGACATATTTTTCTATTTTTTTTTTTTTTTTCTCTGCAGTTATCACTGTTTTTCATAGCGACCTATTGACCATTTTTGATAGTATTGCTTTTCCTTCCCTTTTTATTAACGCTTCAAAACCTTAAACATCCAATGTTTATCCAGTCTGCTTTCTAGGACTAGCCATGAGTTTATAGCCACACTGCATTCTGTGGTTAACTGAATTTCAAAGGGCATAATCTTTCAAGTTGGATGTTTAAACAAAATGCATGAGGATATTTTCTGTTTACACACACAGCTGTGCACAGTTAAATTCAGTTAGTTGAATTTGAATTTCCCTGCTTTTGTAGAAGCAGGTCATATTTGGTTTCAAATAGTTTATTCACAAATGTGAACAGCTTGGTGTAGGATTCATACTCACTTGTTGTCAACACTAAAATTCATGATTAGAGTCATAAGAGGATAATGTTGCTTTTTGTATGTTTTTCTAATTAATTTTATTGAACTGCCCCTTTTGTTAAGTCTTTATTGCATCCAGCTACTAGGTTTAGGCAAGACAATCATTCATCTTTTTGTTAGACAGCCATTAGTTGATTTAAAATGATGTCAGTAGTTTGACGGGTTGCAATGGTCTCTGAACAAAGTGAAGTTTACTCAACACTGAACTCCCTAAAGTGTCTTTGAACCTGCGCCAGCCCGCAAGTGTTTTTCTGCAGACCTACAGGCGAGATAACGGCTTAAAGGAAACACTGATTTAAGATCAGGGAAGTGAATTAATTGCGCCTCCTCGTGCTGTCTGAATGTCACTCTCCCTAACAATCAGATCTTCTCCCACACATGCATACACACATACAGAAGATACACACACACACACACACACACACACACACACACACACACACACACACACACACACACACACACACACACACACACACACACACACACACACAGGATGGTATACCTGTGATCTTCAGAGCTATGCATCTGTGAGCTATGCAGTCTCAAAGGTGTTTATCTCTTCTTTGACAACAATGAATGGCATAGTTGGAATAGTTTAGGACAGGATCACAGTTATCTGCACTTGTCCTTGATTCCTGTCTGGCCTGAGTGTACACACACACACACACACACACACGACACACACACACACACACACACACACACACACACACACACACACACACACACACACACACACACACACACACACCTCCCCTCAAAGCAAGTTTAACAGATTTCCTGCAGGCTATTGTATCTGCTGGAAGATGGTGGCATCCTGGTCCGATCCTCCAGGTTGAACAGGCCAAATACCCCCCCCCCCCTTTTCCTCTCTTCCTCTCTTAAGTCCCTTTCACACATGTCTATCCCTGAAATGTACAGGAAAATTTTCCTGCATGGGGTCATGTGTGAATGGGAGCGGGAATCAATATTCAGGGAAATCTGTAAATTTCCTACTGCAAGACTGAGAAACATTTCAGAGAAAACGCCGGTACGGCTGTGTTGTGAATCAAAGCAGTAACAAAACGGGGACAAGCAGATAAAGGGTTATGTCCGTCTGCCGAAAAACGCTTTCACGTGGAACGCGCAAACCAATCACAAGACTGCACTTATGACGTTTTTATTTTTTAAATCTGCAACCGGTTAAAGGATCGGCATTAGCACCACTGCTTTCACGGTTGATTTGACTTGTTTTGAAAACTTGTTGAATATTAAATACAGTACAAGAACATTAGCACTGGACAAGCCCGCCATGTTCCTGAAAATAATAAGAGATATCTTCTGCTGCGAACACGCACATCCAGCCTTGCCCCGTCTTCTTGTCCGTTTAGTTTTATGGTGGTTTGCAGACCTAAGTGTTGCATTACCACCATCTACTGGGCTGTCCCTTGACCCGTTGATTCCAGCATTGCTATTAAAAGTCCTAATCTCTGGCAATGGCTGAAAGATTATCCCAGTTGTTTACAGGGAACTATGCGTGAAAGAGGCTTTACTCCTCATTTCTCCCACTCTCCTTCTCTTCTCCTCCTTCTCTCTGCTGCTCTTCTTTTTCTCCCCAAGAGACGCTACCTCACCAGTATATTTGTCTTTGGCTGTACACAGATCCATCTATCCATCAATCCATCTGTTTTTGCCCTCACCCGCCCCTCCTTCACCCAGTCTCCCTCTTCCTCCATGTGTCCGCTGATCCCTTGTGTAACCCCCTGAGGAGCAGTCTAAACACCGTTCTCAGAGCCAGGGCCAGTTGGGCCTCCAGCAAAAACACAGCGAGACGAGACACAAACACTCTTCTCTCTGACGAAATGCCCGCCTGCCTTCCATATTTTGGCACTCTCTTCTTTAATATGTCTCTCAAATAATAATTCATACATTTTTCCTCACCATCTTTAATTTTTCTGGTTTTGAAATCATAGTTTTTTTTGTGAACCCATCTTACTGTGGCTGGTTTTACAATTGGTTTATAGAGACAAGTGTTAATGTGAAAGCATCATTTTTGTCAGTTCTATTGGTGTTTGACAACATACCTGTGAAACTGTCTATAAATTCAGTTTGCTGATGGGCTTTATAAGTAAAAACTGCATCATGAAAAAAAGCTTGTTTTTTCCCACATTTTGCAGATGTTGTCAGGATTGCTTCTGACTCATACTCATCCTTTGAGACTTTAAACCTGTTTGAAATGCTTTTTATTATAATAAAAGTCTTTCCGAGTGAAAGTGCCTTAAATTTTGCTAGAAATGGCTCTATTTTGTCATGCATTGAAAATTGTTGATTTCTGTGCTTCTTAAATTCTCAGAAAAACAATGTTACGGAATATGAATAATAGAATATTCCAAGAAGATAAAACAAAAACTTGACTTACTTGAGGGAAATCATAATACTTCATAGTTCAAGTCTGCATAACTCACTTTTATCCAATGATCAGCCAATACATTTGAGACTAAATCTTTAATGCAGACAGTCAGAATTCAATTGTTGATGAATAAAATATGTTCATTCTATGTATATCTGCTTTGTCTGTATTGTAATGTTACTCTGTTGGTGATTCCACACACAACATATATTGCAGGGATCCCTGCTCAGTTGCTCTTCTTGAGTTGTCCTTATCCAAAGCAGCTCAGAGGACTGAGGGTGTTGTTTGCTGTACACATTTTAAAACCGCTTAAGGCAAATTTGTGATATTGGGCTAAATAACCTCAATTTAATCTGCTCTACTAAAGTATAATCAGCTGTATATTGCTTAATTCCTGAGTATTTTTTATTTTTTTTCCGTCTTATTTAAGATGTTGCCTTTTATGATGTTAGTTAATGAGCTCAGGCAGTTTGACCTGGCACCTTCACTGATGACTTTAAAGTAAAATAAATAGTGAACATGGCACTTCCTGCTCTGACGAGCAGATATAATTGCTGCACTGAAACAGGACATCCTGTCTACGCTCTCTATGGGGGCATTGGGATTAGACTAGCTAGAGTAATATGATGATGCCCTGTCCATTTAAGGTGTGACTGTGTTACCGGCAGCAGAAAGTCTTAGGGGATATAGCAATCACTGAGCTTTTAACAATTTCAAATCTTTGACAATCCCAATGAAAATGTCTCTGAACTGATGAGAGCTTAAGTCACAGTAACAGTGTTCTGTATGTCATTTATTTGTGAATTGCTCTTAATGATAATCTCATTTAATGGTATTTTGTTAAATATCTTTCAGTTCTGCCAGCCTGGAGGGTGGAGGCTGTCCAGGGACAGGAAAGCACCCACCTTCTTCACCGTTGTGCTGACCGATATCGATTCAGACCGACACTACTGCTCCTGCCTCACTTTCTACGAAGCTGAGGTCAATCTCCAGGTAAAACTGCATACACAAACACAAACACCCGAGGTATAGTACTTTTGAGGATTAAACTGTCCTCAAACTGGTTTCTTAGAGTGAACTTTGAGCTGTTTTCATTCATTCATTCATTCATTCATTCATGTGTTTATTCTCTCTAATAGCTTGATGTTTTCAGGGTCACAGGAAGCTGTATCTTATCCCAGAATAAAGGAAATGTTTTAAGTCCGTCAGAGGGCCAACACAGCCAATTACAGTCATACAGTCTTCAGCCCCCCTACTGTACAGCTGTTTAAGGACTGTTGGAGTAAACAGGAGTGCCACAAAACACACAAACCATCTAATAACATGTTACTGTGCGGGAACAGTGCTAGCTGCTAAGCCACTACGCTAGGCTCATTAACGATGTAGTAAAATCTGTAAGCACAAATATTTCGCTTTGTCACTCTATTAAACATCCCTGCAACACATCTTTGTGAGCAGCTGGCTTCTCATCCTCCTTATGAAGCTCCTTATAAGATCTTCTCTATGATAACCCTGAGTTTCACCGACTCATATGACGAGCTTGAAGTTCATCTTCGTGTGTCTCTCTCGTGACTCTTAGCAGCCACTGGGATATCTAGGTTGGGCATTGTGATGGTTCTTATTTTCTGTTTAAGGTTTACTGTTTTGGGTTTTTTACAGACTTTGACACTTTTTAACTTGTAGGTCGTGTGCGTGATGTCTTCAAGAATTTGAGGCATTAGAAAACAAAAAGGCTGCTAACAAATTGTGAGCAGGGACGCTGATATCAAAGGGAACATGGGGCTGTGCTCTCCTCCAGCGCCTTTCATTTGATTTACTCATGCATACAAGATTGTTTTTGATTGCACATTACTGGTCACGCAGCACAAATGTTCAAAAAAACCATAAATTTCTGATTACAACAGATTTGTTTGGACGCCTCAATTTTATACTTATGAATGATCTCATTAATGTCTCACCCTGCCAAAAGCCCACAGAATACCAAGCTAATTACTTCACTGTGTTTTCCTTTGTCAGAGGCCTTAAATGACTCCTGTCGCTCTGCCCGCTGTGACTCCACATCCTTTCACATGTGGAAAGCAGTCGTCAATCACACTCTAGTTGATCAGAAAAGCATTTTTCAGTTAAATTACAAATGTGGCGGTGTACGAGAAATATGTGCCAGCTTTTAAAAAGTGGTAGAGTAACTTTGGAGAATCAATACTTTAGTAGTCCATGCTGTCCTCATCAGCTTGTTGTTTGAATCGCACCATAATTACAAACATTCCTTTGTTTGCACAACTGGACACATTTTTCCAAAAAGCACAAGAGGAGGAAGGTTTTAGGGGAAATTGTCACTTCAAAGGGAGAAAATGACCAAAAATAGCCCAGTTGTTAACTGTTATGAGGGTTTCTTTAAGAGCCTACAAACAGACTTTTCATTGCCCAACACTTGTTGGTCCCTCAGCTGGATTGAAACCTAAATGCTCCCTGGTCTGTTTTCTGTCCTCTCACATGGGCTGAGTGGAGGGAATATGAGTTGTTAGTAACAACAAATTTAGACCTGATTATGGGACCTCATGTTTTTGTAAATGTGTCTTTGTTAACGGTTATCTGTGGAATGGCAAGGCTATTTGTGAGTTGTTTTTAACACACTCCACGTTTAATGTTTAAATTAGATTTGCAGGAACAAAGAAGCTGTATAAAAAGGCCCTAAACCTCTTTCTTTCCAATAGGCCATCAGGGGGCCACTTATCTGGTTGCAAAAAGAAATCTGATTGAATAGAAGTCTATGAGAAAATGACCATAGTTCTCAATTGGTTTATGACCTCAGTAACAATTATAAACATGTGCTGCTAATCTCAATCGATAGTTCAAAGGCTTGTTCCATACAGCATGATGTTCTTTTATTAAATAATTGTCACCATTCAGAGTAAGAAAGACAATAAAGCTGGGTATGCTTTAGCGCGTAGCTTGCTTGTGATTGACAGGCTGCTACCACGACTTTGTCCAGTCTGGGAGTTGTTTTTGTCTGAGAACTTTTTCCTTTTTATGGTGTGTTTTCAGTTCATGAAAGTTAATTTTATCCTTTTTGGTCGCCTAAAAATGTTCCACGTTCAGTTGTACTTAGCTCCACCCTCTCGTGTCACTTCTGGTTGCAAATACCAAGATGGTGACGGCCAAAATGGCGAACTCAAGGCTTCAAAGCGGTAACAAACAAATGGGTGAATGATGACACGTTGACTGTATCCACTCCTTAAATACTGTCTTCACAGTAGAGCGATTTTTTTTTTTTTGCAAGAGAAGCTTGATTACAAATTGCCATGTAATCCTCCATATATATCTTAATTTCTTACAGTCTTACTACCTTCATTTTTAAAGGACGTTACAGGATTAACAGACTGGTTAAAAGAAGAGGGCGATAAACTTTAATGTCAGCATGCACACCAGGCCAGAAGCAAGAGGCTGTGATTATTATTATTATTTAATTTTTTTGCCAGTTTTTTGCCAGCATTGTAAGGTGTATATGAATTTACAATTACAGTTTACAGTAATTGAGATTTATGTGTGTCCAAGAAACAGACTTGATCAAGACACATGTATGCTTTGTGTTTATAAATACAATATTATGAAGACTTTTGAATTTGATAGCCCACCTTTTTTTGTTGGCTTTGTGTTAATTGTTTTATCAGGCTATGTTTGGCCTCATCCGTCATGTTCCTGTAAAATAAACGCAGCTTGCTGGATTCAGTGTATGGCACGGAGGATCCTCTTTAAAACAGGAGGGTGTTTTAACAACCTTTCCACTCATCTTTATCTACTGTGTTGGATTACAGGGAAAGTCCAGACAGGCGGCAGAGGAATGTATTTTGTCTTATAATTGACCCAAATCCTAAGAATAATGGTGAAATGTGACCCCCATCTGAATGGGATATTTTGAACCCGTACCCTTGGTCCAGAGACACCGAAGCTCTTAAGGCATGTTTTCACTGCCTGGAGAAACATACCAGGTTGTGATAAGGGCTTTAGTTAGGAATGAGCACGGAGAAGTTGGAGTATTAGTGCTCTGATAGGGCTCATGGTTCCCCGTTAGAGACAATTAAAACCAGACTGAAGCTGCTGCTTGTAGGTTAAGGTTGTCGGGATTTGCGGGGAGTTAGATTATGTGTTTGATCAGAGCAAAAATTACTTTATAGTGTTCCTTTGGTTTGACTTGCTGTAAAATGTCATCATAATGCCAGACTGTTGTCACTACATATCTGGATGTAGTTCTCTTTAACAGGACAGTTATGCTTGTTGCAATGTTTAATTCTGATCATATAATTCCCCAAAATTCCAAGCATTAGAGTAATAATACACCACACAAATTGCACATAGAATATGTGTGCAATATTCAACCAATTCCAGGATAGAAGTGATTTATTATTTTGTTATCACCAATAAATATTATTTACTGTAAATTACATATCTTACCTAACATAATAGCAAAGAATCTTTTTTATTGTCTATTGTGTCTCTGATGTTTTACAATCACTGTGTTAGTGTGTGACTCAGGGAGGGATGCAACATTAATCACCTAAACTCATTTTGGCTCTTCTCTGAGAAAATGTACTCATGATTTTTGTTTCTTTGTAGGCGAGATCTTTTACTATGAACTTCATCGTAATTTTAGTAAATCTGTCAAGTTCATGGATGTCTCCAGCGGTTTGAGCAGCTGTGCTGAATAAGGACGGATTGGGAAAGGCTAATTAATAGTCTAAACTTTCTCGAATGTGTTGTTCGTCTCTGGAGACAAAGCAGTATTTTTAGGATGTTTTGGGGTTGATGCTATAACTTGGTCTGATGCAAGAGTCAGTCTTGGCTATTTTTGTGTTGTAGGAGGAATTCAATTTACTTTCCATTACTTTTACTTTCAAGCCTATTTCGTGACTAACCTCTCAAATGAAACTGGAAAATTGATTGTTAGACTTGTACAAAAGTTGGTTCATCAAACTAAGTCACAGCATACATTACTCAGTATTCCCACTGATCACTCTTAATGTTGGGGTACACCTGTTTTTTTTTTCTTCCACTGGACGATGTGCAAATACCACATGCGATGTATAGTTCATGTCGGACGTGTGCCGGACAATGTTACGAATTTAAGGCACGTGGTGTATTCACAAGCTAAAGTAGGAGCTCAGTGGTGCTGGCATGCTCTAAAGTACATTTCATGGCACTGTGTTGAACTCTTCAACTGGAACAGCTTTCTTTTCTTTTTTATGTTTCAGGGATCAAAGAGTATTGAGGCTGATGATGAAGATGAAGATGAGGAGGCAGAGGAGGATGGCCTGATCCAGCCAGCTCAAGTGTTTGCACCAAAAAGTCTCATTCTCGTGTCCAGGCTGGATTATCCCGAAATATTCCGGGTAATAAGACACCATATGATTAAATCTTGAATAAAAAATATTTTTCTGTCTTCTTCAGCAGGAATACTCTGAATTTTTGTCAAATCAAGGCTTTCATCTTGTAGCTCTGAGATGACGCATATCTGCTTTGTACTGTCTTCAAAATAAGGCCATAGTTTGCTTAAGCATACGCACGCAATTCAGTGAAGTAAATGAGATGTAAGCACCTCTGATCTTTTCATCACAGCCTGAGTTGATCACAGGTTTTGCAGACACACGGTCGGCCTTGTTGGGTGCTATAAGAATAAACTGCTATTAAACCTTAACTACATGTCACAGACAACATTTAACCGTGAGCTGTAATACTGATGACTATATAAAGTAGTTATCCTCTCTATCTGTCCATGTGTAATGACTTTGTTGTATTTCACATGTTGTCCTTCCAGGGGTGCTTGGGTCTGATCTACACAGTGCACATCGATAGCCTGAGTTTCCCTTTGGAGGGTCTGGTGGTCAACCTCTTTACATTCCAGGTTCCTGTTGCTGGTGGATCCCAGGTAAGTCTTCACTGAGGCGAAGCATGTCCAAAACAGTCTACCACAGACTGTAAGACATCTCCTTGCTGCTGGCCTCACTGGCTGTTCCTCACAAGGGGGCCAAAGATCCAGACCAGTGGGGCTTAGATAATGTAATGTCTGTCCCCTTTGACTTTGACTTGATTGTTTGTGCAGCTACTTAAATGATTTATGTTCGCTGTGCAGCCAATCAAGAATGTCATGTTCAGATGGTGCCAGAGATTGTTGTCCAGCCACAGGCAGTAATTTTCTGATACATATTCGTCATTTTTTCCATCATGTTGCGTCGAGCAAAATACCTCAGTCTAGAGTATGACAGCAGAGCTCTTAAATTATGCTCATAACAGTTAAGAGGGATATTTATTAAAAACAACAAAACATATATATATTTTTTTAAACATTTAGTTTGCTGCCGTTTGGTGGTCAAGTGTCAGAAGGTGAGGATATAAATTCAATGAACCAGGCAATAGATTATGTATTTACACCTTTGAAAAACACCTTAGAGCCATCATATGTCTCAATCATATTGAAAAATGTTTGTACATTTACAACTGCCCCTGGGAGAAATACTAATCACTCAGGTAAATCCCAGACTTTGTTTTAGATGATGGCTACTGTGCTGTAAAAGGGAAGAATTTGCCCTGTACCCCAGAAAGACAACACTTAAATCACAAATCCTCGAAGCTGCCTTCGGGCAGAACCTCAGCAGTGGAACAGACTAATTTGTCAAAACAGCCCCTAGTTAAACATCTAGGTATTTCAAGAATTGGATGAATGGAGACCCTGAGATACCTTTCATTTTATTTGCACTTGACTGATGAACTTCACTTTTATGTTCTACACCTTAAAGGTATCTTTAACTTTTAACTTCCCAGTACCCTATAATGTGAATTATACACCATTTGAAAGACTTTTATATCTAGAGCACAATTTTTTTATCACTAATTTAACTTGATTAATCATATTTTACAAAAAAAAAATATTTTTTATTTATAAATATATTTCATTAATGCAAGAATCTTTTTAAGGGATTCTATGATGGGGCTTTAGCTGTGCGCTGCGACAGTTATATGTTCAACTAATTCAGTACTGCAACGACAGCATCTGCATCTTTATTTGATTCAACCACAGTACCCTCAGCTATAAATCTTAATGGATGACTGCCAGTTCCAGTACTGCTCGGTCCCGTAGACCTGATGGCCGTAAACATTTCCATGACTGTTTTCTGACCTTTACTGCTTTTGTTTTCCTTTTACAGAAGCTCTTTAGCCTTGGAGCAGGAGACCGTCAGCTCATCCAGACGCCTCTGAACGACACGCTGCCTGTCACATGCAAAAGTGTTGCTCTGCTCTTCCAGCAGCTGGGTGGGTCCAGACTCTTTGATTAACTACTAACTAGTAATCATGAGACAGGATGACTATACCATGACTGTATAACTGTTTCTCTGCCCCGTCAGTTTTTTGTTATGAACATGAACCTTGCTGTAGAATTTATTGAATGAACAATCATTTCTACCTGCAGTCTGTCACGTCGGCATAATATCCCATTTATTTGTTAAGACATTTTGTGTTGTTGGTTGTTATAATCTGACAGTTCTCACAGAAGAACATTCGTCTTAATCACATTAGTGGCATCGTCTTAGTTGATTAAATTAAGCAGCTTTAATGTGTGTGACACATTTCACATTCATTCGGTCTTGATCCTTTCAGATTTCTACAGGCTGCATTCTACTTTGCTAATCACATGGTGGTAAACTGCAGCACTGTAGGACTTTTACAGTAAGGAGACTTTAGCAATGAGCCATTAAGAACTTGGATTAATTCTACACCAAATTTGTCTGAAGCAAGCTTATGTGGTTTTCGCTTTGTCCCATCAGTGTTTCTGTAATCTTGTCTGGGCAAGCACATGATGAAGATTTGATTCAGTTTGCTGGTTTCACATTGCCATGATTGCTCAATATTTTAAGACTGTAAATTGTTTGCACGAGCAAAACATGCTTTGTCAAAGATATGACATGCCCGATTGACCATGACTCATGGTGCTTGGAGGGTGTATCCATCACTTTCCTCAGCCTTTGAAAATTATGGCTTGGCATAAATCATGAACTGAGCTATTGGACATTAGATTTTTAGGTTATTTAAGAAGAATTTGTTTTAGTTTACTTTTTGCAACTCTAGGCATACATCTGTTTGAACTGAGTGAAATGAATATGATTCACCTGAAATTTGATTTGTAATGGAAAGTTGGCCCTCATTTATCCTCATTTGATTAGAAGAATGTGATTCAAAACAGAATGGATTTTATTTCCTGAGTGTATTAACACCATCCCCTGTTTTGTTTGGACAAAGTGATGAACATGCACATGGGGGGTTCTTGCACGATACACGTCATGCGATCAGTTCTAGGTGGATGTCATGCATTTGTAGCCAATCTGGATAAACAAAACAAAGCAATCTTGACTCAAAACGTGGCCATGGCCTGTCGATCCTCATAATCCTGTTTCCATTATCAGTACAGTACATTATGCAGCACGGATAGTCCTCTTAGCGGCTACAGGGCCATAATTATTATGTGTTTGAAAGGTGCATCGTTGCATCAATATTTGACGTTGTTGTTAAAATACTGTAGTGATAAATCACGAACTAAAAACCACAGTTTATTCTTTTTACCCTTTACAGACCACACAAACAAGACATAACCTTTTATCTTAATAGGTAGTAGATATATTTATTTTTCTTTTAACCTTTGGACAGAGTCAGGCTAGCTGTTTCCCCCTGTTTCCATGTTGAGCTATGCTAACTGTCTCCTGGCTGACAGTGTAAACAAACATGACAGTGGTATCATTCTTTTCATCCAACTCTTTGCAAGCCAATAGCCGTATTTAGATATGCATACTGCAGAGTGTAGGACCATAGACACTAAATGGCTCAGGCTACTAAGTAGCAAATTGTTGTAATGTGTTGTTAGCTTTGTCCTTAACCCCACTTTGAATAACTATTCGTATTTTATTCGTTTTGGACTTTGTAGCAGGACAAATGTATGTATGAATCTCGAGCTGTCATGGCATTTTGATTGAAAGTGACTGACAGACGTAAAAAAACCCAAAAACAGTCAGCTGGTCAGCTACACGACAGCAAGTGCATTATATCCACTCATTAGGTCATCCTCATGTCCATATAAGGACTGGGGAGTAGCTGTGCAGGTCGTCAGGTCGGCACATCATTCTGTGTGCACTAATCACCCGAGTCACCAGAGAGGAATGTGTGTTAAACATGTCACACTGCACAGGAAGTGCTGTCCCCCGGGGCGAGATTAAAACGGCCATCAACAGCCTTGTTGTTTGTTGTTTGTTGCCTTTGTCTCTCCTGCTGTCCGGGGATGTTGCTGTCACTTTTTATTTAGGGCTCGGAAGTGCGTTGCTGTTTCCAGAAGATAAGTAAACACCTGAAGCTGAGGTGTGATTATGAAACAGGAGCTTCAATAGTGACATGAGCGAGGAACACTCAGCATTTTACCATGTCTATACAAGATGAAACAACTCATATGGTTTGACAAGTCTGTTCACCTAAAAATGTCATACTTTGCTGAGGCTCCTGTTCCGTTTCCTGTTTATCACTGAAGTGCCTCACTCAGACAGGCAAACATCCAGACTCAGCGCCCCCAGTGGAACTGATATGTCTGCCAGTGTTCCTCTCCCTGTATCACTCCAATGTGTGACGAATTGGTCTGTCAGTTGCTTGATAGGAAACAATAACAGGAACTGTAAACTTAGAATTCTTCCTGATTGTCACGTCGGTATTTGAAATATTATTTATACTCTAGACGAGTGTGTGATTTCCTTGGTTTTCAGAGATGAGTTTTCCTTTAGGTTTCTATTCAGTGTTTCACATAAACTGAGCCAGTTTGGTCATGAAAATGTGTTGTTTTGCCATCGTAAGCTAGCAGGTTTTTTCAATAAAGCAATGGTCAGATAGCAGATAATGTGAAGATTCTACAGAGCAGTGACTCGTATTTTTGAAGTTGTTTTGATTGATAAAGAAATACACTAAAACGGTTTAATGCATATTAAGAAATCTCAACAGTGTTGCAGGAGCAAAAGTAATTTAGTAGGAATTTGTTTTAAATACATAAACTATTCATGTATTTGCCTTGAGGCACAAAAGAAGTGCGGTGCTCACCTGCCAAAGACGCACTGCAGTGGCATGGTTTTCATACAGTGGACCATTTATTCAACAAATCAACGTGGCTGCAGTCACCTGTGCAGAAGAAAAGTGAAAGCTCTACTCTGAAATAAAGGGAAAGTTGCAACGGTAGTGTCAGGCTTTATTCCTCAGCTCAGCCTTTTTGTTGCTACATAGGCAGCAGTCTGTTCTGTAATTTGGCAATTAGAATTAGTTTCGGATCAACTCCACCAGATTTGGAGTCATGCATCACCTTCTCCAGCAATGGCAGACCCATTGCCCATTACCCCCCCAATTTATAAGTAGCACTACAACCTCCTATACAGTATTAAGATTGAGGTGGTTGGTCTGCCAAAACTACAAGAAAAATTCCACAGAATATTGTTAGAGTAATCACTCTTGAAGCTGTTATGGATATAAACAGAACTCCAAAAGGAATATTGTGTGAACCAATCTGTGTTTGAAGTTTGAAATCCTCCACAAATAGCCATGAATGTTTGATGAATGATCCGCAACAATGTGGCAGTAACATACCAACAAATACCTCATTCATTTTTTTCTCTTCTTGTTGCTTTTTTGTTTCAGGAATCCAAAATGTTCTAAGCCTGTTTTGTGCAGTTCTGACAGAACACAAGGTTTTGTTTCACTCCACCAGTTACCAGAGGCTGGAAGAGGCGTGTCGCGCTCTGGAAGCCCTCATGTTTCCCCTCAAATACAGGTAAGCATGTGTTCGAATTCTCATGTGACTTTCCACTAACAACTCGGCTTGTGTCATGACTTCCATGGCTTGTGATTCAACAGATGATTAACTTTGTTCATTATTGTGTTGAGTTCTAGAAACAAGTATATCTGAATAATATAACTCATTAAGATCACAAAATTTAACCTTGTATATCTAGTACATTTTTCCACTCACTTTTCAGAAATCACTTCTACTGGAAGTGCCTTTTACTCGTACAGTGGTTAACTTCCTTACCTCTTTGGAAATAATGCATAATACTATCAGTCTTGCAAAACACATTTTTTAAACTCAGAGTGAAGTTTAGAAGTAATGTTCCTCCCTTGTATTACATTTCCAGTATTAAGGGATGACACCGAAACTAGTTGTACTCCCGGCAAGGACAGGCTCAGGTTGACATTATAAGCGTCTGACAACATTATGGAAAGATCCTACCAAGAGATAAAACATTCTTATTTACCTCCCGCTTTATCCGGTCTGTTTGTGACAGTATTGCGTGTCTCACTCAAAAAGTCTCATTGTGAGATCTACACGTTGTCAGAATCAGCTAAATATTCAGCCACGTCAATGGAAATCTTTCAGATAATGGCCCGTTATCTAACTATTTGAACACAGTGTTACTTGTTTTCTCCATCTGCTGTGCTTTGACAGCAAGGCAAACTTTAAGAATATATAATAATAATAATAACAATAATACTGATGATTGGTGAATATGATAATCCTGATCTTAATAAGTAATTCAGTGTCAGTATCAATATCATCATGTTTGTTTCTTGTTCTCACAGGCTGCTTTATATAAGTAGCACACATTTATGCGATTATCTGACTGTTCCCTCTTCCTGTTAATCAATCATTCTGTCATTATTGATGCTCTTTTTCAGCATTTTGTTATGCCTATATATCCTGTGAAAGCAGCAACAGTCTCTTATCATTATGCTGTATATCAGTATTGAAGTAATGCCCATGTTATGCAACCCTAGTTTCTGGTAAATGATGATGTTAAATTTCCAAAGCTTCTTAATGTCATTGAAAAGTGTATGAACATCATGTGAAGTATATTTTAAGCTCTCAGTTGAACACTCATTTCTCAGTTCTTCCCGATCTGTCTTCCTAGTCTCATTGCATATACTGTGTATTCACTGTTATGTCCTCTCCTGTGTTCAGTTACCCGTACATCCCCATTCTGCCTTCACGGCTGCTGGAGGTGTTGAGCTCGCCCACTCCCTTCATCATTGGAGTTCACTCCATGTTTCAGACTGAAATCCAGGATCTGGTGAGTGAAGATGTGTCTCACACACACAGAACTTGAAGATCCTAAATTGTTGAATGCTGTCAGACACCTGTGAATCATTAACAAATATTGGAGTTTTTATATCTTAAACGTCAGGATGAATTGTGATATTTTAGGACTTTCAACTGACCAGGGAAACTTTTATAATAACAAATACCCCTTTGGTTTCAGGAAGTTTTTACACAAGAAGATTAAGTAATCTGCCCTTAAGCAAGATGTTTATTTGACTGGTTTCGGCTAATCCTCGTCAGGCATACGTGTCGTTGCTCACAGCACTCCCTCCAGCTGCAATCAAACCACCTGACCTGTCTGTGTTTTATGTGTGTTTAACCAGTTGGATGTTATTATTGCGGACCTGGATGGAGGGACAATAAAGATTCCTGAGTGCATTCAATTGTCCCTGCTCCCTGAACCTCTGTTACACCAAACACAGACTTCCTTGTCCCTGGTAAGCACAAACATACATACAACTGCAGCCCTATTATTTAAATTACCAGAATATGATGACATTTGAGAAAGCAAAAAAATAATTAATTCACGAATGAAGAAATGAAGACAAGTAAATAATCTGAAGAAACATTTATTCTGTGAAGGTTTTGCACCCTGATCTGGAGATAGCAGACAATGCATTTCCTCCACCTCGCACTGCTCCCTCCAACCTCAAGTTGTTGGTAAGTCAGCATCACTATGACATGTCCTCCTTTCATTTGCGTTCCTCCAGATAAAAAAAAAAGAAAGTCTCTTATCGGCTAAAGGTTAGCGTTGAGTGGGGGCACTAACTGACGGTAACCCATTACCCTTAAGATAAATAACATGTCGTAATGTTGCGTAATTAACTTATCAGACTGCATTTGTGGCATAGTTGCTTAATGACTCGTTTTTATGTCTGTGTGTGTGTGTCTGTCTCTCTCTCTCTCTCTCTGTGTGTGTGTGTGTGTGTGTGTGTGTGTGTGTGTGTGTGTGTGTGTGTGTGTGTGTGTGTGTGTGTGTGTGTGTGTGTGTGTGTGTGTGTGTGTGTGTGTGTGTGTGTGTGTGTGTGTGTTGTGTGTGTGTGTGTTCCAGGATAAGGAGGTGAGGGCCGTCTTTCTCAGGTTGTTTGCACAACTCTTCCAGGGCTACAGGTCCTGCCTGCAGCTCATCCGCATACATTCTGAACCCGTTATTCACTTTCACAAGGTAAGATAACAACATGATGGAATTCCCAGTGCTGAAATTACAATTTTGCAAAAACCTTATTTTACAATATGTGACCTTAGTTTAGACTAATTTAGCAATTACTGTGCAGAAAACACATTGTTCTTTTTTAGCTGCCAGGAATGTTTTAGTCCAACAGTGAGGGTGAAATGACGTGGAAAGAACTGACAGATAAACCTGTCAGGGGTTGTGTAAAGTGTGTTTGGATGTGTGAGTATGCCTGTAGTTTTAAATGTGTTGCTGAGGCTCCATGACTCTTTCGTGATGCTATCCTTTTGTTTATGCAAGCTTCGGACACAGTCCTGTAACCTTGGGCAAAGCCCGGCAATGAGCCATATGAAACGTATTAGGTTTACATTTTTGTTTTGTGCCGAGGTTTTTGTTTGTTCTTGTCTGTGATGTCTCCACGGTAACCCCTCAGCACATCATCCTCAAAGTACCCCACATGGATCACATTATAAACAAATGCTCGGCTTATTTGCCTGGAACTGCTGATGGGGGGGAAGGCTTGAGTGAACTGTGTTTTATCTCTTCAACCCGCAAGCACAAATAATTATGCGTAAAGTAAATGAAATTTATTTGCATGTAGTAATTTATCACTAGATTTGTTCCCCTTTTTGTTGCTGCAAAACGTATCCATGATTTAAACTATAAAAGATGCTGGTCTCAGGCCCCCTTGCTGAGATGTTTTTGAACATTTCGTAATCTCATTCTAAAGTAGGCTGTGATTACTATGCTTGTTTTTCAGTCTGCAGCAAATCCATATGAACAAGATTACATTGCTGCCATCTGTGTGCGATTGTAACTGATCTTTTTCTGACATTATCCAGACTGCCTTCCTGGGCCAGCGAGGACTCATTGAGAATGATTTTCTGACCAAGGTTTTGGATGGCATGGCCTTCGCTGGCTTTGTCTCAGAGAGAGGTCCGCCTTACCGAGCCTGCGATCTTTTTGATGAGGTACTGTACCATGATGCTCCACTTAAAGCTCAACTTTGCCCTTCACTTTTTTGCTGTAAGTGGAGAAGTTCATACACAACGTTTTTTGCACTAGAGCGACTATGAAAAAGTTTTTTTGTGGACTGGTGACATATGGACGATACTCTATCAGTATTGATGGTGACCTAGTGATGCTGCAGGAACACTGTGATACTTTTGGATGTATTTTCGAGATGATCCACCCCTTTAATAGTGAATATTACTGTTTTTGTTGTGTGTTTTGTAGCTGGTGGCCTTAGACACTGACAGCTTTAAGGACGAAGAGGTCAGCCCCGCCAAGCTGCAGAAGCACATCAGGGCATACTCTGAGCAGCTATACAGAAATGTAAGACTTCATGCAAACAACAACAACTATATCTCCTTCGTTGTTTTGTGTTGTGCTGTATAGGACATATGTCCTCAATTTAGAATGCTCTGCACATGTTTTGCTGTATATCCACTGTACATACAGCTGTGTATACTAATAATACAACTGGTTCACTGGCATGTGTACTATAGGAGAACCCAAACCCCCACATGGCATTCCAGAAAGTGCCTCGGCCTTCGGAAGGATCCCACCTGCGGGTGCACCAGGTCCCCTTCCCCCCGCTGGATGACGAACATGTGGAGAAAATGATGCAGGAGGGTGTGGCCAAACACAGCAGCGCACCTCCTTCTACACGACCTGAGAGGAAGTGTGTTGTACCTGCTGGACCACCCGTCGGTAGGTTCAACTTTCAACTGCCTGATTGTACATGCATACCGTTGTGATGAGGATTTACATACCTGCAATGTTTCTGTTAAATCTCTTTCACAGTGATAGCTTTACCATAACGGGTATCTGCAAAAATGTGTCTTTGACTTGTGAAAAAGCTCTGATGTTTGTAGCAGATGTAGTTTTAACCTGCTGTCATTCCTCTCCTACTCTGTCTTTCTCTATTCTAGTTTCCATTATGGGTAAGATTGGCTCCGTGTTCAACAGCGCTCGCAGGCTGGAGGTGGTGCGGAGCTGCATTTCCTTCATCTTTGACAACAAGACTCTGGAGACTGAAAAGGTGATTGTCCTTCATCAGGGAAGCTCATCAACCTTTAAACAAGCTCATTAACTGAAGGCATCTTTGCATTACACCGAATCAGCACACCGTTAAGGAGCTGTAGATCTCTCCTCACCTTCATCATCCTCATATCTTCCAGCTGCCACACAGAAATAGATCGGGCCTGTAATCAAACACTCCATCCATGATGCAATAGTTGTTGTTTCTGTATCAGTTCTTGTCCTCTCAAAGCTGTAACACTCCACAACGATGTCCTTCATTGTGGCCCCATGTTTGGGATTCTACCCAATACGCATCCATTGTGTTTAAACTGGGATTTTTGCCACTAACTTTATGGATCCCCCTGGCTTCATATAGGAGTTATATAATCCAGGCCTGCATTTCTGTGCAAATGTAAGAATGCATAGCATGTATCCTCTGAACCCCCCATGAGCCTGTAAATCCTTTGCTGCCAAATGGTCATTAACCATACAGCAGGTCATAGTAGCTGGAAGTGCTGTGTTGGTACAAAGTGTTGCTCTAAGCAGTGAATAGATAAAAAAACTAATATCTTCTTTATTCAGTATTTCACAAAACAAGGGCCTGCTTCTTTAAAAAGCCTGAAAATCTCAAGCAAAGTTTTTTTTAACTTGAATCTCTATTTTCTAAACAAACTCTCTTATCAGGTCAGCCACTTTATTAAGAGGTTTATGTTTCTTTTATAAAACCCCTCTTTGTCCACCTTTCTCTAACTAGGCCCTGCCGGCTGCACTGCGCGCACTGAAAGGCAAGTCAGCACGCCAGTGTCTGACTGAGGAACTTCGTCTTCATGTACAGCAGAACCGCGCCATACTGGACCACCAACAGTTTGATTACATCATTCGTATGATGAACTGTGCTCTCCAGGTAAGTCATGCCAACACAAGTCATGGACCCTTTCTACTGCAGCCATACTGACACAAGCACATGGAGTATTGCTGTTGTTGTAGAAAGTCTAGATTTTTAGCAAATGAGTTGAAAATAACTTTGTTAATCAAACTTTCATTAATTTATTAAGCAACACATTACCAGACATTCTTCCATTCCTCTTCCATGTTAAATGTTTCTGTTTATCTGTTTGATATCATTGTAAATTGAAAAGCTTTGGTTTTTGGACTGTCAAAAATCTATTTCACGATTTGGCCTAGGAGCGCTAGAAAATTTGGATGTTTATTTCTGACATCTGGTAGACTGAACATTCAATTGATTAATAAAGAAACAAACCCCACACATGATGCAACATTCAGTGAAATTGCATCGCACCTCAGTAACTGTGATGTGCTGTAGGTTGTCATCAAAATGATATCTGTTTTTACTGTGGAATATTTTGATTTTCATTATGTTGATCAGCTGATAAAATAGCTTTTAACTTTAGAACTTTGTATATAAGTTTCAACTTTTTGAATTTTTTCAATTCTGTTTCAAACAGGAATATGACCATAACTGTTTTTGTTCAATGTGCTTATTGAGTTATTCTTAACATAATAAAAATAGAACATAATTTTTTTTTGAAAAGAAACTTGTTGAAAGATTAATTTAATACATTTTTTTCGACAGTTTCTTCTTACCAAGATTTCGACCAAATTTATATTTAAAACTGATGCCAGAGATCATTGTACAGTGATACATACATATCTGTTTTTAGTACAGTGATACATACATATCTGTTTTTAGTGCTGGCTGAACCACACATTTACATCAGATTGTATGAGTTGTGGTTGGTTCTAGTTAAACATAAGCAATGTGTAAGTGTGTCAGCACATGTATAGAGCTAGCATGTCCATCCCTTTTTTGCTTTTTTTCTCTTAATTTATTTTAACAACAAACTGACAGCATGTCGCAAGGCTGAGCCCCAACGACGCTGCTCGTTGTTTATCAGACAGCATGTTTGTCTCTTTCTGGTGCCCTCATGCCTTGGTTATTGTCAAAGCGAGTAAGTAATGTGTTTTTGTGCAGCTCATAAAGACTCGGTGAGGCTTCACTCAGCCAGAGCAGCCGGGTCTTTGTTGGTATTACCTCATGTTTTACTGCCCCAATAAGCCCTTTCCAAGGATTTTTATAATTTTAAGCAGTATTCACAGAGTGCAACTTTTATGGAGTGACTTTAGATTCCAGTCGTCTCCCCCCCCCACACACAAAAAAAAAAAGAAAGATTTAATAGAAGGCCAATTAATCCCACCATCTGCCTGGGCCAAGGACATACAAAGTCATTTGACATGTCTTTTGCTCCACTACTATAACGTCTACCTGGCAAGACTCCTGACATGCAAATTTAATTATTTATGTCTTTCCACACATGCAACAAGACGTGAAAATAAAAGCTTGTTGCATCATCCCTTTTATGCCGCATGATGTCTGACTGTCGTTTCCAAGATGTCTGGATAAAACCACCATCTCTTTTACATGGCTTCTTTAGTCAAGACCTGTATTATAGTCTAAATTAGTTTGATTGTCACATTCTTGTGAACATTCCTGATAACGAGGCAGCCAGTGTGTCTTTTTATGTGTTGAATGAGATTCTGATATGTTAGCATTTGTTGGAACAGATTG
Source organism: Anoplopoma fimbria (assembly GCF_027596085.1). NCBI lineage: Eukaryota > Metazoa > Chordata > Actinopteri > Perciformes > Anoplopomatidae > Anoplopoma > Anoplopoma fimbria. Next base: position 19,173,423 of record NC_072450.1, read on the forward strand.
ATATAGTGTTACATTTTTTTAAGAATTGTTCCAAAGCGGGCTATTTTCTTTTGACCATACCCTTATTTACCACACACATTTCTACAATACAAAATGAGAGAGGTCTGTCCCACCAAACTTTTGAATTAGTCTATGATCTATATGTCATAAATGCTGCTGAAAAGTAAATGAAAGTCAACCACACATGGGTAAAATGTTCTAATTTTACACATAGAGATGAGATTTGATGTGGTGCCAAAGTGACCTCTTCTGTAAAAAATGTTGCTTGTTTTTTGTATAATGACAGCATGATGCCTCATTAGGATTGCTCCATGTTGATGTGACACATTGATTTTCAATGACATCATTGTAATGAGGCTTACCACAACATGTAGTGTTAAACTGTTAACCTCAGGCTAAGTGACGGTTCTGTTATCTGGTTGCAATCAGTGTTTGCAGGGGAGCACAGCAACAGGAAGCCGGATGTAGTAGAAAAATGTACAATAGGTCAAAGGTGAAGATATTAGTATGAGGTGCTACTGTACCTTGTTGGTACTTTTTCTTTCTTTCTTTTTGTTTTTCTGTAATACATAAAAAAAGAAATGTCGGTAACTTCTCTGGAATGAGTTGATATGTTCAGAAACTGTTTACAGTGACACATTTAAACAAATATGTTGCTCATTTGTGATATTTTTCTGTCATGAATCACACACAGTAACAACCCTCATTAGGGTATTTGAGTTAATTGCTCATCTATTTGTGTGTGTGGGTGCACTGGTCAGTGCTGCAGCTTCTAGAAGTAATTGTTGCGCAAACCATGTGGGGGAATGAGTCCTGCTGTGGATGTATCCTGGCATCCCAACCATTTCCTGTCAGATAGGATTATGAGCCCTCTGCGCTCTGCTCTCTCATGGCCCAGGGCCTCATGATGCTCAAAAACACACTCTGACTGGCAGTTAAATGTGAGAGGGATTAGGGCGGGGGGTCCATGGGAAGCGGCCGCAACGGCATCGAGTCCATGATTTCTGCATGAGCTTGACCGTCTGATGTGCTAGAGAGCACGTTACACACAGATGTTGTTGGAGAGTACGAGGCAATTTATCTGACTGACTGTCTGAATCCCAGAACTGCGAGCTGATGAAGTGGAGTACGTACCAACTTAGTCTGTGCTCTCTGTTCCCTGTGAAGTCTGTCTGCTGCACTTTAATCACTTTGAACATGTTCTTTAATAGTGAATAGATGACTTCCTTACATTTTTACATTATTTACATCATAAATTTGTCCCTTTGCTGTGAGAACATGGCCTCTGTCTGCCTTAGTGGCCTTGATGAACCGCTTTACATAACATGGTCACTGGGAATCTGAACTGGGTACCATTCCCATGTTCTGATAATTGTTTCTCAGGACGTCCACCAGTATGACCAGGTAAACATGTGCTTAGTCACATTTCATGCTCTTGCTATCAGGACAACACAGAGGTCAACTATGCGGCTTAATCCTCTTCCTATTAGTGATTCAAGCAGCAATTAACATTGATAGAATCTGAATTGAGACATTTCTCTGTGTCAATTGCAACAAAATTCCCATAAAAGAATGCCCTAGGTGTAGGTTCATTTCACTGCTTTCCTGGAAAATGGCAACTTCTCTGATACACAGGAAGCTGCTTTTTGTTCACATCCCCCGGTGTTTCTGTCACATGCTCATGCTTCTTGTTTTTTCTCGCTGTATACGTGTCTTGAAGCATAATAGCTATGTTAGTCATCATTGATTATTATAGCTCCGGCAGCTTCAAGAATGTGGGAATAAATGGTGAGACTTACAGTAAATAATAGGAGGAAAGGAAGACGGCAGGTAGTCCAGGCAAACAGAAATGTGGGGGCACACAATGCCCTCTTCTCCCTCCATTCGTGAAATCCCAAATAAAGCATTTAATGTATTTTCCCGAACCTGCAACTTGTGGCTCTATTAAGCAATGTTAAAATGAGTGATCCCCAAATAGTATAATACAATACCTTTACTTTTATCAAGTTCCTCATGTAATGCTGATGGACTAGAAACAGCTCTGCTTAACTTCTCATGTTTCACTTTCCATTCAGTCTTATCTCAGACCTGCTGTAGATTTCACTGCTTATCTGTTTGCTTAGTTACAGTAGTTGACCTCCAATTCCTTTGAGCTGTTACTTAGCCTCTCTGTCTGCTCACAGGACATTAAGGTGGAGGTTTGTAGGTGATGTATGTGTAGCTTAAGTAAACCTGATTCTAAGTACTTTATATGAGATATGACATGTCGATACAGCCTCTGGACAAAGCTTTTCTTCATCTGAAACATGACAGCAGGCTTTTCAGCCGTTAAAAAAATGTCTGTTGTCACAAGTTTCTGTTACAAAGAACCAATGATATGCATCGCTGAACTTCACTCTTTTTTTGTTTTCGGAATAATACTGGTTTGTTAATTATTCACACTTTTTCTGCCTGTGCGTTTCCACTTGTTGTTCTATTTTGACTGTGGTCCATGAACTCCTGTGACCTGCAGCATTGTTAAGGATGCTGGTAAACAATGCTTTGGTGCCGCTCCAAGCTGGAACATTTCACCGCAGCCCAAATAACTGCAAAGAGAAACACAAGCGACAAGAATAATAAAACAGAAACTATGTTGCTTAGTTGACGGGGGGCCAGGCTTTCATGTGTCGCTGTGGAACTTGTGTTTTGCATTTTCTCTCCTCTTTACATTCTTGTGTGTGTGTGTGATTACTTTGAGGGGGAGGAATGTTGGTAACAGAGGCCCCAATAAAAGACCACTATCAGAAAGTGCAGCATTCTTCTCCCCTATCTCTTCGTCCTATGTGAGGTCCCACTGAGGGTTATGAGGTGCGGCACCAGGTCAGAATCAGTGCTGCTGTTTGCCCAGCAAGGCAATATAGTTTCCTCTCGCAATTCTCATTTACAGAGTTCAACAAATAAAAACAAACAAAGCTTACCAGAGATAAGTACCAATTTCCTGTGAATTAAGTACTTTTAAATCCAACTTGCGTCCTTTTCTCTTATTCTGCTGTTCTCAACGTTCCCTGCGATCTCTAAAGAAAAGTTATATTTGGGCCCCTAAGTCCCCGGCTCTAAGCCCCTTAATTTACTATTCATCTTAATACCGTTCTCTTGAAAGCATCACTAAGCCCCACATCTTTTGGCCTGAAACAATCTCTAATACGTAGACACTTTGGCATGATGTGTAAATGTCAAAGAGGGAATATTTTAAACTATTCCCTGATTTAACAAAACAAAACAAAATCAAAAACAGAATTCAATTTGCTTCCTGGCTAGTCATGCCTTCTTGATAAATGGACACAACATGTTATGGCAAAAACGAAGGGTTTTTATGCAACGCCTTGCGATGTTCCTCAATGACACTTATAAAGCAATCTAGTTCAAGAATGTTAAACATAAAATTACCAATAAATTGAACGCTGGAAGGCTCTGACAATTGTGTCAAGGCAGGGATTATATAAGGCTATTGAAAGCATATGTCCTAATATTGGAGAACAACAGAGTTAGAGTTTAAGCCAGGCTTCTTATTTTTTTTGCATTGCCTTGATATTTAACGGGGCAGGGATGTCTTTATGTAACAGGAAGTTACGTTTGCTGAAGAAAGCGTGTTGGCCCCCCCAGTGATCTCCCCAGATCACATCTCTGCATGCAAGTTTCCAGCATTGCATTATTCATGTAATGAAAGACAAACAGATTTGTGTAACACCGTAGCAATTCATAAACAACTTCCACATATACACAATGTTGCAGCAACAAAGTGGTTCTCTTTGGGTTACCAAAATATTTTCCTCTCAGGCCTCCGTTTGTGTGACCTCTATGTTGCTTCTTGTTTTGGGACTCCAGTGAAAAAAAGGTGTTGGCAGAGCTGTGTAACATGTCTTCTGCTGCTGTGCTCCGCTCTACTCTCACGTCTCCCCTGTTGTTTGACCCACAGGACTGCTCCAGCTCGGAGGAATACACGGTGGCTTCTGCACTGCTGCCCCTGTCAACAGCCTTTTACAGGGTAAGGAAATGAGTAAAAAAATAGGATGGATGTGAGTGCAGAATGCTTCTGTTTCTCAGAGTGTGGAAGTGTATACGCCCTATAAATAGTTCTCATTAAAACACACATTGCAGCTGCTGAAATGTCACCACTCCAATATAGAGGTGAGGTGAATTGAATTTTTGACAGATTCAAATTTGAAAATTTAACATACATTTTTAAAGGCAGATTGAGTAGAAATCATTGGTTGCGGTTTGTAACCACAACATTCTCAACAACATAGCTTATCTTTTTCCCAAATCTTTAAAAAACAAAACAATTTAAGGGATCATAAATTGTACTTGTGTGTTATGTGTTTGTGTAAAATCTGCCAATATATTGTTGATAATCAAATATGGATTTTTGTAACTCTCATAAATATATATTAGTGTCGCCGAAAAAAAGTCCAGTACCAGTCGGGCTCTAATGAACACTGCACTGCCTCCTCTACAGTGCAGTGTTCATTAGAGCAGGGAAAAGCCAGGGGAAGGACAGCATTATCAACCTTTAACCTTTGCTGATCCGTAAGCATGGACATTCACAGAACAGCATGTTAAAACAACCATAACAAAATGTAGAGGTTGGGACATGGCCTTTGGTTTCTAAACCACATAATCAACACAGGGTCACTGCATTGTTCACCGCAGCTATGTTCCCACAGCTTGCTCGTTGCTATGGGGACCGGCACAACTGTCCGCAGTGGCTTTGTGTTGGGTACCAGTGCCATACCCTGATGGGCTAGACTGGGACCTGACCTGCTCTCTACCACCACATGACTCATCCAGTTCACATGCCACAGGCTGATGCAACTCCCTTACATAAGCCTTGAGTTGTTTTTCTTGTTTCTCTTTAGGGCCTTCAGTATTTAAGATGCATCATTTATGTCCGTGTTTCTTAGCTTAGAACATGCTTGTTTAATCAAGAATGTGCCACATCAAATCCATTTCTGTTTTAGAAAACTATCCATTCATTTCTGGTTGCAATTCTGACGCAATGGAGTGATTTCCTGCCATTTTAGATTTAAGATTATAAATCGTTTTTTTTGTCTGGCACTGACGGCTCATTAGAGGGAAGAATATTTTGAGAATGCAACCGATTTTCCCCCTTGTTATTTACGGATGAACTGGTGACAAGCTCGCGCTCTGCCTCACCCAGAGGGGTGAAAAGTTAAGTGAGGTCAGGAGGGAAACTGCCAAAATATTCTGTAATCTCTGGTTTAGTTGCACAAAGATCATGCAGAGAAAATGTGAGAAAACAAAGCCTGGTAATGGAGCATCCCAGCAGCTGTCATCAAGTGTGTGAAGACATTCATGATCCTTATTTGAGTATTTAGAAATGCAGCCTTACATGGTGGGTAACATGAATGGGATGCCTTGATAATGCAAAGAACAATATGTACCATGACACTTCAGCATACATAACCATCTCATCTTTCAGTGGCCCCTCACTATACATCCACCGCTAACATGAAACTTATACAACAACCTCACAACCATTGCTTATACGTTACAGTAGTTATGTGATCTACTAACAGTGGGGAATACATTATACAGCAAATGATTAACCTGTCCTTGAATCTGACCAGACCATGAAAGTTATTGAAAAAAAATGTGAGAGTTAATGAACATGGCATTGTGACTTTGAGAACAGGTTGGGTTTTTTTTTTACATCGAAAGAGATCGATATTATTGATCGTAGTGCCTGTTGACACCCAAGAAGGCCTTTTTTTTCGTTCACTGTTATAAACTTTGTTGTGTATGTGTCTTAGACTTATATGTAAACTTATATGTATATAATATTCAATACTGCCCAAGAGGCCTACTTTAGAGGTGGTTTGGTTGTCCTGTAGTGCCATTGTTTAAGTGTTTTAAGGAAGGTCAACTTCTTGTAAATGTTACTAGGAAACTATGTTTTCTGCTTTGAATCAAATCATTGACCAGCTCAAAACTGTGTTTCCTGCTCTGAACCATTTAATTGCATGTTGACATTAATCTTGAAAGAGTCTCATAAGAACAGGGGATGTATTTGCACTTTGACTTCTATACGGTTATTCAAGTGTTACCCAGTAAAGGCGGTTTTCTGGGAAATTATTTTTTTTAAAACAACTTAATTGGAAAATACAAACCCCTCATACTGCAGCTCTATCTTCTGTAGACTCTCCCACAAGACGAGCATGAGCTTCAAACGGTAACCAGTATGAGTGCTAGTCATTCATTTAAAAAAATCATCCAGACTATGAATGTGATCCTGATGCCGTTACATAACAGCAATTCTATGAGAACTACTGTCCTGTTTTTGTTGCAATGCCAGTAAAGCCTTTAAAGCCCTTTGAGATGACATTATGTGATCGACAACATTTCAGAGATTGAGAGAAAATGTTGCTAATAGTTTGGTCTTCTTCTTACTGAAGCAGTGAGCAAAAGGCTGAACTATTGGCAACATTTTCTTTCCATTTTTGAAAAGCTTCTTCAGTGTTTGATAAGTCTGTCATCCTTTTTTTGGTTGCTTTCAGAGTTGGCAGTTTTTGCCAATGATGGAATAACAGCTTTTTCCTGGAGGATATTCTGCCGTTGAATCAGGGTTTCATCCAAGGGACGTTCATGCACATCTGCATTTGAACAACAGCCGATAGGAACGCCCTCTCTCTGAAATGACCTGTGATTGGCCAAAGTTGCCCGTAACTAGATTTTCTAAAGCCTAAAAACAAAGTCAAGAGGAGGTTTAGCAGTATATTTTTCCCTCAGACCACTAGGATTACTGGTTGTCAGAGGCAACAGGTAATTCTAGTTGTTTATGTTATGCTATTGCATGCCAAACACTGGGCACCACACATTAAAGACTCTTGGTTCAAGTTCAAGAGTCAGACATTGGTCAAGTCCCTGTTTGGTATTCTTGGCCAGACTTTGGCAAGCTCACACTGTGGTCATACTTACAGTGGTACTGTCCCCATGGCCCTGAAGTATCCAGGTCGGGGAACGTGGGAAGCTCCCCTCGCGCTGCAACCATCTGTTCCCAGAATCAGCTCAATTGAGACGGACAGTGTTTGGTTTTATTTGTGGCTACATGTTGACACTGAACAGTTTTATGCAATTGACCCACATTTTATATTCATTTGTTTTACTTCTCCATTTCTTTTACCTCTGCTTGACCCTTTTTGGATGTTTTGCCCAAACTGAAGCACTTATGGAAATGTGTTTGATAGACGTTTGTTAATATTTCAGATAGAAGGAAGATATGCAAAATATCTTTTGGCCTAGATCTTGCACTGATGGTGTCATTTGGTCCGTGTAGGTAAAGTTTATCTAAATGCCACACAACCTTTGTACAGTGGCCCTTTGTTAGAGTTGAGGATTTACATTTTGTTGTTGTAATCTGCCTGGACAGTTCCTCTGGCATTCATTATCTAGCGGGGGGTGGGTTTATCAGGAGATGAACTGGTGTCATTGACGTCTGGGTTCGTTGTTATTCTGTCCTTTGCCGTCCCACATTTCTTGATCCATTATAATATGTCACCAGAGTAAGAGCCTCTTTCCGGGGACAACACAGATTGGATATGTAATATACTACTGATTGTAAGTCGCTTTGGATAAAAGCGTCTGCTAAATGACTGTAATGTAATGTAATGTAATGATACAGCAGCAAGTGAAAAACCCAAACACCATTCTCGAAAACGTCCATGTCAAGAACACTTGACTGTTAGCATTCTTTCATCCATAGTTTATACATGGAGGGATTTGGCGGTTCGCTCTCTGACGGCTCACCATGTCCTCGCGAGGAAAATTACGTACTGCCTGAGCCTTTTATATCTGTCCAGCTCTTGACCTACCGTATCTATGTTTACTTTGTTTGGGAACATTTATATTGCTCGTACATTGTGTTTTTACACTGATATGGCCTATGGATGCCATGATGGATTTGTTTACGAGTCTGACTTTCAGCTTGTTTTTGAACAAGCATTGTTTGAATAGAGAGTTTTCATGATTTAAGGATGGGAGTACTTTTCCGCACAATACACTGACTCATGTAGAATTGCTAAAATGAGGAGATGGATTGTGTACAGGTCAGGCATGCGTTATCACACAGGATAATGACTGTTATGTATCTAAAATGCAGGAATGCTATGCATTTTTCCAAGGCACTTGTAAATAATGTTGCTGCCCCAAGGCCGGTGGCGTATCAGACAAAGCAGTCAACACTCAGTGTCTAAACACAAGTATACACTCCCTTCAGAAACACGCATCGTCTCTCAGTCTCTGGGAGACACAGTTGACATGTGTGAGGCTGAATGACTTTCCAGCTGATGTTCGGAGGCCGCAGTCAATCATACTGTGAACCTTGGGATCATGTCCCAGAGTTCAAAACAAGATTCCAAATCCTGATAGCCTCATTCCTTTGACGTGTACACATCATGTTCTCCTTTCTGTCTCCCCTTGTGGTTTTCCTGCTTGTTTTTCACCCATTCTGCTGTTTTTCAGCCCTGCATTCCTTTTCTTAACTAGTCACACAGCCAGATGGGTCTGATAGCGCTGATAGTACTCCCTCCTTACCCTTCATCTTCACTTCTCACCTTCCTTTACTCCTCCCTTTCCTGTCCCTTCTCTCCTTCCCTGTCCTCCTCCTTGCCCATCCGTCTTGTGGATGTCTCTTTAGGCTCTGTGTATTATCATATTGGGAAGAGATGACCTCGGTCAAAATGACCTGCACATATTTGACAAGTCAAAAAAGCAGCCAGGCTGAGGATAGACGGCTTAGACAAATCACGCTCAAATCCTCCCTACACAAACATACACACACAACCACACAACATCTGCTGCAAGACACGTAACACACACCCATGACAGAAAGGTATGACCGTACTACCCAAATGACTTCCACAACTTCTTACTGTGTGTGTCACCATTTATTTACAGCCTTGTTTCATTCAGGTCCATTCTTAAAATCGGACCTCTTTGCAGTCAGTGAAGAGACCACGTGTTCCACAGTCCGGTCCCAGAGTTTGTCACATTATAGACTCTCTTGAAACATTTCTAGCCACAGCAGATTTGTCATCCAGCGTTTCTCTGGCCTAATTCCCATACTCAATTTATGCTGGTATGCTTGGGTCCTCTGATGATAGCAAAGTGTTATCAGCTCTATTTCTGGAGAGCAAACAGTTCATCCAAACAAACTCCCATCCTTATTTTGCCACATGATTTAGCGCAACGCTACACTCTGGCGAACCACTAGGGTCTCTGAATTTGCAAACAATGATCTTGGTATCAACCTCAAAATAGAGTATTTTAGTAGTTTTAAGTTTTCCAAATTTCCATGTAATAGGCTTTTGTTTTTTACCTGATAAATAAGACTGAATTGCCAATTTGTTTAAGGATTCATTAAATACATTCTGGGGGGTACATTTCTTGTGTTCTGTGTTTATGTAACATTTCCTCAAAAAATTGGCTTCATTTTTGTTATTTGCCTTCTTCATTATTTGTGTAATAACAAGTTAGAGAATTGTTTAATCTTTCAAGACCTTTCCCCCCATTACTTACATTTTTATGATCAATTCTGTTCAAAAGCTCAATATGTCTGAATCATAATGAAGAAAGGTTGATTCCCACACTCCCTGCAGGTTATCTGCTGTCTGGGCATGAGCTCTCTGTGAACCGCCTGTCCTCCCAGCTCTCCTCTCTCTTGGACTCTGGCCCACCACACTGGGAATAGAGCTGTTTTGATTCTGTCTGCTGTAATTACAGTGACCCCTCTAGTTCTCACCCTTCAAAGGCAAAAAATGAGGAGAGATAATGGAAACCACTGTATTGTGTCAGGCTCTGGGGAGAGAAATCAGAAGCTAATCAAATAATAGGCTTAAGTTTAGTCCTGGCCTTCAGACTCTGCTGGTTGATGGACAGTTGGTGATTGTTGGTTTGTTGCTAACTGTGCTAAACCCCAAAGTGCTCCCGCTTCACTTAATAGCAGCTGACTGATCCTAAAAATGCTTAAGATGGGTTAACAGCAGAGGTCAAGTGTCACGCTTGCACCTGTAGTTTACAGTATTGGCCAGCATTACTGCCTTTAGCTGAGCACTGAATGGTATGTTCTCTCTAGTAGCTGTTTTTGCAAGCAGCAGGTGCTTTACTCTTCAGGCCGCACATGAAAAACAACAGCACTGCTTCCAAATACATCCAAACACAGTCCGTTGCTCCATTAGGGTTGTTATCTGTTAAAAAGTTACGACTCGCAAGGAAAGATTAATGTCACTTTAAAGCCCACGGCTGACTTTTTAGTGTTTGTTTGTTTTTTTCACCACATTTTGGCAAACTTCTTTTCCAGAGGCACTCACTGAAGCCCAAATTGCAAATACCCAATGAGAAATAAACTCGCACTAAGTCTGACTACCCACAAGTAGAGCGAGGGCTGCAACGATTACAATCCAGTGGGTAACCCAGGAATGAACACAAATATTGCAGGCAGAGGATATATTGACTTAGACAGGAGCAGCTATCAGTAGAAATAAATTAAATATAAGAGAGACTAATATGATCGGAGCGTATATGGCTTAACCCCTTTACATACAGTTTTTCTTTTTTATGTAGTAGCTTTAAATTCATTACAATAAACTCTCCAACGAGATTAAGATGTTTACATTGAATGAAAAATGAAATCTTGGGGGAAATATAACGTGTTATCTTTGACTGTACAGTTTAGTCAAATGGAAATATTCTAGATGTTTTATTGTGTTATTTTACACACATTTCCTCAAAATCGAGACATGTTTGGGGATTCTGTGGTTGTGTAAAGTTCTGTGGTTGTGTAAAGTTTAGCTGTGTTGCATGTGTTTGTTCTGACTGGGGTTGACGAGGTGATGCATGTTAGATTTTAAATCAGGTTTGCACGTTCGAACGAGCATTCAGAGGTTTGATGTCCGGCAAAACACAGTGAGCTATGAACTATGTTTTGTCTCGCAGAAATTGGCTCCCGGGGTGAACCAGTTTGCATACACCTGCATTCAGGACCATCCCATCTGGGCCAACCAGCAGTTCTGGGAGGCCACTTTCTACAGCGAGGTCCAGAGTCAGATCCGAGCTCTTTATCTTAACACCCTAGAGGGAAGGCTAAAGGTAAGAGAGCGAAATTTCACCAATATAGTAGATATTTTGTGAGAATTCATATGGAGTCTGTTTGAACCCACTATTTTTAACCCTGTCATTAGAGATGAAAAGCTTGAACAACAGAAAATGTCCGTCCAGCTCTGTAATTGCTGTTGTTCTTTGTTTTATGTTATAATAAACTGAATCTCTTTCGGTTTTGGACTGTTGGTCGAACAAAACATTTAAATACATAAACCTGGTCTTAAATGCAGGGATGGATATTTGTTTTGTGTGTTAATATTCCTCGTAATTGTGTCTCTCCAGGATACGGGCCCCGAACCTGCAGCGGGCAGCGATGAGGAGCACACAGCAATGGCCTTGGCAGCAGAGCAGCTGCGTGCATGGCCCGGCCTGAGCAAGGAGAAGCAGCATGAGTTGGTGAAGAATGAGGAGAGCACCGTGTTCAGCCAGGCCATCCACTACGCCAGCCTCATGGTTTACCTGCTAGTTCCTTTGGACACCAGCAAGCTCAAGCTGCTCCGTACCGCCCCCGTCGCCGACTGGGAGAGCGGCAGCAACAGCATCGTCACAAACAGGTCAGCATGGTGTTCACTATCGGAGTAGAGAAACAATGTAATTAACTGATGTTTTATTTTCTTTCACGTGTTTTTACACACACACACACAGACTGGAATAGTACACATTTTTGGCTTGTTCAGAATTTTAAGGTAGAACGATCAGTCTTATCTGGAGGGAACCTCTAGCTAAGGTTTCATGATTTGGGAATATGTGTTCCTCTTTTAATAAGGTGATGATTAGTATGTGGGCGTATGTGGCGTAAGCCACAGTCTACATGATACCTTCCTATTTAGCCAAATGGAACACATTTCCTCTCCCGTTTCCGGCTCACATCCATCCCGTGGGCTTACATTGCTACTGCACAAAACAGAGTGAGGCTCATTTACTTCTGTTTGGAAGTTTCAAACCCTCTGGGCGTCTTCAGCGGGGCCACACTGTACTCACCCGACCAAACAAAATAGCAGTGGAAGTGATTTCCCGTGCTCTGCAGTAACTGTGGAGTGAAAGAAATCTGGTGAAGATCACCCATCAATGTGTTTTCCTATAATTGGAAGGTTTACCGGCTGTTCAAAAAGTTAGGGTTTGTCACCAAAAAGTCAGAAGAACACAATGTTATTATTACATTTTCGTTATGTGCATCATTTAAGCTTTTTTAAACATTTGTTCTGAGCATAATGTTACTATTTTATTCTTTGTTTTGTTTCGATTTCTAATAAGAAGACAGAAACGCTGCAGCCAAGGATTCTTTGTTTGGGAATTTCTTCTCCTTTTTTCCCCAGACTTGTTTGTTGCTCACAGAGAACATTTGGATCTCATCAATAACTATGAATCCAAAGGGACGGTTGCATCACCTTCTCATGGGAAACATTATTTTTTGCTAATTTTCATTGTGTCATCATGTGTGTTTTACAGCATTGCTGGTAGCGTTGCAGAAAGCTTTGACACCGAAAGCGGGTTTGAGGACTCGGAGAACAGCGATGTGGCCAACTCTGTGGTCAAGTTCGTTGCCCGCTTCATCGATAAGGTGTGCACAGAGAGCGGAGTAACCCAGGAGCACATCAAGAGCCTTCACAGCATGATCCCAGGTAGAGCGCCCACAGTGTTCACTCACACGCTGACACTGTCCTAATTCCTGAAGAGAGATGCACATCTGCAGAGTAACCCTTGCACATGTGCATTCTCAGCTCAGGCCAACAGCAACAGAGTCCTCTGAGCTGATTAACTCCTGACATGTTAAATGGCCTTAAAATCTGTAAATACACCCTCTGGTTGTAAGAGCGTGTGGACATACATGTGTCTCTGTGTACCAGCTCTGTGTGTTCACTAGTGTATACATATGGTAGCTGACCCCCTCTCGTGACCCACAGGCATCGTTGCTATGCAGATGGAGGCTCTGGAGGCGGTTCACAGAGAGAGCAGGAGGTTACCTCCCATTCACAAGGTGAGTGTTGCTCTATTCTTGGCTGCTGGGACTTCAGTTGTATGTACAGTGTGTACTAGAGATAATTCAATATCATTTTTTCCCTCCCACTCCTGATATCAATACCTTAACTTTTGGGCAGTACCAAGTAATGATCCGATACCAGAGCGTCAATTACAAAAACAACTTTATTTTATATTGCTGTGAAAACAGTACCCAATACCTGATGCAGCAGTTTAAGCTGTATCAAAGGCATTTCCGATACTGGTATCAGTATCAGAACAACTCTAATGTATATACAAGTTTAAAGCATGGTTATCTTTAAGATCCGAGTTAAAAATCAACTTCAGAGTATGCAGAGTGACAATCTCATCTAATGTTCAGATTTTAGCAGTAGGACTTGCTGTGCTATATGTCTGACAGCTCTTGGTAATTCCTATTGTAAAAACTCATACACACAGACGAACACCATGCCAGTTCTGCTTTGGGAGCAACCTGGAGACCGTGGTGAGCAGTCTGGGCAGATTGTCTGTAGTACTTTGTGCAGCTAACCTCTCACACTTTTATGTGTTGGACAAAGCTTCCACACTGGCCTGCTAGCGGAAGCAGCATGCCAAGAAATACTAAAAAGTGTGTAAACACCACTGACTCTGGATTTATGACAAGTCTGAATCGTGGTAGTAGTGGAAGGTTTATCTCAAAGAAGCAAAACAATGAATGCATTTAAGGTGCAACTCTAATAAGAAGCCGAGCTTGCAGCAGTAATGAGGTGCAGAGGGACCTTTTTTTCCTAGTCTCACTGTCCATTCAAAGACGGATTCAAGAAGCTCTGATTATCTCCTGGCCAGACCTCAACTCCCCCACGTTGGCTGTGGTCTTAATAGGAAAGGTTGTGAATGATCTAACGTCCCTCCTCGTTCATATTTGTGACAGTGGAACAACTGAGTGTTCCTCTACTGGATTTGGAGGCCAGAAGGAGCTGAAGCAACACAGGGTGCAGACTTGACTGTTGGTAACAGTTCATACAGTAGAAAAAGTTGGTTAATAATCACTTCTGCTAATGCGGTCAATAAACTAGTAATGCATATCTTATGAGGCACATGTGTCACAGTACACGTTTCCTGTTCATAAGATTTCTTTAACAAGAAGCACCATTTGCTTCTTTGAAAACTGAAAATAGATTCCAAATCCAAACAAATTATGAAAAGTACTATAACAATAATATACAAGATATTTACTGTTTCAAACTCAACATCTCAACCTAATAGCTGACAATAATGTGAAGCAAAGGCCCACTATTAAACTTAACCTTCTAGTAACACATTGGTTAATCTTAAAATGATTAAACTGAGTAAGTAGAAGAAAGATAAGGCGTATATATGTGGCATTTTGAGTTAAACATTTAATGCATTATAGTTGTCTGCCAGTGTTTTGTTGTTGTGTCTTTCACATTGAGGACCTGGTCATGTTAATAAGCCTTATTCTATAAATAAACAGGCATCATGCCAGTCAGTGTCCACATGTTTATATCTCAAAAACAGAAAAGTGAGTTCAATGAATTGATTATCAGAGCAGTTTTTATTTTGTTAAGAGATCAAGAGTTTTGCTTGGGGGAATTAATTGGTAAACAGGTCTGAACAGATAGTATGAATTAGTTTGTTTTCAGATTGAAATCTACTGTGTGTGTGTGTGTGTGTGTGTGTGTGTGTGTGTGTGTGTGTGTGTGTGTGTGTGTGTGTGTGTGTGTGTGTGTGTGTGTGTGTGTGTGTGTGTGTGTGTGTGTGTGTGTGTGTGTGTGTGTGTGTGTGTGTGTGTGTTTGCTTTTGATGATGATGTGCATGTGATGCTTAAATACGTCCAACATGATGTATCGGTTTACTGGACTTTTGGAATCTGATTCTCTGACAATTTGTGTGTAAAGGTCGGTCCTTAAATATAACGGGTTATGTTTTCATCCCTTCAGCCTAAGATTCTGCGTCCAGCACTGCTTCCTGGAGAGGAGTTGGTGTCAGAGGGGTTGCGGGTGCTTCTGGACCCTGACGGCAGGGAAGAGGCCACTGGGGGTCTCCTGGGGGCCCTCACATCCTGCCAGCAGAGGGAGCCCTCTTTCTCACCACATACCGCATCATTTTCAAAGGCACCCCCCATGATCCACTGGGTAAATTCTGAACCATAGCAACACTAGCTTTTAGGTCTCAATTATATGAAATATTACTTTTCTGTATTTCTTAGCTAATTTCCAATGTTTATATAATAAATATTCTTGTTAATAAATTACTTTTTGTTTTTGTTTTCATAAAAAAGCTTTTTTTTGGACAGAAGTATATTTTTTGTTGCTACGCCATCTAAACTACATAATTGTTTTCAACTGATAATTTGCTCTCAACCTTTATATTGAAGCCATCATTTTCTGCTCAAATAGCAGCAGACCTTACTCTGGTAAACCATACCTTAACACGGGTCGTCGCTTAATCAGACGATTGATCCCCGGCTCCTCTAGTCCATGTGGATGTGTTCTTGGGACATTCAACCCCAAATTGCTCCCGAAGGCTATGCAATCGGTGTGTGAATGTGTATGAATGTAAGTTGGTTCTGATTGGCAGGTGGCACCTTGCATGGAAGCTCCTGCCATCAGTGTATGAATGGGTGTGAATGGGTTAATGCATTTGTCTAAAAGCGATTTTAGTCGATTCACCATTAGTCGATTCACCATTTATCATTTGTTTCTATATGTGTCCAGTGGGGGAGCAGGCAGTGATCAGAGCTTTCCCAATGTCCACGCTGACCAAAGAAAAGAAGATCAGCATCCAGAACCAGCTGCAGCAGAACATGCAGGAAGGCTTGCAGCTCCGCTCTGCTTCATTTCAGGTAAACGCTGAAACACACTACACTTACATGTTAGTGTAGTATGAACACTAGTCACCAAAGATCTTAAATAGATGGGTGGGCAGAATGCAGTGTGTTTTAGTTAATGTGGCTTATTTGTATATTTAAGATTAAAAAAAATGTGTTTCTCATAATCATATTAACCAAATGCCTTTTATAATTCACTGGGCTGAAGAGGATTCACAAACTATTATTTATGTCGTAACACTTGCAATAATAATTAACAATCTGTGTGGCACATCTTGTTGAAACCCCACTGTCTTGTGTTTTATAACATGAGCTTAGTTCTTAGAATCAAAGAGAAAAGCCATTTTCATCCAAGCATGTGTTTTTAGTCTTTAGATGTACTGCTGTAAAAGTTTTTATGGTTCATTCCTATCTTTTTACAAACATGAATTATGAAAGTGGCCATGTTCTTGTATTGTAGGTCACTTGGCCCATGTGGAACTCTCTTTAGTGTTTGAATGTGTTTGTGTCCCTACATTTATAGATGGCTTCAACACATTTCATGGGTTGAACAGAACTCAAATCCAATGTGAATATGAAATGTTTACTGTGTTGTTTAATAATCAGTTAAACTAAAATCTCTTACAGCTGATAAAGGTGGCTTTTGATGAGGAGGTGAGCTCAGAGATGGTGGAGATTTTCAGAAAGCACCTGCAGAGGATTCGCTACCCACAGTCCATCTTCAGCTCCTTTGCTTTTGCAGCAGGACAAACCGCACCTCAGCTAATCCTTCCAAAACAAAAAGAGAGGAACACTGGCTTCAGGTTTGTGGCGCTGGACTGACTGTTTATTGTAAAAATCACCTTTTTTTTAAATGGACAGCTGAAATATAAATATACATAAATACATGCACATGTACAAAAACACTCGAGTTTTGATTCTGAAATTGCACACAGTAAATTCTATTTCTCGTAACCCTGCACTCCTCACAGAACGCTGTCCAAAACTATTGTCAAGGGAGCAAAGAGGGCTGGGAAGATCACCATGGGCCGTGGCAGCCAAACCACACTGAAGAAGAACGACAGAGGCAGCAGGATGACCTGGCATGACGATGATGATGTTTCAAGTGAGAGGAATGACACATTAGCATTTGAAAGTGTGGAGGGAGATGGAAAACAAAACTCAATTCTCCTTTGTATGCGTGTGTGTTTCAGTATCAGACGACGGGGAGCCGCCACCCAGCAGCACTTTGCGAGCATCAGAGAAGTCCACCATGGAGCAGCTGGTGGAGCAGTCCTGTTTCCGTGACTACCAGCGTCTGGGCCTGGGCACCATCACCGCCAGCTCGTCTCGCTCCAAGTCAGGCGAGCAGTTCAGGATCACAGCCGTGAACAGACTCTACTCCCTCTGCCGCAGGTACGCACCTCGAGGGCTGTAATCCTGATAAAGTTAAATATTGTTTTAGCTGGAAAAGTGCGGCTAAACGAGCATCAAAGAACAGATGAGAAACCTGCTGATCTGTGCTGATTTAAATAAAGTTGAACACAGTGGTGCTGAGTACATTAGTTTCCAGGATTTGTGGCCCTGTCGGAAGCTTTGTAAGCCTCGATATCCCAAAAGGCCAATGGGAGATCTCCTTTACCTGACAGATGTTTGACATATCAATTGAGACAGATTCAGCTTCAGCCTGTTATCCAAAACCCCCATTCTGTGACTAATACAGCCACAATCCCACTCAGATCCTGGCTGTATATTCAGTTACAGACCTTTTATTCAGCTGCATGAACAAATGGCTTCGCAGTGGTTTATACGGGGCAGACAATCTTTTTTTCTATATACTTGTGCGTTTAAGATTTCCATTCTGTCTCTCTCCTTCAGTTACCCAGGTCTGTTGGTGGTTCCTCAGGCAGTCCAAGACAGCAGCTTACACAAAGTGGCCCGCTGCTACAGACACAACCGTCTGCCTGTTGTGTGTTGGAAACATCCTCGTACTAAAGCCATGCTGCTCCGCTCAGGAGGCTTCCACGGCAAGAGTGTGGTGGGATTGTTCAAGTCGCAGAACCCCTCCTCAACAGGTGTGTATGTTACAGATTCAGCTGCTTTATCATTATGTTACTCAAGTTATTTGACCTCCAGGAGTAACAGCTAGCTAAAGCTAAATAGGTCACGATTTTTTGTTTTGTTTAGCCAAAGAAACAGTTGACAGTGCTGTCAACGATTTTATGATTTTCATTATTTTACGACTAAATCAAAAGTGTTGTGATCTGCCTTTAGCTCCTGCCTCGTCTTCAGAATCTTCCAGCAGTCTTGAGCAAGAGAAGTATCTGCAAGCCATCCTGAACTCCATCCCTATGTACTTCAAAATTAACGGAAACAACACCCTGTCCAACCGCTCCCTCGTAGGCCTCTCACCAGGTACACTGATCACTATGTCCAGATCGCATTTTTATTTATTTGGACACTGAATACAACATTTCTCTCTGCAAGACAATTTTACTTCTGGAAACAGGTAAAATTGTCAAAGTGTCAAAGTGTTCACACACACATTCTTCACCAGGATTGGCTGACCCAGACCATTAGCTAATGCTACGTTCATGTCACATGGAAGTTACCATATTTGCTAGTTTGTAGCATGTAAGTCTTCAATAAATACAACTTGCTTTTGTTAAGTAATGAAGCAAACGTAGGTGGATACCTCACATCAGCTCAAGTCGTATAACTACATAACATTTATCAGTAGCGCCCTCGAACCAAAGCTACGTCACCTGACCGCCTGCACCCCTACCTGACATGAATTTGCTGTGCGATGACCTCGGCTCTGCCGTGGGAAAAATACTAGTTTGTTTGTGAGGGACAAGAGGTCATGAGTTCATTTCTTCTGATAAAGAGAAAAACTGCAGAGTTGCTCTCTTTATTTTTGGTCATTCCAGCTCTGTTTTTTCTCTGCCATCAGGCAATCACTCTCTTCCCTTTTGTGTTTGCTCTGGTCCGCAGCTATTTTTCACCTACTTATCTTTGTGTGTGTGTGTGTGTGTGTGTGTGTGTGTGTGTGTGTGTGTGTGTGTGTGTGTGTGTGTGTGTGTGAGAAACAGCGAGAGAGAGAGAGACACTGTGGGAGAAATACTGTATCTGATATTCGGCAACAACTGGAAGGAAATTTGTACAATAAGAGGTTAAATAAGAATCACAGGACAACCTGGGGTCACTGCCCATTCATCTTCTCTGACTGGACTGAAGCTGTGTCCAGGATGCGCACACACACACACACACACACACACACACACACACACACACACATACACACACACACTCCTTTAACCATCATGTATCTTGTGTTGAAAGCGCTCAGATCAGGTTTAGGGCTCTTAATGGGAAAATTGGATTTAGATCAATTCTGCAGTGTCACAGTGAGTTCAAACTGAACCAAAAGACATCATTAATCACTGCATGAGTTTGAGTGTTTTTGCTTGTAGAAGGGGAATGCACATCTGTCATCTTGTCTTGTTTATGATTTGGGGTTGACACTGTATGAAAAAATACCTTCCTGAACATTGACACTTGGTGTAATGTCCTGTGTATTGTGTGAATGTTTGTCTTCAGGCAGTGACAGGAGGACATCCAGGATACCAAAGATGGCTCCTGTCCATTTAGAACTCCCATTCTCAAACAGCTTTACCAGAGGAGGTGAGTGTTGTTCTCTGTTTCCTAGTTAAAACGTCAACATGTGTCCTCTTGCTGCCAGGTGAAATATGAAACACCAGAACCTGTTACCTGTAATAATGTAGTTATGAGTGTTTTAGCATCCTCTAGTCTCTTAAGGCAAAGTTGACAAAAAGGGGCTTCATTCATTTTACTCACGTATTAGATAATCACAATAGTTTATAGCGGTTGGTTTGCCAGTGCTCCTAGTTATCCCAGATGTTCTGCCCTTCTCTCTATTGTCCACCCGGGTCACGTGTGCTCCCATTTTTCTCTTGTTATAAAACGCATTTTCTCTTACATTTTAATAATATGGGTGAATTTATTGTTGCACTAAAATCCCACTTCTGAAGACAAAAGTATGCAACCAATTTAAAGACATCCTGAAAGGATTCAGATATTATTGAAGGAACATTCTTCTTGCAAAAGATGGTATTACTGCGATTTTAGAAAGTTGGATACATTCATTAGAATGTGTGAGACATAGCCTTAAGGCCAACATACTTAATGTTTTAAATTGATTGCATATGAATTATTGTTTGTAGTTATAATACCATGAATAAAATGCCTGAATGTGAGGAAACATGGTTCAACTGAATATATGTGAAAATACTGGAATCATATAGTACAAGTATTGTAAAAGTATTAAATAACAAGAGTGAGACAAAGTTATAGGCTCTAGATAAACTAAATACAACCAAGAGTATTTCAGTCATTTTTTCCTCAGTCAAAAAACAGATGCTGAAAATAATTTGAGCCTTAGTGCCCAATGGAAAGTATCAGGTCGTTGGAGTGTTGAGGTTCTTTGGCTTACAGCTGTGCGTACAGTATGCACTTTATAATTCTCTGGTAATCATGTGAAGTATATCAGGAGCTCACTGCCACATAAACCTTGTATGTTCTTGATACCTGTAGTGTTTCTGGCAACAACAAAAAAAGCATACTGTAAATCTTCCAGATACAGAAAACTCTGTATGCTGTTAAATGGATACGACTTCATTAATGTGTTAACTGGAATGTGAACTCTTAAGGAGAATTCATCAGGACTGAGTGCTATGTCTCAGCCAGATGTTGTGCTTGTTGCTGTTGAATGCCGGTATGAGGTGTTATTCAGATGAATGATTTAGCACTAAAAAGGATGAAACGACACTGAAAACTTGGGAGTTTTTCTTCTATTTTTCAACCTTTAATCCAAACTGTAATTAAACACTTCGACTCCATCTGACAGAAACGGTGTATTACTTGTAAAATTATAATGTAATGTTTTACAACTTTATTGGAAATGAAAAGTGATGTAGCAATATATCAAAAATCCCGACAGAGAGAGAATATTTGTATGCCTGCTTTTAAGACGCAGAATTTTTCAAGCAAAACGGACACCTGCAGATTTACTTCAGTAAATCCATTCCTAGTCGGCCTCTGTTCACATGAGAAGAGAACAAATGTCGTGCAAACTGTGACTCCAGTCTGCTGCACCTGTTACAGATACAGACATCACAGGTTTCTGGAGCAGAATGTGTCACATCTCTTGCTGATGAAGTGGCACAAAAGTATTTTGTTTTCATACCATCACGCATAACCATGGACAATCATATTCATGCATGCTATGACAATCATTCTCTTTATTATTGAAAGACAACTTTATGTGGACCAGCCTCAACTCTTCATTGGCATGTTTCTGTTGGTTTCTGATGTGGTTAGTAGAGCAGGTGGTGATGTCCGTTTGATGTTGACATGATTTATTTTTTTCATGCCTCTTTCCCTGCCCTCATCTTCTCTCTCTATATCCTGTACAAACAACCGCCCAGTGCTTGAGTACAGAGATAAACTTTTCACTCACTCAAACCAAAAACCTGCCAGTAAGGAGAGAATCCACCATCAAGGTATAGTCAAACTGTCTCTTTCCCCTGCTAGACCTCTTAAGGCGCTCCTTATATCTCTAACATATCCTCCAAGCCTCATCCTTTTTTCTCTTTCTAACCGACACAAACGCTCACTAACAAGATTACTTCACCACGCTTCAAACCTTGTGAGTCAGAGTACTAATCATGGCTGACTTTGTGAGCGCTCTTCTGGGAGCTGTGGTTTTTCACAAACCAAAGTGGCCGCTCTAATGTGGCCTGTTCTATTGTTAATGTGTTGGCTCAGTAGGGCTGACTGGTGGTCGGTTACAAGCTGGTCCAGAATGAGGAAGAAAGGAATCCGTTTGTCATGGCAGACAAGTTATGAATCACACAAAATGAGGCACCTCTGATCCTGTAGTGTAATAAAGACAGACTCGAGTACTCTGTAATTTGACTCGAAGCAAATAGGAGTCCATTAATATTTAAAAAGAAATCATATAAAAGCTTTTTAATGTGTGTTTTTATTGCCTGTATATTTCCGAGTCTAAAGAGCAGTCTTGTTAATCTTCAATCAGGTGTAAACCGTTGCGTAATTGATCATAGCTGTGAAAAGTGTAACCAATAGCATTTGAAACATTTCGTAAATGACCCCAATGGATTTTAAGATATCTGTGCATTTAATGTCCATTTGGTCAAAGGCTCTTGTAAAACTGCCCTGATTGCAGAAGCTAACATTAGCAGCAGTTTGACAGCTGTAAAAATGTAACTCATGAGAGCTGAAAGTGATTACTGTGAAAAATCATCTGCTTCCTGATTGTGATTCATGCTGTTTGGAAGGTATTGCATGCCGGTTTTCAGAGAAATGTGCTTTTAGACTTGTTGACTTGCAAAAAAATTCCAACAACTTCTGCTTCTAATATCTCAACACACCCGAATCGCAGAGGCAACTGCTTTGTTGGTGGACTGAAAGAATGTCATAATCCCTGTTGCACTGCTGTGCACGTAAACGTAGTCCGCATGTCATGTGTTGTTCATCATTCTGTCTTAGTTTGTTTGACAGCATGTGTCCATACACAGACCAGCTCCTGCGTGTGTGTGACTTTTGTTTATGTCTGTGTGTTTGCAGGCATGTGGGCTAGCCTGCGCTCCAGCAGCAGACTCGGCCATCACCCGTTGACTGCAGACGTTGGCTCCAGACTAGCAGGGAAGGATCTGGCACCTCCTGCAGGTAGCAGCAGTCTGCAGGCGCAGCTCCTGAAGCGGCAAGCTGCCCTCTACGTCTTTGGAGAAAAATCCCATCTAAGGGTGAGAACGAAAAGGAAGGTCCTCTGTGGAGGCTGGGAGGACATTTTGTCTTAAATTGTTGTAAATCCACATTGTCCAATTTATCAGGTAGACTCGTACAGACTAATGCGAACCAATCCATCTGTTCATGAAGTCTACTTTTGTGATGTGATGATTTTCTCCTAAACTGTCATCAAGGAGTAACATTAAAATATATGTTTTAGCGTTGAGGTCATAGTTAGTGTTGGTGTTGGTGTGTTAAGACGCCAACCATGAACTACAGCACCCCTGGTTCAGTGGGTAAAGTATCCAGAAAAATAATGAGCACAACCAAAAAAAAGCAGATACCATAGATTTGAGTCAACATGCAAACAAAATCAAAGCATTACTGCGGTCTTAAACAATAATGGAACCTCTTGAGCAATGTAGTATTCATTGCAGAAATAAGAATTGCATTACTTTGTACATGTATTTGTGGTTTTTGTGGTAACTCAGCATATTTTCATCCTTAGTTTGATAGGTTTATTTGTATAATTGTTGTTTTTCAATTATGTAGCCACGCCCCCGTAGAAAGCAGTTTTTAGTGCGGAATGCATTACAATAATAGAATAAACTTACATGTTATATATCTTTCTGTGTTTGGCAGGGCCTCAGAGTGGACTCTTCTCTGAACTGTGAGCTGGTGCCGGTGGACTTTGCAGACACCCGGCAGGTGAAAGCCTCTTTTAAGAAGCTGCTGAGAGCCTGCGCTCCCAGCGCCACCTCGTCCGACTCGGAGGATTCCTTCCTCAGAGCCTTGGAAGACTCTGAATGGATCCTGCAGGTAAACAAACACACAAACAACACTGGTGTTGCATTTTTATAAGGTTATCCGAGTCAGACTCTAAAAAATGATGTGAGAACGACCCAGCAGTCGGCTTTTACTGCTCATCCTGTGTTTCACATTCACATAATGAATAAATCCACTCTGAAGCCATTTTCCCAAGGAAAACAGATTCACAACATCAGAGTTCTTATCATGCTGGTTATCTGACGGTCCCCTGCAGCCGAACGTTGTACTTAACAGAAAATATTATCCGTGGGAAACCCTTCGTAGGCAACAAGCAGCCTGTCAGCAAACAATTTACCAGTAGACCAGTGGTAACTTATACACAGTGAGGATTAATTGTGTGTGTGTCTATGTGTGTAAATGTGTTCAAATGCACATATGTTGATCTCCCACAGCTTCACAAGATCCTGCAGCTGGCACTGATTCTGGTGGAGCTTCTGGACAGCGGCTCATCTGTTCTCCTCAGCCTGGAGGACGGCTGGGACATTACCACACAAGTAAGAAAAACGCACGAATACCTATTTGAATAAACCCACAAATAAGACAATATTGTGACCAGAGAAAGAACATGGAGAGTTTAACGTGTTGCAGAGTTTGGCTTTTGGTACTTTTCCATCAACCCATTCTTCTACTAAATTGAATTAGTGTATTCAAAAACCTGAAGGGAAATACAGGAGATCAAAGCAAAGAAGTAATAATATAAAATACTTAAGGGTTTTTCATTTGCAGGAAGTAGGAGAGCTGGCTATGATTTTAGAAGTCATGAACTTATAAAATAAATTGTTTAATGTGTGCGACTATCATCTTCTCTAAAAATAAATGTATTTTACCATCGCAGGCTTGGCTCTGTAGTAAAGTTACTACCGGGCGCTGGTAAATGTGTTTGGCACATTTAGTCAGGCTCTATTCTGCCTTAGCAGTGTGTGTGTGTAAGTGTTTTTAGCTGTGAGATGTGTTCAAGAGGTGGATCAGTGTAAAAACGAATTGATTCAACTGACAACTGACAAAACTGACCAAAACAGTCTTCCTTCCTCTGTTTCGATTTGGAAGGAGGGGTATTTTTCTTGAAAAGCCCATCTTGATGCAGACAAATCATTAGATGCATTGTTACATGCCTCCACGGCATCAAAAGCCCATAAACAAAGAAATAGCAAGAAAGAGGTTGATAAGTGTACGTAACCACAACTTCCCTTCTACAGGTCCAGATAGGGGTCCTTGTTACATTTCACTCCCGTCTATATAATCACGTCATTTGGTAAAAAACAACAACACAGGGAATACATGCATCAAAAGAACCTGATTTAATTTATTAAATCTAAACCATCCTCAGTGGAAAGCAGGAATGAAACACCATTATGT
Organism: Anoplopoma fimbria; assembly: GCF_027596085.1. Taxonomy (NCBI): domain Eukaryota; kingdom Metazoa; phylum Chordata; class Actinopteri; order Perciformes; family Anoplopomatidae; genus Anoplopoma; species Anoplopoma fimbria. Next base: position 19,198,381 of record NC_072450.1, read on the forward strand.
ATCCATGTTACTAGCACTCAGTTCACAATGTCATTCCGTCCCGTCCTCATTGAATATAAAAATGTAGAACACACACTGATTTACATTGTATTTTTCAAAAATCTCTGACTGAAAGCCAAACTTACCCGTGGGCGCGGGTTGTAATTGTAAAATGTAAAAGAAAATCACTTGTAAAAGATGAATTGCTAACGGAGAACAGCTCATAAAACACTTATTATGAGTAACTTTTAACACAGTTTCTTATTGGTTTTGTGGCAAAACAAACAAACACCAGTCAGCCTGCACTGGACCATGTGTGACTTATAAATCCGCTGGCACACCTGCTTTTTCTACTCATAATCATCTCTGTTACTGGTGACAAAATGATGCAGAGATAGATTATAAAAAGGCGAGTTGGCTTACTGATTTTATGCTGATTTCCAAAGTTCATGGTTTTGTTTTTGAGGCACGCAAACTAAAAGTCTACTTTGATCCAGATCAATTGTCTGTATCCATTTCCTGCTGCATTCGCCATTTCATCGCATGTTTGCCTTCTGAGCTCATATTTTCCGTGTTGACCTGTTAAAGTGCACATGTTGGTATTGCAAGCGTGTGTCCTTCAAAACGTGTTTACTGGGTTTGCAAAGCCCTGGGCTGCTGTGTAAAAGCCCAGGTTTGTGGTCCACTTATGCCAGGCACGTGTTCGGCCCGGAGCATCTCTCTCCACGGGCCACCGGCTCCATCACGCCAGGTCCTGATCAGCCGGACCACAAATGGGCTCCATATGCTCTCGCTCTGCTGCCTCTGTCCACGGACCATAGACACCCAGCAGACAGGATGCAGAACCGTCTTTGTTTTCTTTCTGAAACCCTGTTTTCTGTTTCTCCATCTAAACCCTGTGCATCTCTCATATCCTCTCTCATGCCTCGCATCGTTCTTAAAACCATTCCTCAGTCCGCTGTAGTCTTATAAATAATCTGAGGGGCTTAATCCAGTTCCGGGGTTGCAGTGGGCTTTTCTCCACCACTCAGGTCTGGATGTTTCTTTGAAACCTCACGGGGAAGCCATTAGCTGATTTTCTCGCTCATTCCTCGCGTCAGGGCTCATTAGTTGTGTTGGAGAAGACACGGGCAGTGGAGCAGGCCAAGCAAATGGCATGTGTAGAAAAGTGGTTCTCCATTGGTGTTTTGTGGAGTGAGCCTGAAGACTTTGCTAGATGTTATATAAATGTAATTGATAGCAGATGATCAGTTTAACGTTGTGTTGTCAGAAGATGTTGCGCTCCGCTTTTAAAGGGATGCAAAGCAAAGTCATACCAACCGAGAAGACAAAAACGATGCTTTATCGTAATCAAACATGACACTGTGAAAATAAATCTGCACCGTTGTGGTGAAACAGCTGCCACTTTCCTTTAGTGGTTAGATATTTAAACCGCTTGTTTGCCAAAGTATCAAGGGTTTTCAACCCTGTGTATTTAACATTATGAAAAGTATCATATATATAGACTGAAGTGGCATTGACAGAGGATTGTTTATCAAAAACTTTTCCACAGAGACAAAATAAGGTTATACTGATCCACTAGTATCGGCATAAATGTTAGCAGATACTGTAGGTAACAAGAAACAGAGCAGAACAAATGGTTTAGGTCATTAAGAATATTTTCACCAATAGTTGGTTTATCAGTGAGCACTGAGAAGTTTTATTTTTTAACGGTAAAATCTCGCACACAATCGTATTTCTTTAGTAGCCTCTCACAATGTTTTCTCTGTTTTATAAAATTATATTAATACCTCGATGTTTTAAACTTTTAAATATGCAATTCATATTAAAATTAGTTTTTCTTACATTGTTATCAGAAAATATACACAAATACAACATTACACACTAAATGTTGTCACTCAGAGAGATACACCCATTCCAGTTATTCCACGTTTAAACAGGTTAGTTGTTCAAAGTCATGCTCAACGTTAAATATTTTTAACTCACAAAACATAAAGCAGGTCAACTTTTCTAGAAAAATTAATTTCCAGTAAAATATGAAGCCAGTGCTCTTTTCCTGGACAAACAGTATGTTGTATTTTCATATCAACCAAAAGTATTTAGGGTACCTTGAAATCTGTTGTTTTTAAGACTTGAAGAGGACCAAACACACCACAATCCAGGAGAAACATAATAATAATAATAATAATCAATCCTTTATTAGTCCCACAATGGGGAAATTACAATTCTCTGCATTTAACCCATCCCAGAGGAGCAGTGGGCTGCTATACAGAACAGAATTATCGTTATATTGTTAATGTATGATTGACAGTACTGCAGATAAGTATTTTATTTGACCCGTCTCTTCCTCGTATTTCTCTCGCACCGTCTCTCTGTCCCTCTGCAGGTGGTGTCTTTGGTGCAGCTGCTGAGTGATCCTTTCTACCGGACTCTGGAAGGGTTTCAGGTGCTGCTGGAGAAAGAGTGGCTGTCCTTTGGCCACAAGTTCAGCCAGAGGAGCAACCTGAGTCCCAGCAGCCAGGGCGGCGGCTTTACACCCATCTTCCTGCAGTTCCTGGACTGTGTGCACCAGGTGAGGTTGACCTTCACCACCACAGGTTCTCCATACAGTAAAGCACCTCCTGCTCCTGCTATGTGACTTCTCTCCTCCTCCTAACCCCCACATGACTCAACACAGTTCATACCGTCTTCATGAGATCATAACATTCCTAAAAAGCATACAGACAAGAGGGAGAAAAAATACGAGAAATTCAGATGTCATTATCTGTACATTTGGTTTTAGTTTTGTTCTTTGCATTCCCAACACTGGATGTGGAATTTCAACAGCGTATTGCACCAGAGAGTGTGCAGGGAGGCTGCTGACCAGATGGTCCGTGAACCCTGTGATCAGCACTGAGCTGTCTGCACTCGCGTGCTTTCAGCATCCCTCACATGACAGTGCGTGTTTAGAGCTGCATGGGGGAAATTACAGTTTTTGGGGATTGGTAGTCTCTGAGAAGGTTTGGGTGTGGAGAGGGAAGCGGAGAAAATAATGAAGCTGAAATAGATGAGGTCCAGAAACCTGAAATACTAACTTTAGAGAATGCTGTGTTTTCTTTTTTTGTGTGCGTGTGTCTCCTGGGGATCGCACAGACCCGCTCCCATACGCTTACATCAACACATAGTTTCTGCATTTGTCTTTTGAAACTGTAAGCCTGGCAGCTAAGACCGTTTGGCTGGGGTCCTGGGGTCTGGAGAGCTGTAAACTGGGGGGAAGAAGGGTTTCGGACAAGAGCTGAAAATAGAAGTGCCTCATCTCCAAAACAGCTGTTGTTTTTGCCAATAGACCCAGGTGGCCTCAAATATTCAACACTTCTCTCTTGTTGGCCACTTCACACTACTGGATGGGAACAATGGGGCTGCAGTCCTGCTGGCTAAGTCTGGATTGTGTCTGGTGGTGAATATTTCACCGACCTTTGCCCCCACGAGGACAGGAGACGTTCATTCTTGTTTCTTATTGGTCATTTATTCACTGGAGGGATGTGAAGCCACAACACAAAGACACAATCCAGCTGTCACACACACAAACACACTCTGACCCCCCCTCTCTGCCTCTTAAGTCTAAGCTTTATCCATCTTTTCATGTCTTTGCAGATTTTGGAGCAACATCCTCTGGAGTTTGAGTTCAATCAGTATTATCTGAAGTTCCTGGCCTATCATCACATCTCTAACCGCTTCAAGAACTTCCTGTTGGACTCAGACTATGAGCGCTTGGAACATGGTCAGTGTCCTTAACTATTTAAACCAGAGGGGGTTGTTTTTTTATTATAATCTGGTTTTATTCTGCGGAAATGCTGCATTAAATTGGCTGTATCTTACTTTCATATCAGCGGGCACATTTTAACCGAGATTACTGTACCAAAAAAGCACTTTACCAGAGTTTCCATACAAGGAACAAATTAATATATGCACAAGTCCCCACAACTAAAGTAAACAGCGTCAGAGGCCTCCAATGTTGATTTATTTATGCTGAACAATTAACATGAAAAAACCCAAATAGTAATTCAATATGAGGCTAGATGTTGTGGGTTATGTGAATGTTTGAAGATTAAATGTGTGTAGAATCTCCATTGATGAACGTAGCCAGCCAAAACCTTCTCTCATATCGTGCAATATAACTTCTAAACCCTTTTGTTGAATTACAACTTTTAGTGCCGTAGTGTTGCATCAGCCAAAACAACCTGTGTGATTATTCGGCCCATGTGCTCAGCAGCTTCTCCTCTGTGTGTGTTTCACAGGAACGTTGTTTGATGATAAAGGTGATAAACAGGCCCGGAGAGGCATCTGTATCTGGGAGTGCATGAACAGGATGCACAGGAGGAGTCCCGTCTTCTTCAACTATCTGTACAGCCCCACAGAGAGCGACGTGAGTGGAAATGTCTTCCTTTTTGAGCTCACAGCTGCAGCTGATTCATGCAGCTCCCACACTGAGGAGCGATGGTGTGGTTGAATTCTCTAGTTCTGCCGTGTGTGTGTGTGTGTGTGTGTGTGTGTGTATATATATATATATATATATATATATATATATATATATATATATATAAAAACTAATAATCAACTCTTATTATGTAAAACCAGTGAGCTGGAGGAACCAAAAGACCTTGCAAGTCCTGATTCTCTTCAGGATATTTTTATAAAGTGTGCTTCATTGATAGTCATTACAGAGGTAGCTGCTAACCACGTTTTTTTGTCGTCCAGCCTTTGCATTGTTTATCTCCTTTGACTTTGACTCCTATATTTCTTAAGATTACTGCTAAAATAATATGTTTTTATTTATTTTTTTATTGTTAAGTTAAGCATCCAAAGAGGCTTTTTTTTACCAAATAAATTACCAAAGTAGAGTTGGAAAAATATCAAACTTAGGAGATCCAGCTTGGTCAGTTGAGTTGTTTCTTTATCTTTTGTAGTTTATTTTCTGATCATTTAGGAATACATCTGTGTTCTTACAGTTTCCTGACAAAGAAGTGTCCTGTTAATGACTGGAGCCTTGTTTTGAAGAAAGAGCAGGTGTTTGACGTTGATGGTATCTCATCTCTAATCACACTGATGTGTGACTCAATGAGACAAGTCTGTTTCTGATGGTTGATTGATTATGTGCAGTCGGCCACACTACAGACTAGTATTGTCACTTCGATACGATACCTGCCTAAATATCTCAATACCAATACTGTAACAATAACAGCAGTACTGTAAGCTGATTTGGTGAGTTGCCTTATAGTCAAATGTTCTGAGTGAATTTATCTGCCCTCTCATAAGCAGCAATGCAGTTTGTATAACTAGGGCTTTTATTGTGAAAGACAAGAATGGAAAGAGTGAAGCTGTAATGCATCGTCGATGCCGTTCACAGCAATTAAGAGTTATTATTTTATTACCTTCATCAGTATCGGTGCAGCTCATAACCAAGCACAGTTCCTCAAATGGCCACTTGAGGCTGTTTTGGTCTCTATTGCTGATATACTCGTTAATGACAAATGTAGGGGGGAATTTAATTTGACTCACCCGTTTAAACTATATTAAGGTTTAATATGGGAACCATTGAGAGCGTTGCCGCTTTGATTATCAGGTGGGTGCGGCCTCAGGTTGCTAGTATCTAACTGTCTCGTCTGCTGCGCCACCTCTTAACCCATTTTTACGTTCGGCTGCCACAAGAAATTATGATTATATTGATATAACAATATAATTGCGACGTCTGTAATTTATTGTGCTTTTTGTCTCTTTTTTGGCAAATTAATTACAACCAAAGTTAGAGTGCAGGGAGGTGTAGAGAGAGTCCGTAACCATGTGAAAGGTGCTTCATAATTTACACAAAATGATCATATGTATTATTAACATGAGTTTAATATAATTATTATTTTATATTATAGTTATTGGCAATACTGGTCTATCGACAGACCCCTACATGCAACACTATGACTTAACAAGACTTAACAAGATTCTCTCTGTAAAACTTTTTTTGATGTTTCTCAACAAGAACTCAATCTGCATAAATTTTACCTTTTTACACAATAAGATTAGATCTGATTCTCATTCAAACCTTTCTGTTTTGTAGGTGATCCTGAAGCCTTCGATCAGCATCCCCAGCCTGAATAAATGGGACTACTTCACAGATGAGACTCTGTCCACTGGGCCGTGCTACGACTGGGGGATGATGGCTGCGAGGTCAGACAGCTCAGAGGAGGTGCACACTCTGTCCAACAGTAAGAGGAGGATAGTGTGGCCTTGTTACAGCAGCGTGAGCCGCGCCCAGCCCGACGCCATCACCAAACTCCTCACTGTAAGAGTTGTTACCAAGATTTTAAACTGAAGTTTTATCCTGATTGTTCTCGTATCATATGTCAATATTTGTGGTCTTTCTTGTGCCTTATTGGTGCTGCAGGACATTGGGAAGCTGGAAGGAGAGCTGAACCAGGCCTCTGAGAAATGGCAGACAACTCTGGAGAGAGTCAGAATCAGCATTCAGGAAGACCTCGCCCAAGAAGGAAATGTGCGTGTTAAGTTGTATTAATAATAAGAGAAACAACAAATCACAGTTTGATTGTGTAAAACTGTTTCCCCACACATATTTCATCTTTAATCTTGTGTGTTTGCAGCTCCGTAAACAGTCCACGGTGTCCATCTCAGGCCTCATTCCCACGTCGGGCCTGCAGGCTTTCCAGAGGCGCTCCATGCTGCACCTGCCAGACAGCGCACTGGGCGAAGACCACAGCACCACCACGGCCAATGGGATCAACCGCCGCGCCGCAACACTTTACAACCAGTTCACCCCCAAGAGTGAGGAGAACAGGTGGGTCGTGAACTTCCTGAGTGCTGGAACAAATAAGAAGTCCACATTAAATTCCCTTAAAACGGCTGCCGAGGGGCCAGTCCAGTTTTGGAAGATGAGTCATCGCTGTGATATGTGTGTCTGTCATGTTTGTGAGGATTGTGTGTACTCTGTTAAACTCTTGGGTGTGTCATTTTACAATTTCCACGAGGTCAAAGTACAGTCTCTTGGCTCTAATATCTGGAGACAAAGGGACAAAGGGGTCTTGTGATTTAAAGACCGCTGTTTACATACAACCCTACAACAAAAAATGAAAACCTATCATCTGTAATTGTAGCAAAAGCTACAGAGACATAACATTCAGTCAAAATGAACTTGGATCTCACCCTGTGCTTGTCCTCAGGTCTTACGAGGGGATCCTGTACAAACGTGGAGCACTGCTGAAAGGCTGGAAGCCTCGCTGGTTTGTTTTGGACATAACGAAACACCAGGTGAGCCGAGCCGCACCACATTCATGTTTATGAAAAACTAAACCCTCACCTGAGTGACGGGCTGCAGATTAACGTTCACGTCTTCACAGATGAGGTACTACGACACCGGGGAGGACACAAACTGCAGAGGCCACATTGATCTGGCAGAGGTGGAGTCTGTAATGATCGCCGCTCCAACTATAGGAGCTCCCAAACACATCAGTGAAAAGGCTTTCTTTGACGTGAGTACTAGTTAACCCAAATGTGCACTGGATGCAGCCGTGGCACTTCTCCTTCGCACAACAATTTGAGCATCTATTCTTCACAAGCCACATTTTCAGTATTGTGGACAGTTGTTTTCATTTGTTCCAAATTGAACCCTTGTTGTCTGATACCTCTGCAGCTGAAGACCAGCAAGCGAGTATACAACTTCTGCGCTTCTGACGCGCCCAGCGCTCAGCTGTGGATGGACAAGATCCAGAACTGCATCTCTGACGCCTGAGCAGTGAAACTCTGAGGCTGAACTCTGACGTTAACATCATGAACTCTAGAGGCGGCATCAGGTGGCTGAGAGCAGAGACGTGACACCCGCTCGAGCTTTCAGATGTCTTTAATTTGGGGACCACGGTGAACAAAGTGCCTGCTAGTGGAGAATGAATGTGATCATCACCTCTCCACCTGTTGTTATTTAGCAGCTGTTCAGGTTTTCGTCTCTCAGCTTCAGTTGGAGTCGATCAAACACATTCGTCTCTGCTGTCAGCTCCCTCCTCCACACCTCCAACGGGGAAGAAGTGAAGATAAGCTGATGTTTGAGGGGGCTGCACTTCCAAGGAAATGCTATCCCACTTAAGCTGTAAATAGATCAAAGCAATATCACTGGCCAATCAAACTGTGGGTTCAATTTTAGGCTTAAAAAAATTAGAAAATAGCCTATAAAATAATTTCTATCACATATTTTACTACGAGGAAAAGGTTATTGCTGCTTAAAGAAATGTATGAACCGCCAAAAACTCAGAGATTATAATGCACAACATGAAAAAGTAATTTCTTTGCACTTAACTCTAAAGTATGCACTCCTTATCAAATATAAATTTCTAACAGATGCAGACAGCGAGGCTTAAGGCATTACTTTACAATGTACATACATTTCCTCCAGACTGATTAAATGAAAAGAATTTGCACAGTGAGTTCAAAAAGATTTACCTGACATTTTTCTATTTAAATATGTGATGTTTTCTCTATTTTGTTGAGTGTTTTATTGACTTCTGGATAACACATGTCTCATGTAATGTAAATTATTCTTTTTTTATTAAAAGTGTAACTGTGTAAGTGTGGTGGTTTTATGTTTTTCTGTAAATACCTGTCTGACATTTCATTTTATATTCTGTATGATGTACTGAACATAAGTATACTTTTCTAACCTTAATTCTAATGTGACCAACAAGTCTTTTTTTTTTTATGTGTCGTTACTGGTGCAAAAACCTGAGTGGCCTGTTTCCCATTTGTGATGAAACATTGTTCTGAAAATGAAATGGAGATGATTCTTTTAGTTGATGTTGTTCAGATTGTCCAGGCAGGCTCTGTGTCTTTTAAGGGCTTTTAAAAGAAATAAATGAATATATCATGTAGGACATTGTGGTTTTCAGAGATCATCGTCTTGTCCGTTTGTGCAACCGATAGTTTCATTAAAATAGAAAAAAAATGCGAATGAAACTACTCAAAGATTTCAGAGGCTTTTTTTGTTACTGTATCTTTGTACCATGTTTTGTGATGACACTAATTTTTTGAAATAAACCAAACATACTTGAAACTACCTGTTGCTTGTCTTCTTGTTTAAGTGAGCTATGATACCATAGGGTTTGCTCGTTTAATGTATAAAAGTAGGAAAACCACAAAGTGGAAATAAGTAAAAGTTCTGCATTTAAAGTTTTATTGATGTGGAAGTACAGACATATTACCAACAAATTGTATTAAAGCGCGAAAAGCAAAAGTATATATGTATTATTAGTTGTAAAGTTTATATGTATTATATTAATTACTGATCCCACAGTGGGCCTTCATAGGCATGTTTGCTGGACACTGAAATGTCTTTATTAGTTGTTAATATCTGAATTTAATAAAGTTGCCGATCCCTAAATGTTTCATGTAGCGCCATCACAATTTACAATTTACAATTAGTCCAATACCTGCAAAACTCATTACATAGTTATTTTGTAAGTTATTATTAGCGTATTATTATTATTCCATACGTCAAATGTTAACATGCTAACACGCTAAACTAACTAAACATTTTATTGTGAATACATTAGAATGCTGACATTGAGCACAAAGCGCCGCTGTGCCTCTTAGAGCTGCCAGCATCACAATGGGTCATAAGATACAGGAAGTAAACTAAGACCATTTGTAATTGTCACATTTTCCTGGCTTGTTATGAACATCTTGTCTTTATTAAAGATTTTCTCTCAATGAAAGGTAATCCTACACTGCTGCAACACATATTGTTTTTGCTCAGAGCCAACAACAGGGCCTGAAGACGATGATATTGGGTGTCTCACTTTCCAGCCATGAATATGGGACTGGGCAACAGCCCCAGCTCAGCACTGTGGCGCCTGGGTGGCTGCTCTGAACGGGACTTCTGTGGTCCAAAGAGAGTTTAAGCTAAAGGCCTGAAGAAGAGCAGAGAGGGCTTTTTTGGGGAGGAGAGGGAGAATGTGTTTGTGCCCTCAGTACGGTCTCTTAGCTGGCTCGTACTGGCAGCAGGTGCAGAGCATCTGGGCAGAACCTCTGGCAGCTCCTCTCCATATTTAGCCTCGTACTTTGGGCACGGAGATTAGGACCTCTGCCCATGAACAGAGGGAGCAGCGGAAGTTATCCAGCAGGACTGTGTGTAGAGGCGTGATAGGAATCATTTCCTTTTTACGACAGAAACACTCTACAGACATTTTACTCAATCATTGATTCCACATTGCTGCGTTCCTCTGACTGGATCAAACCAGATTCATGAAAACTAGTTAAACTTAAGGAGATGAATGATCCTTGCTGTTGTCTAAGCATGACGTCAGTAAGGCTACTCAGCTGCCTTCACGGGTGATTTCTTCTCTGAAGTTTAATAAAAAAATGACTGATGAAAGCATCTATTATCCACAAGAACGGCAGTGCTGTGTAATTGTGATCTTGTGTGACTTGGCTAAATGTTTCCTGAGTTCATTGTGGTTTAAAGCGAGTTGCTCTCACATGAAAAGGAAAAATCAAAAGCTGTCAATAAATTCAAGATTGCACATATCTGTAAGTTTTTGGATCCCATACCCTGCATGCACAGTCACAGCTGCAGTAAAGGCTTCTTGTCCAAGAAAACAGCTTAAAAAATAAGCTGATTGGCCTTTCCATGGTCCCCAAAAATACCCCAATGACAGATGATACCCATTTATTTTATTGGTCCTCCAAATCCTATTATCCATGTAGCCCCATGGTTGCAATGAATGTGAACTATGTAGCACTTTCCATTTCCTGGGTGCCTCTGCCATGATGCATGATTCACTGCTGCTAGGGGCCCCCTCCGCCTCACAGCCCTGTGGCCCCTCAGCAGGCACCTGCTCCAAAATTCATCGAAAACAACTCCAAACACTGATCTCACTGTCTTGACACACATCATCGAGTCCCACCCTAGAAATCAGGATGATGTCAGCTGCCTTGCAGCACATGGGGGTCTGGTTAGGAGATGATCAAATGCATGAATCAACTGAGCTCCAGATGATCTTATCCGGACACCGCCCGCTCATCCATGATTAGAAAAGCACAATTACACATTTGATTTATAGCTTTAAAGGATAGTACGGGGGTTTCTAAAGTTTGCGTTAATGTCTTTCCTTAGCCCTGAGGTTTTTCACTTGCCAGTTTAAGTGACCCACAGTTTCTCTTTGCAGCAAAACCCAGAGTCCATTCAACCATGTAAAATGCTCAGGGCTGTGAGGTCACTGTGGGAAGTCATCTAACCCAGAAAACAGGAATCTGCCAGAAATTCTTCCACCAATAGACGATTTCCCCCGAAAACAAATGTTCCTGTTTCAAATCAGTTTCGATGATGATATTTTGGACAGGACTCATATGAATTGGTCATGGACATTAGGGTACTTTTCGGACACATGGGGCGAGGGTGAGACAGCTAGAAACATCCTTATTTTTGGAATGTCGAGGGGCTTGTGCAATTTAGCTACAGAGATTAGAAACTCTCAATTCTGAGAATAGTCTTTGCAACAAAAAAAAGGCGCCATGTTTCCGCAGATTCTGGGATATAAATATCTCGTATAAAAGAAATGTGAACAGCAGATCTATTCCTCATACATCAGACTAACAGTTAAAGACAAACTGCTATTAATCTATAAATCACTAACTGTTTGTTCTAATCTATTTGAATAACTCTGTTTTTAATGTAAGTCATGCGAACAAAGACGTCCATTAAAGGAGAAGCAATGTGGATTACATCTTTTTGGCTGATAGAAATCATTCATAGTTAGAGTATTTTCCTGGAGATTGATGCAGTCGGTCTCTATTTCTGATCTTATCAGTGACCCATCAGTATAAAGAGATCTGCATGGTGCTGACTCTTGGATCAGTGTACGAATGCAGGTTCTTATCTCATTTCCTGCTCTGACAACTCTGAACTCAACATGAACTCTTTTTCCTTTCAAAAAAATTAAGATTGAGAGTTTTTAGATGAGTAAGTAAAGACGCTCATTGTGCAGACACGAGACAAACAAGTACCTACAGCCGATAGTTTCACCCAGTTACACAGTTCCTGTAATGTGTCTCTTTTTTCCCAGAAACATGATGGTGGAGGAGAAGACAAAGGTGAGGTTTACTGGTGAGAACAGTGGTCCTTTGTTGCACAAATTGATTTGTTTTGACACAGACGCAGCAAAACGGAGCCGTCGCTGCTGCAAGTCATCTGCATCAAGTGCGATTCCATCTTGTTTTGAGATAACTGGAACAATGAGGTCATATTGAACAACATGCAGACCTGTCATACAAACAAGCCACAGGTAAATACGGATGCACTGATCCTACTTTTTCCCCCCCGATACACTGATTCTGATGCCTTGACTCAACATGCCATTTCCCCCAAATTTAAAGTGTGTATACCTCACAGTGTGGAAGTTATTGGTAAGGAAAGGTATTCCTATGGCACTTAGAACTGATAGAACGAGTGGAACCGACCCTGAAAACATTGAATTTTATATTGACACTGACAAATAAACTGTATTAAACGTGGATGTAGTTTGGCTGATACCTATCTGGCAATTCAGATCGGTTGACCATGACATAGTTCTACAAAAATCTGTTGTCTGTGTCGACAAAGTCCTCTGTGACATAGACTTATCATTGACGGATAATATTTCCCAACTAACCTGCTAAAACCAAAAGTCCAGCTTCCTTTTTAAAAAGTGAAATAGATATATATGACCTATTTCTAAGATGTACGTCCCCAGTAGGAACAAACTGTTTTGGGGTTATGTGCGACTGATATGTTGGGGAGGTTGTAAGTGGTCAAAGATGAACTAACACACTGTTGTTTTGTTCAGAATAACACCAGACTTCCATCTGGACAACATGTTTGAAGCCACCTTCATGACCCAGTGGTAGAAACACAGAAGTGCCCCTCAAGCATCTTAAAAATGTAGTCCATGCAGTGGAATAAAACTGAAAATACTGTGTCTGTCAGTGTTTTGGGGTTTAACTTACTGAGGATCCTGTTCATATGGTGACACCTGGTGGACACTCTCAAAATGTAGGGAGTCTAGGTCTTCACTAAACCCCTCAAAAAAGAAAGAAAAAGGGAAAAGCTTGGTGCATGCTGACACATTTAGGTGCCAGGACCTCTGAATAAAAACAGCCATACACTTTCATTAAAAAATAGGTATTGTTTTATTTATTTTTATCGTCTTAGTAATGACTGTCACAGACTCAACTTTAGCTAATAAATCAAGCTAGAGTGGGAATTAATCTGCTGTTACACTGCTAAAAATGTATGTCAAAACACAGACAAACTGCAAAGTATTGAATTAACACAGGATGTCTAAAGGGACTGATTAAAATGAGAAAATAGAAAAACAACTGCACAAAATAAAAAAAGGCGTTTTTCCTAAAATAATCTCAATTCAAGTTCCACTGCTGGTCATCATTGGTGGCCAATGATAACCATCTCTATGACTGCCGAGCAAACGGCATCATCTGAGAATCTCCAGATGAAACCTTAGGCCCATGATTTAAGATTATTTTGTCAGACTACTTTCTATTGCGTCAATGTGATTCTTTGTTACAGAATAAACTGATGCAGTTAATCCCAGCTGTTCATTTAAAACTAACCCAAATCAAATCACGTGGCTCATTAAATTCATGTTATCAAATCTCTTCAGACCTCGAATGTGACAGTTCAAAATGTGTTCACTGAGCCTGAGCCCCCTGGTTCTTACTCTCCTGCCACGACTTCTTCCTCAGCTCCAGCTCGGTGAATGAAGCCGGACCCCAGTTAGTGATCCTCTGAGGTACTTTATCACCTAAAAGACCAGGTTAAAAGAGAAGGAAAGGAGACCTTTTAAAAAGACAGACTAAGACAAATTACTCATTTTGCGTTTTTTAGTACTGATACTTAATGTGTACATTAATAAACTGTTCAGAAAGCAGAACATTGTTATGGCTTTGTCTTCACATAACTCTGGTTGTGAAACATCAACAATTAAGGTTGTAAAGTGAAGGGTTTTCCATGCTCTTAGGCTGTAAATGACTCTATATGGTCAAAATAATACCTGCACATTATATCCATATTTAATTGTTGAACAGCTCATTCCAAAACCAAAAGAGCCTTGACCAAACTGTTGCCAAACCACAAAATTCATTGAACATCAAGCCGAAATAGCCCCAAAACATAAAAAAGTAGTATTTTGACAGCATTTTCCCCATACACATACATACATCTGGTCCTTTAGTTTATCTTTCTGCAATTTTCGGTATAAAGGTGTTTTTGTAAATACGGCCTTGATACAAATTGTGGAACACTACAATATCTAAATCTCGCACACATCAAGAAGCCTCGTTTCCATGACTTTTTAGTACAGAGTCCTTAAATACTGTTCAGATACATCTGTGTGATGTTGATTTATGAAACAATCAATGTCCCTCTCTACCTGGCTGGATGAGACGCACCAGCCCCTCATGTTTGGCCACCTTGTCCTTCCAAGTCTTGGTCTTGTTAGCTGCTCGTTCAAGCTTCATTGACACCTTCTGTACAACATAAAGAGAACAAAGATAAACTTTGAGTAGATGTTAGCTGACAGGTGGATAAAGATGAGATGAAGGACATTTTGAGTCAGTTGAAACAGTTCGGCCAGCAGGAGAGGCAGCTGCTGATGTGATCAGCGAGGTCATAGTAAGTCATGATGTGGATGGTGTCAACTTTAAAGTATTGAGCATCCCAATGGTTTTGGAACTATGTATCAAAAGCTTTCAAGAATGAAAACCTGGCATCAAATGTCAGGTTGGATTCATCATGTTGTTCCCTTATTTTTTTAAATCACTCCCTATGTTTCCCGTAATGATCTAATAAAGACAAAATACCAAGCAGAAGATCTTTAGAAAGAAAGTTTAACTAAAAGTTTGATGGTTATATTTTATTCCTGTGAAAGTTCCTGCTTGTGTTTTTGACAAAACAAACTTTTGTTTAAAAAATGGATTATGTTAAGAACCATGTCTATTTATTATAAAGTCAGGTATAAAAAAAACAGTATCTGTCATTCTGGTATCATATCGGCGAGGGAAAGAACATGTGGCGGTAGTGGAGAGCAAGGTAGTTCTCCAATCAGAGGGTCGGTGGTTCGATACCCGGCTTCGGCAGTCGATGTGTCCTTGGGCAAGACACTTAACCCCAAGTTGCTCCCGAAGGCTTGCCATCGGTGTGGACTGGATGTTGCATGAATGTTAGTTAGAGTCTGATGGTGGCACCTTGCATGGTAGCCTGTCATCAGTGTGTGAATGGGTGAATGATGTGTAATATACTACTGATTGTAAGTCGCTTTGGATAAAAGCGTCTGCTAAATGACTGTAATGTAATGTAATGTAACATTTTTCAAACAATACACAACCATTATTTCCGACCCTTTTACTCCTCATTATGGACTGACTGTAGGTCAGTTGACCCGATTTGTAACTTATTCTATTGCGCCATACAAATCATTATTTATAAGAATCAACAAAATGCCACGAATGTGGAACATAAAACAACATACTTGCAGAGAGAAAAGAATAGTTTTAATACCAGTAAACAAACAGTGCCTCCTGATGAATGGGGGGAAAAAGGAATAAAACTATTTCTGATGCCAAGGGGACCATTTCCACCCTAGATAAATAAAGACTCTGCTGGGGTTTTAGATCAGTATAAATCTCCACATGTGTGAGCTGACCTCGTACTGCTCCAGTGCTCCGTGCCGCTCCTTCTCCAGCCTCTCCAGCTGCAGCATGGCTGCCTGCAGGTCTCTCTCCTTGGCCTGCTGCTCGGCCACCAGCTCCTGCTTCTCAGCCTCAGTCTGGGACAGCGCCCTCTGCTGCTGTAGGTGGATCTGCTCCAGCTCTACCCTCTTTGCTGCCTCCTCCTCCAGCAGCCTGTGATGGAAAACACAGCAATGCTGCTTAAACTTGTATTCTTTATTTATAGGTCCAAATCTCAACAAATAGAAATGAGGAGCTAGAGCCGGGGAACAGAGGACGGACACATTCAGTCTCCAGTAAATCTGCTCTGCATGTCTTTTAACATGCAGAATATACACAGAAATATAGTAATACCTAAAATATTTTAAGAAATTGTGAAGATTTGATTAAAAATAGACCAATAATACTAAAATCTTATATGAAATCTATAAATACAATTTGCATGACAAACACACCAGTCTGACCAATTATTGTTCTATTCATTTCTCAACGCTTTTCTGTCACTTCATAGTGCTGCATGCAACGTTTTGGTTTAGAACGATCTTGTACTGAAATCTGTCTCTAACCTTTTTATCATAGCTGTCTTGTTATAGCCTAGCCTTGTTCATTTAATTTTACTGCAATCAGTATAATGATAACCAAGCTAGCCATTATACTAGCTGTCTGTAGCTAATGTGCTGCTAATGCAGTTCTGTTAAACTGGTTTGCATTATATCATACAGGAGTTAATATTAGCTACTGTGTTTACTTCCTGTATTTATCCACTGTCCAATGTGTGTGTGTGCGTGTGTGTGTGTGTATCTGAGACCTGGCCTGCAGCTTGCGCATGGTCTCCTCATCCTGCTTGGCCTGCCTCTCGTCTTCTAAGGCCTCCTCCAGCAGGTGGTACATGTCCTCCAGCTCCCTAACACGCTGCAGGTACTGCTCCAACTCGCAGGATTTCTGAGCCACCTGCTCCTCCATCTGCTGACGCACCTGATTGAGTCAACACACACACACACACATGCCGTTGCACAATCTTACACATTAGACTCATATTATGCTCAATTATTTACATATCCACTGTAAATGTTAACATTTGATGCTGTGTTGTGATATTTGATGTATTCTCGCTTATGTGTTGCTGCAATGATGCAATCTCATCTGAGCAAACAATAAAATGTTTTTGATCTGATAAAGGCATTTGTCTGTTTAGTCGCTGGTGTAAGGGGATGATTAATACGTTGCATAGTGCATGTGACACTCAGACAAAAGATGACTCAACATCATGGGATATAACATTTTAACCACAGATGGTGAATGAATCAGAAAATAGACAAGACAGTCTCAGTTTACCAGACTTCATTAGTTTTCTCTGTGAACTTTCTAAAGACCACGTGTCACCTCATGCGCAGGTTCAACAGCCCACATGATTTGGATAAAGGAGCAGCGTTGTGGGAGGCAGACTCAGGCACTGTGGTTACCATTTTTTCTCTCTCCAGGTCCAGTCTGTAGCGATCCTGCAGGTCTGACTGAGTCTGCTTCCTTCTCTGCTCCTCCATTGCTGCTTTAGCTGCTGCCTCATCTATTTTCTGTGAACCACAAAAGAGGGAAGAGGCGTTATTAAACTGCTTTACGGGCAGACGCACCAGAGACACTTGTGTTTTTTTAAAGAGGTTCAGTGTGCATATCTAGGTCGAGAATAATTGAGCAACTTTTATTCTCTTATATAGCACTTTAGTTGGTAACACCAGGGTGCACTTAGCAAAAGATCCATGTATTCAAAAATGTAATGTGACTTTCCATACGATCATTAATTGGGCTCATGAAGATAAATGTGTTTGACATTTGAAGAAAAGCCATCTGGCTGAGAAAAAGAGAAGTGAGAGGCCATCAATAATCTGCTGCAGCTCTGAAACAACTGAACTCATTCACCCGGCCCTCCTCTGGATGCAGGTGTTTCTGACTGATATATACTTTGTTTGCATAGCAGGTTTCGCTTCACTTTTCACAGTGAAGGTTCTGTTGCATCGTGTGTTGTTGTTTTTTCAAATGTTTGTTTAGGTTATCTTAACCAATATGTGAAAATAAAGGGAGGTGGACAAAAACTCAGGTTTAGAACATCTCTACTCAAAAATCAAGATCCAACATCACCTCAACTACCTACTATAACTCCACATTTGTACCTACACTAAATCAAGTATTTTAGTTTTGTTAATGTGTTTCATCATGACATCAAGCAGTAGTTTGTAGTGTTATTAGAATGCACTGTTATATATATGAAATATAATTCAATTTAAATGATTGGACCAAAAGGGAGTACTATATCCCTTTGTTAGGGTCAAACTGTTTTCTCTGTGCCTGCTTTGATTAAGAAAAAATAACAAAGAAATATCTGTCAGATATAAATATCAGGGAAGAGCTTCCTGTCTTGAGAAAAGATTGTTTCCTGTCTGAGGCAAAAGTGTTCACTGCGGCCAACATGTTCTGACAAGAACTCCTGTGTAACAATCGAGTGGTGCAAATGGTTTCAGGACCCAACAAGATGTGGGAGCCTCCTTATCAAAGTTAGTTTTTAAGTTTGAAGAGTTGAGCCGGGACCAGTACCTTCCTCATACCCTCCAGCTGTCTCTGCTTGTTCTCGTTGGCCACCTGGAGCTGCTTCATCCTCTCGGCCAGGTCGTCTTCCTCCGCCTGTTGCCTCTGCCGCAGCTCCCTGCGCCTCAGCCGGGCTTCGCGGTGAGGAGAGGACAGCCCCAACCTCAGCAGCTGGATGCATGATTGAATAGCTACCGCAAGATTGAGACAGAATTACATTCAGAAATTCAGGAAAATAAAGTGATGAGGCTGACGAGACTCTTTATGACGAGGCAGTAACGGAGAAGAGAAGATGACTACTCAGTACCTTGAAGCCATTCCTGCTTCTTCTTTTTATCTGATGCACTTATCTCAAAGCTTTTATCGATGCACTTGATAATGAACAGGCATTTCTTCCCTTCTTTATCTGGCAGAGACTGGAGGAGAGAAAAAATATATATAATAGCTAACAGTTGCTGCTGTTTGGCCCATGCTAATTCTATTTCTAAACAAAATCAAAACCTTCAGGAAATGTCAGTTATAAGTCACTTCAAATGATTTAGTCACGACAATCTAACAGCATTACTTACATATTATATATAATCATATTCTATAAATAGATAACAACACACCTCCACACAGCAGGTTCGGTCCAGAACGATGTCTCCTTTCTTCTCCACAAGGTCCTCACAGACATAGTACGAGAGCGAGTCGGGTCGAAGGACAAACCAGCGTTCTGTCCAGTTCTTCCTTTTGTGGCCCTTTTTCATCATGTATCCCTTGGAAACACAGTGTGGACGTAAACAAAGACCCATAAGCTGCCTAATTGTTCTACAGTTATCTCTTTGATGTACAAAAGGTTACAGGTGATGCTACCTGTTATGGGGTGCCTGTGCACACCTATGATCAAAGTCTCGTCTGACCTGCTTGAGCACATCCAGAATGAGTTCCTGGAAGACATCCGTGATGCCCATGGACAGGGTCTGGTGGTTCAAGCCCTTGCTGAAGTATCCCATCCCCACCAGTTCAATCAGCTCCCAGGCAGTCAGGCAGTTCTTCTTTGTGTTCAGCTGCAGCTTGTTATCCTCACTCCATCCGCTGCCCATAGCCTCCATCAGTTTACACAGGAAGTACTCAATCTAAGAATATGGACGGACAAAAGAGCTTTAAAACCATGGAAACCCCACCGAAAACAACCGTAAAGATCTTCCTCACCTCTTCAGTAATGATGACGAGTGGGTATTTGTGTTCTGACAGAAAGTTAAAAATGCACCAGACTTTGAATGCATCGTCATCTGAGATGAGGAGATTTTTGGTGCAGATATTTTTCTTGTAACACAGCGTCCAGCACATCTTGTTGAACTCCAATACATCAAATTCCTCCTGTACCTGGGAACAAAAAGCACCATTCAGTCAAAGTCAAACTGGTCAGCACCAGTGAGGGCAGCTTGTTTACAAATGCCAAGAAGGAGACCGGTGTTTGTCTCCTTTCAAAACCTCCAGTCTGCAGGATGTGAGGTACAAACCTGATGTAATTAAATGCCTCATTTTTATTCAAGTCAGAGCCTACAAGAGAAAGGCAAGAAAACAGCTTCCAAGTAGAAAGAGTGAAACTCAAGCAGTTTACTAACGGACATGAGACTTCAACAGATATGTTTTCAGAGTATTAAACTGTGCTCGCTAAACTATATGGCAAAAACTCTATAAAAGACAACAATTCCCCTTTTGCAAAGGGTGTATAAGGATGCTACCTATTTTACCCTAATATTTATTATTCTACAAATGAATACATTATTAAACAAAGCACATTGTTCCTGTGAGTACAACAGAGAAGTGGTTGTAACCATTTCCTCTCCTACAGAGCAAAACCGGTCATGATTAGTCAACTTAATCTGTGTCATACACTCAAAAGTGAGTGTGATGGCGTTTTTTATTTTTTTATTTTCATTGTTTGTGTTACTGTCCAAGTAAGTTTAAGTGGAAGTCCTTTCAACATATTTGCACTCATGGCAAAGTGCGACATGCAGCATAATTAAGAGCTTTGGTAGCACTAGGTCTATCATTGCTACACCATTACTTCTTAGTCGTGACTCAAATGAATCAGAGGCACCATGGCCATGTATAGAAAACTGTCAAGTACCAACAACTGGCCTTTAATGTCTATTCAGATTTGTTATTTTGTTTACTTATTCTTTATTCAGAACATTCTTGAAGTTATTTATGCAAAGTCAATAGTCCTCTTTTATGTAGTCCCCAAATGTCCTAGTTAAAGATCTGTGGTTACTTTTTTTTTATATTATGACTTTTGATTTGTTTTTGTTTTTCCTGCAGTCAGTAAACGAGCTAACCACTATACTAACTCTCCCATTCTTCTATTCCAGCATCTTGGTCCCCACCTTGTCTAGAATAAACCTGTTGAGGTAAGGCATGTAGCCCTGGTTGGACAGGGGCCCTTTATCGTCATCTTTGAAATGCTCTTCAAGGGCCACAGGGTCATGAGGGATCTTCATCACTGTGCACAGGCTGTGGGACAGCACCTAAAGAAACACAATTTATATGAGAATTGGATTCTACAATTATACATACAGGTGAGGGGACATAGTCCAGATACATTACAATACAGTTATAAATTATATGTATGGGTAAGTTTAAGATGATGAAGCTCAAGATCATTCTCACAGTTTACATAAATTGCCAACCGCTCATGCGAAAAAAACATTCTCAGACTTTTACAAGCATCACCAGCCAAGCGTTACTTCTATTCTTGAACGTGTTATCTCAGCTGTTTATTCACATTGCAATCAAGAGTACACGCAAACTTGTCTTTATACAGAAGGTGTGATTAATGTAATGGAAACGTTGGAACACCAACTATTACAACTACTGTAACACAGGGATTAATGTAACGAAACACACCTTGATGTTAACTTCTGGTGAGAGGAAAAACAAACGATATACAGAAGGTGTGATTAATGTAATGGAAACGTTGGAACACCAACTATTACAACTACTGTAACGACAGGGATTAATAGTAACGAAACACACCTTGATGAAGTAGTTTAAAGTTACACATCGACCGCTATGGTCAACTGTTACATCAGCATCTACTGTAACTGTAGGGAATCAACCCAATGTTTAAGTTACATGCGTATATGAAGTACACAGTGAGTTTCAGTGTCTGTTCATCCTCCGGGGCGTCTGAAACTTCTAAACCAAAAAAAAATAAAAAATAAAAGAGAACTGAAACGCACCTTTAACTGAGATTTGGAGACTTTTCCACGGTGATCCACGTCCAGGGCTGTGAACGCATGCCATATGGATTTCAACAGCTCGTCTCGAAGCCACATTGCGTCCCTCGTCAGCAGCACCAGAGGACGTCTGTCTCTCAGCCGTGTGTCAATCTCTGTGGACCCACTGTCCTCCTCCCACCACAAACACAAGCACACTGCGGTGGCGCTGCAGAGACGTGTGATGAGAGCGCCACTTTGCGTTTTAGTTTCATTCCTTTTCATCATTTGATCTCTGCCAAAACCAGTCAAATTGAGCAGTTTTCCCAACACAAACTCAAAAGATCCAGTAGGCGATTCCACCTCCATCAATTGACTATCTTACAAAATGTAAATGCTTATGACATGTCAATGCATCTGTAATAAATATGCAGGTTGGATTTTAAAGTCAGGGGTTTGTACTCGCATTGGAGTATTACACATGTTTTGCTACTGTTGTTCATATAAAATATGTATTATTAATTATCACACCAAAGCCATATTTTTACATAGTATCCAATTTAAAATTCGGCATTTTGACCTTGGTATTTTTTCCAGAAAATGTGACAATGTACTATTTAATAGGCTTCTTACTGATTACTGAATCAACCCTCAGAGTTACACCCTGAATAGTTGCATCAATCTTTGGAATTACCTGCAAAGTTAACACAGCCTTAAGTAAAGTTAAGTCAAATACAGTATATCACTATCTCACTGACAGAGAGATACAATAAGTCAGTTAAATTTAAATGTTTTATTCACAATGCCCTTACCGATGTGATAGCCTAACTATTGTTTACACTCTTTTGAAGATTATTGATTTAGTCAGAATGGACTTAATCTTAATCTCCATTATGTTCATTAATATATATGATGTCATTGTCAACAGTCCTTACAGATTGTTCAATAGCCTATGAGCCTAAAAACAAAGATAAAGATAAAGATAAAGAGGTTTTTATTGTCATTGTAGTGATACACTCTAAAAAGTAATTCAGGGGACCTATTACCACCACTTAATTAAATGCATGGTTGCAAGATAAAAATTCTAATTTATTGATTTAGATAAACCTTTTAAGTTGCAAACATTATTTTAATGAGTTGTGTTGACATAATAATGTTGGTAATTACATCAACTTAATATTGTTTGTAATTTAAACTCAAATTTCTGCATTAATTGATTTAAAACAAAATTCAAGTTGTAGTAACTTAATGAAATTGGCTTGATAACTTCATTTTTCTCCACCTTGAGTTCAGGATTTCAAGTCTCCTCCCCTACCCACTTAACATGCCTGGACAAATTCAGACAGTTAAGACTGTGTGTTAGAGGACCTGTAGGCTGAACAAATATGATACAAAGGACATTTTCAAGGTGAGTATCATTTCATTTACAAATAAATTCTCCTAAAGCAATGAATTTGGGCATATTCTCAATTGTGATATGACCAATAGTGGACTCGTGTACGGAGGTTAGGCTACACTTGCTAATACAGTTGATGGAATATGTTGTACTACTACACGAAGCTAACACTAGTCATATTTAGCAGTGTAATGTGGCCATCCTACCCTTTAGTTTAGCATAGCAGTGGATAAGAATGATAAAGTTTCATTTGACAAATCTGCTCAGCTAGAGAGGGCTTTTCATATGTGCCGTGGGGAGGAAAAGCATGATTACATTTTTGCTTATTCGTGTAACCGTCAATTACATTGTGTAATCTAAATTCATTCACAGACACATTTAAAAAAATCTTTTGTCATTCACATAGATAGCCTTGTAGTTCCACTGTAGGCAAATTGCTGTTTGACCAAAATTAGCAGCCTTTGGATTGTGGATAGTTCTGTGAGAGGGATAAAAGTAGTAGAGGCAGAGTGTTTCTTTTTTGTCTTTCTTGCTCATTTCATCCAGTGTTGCTTGTATGTCTATAAAACCTGCAGAAAGAGATGTTAGGTATGATATTAGTATTGTAAATGATTTTGGATTTTGGTTACTATTGTGATACAACTTAAAGTTTGTATTTTTCCTGGTCTTAAAGGCTGCATTACATTTTTTCTTAAGATGTCAAGATGTGTAAAATATTGTTAATGTGATTCTGTCAGTATCACCCAGACCTACGTGTATCTACTTGACGCTAAGACTTTGCATCAACAGTTGATGCAAAGATACTATGTCATTCTAGGCTGATTAGTGTTTTGTTAAGTTGGCCCATATCTAAAAAAAATGGGCTGGGGCTGCAAAATGTGTAAATTTGAAACCTCTACAAAAACAGGGTTGCTAAAACATTACAGGTTACGCCATGGTCATGGGCAACCTCTGCCATGTCTTTACCAAGATTGTTTTTGTTCCTTTAAAACATGGGGTAGCCTTAGATCACACCTATCAAGAAATAACTCTCAGGAAACTCAGGAAAGAGTCAGATCTGCAGAAAGTCTCTCTTTCACTTGCCAGTGTTGCAGTGCCAGCGCAATCTCCACAGAAAGAGAAAATTTGCCATCATCGGTGACCGGTCCACCCCAGGATCTGACCATAAGATGGCAACCATCGTGGTCGAGGGAACCAAAATCCTGGAGGGAAAGAATATCCCAAGGTGCTGTGCTTTGCTGATGGGCATAATATATGCTCTGAATCTGAGCTATCGCAAGGAACTTAAATGTACTTTTGAAGTGTTTCAGAAGCTGTTCCTTGAACTTGATGGACTGAAAGCCAGTGCAAAAGTAATGAGTCTCAAGAACAGTATTTTCTGAAGATTCCACTTGTTTCACAGCACTCTCAGATTTTATTCAGATTACGTTGTTTTGTATTTTGAAATCCACCGAAGAAGCTACAAAACTGATAGTGTAATAGAAAAGGGAACACAAGACAAAATTTGAGATTGTTTCTCTGTCAAGTTGCTTTGGATATGCTGTATGCAACAAATCTTGTCTTGACAGTTGACAAAACAAAGATGATGCATGAGAGAATGCAGTTTTGTGTTTTGGAAATGAATGTTGTGGGCTTACTCATGTAATTACATATGGAGCTTAGGTATAGCAACTTTAGGAAAGTTCCATCGCACGTTACTTGGCTTTGGCTGTTATCTCCATGGAGACTCAGGTTTTGAGGGGGTCACAATTGTTTAAGATGTATTTAGATGTGTTCCAAAATCTGTTATACTACCCTTAGAACTGGCTCAGTCTTTTATACCATGCCAGCATTTAATCCTCAAAGAGGTGTACTGATGAATGAGCAAGCATTCTGTGTTAAAAAATGTCATACTGTTTCAAATACTGACTGTCTGCTGCGAAAACACGTTCGTTACGTTTTTTGTAAAATTGATCTAAAAGGTCTTTACTACAAAAAGCTGCAGGACCTTGAGAAGATTGGTGGCCATTGAAAGTTAATATTTAATGGGCACTTACTTGGAACTTTGTTACTGTAGTTTTACAAAATGTTTACAAAATAATTTTAAAACTGGAGTTAACAACACAGATTTTACACGTTTGGCACTGTGGTTTTAAATACGTAAAGGCCTATAACTTTGCTGTGATGGCATACCTGAGTATGCTTACTACTTTATTTCCCAAGGCAATATGGCCAATTTGTTTATTTATAATCCATCCATCCATCCATTTTCCGTAACCTGCTTATCCAGTTAAGGGTCGCAGGGGTGCTGGAGCCTATCTCAGCTGTCAATGGGCGAAGGCAGGGTACACCCTGGACAGGTCACCAGCCTGACATATAGAGACAAACCACTCACACTCACATCCACACCTACGGGCAATTTAGAGTCTTCATGTCTTTGGACTGTGGGAGGAAGCCGGAGAACCCGGAGAGAACCCACGCTGACACGGGGAGAACATGCAAACTCCACACAGAAGGTTGTCCAGCCCGGGAATTGAACCCTGGCCCCTCTCGCTTAAATATTGAGTGTTCAAATACACAACTGCAATTCAAAATAAAAAAAGTTAATTGCCTAACAATTTTGTTGTTGAATTAATTAATTTCTTAAAAGCTACTACATGAACAAAAACATGAAAAAGCTGAAAAATACTGAAGAAAATCTAATTAGAGCAACTTAATTTTTTTAACTTGTGTTCATAATTATGGTAATTAAGTACATAACACTTAAAAATTCCTTTTAAATAATGTGGAAAAACTAGTTGGAACAACTTAATTTTTATGAGTAATCAACTTAAAAACTTTTGTTTATGCTACCAATTATTAAGTAAGTGGTAGTTAAAAATACCTTTGATTGTAGAGGAAAAGCTAATTCCCCTAACTCAATGTAGTTCGTTGGTTGAACATAATTTCATTAGAAGTTGTCATAACTCAAAAAAGATTGATGCAAACTGTTGTGTTAATTTTTTTTGTTGAGCCAAAGCATTTGTTTTTAGAGTGTACAATGAAATTTAGTTTGGTAGCCCTCAGCCAGCCAGCAGCAGCGAACAGCAAACAGCAAACAACAAACAACAATATACAACACAATAACAACAATATACAGATAAAAATACACAAAAGGAATGAAAATGAAAACTTTACTATGTACAGCAGGTGAGTATTTAAAATTTAAAATTTGTGCAAACAGTGCAGTGTAAACATTGGTTTTGGCAGTGCAAACAGATTATAAAGTGTATAAACAAACGTAGTCAAAATGATCCAAGTTTCCAGTGTGATTGCTTGGTATATTGATTTGTGTGTGATTTTCCAGTTTTAACACAAGAAAAAATATCATAGGCCCACATTTTTTTATTTAATTTGTTTGTTATTATGCAATATTTAACAACGTGTCCAACAAAAACTAAAGGGTATTTAGCCTTCAGCTTCTCAATGTTGACAGAGGTCTTCAGACAAAATGTTGGACCTCACAGCTAAGTATATATCTACAAGTACTGTGTTTTAAAATATGATCAGATGAGACATACAATTCTAAAGTATCATATTTTTATGAATGAAACTCTATAAGTTACAGTACCAGTCAAAAGTTTGGACACACCTTCTCATTCAACTACTTTGAAGAATCTAAAATATAAAACATATTCTGGTTTGTTGAGCATTTGTTTGTTTACCACATAATTCCACATGTGTTCCTTCATAGTTTGGATGTCCTCAATATTAATCTACAAAGTAGAAAAAAATACAAAGAAAAATAAAGAAAAACCATTGAATGAGAAGGTGTGTCTAAACCTTTGACTGGTACTGTGGGCGTGACTCCACGCCCGTTGTGACCTTTTGATTGTTTGAAGAAAACTGAAAGTTAATTTAGTCAAAATATGTGTTTTCTCTGGAATGAGGGCGGGTCACATCCCTTATCTCTTCAACGCACTGTGCACAACATTGGGCAGGCTGTGCCAAAGTGAAGCTGTGAACTACAACTCCCAAGGCTGTGGAATCGCCGCCGGATGTTCGTGTTGCACAAATTTGGCGCTGATCTATCCGGGTACTTTATCCACTGCTTCCTTTCGCGCCGGGTAACCGGAGAGCTGTGCGTCCATGTGCGCAGTGACTGGGAGCTGATAGACGTCTGAAATATTACAAATCCGAGCCGTAAACACAGTTCTCGAGATGGATCCTGAGTCTTTGGTCGAGGCCCTTCGGGGGACGATGGACCCCAATCTTCGGGAGGCCGCGGAGAGACAGCTGAACGAGGTAAAAGTTCAGATTAGCCCTTCATGGTGATGGAGGTGGTGGCGCGGTGCTCGAGCGGGCCTCGGCCGTTCACAACATCGAGGCGGAGCGGACACGCAGCCCGGGCTGAGCCGCTGCTCCTGTGACAGGGCGGGGGCTCGACCCCCCGGTGGGACTCATCGTAAAGCCCTCTCTCCGTCAACACCACGGAGCCGTCACTATGAACCCAGTGGTGTTTGTGTCCCGGTGACACTCGGGAGCCAGCGTTAGCTCCTCACTGAGCCAGCTGTGAAGCTAATGCTAACGCAGCTAGCCGCAGCTAGCCCCTCCTGCTCCGCTCAGGACACCATTACTAGCTCGTCACTCACAGTCTCACAATATTTGTGTCTTATTTAGGAGCTGACACGACACGAGAATAACATGACAGCTGTGATAACCAACCAGTGGCTCGGACTGAAACGTGGGGATTGTGCTAGTTGTCGTATTTAACGACAGGATACCAAGTCTTCTCCGGGGGGCTAGCATTAGCTCGCTAGCTTAGCTGACCTGTCGGCTGGGCTCCGCTACATAGCTGCTGCTCACGTGTCACTGTGACAAGCCCCGGAGTGATGACATTATTCAGCAACGCAATGGGGTTTTCGTGAACCAACTTTTCGTTTTCGCCTGCCACAGCCGCTGTTGCCGTGTGATCGGGGACTTTACAGCCTCTTCTTTAAAGATGGAGACTAAAGTTTCATGTTAGCGGAGCTCCACGTGAGCTAATGTTAACCAAGTTAGCAGCCCTGTCCTGGTTCAGGCTGCTGGAGTTGAGCTGTCTCTTCAGCTATGTTTCAGGACTTTTTAGTCTGTGGCTCAGTGTTAACGACGTTTGTGTCCGTCTGCAGGTTTATATAATAATAATAATTTAATAGAAATGCAGTCTGAGGTTGTAATGACCACAGTGGAGACTGGACTTGGTAACTTTTCCCTTTAACTTGAGGCTTTTGGGTTCTCTTTAATTGTCAAATAAGAGAGAAATTATTCTTAAGGAGAAATTAATAGTTCAGTTTTCCCATAAAGTCAGTTAGTATGGACGTCCTAAATAAAGCAACTTAAAGCCTTCATGTCATGATTTCAAGTAATTCTTCCCTGAAGATGTTTAACTCACAGATTGTGTTTCGATCACCTGTATTGATCATTCAAATTAAGGGCATACAGGGCAGAGGCTTCAAATAGTTTTGAAGCCCAATTCTGTGCTGTGTTAGTCACTGTGACATGCATCACAAACTAAGGCCTGTTTTTTTTTTTTTTATATATAAGTGATGATTATTCGGTCATAGCCCATGAGTTCAGTATGTTCTCCCCCTTCTTCCATGTTTATTTTAGGCAGTGCAATTGTCTTGGGTTGTTTTTCACACCCACACAAACATTGATAGTAATGGCCCACTTGAATGGCATAGCTTGGAGAGTATTCTTACACAACTGGCTGGAGTTATTCGAGTTGTGTACCGAACAAAAAGTCATGTCTACTGGAGAAGGATGGAGTAAATCTGTTGGAGTGAATAATTTCTAAATGCAGTGCTTTGCTTAGTCATAACTCCCCACTTTTGTTTTTCATGGAAAATGGCCTGATACAAATTGAATAAGGCCTGACCAAATGTTAAGATACATATAAATTATCTTTAAAAATGTGTTGATACCATTTGAGCTGCATTGTGAAATCAGTTGGTCATCTGATATTTATCACTTTTACATATTCACAGGAACCACCCATTTACAGCTTTAGTTCTGTAAGGAGGCAATTACCCAGAATTATATGGGCTGTAAACCTTATTTTAGAACATAATGTAAAAATGAAACAAAGCACAACATTATTCATCAATTTTCCTCAATAAAGCAATAGTGATTGTGTGACACTTTTTTTAATCTAAACATGATGTGTACTCAATTTGCCATGTCTAAAATACAACCTCCTGGCTTAATATTTCTCATAAGTAGGGTTCATGCTAAATAATATGAAAATACTCCATACGAAACAGTATGAATAAGTAGATTCTTAATGTTGTTTTAGTGTTTTATACCCGGTTAACATTCAGTTGTTGTCTATTCTGATTTTCAGGGTCACACCCAGGTAAACTTTGTGTCCACTCTGCTGCGTGTCACCATGTCTGATCAGCTGGATTTGCCTGTCAGGCAAGCAGGTGAGTCTAAAATTTGCCGAGACATGCACATCTTTACACTAAACTGATTTTGATTTAAAGCTGAGATGGAGATTCAACAGACAGATTAGGGTTAAGGTGCTGCCAGATGTGACCTGTTAAACACGTCTTATAGGGAAAATACTTAATTAATTAAAAGCTATTCTCTCAAACGGTCTAAAAGCAAATACACTGGTTTGTTAAACACATTTATCATTGTGTTGAATGTTAAATTAAAGACCTTCATATACTAGGACTTTGCATTTGAGACTGAGATTAAATCCTCTGAATTAAATTGAGATATATTGTAAGACATAGAAATTATTATTTGTGAAGGTGGATAAATGTCACCTTGTCGCCAATGATCAAAATTATAAAGGATACAAAAAACGACCTGCAAAATAATACTTGGTGAGGAAATTAAGTTGTCCATTTCTTTTTTCAGCTGTTATGTGGGCTGGCACTCTGTGACTTCCCACTTTATTCTGCATCTGACTCCAATTTTGTCCGATTGCATTATATGAGAAATAGACTAGATATATACTCCATGATCCCAAGTTTAAACGGGTCACTTATATAATATTTTCCAAAAAGATAATTTAGCCATGTTATATGATTCACACTTGTGTTTTTTTTTTGTGGCTAAAGTGCCTCGCTGAAGAGCAGTGGACACGTGGACACGTGGAATCTGTTAAATATAGCTTGTTTTGCTTCGGTCAAAAGCTGCTCTGTGAGGAAGGTGTCAATGGAGGGGGAAATAAGTGTTCAAAGTTGTTGCAGAATGTACACAGATAGCATCTGAATCCTTGTGTGTCAACCTCCCAAGTATTCTTAGCTGTACCAGCAAATTAAGCTGTTATTGAGCCGTGCTATGGTGCAATGAATTACTTTTCCGTCTGTATGAAAAATGTCATGACTGTGTTTAAAGCAGACTAGAGGAGCAGCAGCTCCTCAGACTGCCCTGATGCCTTTCTGATAATATCCCAACTGAAGCTCATCACAAACATTTGGAAGTCCTAAACGGTCATGATTCAAACTGTTTTTTAATATCGTTATCAAGTGATAAGTGTTAATTATATTATCATCTTGAGAAAACAAGCGTTATCTCGATAAGGAGTTACAAATATATACTATATATAGTTATCATGCGAAAACAAAGGTTGTTTCCTCTTATTCCTAATAATGGTTGGGTTAAATTAGCTGACGGTAAATTTATTCAAACGGCTCAAATAAAGCTGTCGGCATGGACTGGTTTTCAAAATAAGGTGTAAACAAGGGTATGTTTAAACTGGATTGTATATATTCATAGTTGTATCTAGAAGTATTATACAATATGTTGCCTGTGTCCCTTTTTTTTTTTTTTTTTTTTTTTTTTTCAATGAAAAAGAAAATTCCACAAAATTGTAAGATTAATGTCTGTAGACTTTGATTTATTTTTTGCTGGAAAATAAAGAATTCCTGACAATGACTGATACATTTAAGTTGATGGCATCTCTGACTACATACAAACACTAAATGAATCATACTTTCAGTAAAAAGATGATCAAATGCATTAATCAGGTTTTTTTTTTTTTATAACAGACAGCAAGACTGAATGTGGGTTTGAGTTGTTTTTGAATCAGTATTGGCAGCATGTACAGTACGTGGTGAGTTTTTGAGATTTCTTTTCTGCCAAATTTTATTTTTTTGCTTTGAGCACCATTAGTTTAATTCCATTCATCTTAATTGTGGTTGTGTGCTAAAGGAAAGGACTTTTAGCTTCTTTTTTAAAAAAAACTCATACCACGCAAACAAAACAAAAATTATATATTCTTCCTAGCTACTAGGGTTGATTGTGAAGTTGTGGTCAGGTAGAACTGACCCTTTAAAGTATTTGGTTTCCATGCTTGTTTAATTTATAACGTGCTTCATGCAGATATTGGCTTTTTTTTTTATGCCAAAAAAACAACTCCTTGTATACTTGAACTCATTGAGATTCTAATGTAGTTTTCCCAAAGTACGTGATGTCAAACGGACATTAAGGTCAATTAAAAAAGCTAATTCAAGACAACCTCAATCCCTACAGTTTTAATATATTCCTACTTTTGGACTGGAGTTGCAGTTTATTTAAGTTAACAATAAAAAGGCTTTGTTGGCTAATAGTGTAGTTTGGTGGTCACAGGCAGAGGGGACTGGGTTTATGCTTTGTCAGCATTGATAGGCTGGATTATGATTGCCTCGCCAGCGGTGTAGACATTTGTGTCAGCAGTCTGACGTCCGCCTCCCAGCCCTCGCCCCTCCACTCCCTCAGACGGCTCCCCCCGTGGGCCACAGAACTCACAGCGGGGCCCATGTTGTAGCTGTGAACCCAGCTGACACCTTTGTGCCACATTCAAAACTACTGATCTACAGATGGAAGAATTTACTTCTGCATTTACAGTCATGGTGATGTAACTGCAGTCAATGTGATGGGTGCACATTTGGGCATTGCATGAGGTTGTACACCATGTATGGTTTTAAAATGCCATACATAGTGTACTACTTCACCTTATCTGCAAGCTGCTTTACATAGGACTGTCAATCACTTGCACTGGTCAATGCACTAAGTTGAACATGAGGAACATTTGGCTCTCCACCCTTAAAAATATATTTATGTACTATATTGCTGTTAAACAGCTGACCCTTGTGTTATTCTCTCTGTCTAGGTGTGATTTACCTTAAGAACATGATAACCCAGCACTGGAGTGACGGTGACGGCACAGCCACAGAGACTCCTGTCAATAACATCCCTGATGAGGACCGGCAGTTCATTCGAGACAACATAGTGGAGGCCATCATCCACTCCCCCGAGCGCATCAGGTAACCCCACGCACACTGCTGGCTGAGTAGAGTGAGGGGAGCTTACCTACCCCTCGCTCTTTTCGACTCTTCATATAGTATTGTCGTTTTCTAAATCACTCAATCAAAAAAATGTCTTTTGATCTCGTCAGAGTCCAGTTGACAACATGTATCCACCACATGATCAAGCATGATTACCCAGGCAAGTGGACGACCATCGTGGACAAGATTGGCTTCTACCTGCAGTCAGACAACAGCGCAGGATGGCTGGGCATCTTGCTCTGCCTTTACCAGCTCGTCAAAAACTACGAGTAAGTCGGGGTTCTCAATCTTATTTTATATTGTCATATAACACGTGACATGGGGTTAACATTGAGATCGTGTGGCTGATGTAACCCGTGCGTGAAACAGATATAAGAAACCAGAAGAACGTCAACCTCTGGTGGCCGCCATGCACATCTTCATGCCCATGCTGAAAGAACGCTTTATCCAGCTGCTCCCCGACCACTCCAGTGACTCTGTCCTCATACAAAAACAGATCTTCAAAATCCTCTATGCCCTCTTCCAGGTAATGTCAAAGCTCATAGCATCTTCTCTTTTAGGAGGATTGATGAAGAATAAGAACTTGGGTTTCTCTTTTTCTTGATAAAGATTGGTCTTAGAAAATCATATTTCATAATCATATTTGCTCAATAAAATAAAAACAAGCGGCAGTTAGCAACTAACCTACAGCGACCAAGAAAGGCAACGACGTGAGGAGATGATGTGTTCCTTCTGAGCAAAGTGCAAGATAAACTAGTATATAACAGGGACAGTAAAGGTGCATTCAAGGCCTGATGTGTTTGTTATACCTCATACTAGACATTGTCACAGTCATGTTAAACATCAGGCCTCTTTTGCTAATGTGATGCCGGTGTGCTATCTAAAATCACACCCATGGCAGGAAATATGCCGCCGTGGTTTGGTTCAGTGTGAAAAAGCAAAGTCTGCATAATGGCGGATCTTATTTACTGCAGTATTCAGGAAACTGTTTTTAAAAGCACATCTTCTTTCAATAATTTTTTTTTTTTTTTAATTCTTAAATCTGTGATGCCCCCTTTTGGTGTGAACGTATCTAAATATTTGGTCTTGAAAGATTTATCCTCAAAAAAACTGACTTTGTTGTTCATCTCCACAGTACAACCTCCCCCTGGAACTCATCAACAGACAGAACCTGACAGAGTGGATGGAGATCCTGAAGACAGTTGTGGATAGAGATGTGCCTCCGGTAAGGAGAAAACATTCATTCGTACCGTATTGCCGATCACCCCTTACAAATTTGTTTTCCCTAGATGTAAACATTTTAGTGAAAATGTTGTTTTTGATCTGTGCAGGAGACGATGCAGATAGATGAAGATGAGCGACCTGAGCTGCCATGGTGGAAGTGTAAGAAGTGGGCCCTTCACATCATGGCTCGCCTGTTTGAGAGGTAAAAATCCATTAACTTTTCTCCTACCTCGTTTAGTAAAAGGTACGAATATGTTTAACAATAACATTGGCTATATTAAACCTTCTTTGCAGATATGGAAGCCCAGGCAACACAACAAAAGAGTATGCAGAGTTTGCTGATCTTTTCCTCAAGGAATATGCAGTTCCTGCTCAACAGGTGAGAACTTCAGAAGAAGTAATGTAAGCAGCAGCTCTCCAGTCAGACCGAACTGTGTGTCTTTTTGAAGTGCACCTCACAAGTGTGTGTAAGGAATTTCTTTATACATCTGTCTACTAGGTGCTGCTGAAAGTCTTATACCAGTTCAAGGAAAAGCAATACGTGGCTCCCAGAGTACTCCAACAGACACTCAACTACATCAACCAGGGCATCGCACATGCTCTGACATGGAGAAACCTCAAACCACACATCCAGGTACAAATACAACATGTCTTAATATCCTTAATATGTCAAATCTTCGATGGTAGCTGTGCAGTTACAGCATTGTATAACTATGTTTCTTTTGATGGACTGGTTGTCACAAGTAGAAGCATGAAGCTTAGGCGTGTCCATTATGTACTGGTTCAGCCAACTGATGAAAGAAACTACATCACTCCCTGATTGTGACTCTTTATTGTGTTTTTCAGGGTGACTCTTTATTGTGTTTTTCAGGGCATCATTCAGGATGTGGTCTTCCCCCTAATGTGTTACACAGACAGTGATGAAGAACTGTGGCAGGAGGATCCATACGAGTACATCCGCATGAAGTTTGGTAAGCAGAGAAAGTGTATGCCTATAATGCAAAAGTATTATGGTGCATAAGTGAGGGATAACCATTTATCCAATCTCTGCTCTCCCCTTTAGACGTATTTGAGGACTTCATCTCTCCAACAACAGCAGCCCAGACCCTCCTCTTCACTGCCTGCAACAAGAGGAAAGAGGTGAGTTGAAATAATTTTGTTGTTTATTTCCTCGAACGCTTTTATTTTTGGTCTGTTTAGAAAAACTGTCCCTACAATTAATATTTTAATGAGGCCTAATCTGGTATGCTCTTGTTGTGTTTAGGTGCTGCAAAAGACTATGGGCTTCTGCTACCAGATTCTCACTGATCCCGCCTCTGACCCCAGGAAAAAGGATGGTGCCCTCCACATGATTGGCTCTTTGGCTGAAATCCTACTGAAGGTAAACACATCTTTGATGTGTCATCAGCTCTGCACACAGATTATGTTTTTTTCCAGTCAGAGCAAAACAGGTTTTGAACATTCAAAACATTTTCACCTCACCCTGCGGTTTTTTTAACCATCACAGCCCTCATGAGCGTTCAGTAGGAAAATTATGATCTAACTGGGGCAAGAGATGATGCTGTGCAGAAAGTGGTTTAGCTATGGGCATTTAAAGATGGTGAAAGCTGTTGAGCCTGTTTTAGTTATGGTGTGGCCGGTCAAAAAAAGATTTTCACCTAGAGTTAGTATGTTTAACAGGTCATAATTCCCTCTCTAATATCTGTTTTATAATGCTGTAAAAAACACCTCCTTCAAATACCTTGATTTATTAGAGTTTCTCGTCAAAAACATTTTACACAATAACATTTGAACACATCATGATATTGTTAGTTTCCTTCGCCCAATACACAATAGACTTTTCACTGAATAGAACCTGACAGAATCATAATGTGACTCATTCACATTAAACATACAGGAATCTTAATATGGTTGACTGCCTTGTGAAACTTGACAGTTTTTTTTTAATTTCTTTTCTCTACACAGAAAAAGATTTATAAGGACCAGATGGAGTTCATGCTGCAGAATCACGTCTTCCCCCTGTTTCGCAGTGAACTGGGCTACATGAGAGCCAGAGTAAGTGTTCACGCCCCAACAGGCAGACTTAAGACTAAGCATTACCAAATGGTGGCTTTGAATTAACACAAACCTCTTTTATTGTCTCAGTGCTTTGCTTTTGTTTGTTTTCTCAACCTCTGTTTCCACATAGGCCTGCTGGGTGCTGCATTACTTCTGTGAGGTGAAGTTTAAAAGCGATCAGAACCTGCAGACCGCTCTTGAGCTGACCCGCCTTTGTCTAATCAATGACAACGAGATGCCAGTTAAGGTGGAGGCTGCTATTGCCCTGCAGGTTCTCATCAGCAACCAGGAGAAAGGTGAGCAAGACATACCGCTGGTGTTTTTCTGACTGCATTTTATAAAATGTTTCTATTAAAAATGTGTGAGTTTGTATTTATCTTTGAGTGTCTGAATTAACTTGTGTGTTTTATTCTTTAGCCAAAGAATACATCGTCCCCTTTATCCGGCCAGTGATGCAGGCCCTCCTGCACATCGTCAGGGAAACGGAAAACGATGACCTCACCAATGTCATACAGAAAATGATTTGTGAATACAGTGAGGAGGTGACTCCAATTGCAGTGGAGATGACACAGCACTTGGTAAGTGCAAGCAGTAAAGACGCTACATGTTGATGTTGTCATTTCACATGATGCCATCACTGAGTGCCTTAATAAACTTTCCCTATGGCTGCAATGTATGAGGAGAGCTGAAATCCTAGGATAAAACCAAATGCAGAAAATAATCTATACTCTTCATTCAGATGAAGTACAGGCAACCAAGATATTACTCAACCACTGAGTAACCAAAAATAAAAAAACTTATCAGATTTTTATCCAAAACTGTATTTCCTGGCAAAAAATGTCAACTTCATATCTAGATTAAGGTACCAGGAATATAATTGTCTCCCTAAATTGAGAACATGCTTGCATTTCTTCTCTTTAGCCATCAGAAGTTTGTTAAAACTTGTACAGTCAGTTGCACAGCCACTCTTTATCATTTGAGCAGTGCTTTTTTTTTTTTTTTTTGCCATGTGTGTGTGCCCTGATTCCAAGCTCAAGCAAGTTTCCCCTGTTTATTTTTATTTAAAAACGTTGGTTTAATGAATTAGTCAGCCTACCTTGTGTTGAAATGTATGGATACTTGATGTCCACAGACACAAGCATAATAGTCTCTGTTTTTTTTTTTTTGCTCTTTTGTCAGGCTATGACGTTCAACCAGGTGATTCAGACAGGCCCTGATGAGGAGGGAGGAGATGACAAGGCTGTGACGGCTATGGGCATCCTCAACACCATTGACACATTGTTAAGTGTGGTGGAGGACCACAAAGAGGTGAGCAGCATAGCCACTAAGCTGCCTACACACGCGTACACACTTCAGGCTGATCACTCATCTCCACTTCCTCTGCAGAAGCAGCTCTGGTCTGCTCCATCGTTCCTGCCAACACACTTAAGCCACCCACCAACTCCTGGGAACATGCTCTGTTCTCACTGTGTTCAAAATGACTCAGAGGCTGAGGCAGACGCTAGAAATAGTGCCACCATGTCTGATAAAACATAGGAGTGCTAGTGCTCGAAGCCATTGGATTTGGCCGAGCATTACTTTACACTGAGGATAATGTATTGCTCAACGGTCCAACAGTTTAGGTTTCAGCAAATGGTCAGTGTATGTAACGTCACTGAAAATAATTTAAATCATTTTTATTTAACCAATGAATTTACAGGGAAATGTAACCTGTTCAATTGGACGTTATAGGATTGACACACCAGGTACATGGGAACCATTAATGGAGAAGAGGCACTTATCCTCATTGCTTCTAGTTGATTTGACTCAAAATAGTTATTTAGTCATTCACTAAATATGATGTTCTATACCGTACACTGAGGTGTGATTATTATTTTTTTTAATTTAGCAAGGCTCATTAGTAATTCATAGAATCATGCCTTTCAACCCACCCTTTTATACACCATTCAGTTTTATACAGTTACATTTGAAACATTTGGTTAAAATATGCTTTGAAACATTTTTTTTATCCTTTTGAAGTGTTTTTAGGTAGCATTCTGTCTTTGCCCCATCATGCATCAACATTAATTATGAGTTATTCTCAGATGGTGTGTGTGTGTACTGTTTAAAATGCTGAAAAGGAGATCGATAGATGGTATCAACTAAGTTTGAGCAAAGCTTGTGTTGTTGTCTTGGTCTCCCCTCCCATCGCTGTTTTAATTTCATAACGCAAGCTTGTAACTGCAACAGGATTCTCTGTGTGTTAATGATACATCAAAGTATTTTTGGGTAAAATGAACAGGGTGTGGAGATTAATCTATACACAGATTTGATGAAGGCAGCTTTATCTCCAATGAGTTTTATTGATTAAATCCTCATTGCCGTGAACCCTTGTGCTGTTTCAGATCACCCAGCAGCTTGAGGGCATCTGTCTGCAGGTGATCGGCACTGTCTTGCAGCAACATGTACTTGGTAAGCAGGTCCTTCCTGTTCTTTCACATTCCACCAGCATGTCGCAATAAAACTGTCTACCTGCCTAACAGACAAACTATTGGTAAACAGACAAAATTGACCTTAAGTAACGCCCTTGACTTAATGTTTTCTTTTCCCAGAGTTCTACGAGGAGATCTTGTCCTTGGCTCACAGTCTGACCTGCCAGCAGGTGTCACCACAAATGTGGCAGCTCCTTCCACTGGTGTATGAAGTCTTCCAGCAAGATGGATTTGACTACTTCACAGGTATGTGGTTGGCAAAGAGCCACATCTCAAGTTGTAAAACAAAAAGGATCATTAGTACCGGATGCCTACTGGGTAACGGCCAATTTTCCATATTATTGTTTTGCTGTAAATTCCGATGTGTGAAAAATAAATGTTTCTTTTTCAGATATGATGCCTCTTCTTCACAACTATGTCACAGTTGACACAGATACTCTCCTATCTGACACCAAATACCTGGAGATAATCTATAGCATGTGCAAGAAGGTACAATGATGCAATGGATTGATAATGCATTATGTAACAGTGTTTTTTCAAGCTAATTATTTGAGGTGATTGGTGTGTATTAGGAGGTTTACCTGAGTCTGTCACTTCACACAGGTCCTGACAGGTGATCCCGGTGAGGACCCAGAGTGCCACGCAGCCAAGCTACTAGAGGTGATCATTCTGCAGTGCAAAGGTCGAGGCATTGACCAGGTCAGTATCTAACAAATTAACATCTCAAACTAGTTAGCTGAAAATGTACAACTACAAAGACTTATAAGTCGTACCGAATTAAAATCATTAATTCTAATATATGTAATATTCTCGATAGTAAGTTAATCTTCAATGGAGCCTAACGGTCTGTTGTTGCAGGTTGTGCCGTTGTTTGTGGCCGCTGCATTGGAGCGTTTGACGCGGGAGGTGAAGACCAGCGAGCTGAGGACTATGTGCCTGCAGGTGGCCATCGCCGCACTTTACTACAGCCCCCCTCTTCTCCTCAACACTCTGGAGAACCTACGCTTTCCAAACAACACTGAGCCAATCACTAACCACTTCATTACCCAGTGGCTCAAAGATGTCGACTGCTTCCTTGGGTAAGAGTTAAATGATTGTTTAAACGGTGCAAATAAGCACTAGAGTACACCCAGTCCTGACTGCTGAAACAGTTTCTTTTTTTAATTCTTGCAATAAATGTCTTGAACCTGGTATTAATTACAAACACTAGTCATATTCAATTCCATACTTTTCAAATGTATGAACTATGGCTGAAACTTTTAATAATATTTTTGCCATTAATCTTTTGATGAAGATAAATGCTAGTCTCTATGGCTCTTTTGTACAATCACCATTTATCAAAAATGCCACTAAGTTTTTGTTCCCCTTGCTCCCCTCAGCCTTCACGACAGGAAGATGTGCATTCTTGGAATTTGTGCTCTCATCGACCTCGAGCACAGGCCTGTGGCCGTCAACCAGGTGGCCGTCCAGCTTCTTCCAGCAGCCATCCTCCTGTTCAATGGCCTCAAGAGGGCGTATGCCTGTCGAGCAGAGCATGAGAATGACGAGGACGATGATGATGAAGATGGGGAAGACGAGGATGACAATGGTAGGGCATTAGTGTTTGCGTATTCAGTGTTGCATCAGCCAGTATTACTCTGCAAGGCGAATAAAGAGTATTAAGATGTTCCTTTTAACTCTGAATGACTGTAGCTGAGCTGGGCAGTGACGAGGATGACATTGATGAGGAAGGCCAGGAGTACCTGGAGATGCTGGCAAAGCAGGCGGGAGAAGACGGAGATGACGAAGACTGGGAGGAGGATGATGCTGAGGAAACGGCACTT
Source organism: Anoplopoma fimbria (assembly GCF_027596085.1). Classification (NCBI taxonomy): domain Eukaryota; kingdom Metazoa; phylum Chordata; class Actinopteri; order Perciformes; family Anoplopomatidae; genus Anoplopoma; species Anoplopoma fimbria. The sequence continues at coordinate 19,238,143 of NC_072450.1, forward strand.
GAGGGCTACACTACAGCTGTAGATGATGAAGACAACCTAGTGGACGAGTATCAGATCTTCAAAGCCATACTACAAAGTAAGACGACAACCTGCTGATGTGAAAGCTTGTGTGAAGAAATCTCTTGCATTTTAAATTTTAAATGGCTCGGTAAAACAAGTATCAATCACTAATCTCACTTTACTGTGATTCAGATATCCAGAGCCGTGACCCAGCATGGTACCAGGCACTAACACAGACCCTTGACGAGGATCAGGGCAAACACCTTCAGGACATTGGCACACTTGCAGACCAGAGACGGGCAGCACATGGTGAGCGCCTGCTGAGACTGCAATCCAAATTTCCAATTAAACTCTGATGCGGCACTTCAGTCTGACAATAAAGCAAATTATTTTTTACATGCTACTATTTCCTGCTTTTTTTTTTTATTTTTATTGATTTCTGTTTATTTTTTTAAATATTAAATGTTCTTATAAATGCAATTTCATCTAAACCTTTTGGACATTCTGGAATAAAAGACCTATAGTATTCATAGCCTTTAATCCAATTACACTATAACGTCTAGCATGATGCAATCAGCCATCTTTGTGCTTTTTTTATAGGCACTATGATATGAATCTGGGATGATAAAAAAGAATCGGAAAAGAAAATAATAAATGTTTGTTGAAATTAAAGTACGGTTGTAAAATGCCATTACACTGTGGATCATCTTGCCTGCATGGCTTTTGTCAACGCTTGTTGCCTAGAGTTTAGGGGCTGTCAATGTACCGCAGAGTCCAGTGTTTGAGTCTATTGTTTCCAATCTCTCCCCCCTTCATTCTTGTTATCTGTCTGTTGACTAATAATAAAGTCATAAAATGCCCCAAAATGCGTTGGATCACACTGTGTGGCTCCTAATCTTGTCTCCTAATTCTGTTCATGTGTTCTGTGGACAGGGATGCAGGGAGAAGATTTAAAAGCCTTATTCTTCATGTGACAACTTGGACCGTTAAAATGGCCAACTTTTAGGGCTGGTCTCGCACCAGCTGTGTATATAAGCAGTAAACAAGACTTCCCATCAGGAAACAACTTTCCTTTTCTTCACATTTGTGATTTTTAAGTCCTGTTGCTTGTTATCTTATTGCAGAATCCAAGATGATCGAGAAACACGGCGGGTACAAGTTCACAGCGCCAGTGGTGCCATCTACTTTCAACTTTGGAGGCACTGCTCCGGGAATGAATTGAGTCATCCGTTCTACTTTTTATTACTCTGTGACTGATTGTAGTGAAGTGAAAAAAAAGCTTGTGTTGTTCCCTTAAGTAGTGGTTCCAGAACTGGTTCTTCTCAGTCATTCTTCAATCTGTCAAATGGGAAATTGCACCAGAAGATGTGGGAAAGCAACTAAAATGCAACCAATGGCTGGGGAAAACAAACCAAGAACTTGAGCACGATGCAGGAGAAGAAGCTCTGAACAACGTTGTCTTCTGGAGCCCGGTGTGGAAGGGGATACCATGACGGCAACTCTTTCGTTTTTTTTCCCACTTAAACAAATTTGGGGGATTAACAGTTAGAAATTGATGATGGGACTTAATATTTCATTATCACTGTTGTGGCCATATGGCCGTAATAAGATTATACCTCTGGTAGTGGTGATATCTACGTTATTTTCTGCATAAACAAACACTCATGTTTATGTACATACAAGCCAAGGTTATTGATTTTTCAAGTAGCCTTGAAAAACAACCAGAGGCATTTGTAAGGTGTTAACAGCTGTATTCATATGTAGCATATTGGATACTTCATAGCACTATGTGATGCCTGATCTCTGTAAATTAATGACTAGCACTTTCATATTGTTCAGGTCTCCTAGCCTTCTGTATCAGACTGCAAATTTTTTAAATTGAAGACTATTTAAAATGATAAACAGCTGTAACTTTGTTACTTTGCAAGCGACTTCTGTAATGGCTGATTGTCAAGCATCTGGTTACAGAGCGGATCAGTGAGCAACTCGGAAACTATTGATTTCAGGAAAAAAAGAGAATGCTCTTGGTGTTCAGTGTGGCTACAGGACATGTGTTTGTGAGCACTGAAAGTACAATTGAATACATCATTGAAGCATGTACAATTGGACTTATCGTGAAGGTCTCAAGCTTTTGGTTGGTGTATGGATGAACCATCTATATATACAACAACATATTAAAAAAAAAAAAAAAAAAAAAAAAAAAGCTAAGGGATTCCATGACCCTGAATTTTTCCTTATACAGACTTATGTATTTTCTTACTTTATAAGCAACAGGTTAATGAGTGTAACCTTCACTTTTTTCAGTTGATTATCTTTCACAGTGCAGTGCTCTCCTGTAATCACAGAACTGCAGTCATTTGTGTTTTTGAGGTCATTTGTTCACACAAGCCAGGTGAGATGTGTTGGTACTCCACGGAGCAGCTCAATAGAAAGACAACAGGCACTGGACACTAATACAACAACACTGCAATTTAAAATAGTTTTTCAAAGCCCATAATCCATACTGAATAGGCCTAAAACACATTTTAACATGTCTCAGTAGGAAAATTTAAAAAGCACAGGTTTAAATAATATGATAAACAATAGAATTATATTAACCTACTCTGGGCTCTGTATTGTGCATTTGTGCTTACTGTCACAGTTTACTGAGACCTGTATAAAATGAAGCAAACTGGGATTATGTACTATTTAAATACTAGTTGACAGGATGCCCTAAAGAGGATCTTTAATCCCTGTTTTGAGTCAAAATATAGATTTAAGACCCATTATTTCACTTATGTTCTTTTATTCTGTGTGTGTTTCCAAAGTAAGTGTTCTATCAGTTTACCACTCAGGATGTCTCATACTGTAGAATAGAAAAACACATTAAATATTTTGGCCCTGGGGCCACTATATGAGTTTAATCTGGCTACACATGTCCAAAACACTCAACTCTTGCAAATTAAGGGTCAAATAATAAATGTTGTGCCTCAACATTACTTTACTAGATTAAGAAGGTTAGTGACTAAAGCTGTGAGACAAATGGAGCTGAGTAAATGAACTTATGGTCGTCCTATATGTAAATACTTTAATCAATAGAAACGGCATTTAAATTGAATTAACGGTTAATAACGGGCTGCAGTCGCCATGGAGACGCTGGGGGCGCTGTGGCGGAAAGCAGGTTTTTCTGCTGTGACGTGGAGGTCAAAGGTCAGTCTGAATAACGTGTCAGCGGGCTGTCACCACACCGGTGTCACTCCACCCGACCGGCTGTTGCAGTGACACACGTCGGTACCTCAGCTGACCTCAACGCCATCGTAGTGACAATGGCCAAGAAGCGGAGGGAGAGACGGGAGACCGACGGGCTGTCCCCGGGCCCGGAGGAGGGGAAGGCGGGAGGGAGAGACCCGCAAGCCCTGAGAGGTGGGTCCTGGTTTCTGGCGAACTGGTCACGTGAATGTCGAGGGAATCCTCCCGACGTGAGGTCGATGCATATAAGGGGCCATGTAGCGTCACGTGCGGAGGTCTGGTGTTGTAAAGTGACGTTAACGCGGCCGAGCTAGCGGGGAAGCTAACCGACACTAGGCTGTCTGGTGAGGTGACGTCAGCGGACAAACACCGGGCCCGTTAATGAGCCTCGGGAGGGTCCTGAACATTAATACAGCTGGAGTGAAATATATGGTTATTGGCTGGGATAACGTTAAATGTATGTTTAACAAAGACCGTCCAACAACCCGTGATGGTAGGGGAAGAACTCACACCGCTTTACGTTACTCACACCTGCTTTACGTTACTCAGACCGGCTTTACGTTACTCACACCTGCTTTACGTTACTCAGACCGCTTTACGTTACTCAGACAGGTTTACGTTACTCATTGTAAGGAATACTTAGACTTCAGTTAAAGTATGTATTGTCAGATGTACTGCAAAAATGATAAATAAATGTACTCGTTTTTGTAAAGAAACCCCTTTGATTGTTAAACTAATATATAATATTGTTATTATCATTATTATATCTGATGCATTAATGTGTAAGAAGCTTTTACTGTTGTAGTTGCTCGAGGTGGAGCTAATTTGATCCATTTTATATACTGTTGCAAAGTTAAATCTAAAACAAAGTGCCACATTTTTATAAATTTACTGTAAATTATGTGTGTAATATCCTAATTTGTAATGCAACTCAAGTACATCCTTTTTTTCAGACATAAGGTCGTGAAGTAACAAGAAAATAAATATAATAACAAACATTTAATCCCTGAGATCATGATTTCAAAGGGAAATGCCTAGTTGCTGATCAGATTTTTGTGTATTAATAACATGAAAATAATTATTTCCTTTTTTGCATCAGTCCACATAAATCACTACATAAGCATTCTTTGACTTGTAATAGATTTAATCAGTTTCACAACTGTCGCTTGTTCTTTGAAGCCCAAAGTATTATCCGAAGGAATATGATTGTCTTGTTTGCAAATATCTGTATTCATTTTGTTAATCAGTGACAGTTAGTGTTTGCCTCAGTCTCCCCGTTCATCTCTCCATTATATCTCCAGAGTGCTGTAGTTGGTTGAAAAACAACAACTATACCCCCTAATTTCCTATAACGTGACGTTATATGTTACAGTTGTCCTTTTCCATAAAGTCTTTAATGAGAGCATGATTTAACAGACCGGCTCAGAAACAGCAAGAGTCTGTCCCAAGGGGGAAGTTCAGTTCCCTGTAGGGGCTTGAACAAGTGATGCAAAACTCATGAGCAAATTACACAAGGCTCCAAGATAGCTAGTTTGTCTGTTTTTAGAGTAACTTCTTGATTTATATGCTAAATAAGTTCTATTTTCCCAAACAGAGGCTCAGCATACTGAAGGGGGCTCTGCACGCATGTCTCTCCTGATTCTGGTTTCTATCTTCACCTGCGCTGCCTCAGTCATGTACCTGGTCTACAGGAACTTCCCAGAGCTTCCTGAGTAAGTGGTCTCCTCACCTGCCCACATTTTACTAAATTCAAAAACAGACAGAGCAATGTTCATCCCTGGAAGTGAAAACTGATTTTGTATTCACAAATAATTGTTAGTTCCTATTTAGAAAAAAAAGAATGTTTTAATTTTTTTTAAGGTTACTCTTAAATCCAAGATACATTTTTGAGCAGTCTCGAAATATTTGCACATAGTGCAGTGGATTTGTAAGTGTGGTAATGAATCTGTGACTTGTTATTTTTACCCTCGTGATTACCAAGATTTGTTCTGTGCTGCTGCTTCCCAAGAGGGCAAAAAAATACTTTAACTAAAACTTAACTTTACTGACTGTGTGGTAATGATAGACCTATAAGAGTAAATATAATCTCATAAATAGTTAAATAAAAAAGAATGTTGATGGAGTATAACAGAGTTTTTGATTTGCTTATAGATGTGAAAGCTCATTGTATTGATGTTTCTGACCAAGGTAAAAGTAGGAGCTATTTTAACACCCTTTAGCACTTTGAACACTAATTTATTAACAGGGGAAAACATTAGTGAAAAACAAATTTACAGAGAGACATTAACAGGAAAAGATAATTACAGATAATATGAAGGCTAAAATATAAACACATGCCACAACATATTATACAAATTTGTACGGATAGCTTCTCTGTAGATTTTGAGAAAGGCTCTCGCAAAAGCTTAATCACCTTTTTAGTTTTCAGCCTTGAATTTGCAATACCTGATGTCCTTCACTCTGAGGACCTGAGGCGTATGGTTGTACAAATATAATGGCAGTAAAAAGGTAAATGATTTAGGTAAATCCTGAAGTTAACAGGTCACCTAACAAAGAACCCAGTGCTGGTGCAGTGATCTAGATAATGTTATTGTGTCAGAGATCTGGAGTAATCAGAGTTAAACTAGTGAAGACAGGCTGAGGCAGGTAAAGGTAAAAATAGTGGTGGGGTGACTTTTCCGTTGGGTTGCATGCGTTGCCTGATTTTGGCAGTATTTCTATGCCAAGAAAAGTTCAAACTGAGCCACTCATTTTGACATGATGCTCAAAATCCAGAGGTGACGTAGCATTTTCAGCAATCATGTTTTTCGTATGCTTTGTGTTGTGATGAAACCAAAACAAATGTGTTTGTGAGAAATATGTATGACTGAAGTTTTTGTTTTGTTTGGTTTTTTTTCAGTGATGAAATGGAGAAAATCAAGATTCCTAAAGACATGGATGATGCCAAAGCTTTGGGAACTGTGCTGTCAAAATACAAAGACACATATTACTCCCAAGTGTTGGTAGCCTACTTTGCAACATACATTTTGTATCCTTGGATATAAATCTACCTACACATCTTAACTTAGCTTCCTATTGGGGGATGTTCTCAGAACTGCCATGCCTACATTCAGGTCTTCAAAGAATGTAAGGGTTGAAGTGATAACAACAATTTGTTGTTAACTGGGGTCAGAAATGTACTAAAATCTTCTGAGAACAGCTTAGCAGAATTCCAAGCCCACAATAATTTAGGGTTCTTGATCTTGTGATGTCAAGATGACAGAAAACTAGCTATAACATCTTTCCGTTGTTTCCTTGATGGAGTCCTCCACTAGGCAGTCCTTACAAAGTATCACCATATTTGGACTTACAAAACCCGTCAAACAGAATGTCCTTAAAATGAAACCGTTCAGAATCAGATGGAAATAGTCTGTCATTCCTGATGCAAGTGTCAAAGAGTAGAGATAGGCTCTGAATCTGCTAAACAATTCCAGACAATAAAATCATGGCGCCATTTTAGTCTTATTTCATGAAAAGCAAATGTATTTGATCATTGGATAGGATGTGCAGACAGTTAAATCCTAAGAACATTAGATTCTCATTTCATAAGAAGACAATATGGTGTAAAACCAGCTATCCTTCTGTGTATTCCTTTCTCCCTCAACATTGACAGTATCAAAATCGGTGAAGTAGCGCAGCAGGCTAGAGGGCTTAGAGGAATATGCTTTTGATGTATTTATTATTATTTGCCTTTAATCATTGGTAATTTATCTATTTGATGCTTATGCCTGAGTGTTCACTGTATGTTTTTGCATAGTTGTTTGCCTTAACGCTTTTTGCCAGCCTCCAGACATTTGCAATCCCTGGATCTATCTTCCTCAGCATCCTGTCGGGATATCTGTACCCGTTCCCCTTGGCTCTTTTCTTAGTCTGCTTGGTAAGTAAGGAAGGAAACTAATGTTGTATTTTGTATGTTGAGCAACTGTGCAGTGAAATAGTTTCACGAGACAAACTTGGGTATGTAAGGTTTTAGATACACATGCTCTCCTTTACATGAATGGATCATGCCTCTTAAATTTACATTTTAAATATAAATTTCGATTAAGTCATTATTTAAAATTTTAAATCTTGCAGGTGTTGGAACAGACAACACTGGAAAGAAAACTTAGCATTGACTGTGCTTTCATTTTAAGTAATATGTCACCTTCAAATCCACAAACAAAGTATGTTTTGATGTTATGGTCATGTCAATTTTATCTATAAAGCATATTATTATAAATGTGCCTCAAGGGGTTTCACAATCTGTACAGCATACGGCACCCTCTGTTCTTTAACAGTTCAGATTGAGAAACGGGGAGAAACAAAATGGAAGAACCCCGAGGAAGACCAGCAGACACATGCGGTGCAATAGATGTGCGTACAACATGTCATGTGCCTGCGTTGCATCATAGTCAGTGATGGCCACCCTCGTTAGACTTTTTTTTTTCTTTTTTTTTTTCTCTTCTGTAAGGTTGAAATAACTAATCTTTGATTCTGAGGGATGCTATGATAACCAAGAAGGCCAGCGGTTAATGTGCGTTAACACTGAGGCCCTCCGCCTGTTTTTAAAACTACTCGCTGTGTATTCAACATGGCACCGCACTGCTGCTGCTTAAAGGGAAAATGACTAGTCATGAAGATGTCCTGATTTTGGTGTACTTGGGATACCTACATTTTTCTCAGTAGGCTTTTGTTTTTATAGTTAAATGTCTAGAGTGACAATGATTTAAGGCAAGATACCAATAGATGTAGATATGTGTGCGTGTATTAAAAGTAACCAATGTTTTCTTACTCTGTTGACAGTGCTCTGGCCTTGGTGCTTCCTTTTGCTATATGCTATCATATCTGGTGGGCAGACCCATTGTCTACAAATATCTCACAGAGAGAGCACAGAAATGGTCTCAGCAGGTAAACGCCATCTGACTGAATTTTTACTGTGAATTGAAGGTATCATTTTTAGAGCAATATTGTGTTTCCTATTGTATTTATCATCAATCATTCAGCGATTTTGTTAGGCACAGATGTGCAACCTACTGCGTTTTTATTCACCATGTATGAATGTTATTCAGCTTTAAGGCAATTCTGGAGTCTAGAGTTTGATTTACCAAAAATAAATACTGGTATTGTAAAATGTTATAACTGTTACTGAAATAACTATAATGACAAATGTACTCCTATTGTCAATATAAACTAACCATTATAAAATCCAATGATTCTCTGCTGGCAGATTGAAAAACACAGAGATCATTTAATCAACTACATCATCTTCCTGAGGATAACCCCCTTTCTTCCCAACTGGTTCATCAACATCACCTCTCCTGTCATCAATGTGCCTTTGGGGGTTTTCTTCATCGGTACCTTTCTCGGTAAGAGTGTCTACACATTCTGACCTGTCTATACCATAGTTTGCTATTATTTGTTGTCATTGACTGACCTGTATTTAACCTGGCTGATCCACAGGAGTGGCTCCGCCATCCTTTGTAGCGATCAACGCAGGGACAACACTGTACAAACTGACCACAGCTGGCGAGGCCGTGTCCTGGAACTCTCTGGCTGTGCTTGGTGTACTGGCTGTGCTCTCCATCTTGCCTGTCTGCTTCCAGAAAAAGCTGCAGAAGAAACTAGAGTAGAACATTAAACACCTCAGCACCTCATCTGCCGGCTGATCCCGGCACCCCCTCCTCCTCGGCTCAGGAACGTGAAGCTGTCACTCAAGTTGCTCTGCCTCTATCTCATACACAGATTTTGTTGGTGGAGTCTCTGACCACTGCCACAGTAAGCACCCATTGACCACAAAATGCATGCGGTGGTGGTGGTGGGCTGGGGTCCTGATGTTAGGTGTAAACTGGCCGCTGCTTGCACAAATTTTAGGGTTTCTGTGAATTATGTTGTGATTGTGGCACATCTTTTAAATGAGAGAAATTCAATTTTCTTTAATGTTTTTGTTATTGAAGGCACTGCTCATTATCTGATGACTGGTGCCAGATAATTAAAGGTGCTACTTGTAGGACGTTGGCGTAAAACTCAAAATTCTGGTTTCTCTTTTCATGCTAGAAATCGTAAAAAACAATGTAATCAGTACCTTGTTGAGGCTGTTGCAAACATCTGTTTTTTCTTTGACTGGAACCACTTTTGATTTTAAACACTTGTTTGTCAATAACTTTGTAGCATCTTTAACTTCCACTCTCTTTATATTTATTTTAACATGCCTGGTCTAATTTCAACCTAATGAAGTGTACCACCACAGCAATAACTGTCTTGCAAATTTTGAAAGTGGATTTTAGTTTTTACAAAGTTTTGATACCTGTTGCTTGCCTTGGCAAACATATGCAGTGAGGGAAGAATGAATCTGTGGAGAAGAAAAGTGTGATGATTGACATGTGGGTGAGTTCCCATGTTCTTCTTTGAAAGGCGCCTGCATCCGCTGCCACACACATTTTCAGCAGCTTCTCTTCATATTAGTAGCCCCTGTAACGTATAGAGAAAAGGATAAGCTGATGTAATATTTTCTAACGTTACCTCCAGACTGCAGGATGCCGAACTCCAAGCATTTCCCAATTCAAATTTGCATTTTTTTTTATTATGAAGTGAACATAGACTAACATAAATACAATTTATTTGGTGTAAGATGTATGCAACCCAGAAAAGTTAGAGATGGTCTTGGTTTGTAAATCTGAAAAATCCAGGATGAGATTTGTTCTAAAGCTTTGCATATGTTAATGATAATTCACCTGAAGTCCACCCAATACTATTGTTTGCCAGGCCAGTATAGGAATGGAGATGTATGCACTATGGATGATAGACCAGTGCCCTCAATAAGACTGCCAACAGACTGAGGTATCAGAGCCGTACCTTGCTTTTTACTGCTTCCTTTCTTCACCGGGTGAAATGTATTATGATGGCTGATTTATGTTTTGGTGTTCTTTTTTTTTTTTTTTTTTTTTTCACTGGAAGTTCTTGTGTCCTGTGCTATGAAAGCACAGACTCTCTTTAAGATTTACATTTTCTTTTTGCCCGTGTACCAAGGTAACTTATTGCTGCTGCTTAAAAAATGTTCTGGGCAGTTACTAGAGACGTCGTTGCAGTGAATGTACATGCAGGTAACCTATTTAACACACCTTTTCTTTAATCCCTTAAAATATCATATTCATAGAAGCAGTTGGTTTGTTGCATTTTGTGATTTCATATTTTTACTTTAATGTTTTTTTTATTCTGATTTTTTGTTTTCTACTTTAAGACTATTAACCTCTCAAACACCGATACTTAAACATCAATTTATGTGAAACTTAACTAGTTCTACTGTATGAACATACGTATGTATCAGCATTTTCTCCTGTCATGCTTTTTATGGCAGAACGCCACCGTTGGGTTGATATTATGGTTCTTAATGGTTTATGTGAGAGGTGTATTTTTACAGTTGAGCTTCATTGTTGTCTTGGAAAATGCCTCTTCACTAAGGTGTTTAAATCAAATGGTAAATGCTATAAATTGCTCCTAAACAATCTTATTTTTTGTCTCAATACTTAAATAGGAGCTTGATTAACTTCTTTGAAGTTCTCCATAATGCTAAATTTGACAAGATGCTAGATTTTAATGATTTTTTTCCCTCTATTTTCCACAATATTTAAACCTAATCTTATTATAAACTTCACCCTACTTGTATACTCAAATTGGAATTATTGTTTTGTGTCCCATCACCCTATCAAAGATATAGTAAGAAAACTGTAAACCTCTGTGAACATTTCAAAAAGCAGTGTTATTTTGTAATGAGAAGTGATTTATTGCAATATGAAGTGTTTACAGATTGCACATTTCTGTCCTATCTAATCAAATTATGTTGGTTTTTTTTTCATATTTATTGAATTATTAAAATAATCTTTACAGAATATAATTGAGTTTTGAGATGTATCTGTAAAGAGGGCATGTTTAATCATGCTGCAGCAGGGAACTATCAAAAGTATAATGAGCCTTTTGTGGAGGCAAAACATTGATGAACACGCAATTTCTGGGATTCTTTCAATCTTGGACTTTCCCAGCAATTACTGATTAATCTTGAAAATAGACGGAGCCCTCTTTGCTTTGTAGGAGCACGGAACCTGCAGGAAACTTAAATGACACAGAAAAAACATTTGTCTCCATAGCCTAAATAAAACCATTCACACTGTCATTTCAGTGTGTTTATTAATCCACAAACAAATCATGTGTACCGTTCATATCAAGTCTGATAGTACAACAGTGAATTGCATATTGCAACATACCTGCTAAGCGGTTGTTTTTCTGTAACATGACATTCACCTTTTTACCAACACATGGTGCTGTTCGCTGCAGCGTGACTGATGATGAATTGCGTCAATCAGGGGGATTTTAGATATTATTCAATAGTAATTCGATACATTCTACTTAAATGGGTCTGACTAATGGTGAAACCTACACAAACACACACCTATGAGGATGAGTGTTTGTGTGTGATACTCTAGTGCTTCTACAATAAAGAACCTCTAATTCATTTCTTTAAAACAAAGTGATAAAAATAAAATACAACCCAGTGCTTCATAAGCATAAAAGCACTCAAGCTGCCGAGCAGGTTAAGAATAAATCCTTCAGGTTCATGTTTGTGTTACTGCGCGGTTTAAAGGCAGATGAATACAGCTGTTGTGGTGTTGATGGACCACAATGCATTTCGACTGCAACGCTCTGATTTCTATGGATGTGTAAAGCCACATGAAGCTAGAACAAAGTCGGAAGTAATGGAAACTTCCTTCAAAATAAGACAATTTTCTCAACCTTAAAAGTTGGATGCAATTGTGTTAATTACCTCACATAGATATACAAACTAACTATGGGGACTGTTTTGACATATCATGTGCGTATTAATAAAATGAGGAACAAGAAGGTAGTACATAAGTCACACTCGAATATCATTAATGGTATAAATATGGCATAGTATGCAGGCCTGTAGTTTTTTCTTGAGCAACTGCGGATAAGATTGTAGTGTGTATATTAACTATACACCATTTTCCCCCATACCACTAGATAAGCATAAAGATTGATTATTTTTTTCTGAACTCAAGAAAAACAAAAACACAACAAAACAAAATATATATAGAAGTGACCAAAACATGAATCTACTCATTTGTCCTTTCCACCTTTTCCAGTTACAAGCAAACTGCTGAACAAATGTTGTCCACACAGCCGTTTAAAAGGAGAGTGAATGTGATTACACAGCCCTAATGTTAAATCAAGATTACAACACAGCTACCAATGTGTAGAATATTGAAGTTGAACTTATTATAAATATATATACAGTACCAGTCAAAAGTTTGCACACACCTTCCCCTTCAACTACTTTGAAGAATCTAAAATATAAAACATATTCTGGTTTGTTGAGCATTTGTTTGTTTACCACATAATTCCACATGTGTTCCTTCATAGTTTGGATGTCTTCAATATTAATCTACAATGTAGAAAAGAAAAAAAATAAAGAAAAACCATTGAATGAGAAGGTGTGTCCAAACTTTTGACTGGTACTGTGTGTATATATATATATATATATATATATATATATATATATATTTATATATATATATATATATATATATATATATATATATATATATATATATACAGGTGAACTGCATTCGTATTAGTTTGTTGCACTTATTGTTTTCGTAGTAATTTGCTTCTGCACTATACTTTTGCTCTGGTTTATGCTTTTAGATGCTTGTTTGAGAAAGGAGATGCACTTATGACTTCTGGTGACTAGTAGTTCTCTTGAATACCTATGTTGAATACACTTATTGTAAGTCGCTTTGGATAAAAGCGTCTGCTAAATGACTGTAATGTAATATAATGTAATGTAATGTAACGGGTGAACAGCAGGACAGAGCGCGTACGTGGCTTCAAAGAAATGAAAGCCACGTACAGATGAAACACCACATATTAATGACATTTCTCTTACATGTAATATAGGGTGGACAATCTAAATGTCCTGCATGTTGTGTCAACCCCGTTTTATTGTGAAGGACCTCGGCCGGATGTGCTGCGTGCCTCGCTGAGAGCAGGTCGGCTCAGTCTCGGTCCTGATTTGCGAGCTTCGCAGTAACGTAGCCGTGATGTCCGGGAGAGAGCTCTTCTCCGCGGCGCTTTAATATGCTCCCTGCTGGGGGAACACAGACACCACCGGACCCGTCCCACAATGACCACCGGCTTCAGCTCCGGTTCCTGCCGGTTCGCAGATTACTTTGTGATCTGCGGACTCGACACCTCCAGCGGGCTGGAACCCGACGAACTGTCCGGTAAGAGCCGTCGGCATCGGGGCGACCGTCGGGCTGATGCTGTGGCACATACGGAAGGAAGGACGGGGTGTTACAGCATCATGTCAGCCGTGATATCTAGCGTCGTGCTGCGTTGATGTGATGAATGTGACTGATGTGACACAGGATGGAGCAGGTTGACACGGACACAGGGTCCGGCCTAGCGCCTCTCAGCCTGCTGCCCGGTGGGGAGGATTACAGGCTGCTGGTGTCTCTGTAACGCACTCACATGCATTCAAATCAAATGTTTTCTCTCAACCCCTCTCGTTATGACACATTTTAATATTGTATAATGTTGATGCTGCTCGGTGATGCATGTTTAATGTGAATGAATTTACAGTGTTATAACATAGTATTATAATGTAATTATATATTGACACAGTGGCTCCAGCTGTCAGAGGTAATCAGAGGAGGTCAGGTATCTGTTTATTACTAACAGACGCCCTGGGGGGGGGGGGGGGGATGTACCATAAATGCCCCCCCCCCCCCCATCGACCCCTAACATCCTCAGCATCCACCAGAGATCCACATGGGGCATGCGACCATCCTCCCTCCAGAAACCTCTGGAGAAGGCACACCCTTCTCCTCACAAACAAATAGGAATAGTGAAAACATCTAATGAGCTTTCAAAGAGCACAATAGGTGTGATTCTTGGGCTGTGACCCCGTCTGTCATGGTTTTACCTGCATGAGCATGTGTTTAGAGAGAGGGTTTACACACATCTGCTAGTGAAACTGTGGCCTGAGGCTCCCTGAGCGCAAACTGTGGGATATTACGGCATGGCAACAGTGCTGTTTTTATCTGATACTGTATATCGGGTCAGCTGGCTTCTCAAATGTAACTGCATGTTATAATAAATGAGAATACACTGTAGCATCAGCCAGTAGGGGTGGGCAATATGACATTATATACCAGGAGGCTATATAAATGTGTCGTACCCTTAATACTGTTGTTGTTCTTGTTGTAATCCCTTTTAATATTTCTAGGTTTATCATTGAGGAAAATACTCTTTTTTTTTTATTTTAGAATGATTTCATAACAATGTGATACCCTTTCTTTATTTGCCAGGTATTTCTTTAACCGAACACAAAACAAACTTTTACTAGTATTCATGAACCGTTTGTCATTTGACTGTCAAAAAGATTCACTATACCATGATTGATATTTCAATATAAAATTACATATTCTGTGATGGATGATTATATCCATATCAATCACTTCAGATATAACAAATGGTAAAATATTTTGTTCTGTGTTTAAGGATTGTAATGACTCTGTTTTTCTGATGGAAGTCTACAGTAATGTCAGGCACTTGAGGTCTGATAGTAGGCCCACGCAGTTGGGAATACTTCCAAACTTTGTTGTTGCTTAGTGTTGGAGACACTTTGACACAACACATGGATTTAGGATCTTGTGAGAAATGATGAAGACACTAAATCCAAGATGCAGTAGTTAAATTACAAACTAATCCCAAACAAGAGCAAAGTCACTCTGTAAAGCTGGTTGGGTAGCCATGACAACTGACAGAAGGAACGTGACACGGTATTTACCATATCTGCACATCTCTTCTCAAATGAGCAGGTCCTAACAAAGACATGCACATCCATTTTGTCTTGGCAAAATAATGTAAACTACTTCTCTCAAAGAATCCTGTTTTTACCTTATTTC
Source organism: Anoplopoma fimbria (assembly GCF_027596085.1). NCBI lineage: Eukaryota > Metazoa > Chordata > Actinopteri > Perciformes > Anoplopomatidae > Anoplopoma > Anoplopoma fimbria. The sequence goes on from NC_072450.1 coordinate 19,253,370, forward strand.
TTACATAAATAGAGATTTTTGCTTAACCTAAATGTTCGTGTCACTGAAGACTCGTGAATTAAATGTTTTGGATTTTCTTATATCTTTCTGTAACTGACAGATGGATGTTTTTGAGTTTAAATGATTGTGTAACCAATATGGTGTGCCCAAAAGATGCTTCTTCAAGGGAAAACATTTTGTAATTATAAATACACTTGAGTCTTTGTCTCCTCTGGGAGTCGTGACTGATCCAAGATAACGGTGGAGTGGAGAGTTGTGTTTGCTAAATAATAATTTTGAGGCTTTTGTCGTTGGAGATTTGTGTCATTTAGAAGTGTATGTAAATATCTTGAAGCTCCAACATATTTTCCCCCACTAAATAATGTCAGGGTCTCCAGCAGCAACACCCCTGCTAACTCATATCCTCAGGGAAAACTCTTAATGTTGAAGGGAACAAACAGGTCTAGGCATAATATAGTTTAAACTAAAATGATGTACTTATCATTGCATTTAAATTCAAATGTGGTGTATTTCACATTAAGAAGAATCACAAAATACTTGCTCTCATTGACGGTTGAGATGCTGCAGTCAGTCAAACTATCCAAGTGTAAACGTGCTAACATGAACTAGCCTTAAGCCTGTTGTGAGTATAAAGGTGTTAGCTCTCGTCGACCGGGTCACTGCTCCTGCTTCAGACCACAATCCAATTAACTCAGCCATTTTCCCCGACGTCTTTCACTAATGATGTGAAAAAAAGATTTATTTTTTTGTTGAACTGCTGTTCACAACACAGTGATTAATAGATAACAGTCTGTTTCATCCCTAGTTTCAGTGTGATTCACTATGACTCAGGAGGTAGTGACACGCTTAGACTTAAAGCTGTGGTTGAAAGAAAGTTCTTTCCTCCTTAGAGCAACAACATAGCTATAAATCATTTTAGTTTTCAGAGACTCAAGACCTTTACTTCCTATTTTTAACTTCCTTTAAACAGTTCCTTTTTACAAGTTAAGTTGACATTTATTTGAAATGTGTACAGAATGAATAGAAGTTCAAGATCATGCACTGTTCTGTTTTGAATTGAGCACAGCTGTATGTAGTTGACCAGGCTGAGGTCTTTAAAACACTAAGTAAAGCTTTTTGAAGATATTAAAGAGAGAGCATACTTGTGATAAATGTCAGCCTTGCATCAGTGTGGACAGAGAAAACGCTAGTGTATGATTATCTTTCTTCAAAATGGTTTGTGCCATGAGTTGCAGCAATATGCACTTGCTTTGTGTCAGCTGATTGAACGGCGTGTCATTCAACCCTCGGGACACTTAAATTAGCAGCCATGTGAACGACATGTTCATTTCTTACATATGTAAAAAAACAAATAAATGTACATTTCATATAAGTACATTTTCTATTTTTTATATCATGTCCTTTTGATGGCTCCACTTTCAAATGGCTCCAATAGCATTGAATAAGATATTTTCTTCTGTTATCAAAAACTGCCGTTGAGGGTGTGTTGATGGTTCTTTGAGGTCTCTCTGACGAGACAAAATCATAAGGGGTTAAAAGCTTGCTCAGAAACTGAGGCGCTGTGGTCGGACATCACTGAAGCCGCTCCACTTACTGCATGTTGCTGCTGTTTACTGTAGAAAGAGGTTAGGGGCTTGCCCCTATCGACTTTCAGTTTAAGTTGGAGAGAGAGGAAATGGTGTGGAAATTCCATTGTTACAGGTTATATATGATTATGTCAGCTAAATATCCGCTGTACCTAGAACTTCTTTTGACTATTTAACCCTCATGATTGTTGTTCGGCAAAACCAGATATTTGAAGACGAGACCTTGGGCTTTATGGAACTGTGGCAGTAATTGTATAGTACAAATAATTCATCTATTTAAAAAGAAAATAACAATATATTGATCCATAATGAAAATAATAATTTGTATTGTAAATACTCTACTTAGTTTGAACTAGTTTTTTTTTTTAAAATAAATGCTTGCTTCAGCTTTAATAGAAAGACAGTTATCAAAGTTTTGAGCATCATTAATAAAAACAGACACTAAGGATGGTAGCTTAGGAGCCTTACTCACTTATTAATTATTGTAATTACTGAGCAGACGACTGAACATTATTCAGTAATTACCGCCCTGCCCTTATGATTTTAACATTTTGAATTATTTAAAGTATCCTTGCTTTAAACTCAATGAGCTGAATCAAACTTTGTTGTTGATTGTTTCTCCAGTGATGTAAAAGAACCATGGTATGTTCCTCATTTTTAATAGGATGCAGTCGTGATCCATGTACAGTGAAACACAAAGAAACTACCAAAACTTTCCTTGAGCCCAGTGTTTGGCAGCACAGGCAGGGCCTGATTAGCATATGTATGACTCTGCAGCCCCACAGTCGACACTGGAAACACAGGCAGCTGAGGGACATAAGTACACTCGCACACAGGCTCCACTTATTCAAATGCTAAATATCCTTTTGAATTTCCCAGGCAGCCTCTCTCCCCCAATCCTGCTCAGCAAACAAATGAGGATGAATGGCTCAACATGAAAGCTGGCTCAAGATGCATAATGTGGGCTTTCATATTTTCACGCAGTTGTTTATTTTTCGGGCCTGTAAAGGGTCTCCTGTCAGTGTTTTAAAAATCTGCTTGAAAATGTATTAGGGACATTTTGAATGCAGTTTGAAGAGTCATTACTCACCTTTGAGGGTGAGGTGTATCTTGATCGTAGAAAGTACTGGCTGATAGGGCTGTAACTAATGATGTAATGACAATGAACGTGATCGAAGCTGAGGATTAAAGTGTAAGATCTGCACCTTATATCAGTTTACTTTTTAGATTCAGGGTGACTGGCTTCATCTCAATGATAATGGCAGCCGAGGCTTATGGGTATTATAGTGTTTAAACCTGTTTGAACCTTTTTGGACAGAGATTTGAAAAAAAAAACACTCTGTGCAGCGCTTTTGTTCTAGTTACCGACATACGTTCTCTCCTCATTGTGAAATGTTGAAAAAAGTAGCTGGATGCTACATTATGGCTTCTTCCTGTTAGCTGTAGATATAGTATATATATTGGTTCATCTGATATTGTCTGGCATCACAAGTAACATGATAATATTGTGACAAATTAAAAACAGGCAAATATTCTTAATATAGCCTTTTAGTTGATGGTTTACCATTTACTACAACTTCTTTGTGAAGTTGGGGTAGATGGATTTGCCCCGACTTCACAAGTAGGAACTCCGACTTTTAGCTGCGTTACATCGTACTTTGTCTGGTAGCCTAGGAGGTTGGACATTTTAAGTTCTGGTCCTCTTCCTTGCATGACAATTTAAAATGTCTGCTGTGAAAATGACCTGTTTGTGGAGATAGCAACCAACTGCTGTGGGTAAACTTACCAAAGACTCAAAGATTAAAGTGTCTTATTTCTAAAGTTTTTGGTGCAAGACAAAGTAACATTACCAGGTATTTAGTAAATAGATTTACCGGTTTTATACTTCAATAGTATTTTCAGTATTTAACAGTTTTTCATATCAATATATTGAGCATCTGCTTTACAACAAAAGTAAATGTGAGTTTACGAGTGCTATTGAACTTTAACGTGTTCCTTTATGTTGCCAGCTTGGTGTTTTGTAGCAGGTTCTTTGGCAAGAAGATAATTTCCTAGATTATTTCTTTATTGCATTTCTGAATAAAGTAATAAAATTATGATACTATAGCAAGAGTATTTGAGTTTCTAACATGTCCATGACAGTTAAAGAAATGTGTTGACATATTGTCATTTTTCTATTGACAGTTACTTAACCCCATTTTCGTCCTGAAGCTACCCAAGAAATGGAAAGCTGCTGTTTTTGGCAGCTAGCCTGCTACCCACTTATTTAAATGGGGAAAGACAGCGATGTTAGTGTGCCAGTTTTCAGTAAAGTGCCAGTTTAGAAACCTTTCCCCCACTCTAATGATTGAAAAAACAAAAAATTTAAGAAAACAATTTGTGAAATATAATCCTTTTATGGAAAAAAACAAAACCATATTGTCTCTATTGCGAGTGCAAACCATGAAGGCTGTGAGTTAAAGCTGAGAGTGAGCTATTCTGTCCTGTCAGCGCCGGGTCCTCTGGGCGAATAAGTGTTGATGTTTCTTCTGCTGAGATATCTTGAAGCGTGCTAGAGTGTAGCTTTCGAGTCAGAGAGGTACATCCGTTTATGAGTGAGCCTCGTGGGCCATGCTGCAGTAGGTTTGAGGGTGTATGAGCACAGGACGGGCTCCGAGCCGTGGGTGGTTCCCTGGCTTACAGGACGAGTGAAAACGGCAAAAAGCCAGAGCTCAGTGACGCTCTACTCCCACAGCTACCGGTCCACGCTGTTATGGCATCACAGTCCGTTTAGTTGGAAAACGACAGATCGAGAAAATGTTTTCAGTCACTGTAGAGTCAGTTGGTGCTCACTAAGACGAGTGCCTTCCCAAGGTGAGGCAGCTTCTGTGTAATTAGCACTAATCACAAGGTGAAGGCTTCAGTTGAGAGAAGGAACACCTGTGAAGTCTGAGCCAACTGCCTTTGGGCGTGAAAAGCTGTGACCGTCAGGGTGTACAGGGATGACATCAGTATGAAGAATCATTTTACCATAGATAACATCAAGAGAAATATCAATTAAATCATAGAGCAATTTTGCCATTAAAATGTCTTATATATGATTTTGTTTTTCTTCTTCCATTACACTATCCTTTTTAAATAATTTTTTTCAGTCCAAGTAAAATTTTTGATTGATTTTAGCATTTACAGCATTTTTCCTATGCTGTGTTTCGGTTTCGGTTTTAAAACGTCCTTTTTGTAATTTTTTTAATATCCAATTTCCTTTTTTAGTTCCCTTTTTCATTTATCATATGATCATGGCCTGGTTTGGTTCCTGCGGAGGACCTCTGTTGAATTTCTCACCATTGTTTCAATAATTTACTGTCTCTAATAAAGGCATACAAATTCTCCAAAAATAGTTTAAAAGCCTTATAACGTGATTTTATGTGTATCAAGTACCATATGATAATCATTTATTTGTCATTTTCTCTTTTTATTTTCCATTTTCCTTTTTAATTTTAAATCTTGGTAGAATTATTGTCCATGCACCACACATAACGCTTCTGTAAGTAACCAATAGTTGTTGTATGTCATCGATGATTGAAAAGAAGGTGACAAACCTTAGCGTTGTTTAGTTTGCTTTTCTTTTCATCTTCAACCACAACGAAAAGGACACCTTTTCTTTGTATGGTTTTATTTGTAAAACACTGTTATGCTCTACTTATATTTCATAATGGACAGGAATGTTTAGTACTTGTTTTGTGAAATGTGCTGCTGGCATATGCTGTGATAAAAATCTTATGATTTTAACAATCACAGACTTTCCTGTAGTAGTATAGAGGCCAACTGTGTGCAGAGGGTGTGATTTATTCAAATTTAACATAACCATTAGCTATGATACAAGAAAATGTGATCACTTTTTAAGAATTGTTGAGTAAAACAACCCATCTCCTTACTTTGTCCTGAGAGAGTTTACAAAAAGCTTCCGTCATATCAACGTGCTCCGCCATGTCTGTTTTCACTTTCTGTCTTGGAATTTGACCTAGATGAACCTGCTCATGAACAACGGGAGTTCGTTTTTGCATGTAAAGCATTTTTAATCTCTTTGAACAAAATAAAAATATTAAACGCCTTAAATATGGTTATTTAACATTAATTCTGGAGACATCAGAGTGGTAAAATAATGTCAAAGAAATAATAAGGAACTGGATGATCTTTTCCCCATCCCTACTAATCTTAATAATAGTCTGATATATCTTCGTCGCTGATGTCTAAATTTACACTCCTGGCGTAGTTTTTCCCCTGTAGGCAGTTTAGATATGAAAGTAACCAACAGATCAAACCACTTAATCCTTAAAACTCTTACATCAAATTAATTTGATGTAAGAGTTTTCTGTTCTTTCCAAGATTCAACATTTTGTCTTGTTCAAACAAATGCAATGAGAGAATTATTGTAATCATCAGGGATAAGAGTCATATAGTCATCATTTCTTGTCTCTCCGTGTGTGTCATAATTGAGTCATATTATTAGTGCAATAAAAAATAGATTTCCCTCACCCCTAACTACATAGACCACATCAGTCTGGGAGCTTTACCTTGAAGTTGACATGGTGTGACTGGAAAAGAGTCGATGCCCTTTGTCACACAGCTCACATTTGGCTTTGATATGCTGCATGAATGTGTTTTTCTGCCAGAGGGGCTTTTTCATTTGTGCTTGAGAAATGTCATGCTGGAGAGGAAACAGCAAAAAAAAGTTAGATAATCTAGCTCCAGTCCATCTGCAATACAAGAGCAGCCTTTCACTGAGTAAACCTCATGACTGTCTAGTGATGGGATATGCATGTTTGAAAAATTTGCCACACCTTGAGATGTTTATTCACCAACAACATATTGAAAATGTATCAAAATGTCACATTACTTCTTTTTAAAAATGTTCTCCTCATACCAGTTTATAAATGATGAAGTATGATGCTATCACTTAATTACTAGATATTTTGCTTATTGTCAAAAATTCCCATAAAAAGACCATGATAGTGTTGGTTTCTCGATAATTTCCAACTTCCGTCTGTGTCACTCTGAATTTATTCCTACTAAAGAAAAAACAGATCACAAAAAGGTGCAATTTAAAAAAGAAATGCTCCGTATTTCCTGATGTACTGCCATGTATTGACTGTAAAACTCATGACCTTTCCCTCAACCTCCTCTGTTCTCTGTGTTTAGTTCTAATAAGCAAATGTTACTTAGTTACTAACGTTGTAACTAAAATGCTGAACATGCTAATCATTATACCTGTTAAAATTAGCATGCTTGCATTATCACTGTGGGCATGTTAGCATGCAGACTTCAGCGTTTAGCTCCAAGTGTCTCTGGGCAGGCCCACAGAGCTGACAGCATGGCTGTGGACTCTCTGTGGTGAGAATATAATCCATACCACAGCAGTATGGATTTGCATGATCTCTAGAAGAAGAGGAAACTACAACACGCAGACAATGCTGTATCCTTGTATCGTAACCACACCAGCTGGCTTGAATTAGCATACCCACCTGACAGAGGACATTATGTCCCCGTGTGTGCGGGCAGCTTGCTCTCAGAGCAGACAGCTGTCAGGATGTGTTTGCTCAGACTGAGAAGTGATGCGCTAACCATCCTGAACCAGGCTTTTAATTATATTTTTTGTTTTATTTGTTGTGTAGCTTTATGCCAGTATATAGAGGCTACTAAATTCAGAGATGGGGCCAGAGGAAATTTGGCGGGGGCAGACGAAGGTAACCCTCCCACCACACACACTCCTCCCCCTCTTAACCTGAGCTCAGCTTTAACCCTTCAACCTTTAACCTGGCACACCTGTTTTTTGTTTTTTTTTACTCAGCAATCCCTTTTTTGTTACTTTACATTCTGAGTTTCACAGTTATTTTCTGCACAGGTGTGGGGACTTTTTTTGCGCTCTTTGATTTTTTTTCTTGCCCCCTCCCCCCCCCACATCCCTCAGCAGCAGCTGAACAATGAGCTGATGTTTGACAATCACTGCTTCTGTTTCTCTCACGCACACACAAATCCAGAGCTGCCTGCGCTGGCATTGCTTGGCCAGTGTTTACTCTCCCCCTACACTCTGAATGACTTTTCAGTATACTGCCTTGGTGTGTGCATCATTTCTGCTTTACTCCGGGTTCAAATCAACTCAGTTTGTGCTTTCTGTGATTGATTATTTTGTGTGTTATCCTTTGTATTGCCATTAACGCTGTCAGGAAGCATTAAGATCCATAAAGTTAATTATCAATTTTGGAGTATAAGATGCTTCCTTTTTGAATACTTTTATTTTATTTAGAGCAGGATGCAGATGACAGCTTTATATGGTGCAATACAATCTTCCTCTCAAGACAAATATGCTGACTTGCTCTTTTCTCTGGAGTTGCGCCTGGCACTTTTAACCTGCTTCTGATCATTGATTGTTCTGCTCCTCCAACTTCATCTGGAAATCGGAGCTAACTGTTCGTCTCCTCTTTGTTTGTTTCTTGCTGTCTCTTTTTTTCCACTTTTAGGTGAGAATTTTGAGCAGAGTCCACTGCGGAGAACTTTTAAATCCAAAGTCCTAGCACATTATCCAGAGAACGTCGAGTGGAATCCATTTGACCAGGATGCAGTTGGCATGGTATGATTTCTACACAGATACATCATTGCCCTCATCTCCTTTAAGAATAATGTCATCGCTGGGTGATAGGGCTGAAATAAGTATTACAACAGTATTATGGATATTATTCCTTTGTATCTTTAAACGGCAAATGCTAATTTAGTTGATGTTAAATGAAGTGTACGTTCAGTGTATGCAACGCCAACACAGATAAAAGAAAAATCTGTAACTTATTTTGTTGGTTTGCTTTGAGTTTATGGAAATCTTTCTTTCCCGTGGGTTAGTTGTGAGAATCGGGGTCGCTCTTGTCATCTAACTCTCAGAAAGAAAGCAAATAAACTGATTTGCCAAAAATGTTTAGCTATGCCTTTTAGGTTCGACAACTAAATTGTGTTTGATGAATGTCCCCCCACCCTTTTCTCTTTCCTCAACCCTCTGATGCCCTTGTTGCCTGTCCTGTCACAGCTCTGTATGCCGAAGGGTCTAGCGTTCAGGACGCAGGCTGATTCCCGGGAGCCTCAGTTCCACTCCTACATCATCACCAGGGAGGACGGCTCACGGACTTATGGCTTTGCCCTCACCTTCTTCGAGGAGGTCACCAGTAAGCAGATCTGCAGTGCCATGCAAACTCTTTACCACATGCACAACGCAGAGCAGTATGACATCTTGCACACTCCCACCTCCCCGCCGGGCCCCGAGGACCATCGACACCAACTCTCCCAGCAACGTCCGGTGCTCCACGCCGCGCCCGCCATCTCTCGCCTGCAGCGCTTCAACTCCTATGACATCAGCCGTGACACGCTGTACGTGTCCAAGTGCATCTGCCTAATAACACCCATGGCCTTCCCTCAGGCCTGCAGGAAGGTGCTGCTGCAGCTTCACCAGGCTGTGTCGTCCCCGCAGCCCCCACCGCTGCCGCTGGAGAGCTTCATCTACAACATCCTCTATGAGGTGCCCCTGCCACCCTCTGGGCGCTCCCTCAAGTTCTCAGGTGTGTACGGGCCCGTGGTGTGCCAGAGGCCGAGCACGTCTGAGCTGCCGCTCTTTGACTTTTCCATCGGTGAAATGTTTAACCTGCTGGGGGTGGAGAACGTTCTTCAGCTGTTCACCTGTGCCCTGCTCGAGATGCAGATACTGCTCTACTCACAGCGTAAGTAGTCGTCCTGCTGCTGTTACACTCAGTGTTTTCATGTAGCCTTTAGCATCCTGTCCCATTAGGGTGCATTGATTACCAGTACCCATGCATCTTACTCGTATTACATTCATATTTTAAAAACAATTAGCCATGCTAGCATGAACATTACAGCATGAAATCCTGTGTTGTTTGGATGTGATTCATTAACACTATACCTGTGTCTGACGAGCTGGAAGCAAGGAGAAATCATGAATTATCTGTAATAGCTGTTTTTTGAGAATTGAGAGGTCAGGTGATCCTGTTAGTAGAGGCTGTCTCTAGAGACGTGTCTGCAGCTGGGAGACATATCAGTGTCATGACATAAGACCAGATATTGTCTGGGGATCTGGTGGACACATGCTGGTGTAGCTTCAAGGTTTTCCTCACTCTTTATACATTCTGCATTGACGGAAGTAGACTTGAATTACTATTTGTGCAAAAAGGATGTTACATAATAAAAACAAGACGAGGCAAAAAGCCCCTACCCTTAAGGCTAGGACACATGTTTGATATTCATGGCGGAACTATTATCCAAGAGATTACATAACCTGTTGAGTGTTTCTATTAAAGTGATGCAGTGTGAGGAGCAGCCTGTGTAAATGTCGGCCCCCCTCACCCATCACAGGCAGCTCAGACTACGTCACATTTAATCGTGTGAGTCTGACAATCAGTTACTGCATTTTATATTATATATTTGATCAAATTTGGTAGTCACAAAATGCAGACAGCTTTTTTTATGAATTAGTAGTCACTGCTCGGTAAAGATTTCCTTTCCTTTATGTGTGTGTGTCTTTGTGTGTGAGGAGAAACAAGGAAATCATTTAGGGATGCTGAGTCTGGTGTGGTGATTGGATCCATTACAATCGCAAGAGAAGGCAAATGGTTTACAAAACGCCAGGGGCCAGGGGGAGAGAACCTCTTAAGGGGGGGAAAGCTGTGGTGTTGCTAGGCAACCCAGAGACAGGGAGGATGGCAATGATGCAGGGTGATTATTATTGGTTGGAAGTGACATCATGCCTCTTTTTTTTCCCCCATGAGGCTGATCACTGCAGAACGTGTGAAGGGTGTTGTGTAGAGTTAAGCCCTGGCAATCTTCCACTGGGAAGATACGAATTCTTGTTTGGAAAAGACTCTACGGACTTAAACACACACACACACACACACACACACACACACACACACACACACACACACACACACACACACACACACACACACACACACACACACACACATAGAGGAGAGGGATGCTCTGCAAATAAGGAGACAACTGTGTGTGTTATATGCTAAAAATAGCACAGGAGTTCATACTTCTGATTTAAGATGAATAAAAAAAGGCCAGTATTACTTCCGTGAAGCCATAAAAGAAAAGATATTCAAACATGTTCTGCTGCTTCACCCGTCCTTCTCAAACAGGAAGCTCATGACGTGTCAATCATTGTGACACACTACAATTAAGCCTCTTTTTATTATTTCACTCTCTTTCTTTATGTGATTTGTGCAGTCACGATTGACAGGATAGATGAGGGGAGAGTGAGATCTGAATGGTAACAAAGAGATGCTTCATCTGGACTTCAAAAGCTGGATCTCTGTCAGCACAGTGTGTTTGGCTGTGGCTTTATGATAGAGAATCAAACTTGTATTTCAGCCATGTACAGACGATCAAAACTTACATTACCTTAGTAAATATCCCACTACTTTCATATTACCTTTTTGTATTTCAGGGGAAAGCATTACCATATTGTGCCAACTTTTGGCAGATGTACTATTGTGAGTACAAAACATGCTGTTCTACACCCTCCATTTCTTTTTACTGCCCATACCTAAATGTAATGGATTCCCTTTTAGTCAGAGGATTGTGTGTGCATTTTTTTTGTTTTTTGACCCCAATATCAGTTCACTAAATCATTTAGTTTTGGCTGAAGCTGAAAGGCTTCGTCGATAAATCAATGATCAACAATTTTGATGAAAAAAAGACTGAGTATCTTCTGACATCACTGCCTCACATGTGAGGATTTGCTGATTTGTGAAAGATCAAATGAATTTAGATAGTAAATCTTTTTTTAAACTGTAGTTGGGACAAAAAAAGAAGAAATTTGAAGACATCACCTTTGGCACTGGAATATTGTTGGTTGCATTATTTTGTGAAATTGTAAAGACCAAACTCATTGATTATTTAAGAAAATATCATTACTTCTGTCCCTGGCTTAACTACATCTCTGCAGGAACGACAAAATATATCAGTCTTTGACTTTCCCATTCACTCCTGACCAAATTAAAATTTTGAATTGATCAAAATCAGTAAGTCTCTTCAAACAAACACACAACACATTTTGCTTAAAAAGCTGATCAGAAGAACAGAATATGATCTGCAGCAGTTTCACTTCTGCATGTTCAGTGTATTTTTAGCTTGCTATGCTGCATCATTTGGCTCTCAGTATGTAAATCTTCAAGCATCACTTCAAATCCAAACTGTACCAGTTCTCACTGTGGACATTTCTATAATGTCCCTGGCATGCATCCGTGTATAGAAGCAGCACTACTTGACCCCTTTGTGATCTGATTTAAGTAGATTCTTGTAACGGTGGTGTAGTTTAAGAGCAGACGGTTGATGTTAGTATTCTTGTCCCCATCCTGGGAGAGGAAGCCTGCTGAGAAAGGGGGATGAGGGGGAGGCCTGGGCTGGGGCTGAGAGTCTCTTCTCATGGACCAGCACATGACCAAATGAAGGAAAGGCACTTATTTTGGCACCATAACAGGAGAGGCAGAGCTGCTGCTGCTGAACGCACTAGAGGTATCAACAGGATAGATCAGGAATGCAGATGAGGAAGGCTGGAAACATATTTGAATTCATACCAACCCTGAACCCGAAGGAGTGCTGCTGTGTGGGCTCACGACAAAGGAATGTAACGTTTGTTATAAGGCCAGCTGACTGTAGCTTTGTCACTGCTCATTGGATCCTCCAAAGGACGCAGGTCACAACGGTCCTCCAGAGGACTTCCTGCTCAAATGAGTTTGTCGAGCCTTGCAGAGTTTTCAGGCTGTCCAGAATTTGAAAAATGTCTTGACATATTTGCAGGAATTTTTATTATGGGGCAGGCCACATTAGCCTGCTATGACATATTTGTTCTACTAATGTGGACTTCTGGAGATCCACTCCCTAAATATGCACAAAGCTTGTGGGTCATTACAGCTAATTACTTTAAGGTTGGTCATGGATCTCTCACTCAATTCCCAGATTGACAGAACAGAGAATAACAAAGACAACCAGACTAGCTAGTTAACATTGTAGAAGGGTTGGGTTTTTCCTTTTGTCATGTCATGTTAGTCCACTTTGTCTCCACACTGTGATCTTAGGACTGAATCCTGAATCAAACACAGCAGAAACCTGCTCCTGCACTGCTCTATGTGGCTTCAAACTTTCAGTCATGTTGTGCTTTGCCTCAGCCAATCAGTGCTATTGCAACAGGTGATTTCTATCAGTAAACACAAGAGATTAAGCATAAACAATGTTATCCAATTTAAACAACATGATGCACAACTCTTCTGTCATATGCTGTTTAAAGGCACAAGGGTTTCGGAGGAGTAAACAACATATATCAGGCAAAGGCAGTGTGGCCAAGAACTGTTTGGGGAATAAATCGTGGGAAGAATTGCACAACTCATTACTTAATTTTAATGCCAGGAGTTTGTTTTATAATGCACTTTTATAGTTTACGATATTAATAGAATAATAATGTTATGAAGACTGTCCATCATGAGCAGTGCAGCAACTGATTCATGCTCCATGGGTTTCAGTCCTCTACTCTTGTCCAGTTAATCAAGTCAATCGACAGGCATATGCTTGTGGTAATTTGATGATTGTGCTATGGAAACCACCAATCAGCAGTAAATGTTGGAGCATATATGATCAGATGGTCCGAATCATGACAATCACCAAGGCTTTAAAGTGATAATCAAGTCAGAAAATGAACCCTCAAATCCTGCTCTATATGTTCTGCCGGCACATTTCTCTTACATTGTTACAGTCTGTCCTTCACCATTGTTTCTCTTTTTTTATATGTGCATTGAACAGATTACCAGAGGCTGATGACAGTGGCAGAGAGCATCACAGCCTTAATGTTCCCCTTCCTGTGGCAGCATGTGTACGTTCCCATTCTGCCCGCCTCCCTCCTCCACTTCCTGGATGCTCCGGTGCCGTATCTCATGGGCCTCCACTCCAACGGACAGGATGACCGCACCAAGCTAGAGCTGCCACAGGAGGTACAAACACAACCCTGGTGCCTCCCTATACTCCCTTAATGTGGTTTATTTCAGTATTTTATGTTGTGCAAAGTAAATTGCTGCTGAATTAACTGTTGTAGGATTGTTATTTTTCACATCTATTTGTCTCCCATATAAAAAACTGATTGTTAGATCAACCTTTCCCTCTGTGCCTTTGTACCTGCTTTTGTCTGTTATCAAATGCAGTTTAGTTGGTTGTTATTTTGGTGTGAAAAGATTATCTGGATTTTAGTGAATAAATCCCTCCTTGTCTTTATTTTTTCTTTGGGCCTAATAACATGCAGGCTTCTTCTCAGTCAGTTTTTATTTATTTACAATCAGAAGAAGCAGTTTAATTATTGCCATTTTGCATAGATAAGGCCCTTTGTTGTTCTGCTGACAGTTGTTCTTCTTATTTGCTCATTAGTTTGCTTCACATCTCACACACAGACAGAGACGTGTGCAGAAAGTGTAACCTGCTGTCAAACATGTTTGAAATTTAAATGGATATAAAAATAGAGTTTGCTGTTAGACTTGTTAGACTTGTTGGCATTAGCTTAGTTTGACTTACAGGATTAGTGGCACCAATTATGTTAGTGTTACACCTGTTTTTTGTGCATTAAGCTCAATATATTAGTTTTTAGTTTTTTGATGGCTCATTATTTTGTTCCGTGTCTTTTTCCAGGCTAACTTGTGTTTTGTGGACATTGACAACCACTTCATCGAACTGCCAGAAGAGTTGCCCCAGTTTCCCAACAAACTAGAGTTCATTCAAGAGATCTCAGAAGCACTCATGTCCTTTGGCATGTCTCCGGAGGGGAATATTCACTCCAGTGACAGCCAGGCCAAGTATCGGAGCTTCCGATCTGCTGACATGGTCTCCGACAACCGCAACGGCAACCTGGCGTCTCCCCTCAACTCCTACCTGCTGAGGGAGAATGAAACTATCGCCCGACTGCAGGCTTTGGTCAAGAGGACGGGTGTCAGCCTGGAGAAGGTGAGGAATGATGTCCTCTCATGAATTAAAAATGGGCTTCACAAATATATAACTAGACCTGGTTGTTCCTGCAACTCAATCTTTAAAACTAATTTTGAAATAATAGTTGAATAGTTTTAATAATCAATTTATTCAAGCTGAAATTTTCAGCTGAAATGAATGTCCTCTCATAAATGTGCAGCTATATTTTTTGCCAGTTTATAAATGATGTAGGGATGGCATGATAATCCATGTTACTACGTGAACTGAAAAGATAGAAATGTTTATTGTATCAAAAGGTTATTACCACCATGATTGCAGTAAGGGACAATGAACAAAAGGGGGAGCCCTTCTCAGCTTCACCGGGGACTGGTGCATGTTGTTTACATTTGATGTTTTTCATAAAATAATGTGTATTTAAAAATAGAAGAAAGATATGTGAAGTTGTTTTAATTGTGAATGTACGTAGATCCTCATCATATTTGAGTAATTACGTAGTTAATATTTAGACTGACATGTTTTTCTCCACGATAATCGTATTGAGATTGCTCAGTAACTGTCCTCCAATCAGTGTTTCGATCATCATGTTAATAGAACAGGTAGCTAACACAGTGGAGTCTGGAGATGTTTCGCTACCCATCCAAGAGACTTCATCTGTTCAAAATATAAACTCCAGCTGCATTAGAAATGCTGCTGGTTGATGTCTCACATTCTTGATGACAGAAACCCTTGTAGTTGGCTCATTTGACCTGAGTATCCCACAAACGATGAAATACTCTCTCGTTAGACTGATAGATGAGGAATAAGCTGCTAATTAGAGAAAGTCTCTGTATGTGCAGCCTAATCAGCTTAGGCACTAGTGACCAGCTTTGTTTTCCATGAACGGATTAGCTCATCGTCTGTGTATAGTTTCCCTTCCCAGCTATGAGGTCAGACCTCCTTATCTAAACTCACTGCTGAATTAAAAGGGAACAAAACAGTGATTGAATAGATTCTCGGGTCACGTCATTGGATTGCGACTTTGTTTCACAGTCACACGTACACCCAGTGCCCCTGCTCTTTGTTTTTGTAGCCCCCCCAAGTGCTGGCATCAGTCCAGCGGGACCCAGTGACATGCTAAAAAGAAGTCATGAATCAAAACAGATGACTTCCTTTCCCATAACCCTGCTGCTTCGTCGGCAGCCTCTGATAACAGTCAGACAAGATAACATGAAAACACTGTTCTGCTTATTTTCTTCTTCTCATATTTTTCTCACACACTTTTTCTTGTTTTCTATCCTTTTCTTTATTTTGGTCTTTCTCCCTGTGCCTGTTAATGGATGCTCATCAGCTTGAGGTGAGAGAGGATGCCAGCAGCAATAAGGACATGCGGGTCCAGTGTGATGAAGAAGAGTTTAAGATGCACCAGGTTAACATCCATGTGCGCGAGGTCTTCGCCAACCGATTCACCCAGATGTTTGCAGACTACGAGGTGTTTGTGATCCAGCCGAGCCAGGACAAGGAGTCCTGGTTCACCAATCGAGAGCAGATGCAGAACTTTGACAAGGTAAAGCGTTATATATATAGTTTGTTAATAGCATAGTATAGTGAAGGGTATTATTTTTCCATAGTATATGACCTTTTCATTTGTGTGTGCAGGCCTCCTTCCTGTCTGACCAGCCAGAGCCCTACCTGCCCTTCCTGTCACGTTTCTTGGAGACGCAGATGTTTGCCTCCTTCATCGATAGTAAGATCCTCTGTCATGATGATGAGGAGAAGGAGCACACGCTGAGGGTGTTTGACTCACGCGTGGATAAGATTCGCATGCTGAACGTCCGCACGCCCACTCTGCGCACCTCGATGTACCAGAAATGCACAAACATCGAAGAAGCAGGTAAGGAAAAAGATCAGCCCTGAAAATCCTTATATAAGAAAAGACTTTGGAATATTTTTAAGCTTTAAAGCCTCAACACTTCACTTCCATAGGCAAACTGTGTGATTGGTTTGCACTACTAGAGCTACAGGTTCTAGTTTAAAAAAGGAATTGTTTCACCATAGTATCGTGACTTGGGACAGTGAAAAATAAGTTTCTGCAATGTTTAATTATGACCCTGTGTAAAGCCCAAACTTTTCCAATTTAAAGTTATGTGAACGTAATTTAAGGAGACCTTAAAAATCCTATGAAACTCCTTTAATTTGAATGTGGTCATAGGTTAATTTGAAAGTGTGAATTTCTGACAGACTTGGTGATTTGCTCTATTTAGTAAACTGACTGGTAATTACCGTCTTGTTTGCAGAAAACCTGCTTAAATAGCGTAATGAAAAATCTGATTCTGTCGCTCCTGGACCTCATGCCATTGGGCTCCGGAATGACAAGACTCACCTTCGTAATATTTGCTCTTGTTACCTCAAACGTCTGGTGGCAGCTCTCTGAGTGTCTGTGCAATGCATTACGTTAGGTACACTCATAGAGGATTGATGGACTTTCTTTGGACTTTTCTGCATAGAAACCTTTCAATTTAACTCAGAACACACTTTAACAGTGTTTTATTCTAGTTTAGACATGCTAAATGTCTTTTATTTACGTATTACTCCAAATTAAAGAATCCTCTGTGAGATCCTTAATACATTGCAGACATCTCAGATTTTACAACGCTTGGAGAAAATTATGTTATTAACAGTTAAAATCACTTTTGCTGATCTCTGTGGTGGTGATCTGATAATTTGCAGCATGCATGACTGTGTCAAATGTGGGGTTCTGTACATTTTGGTGCCACGTAATTCCTCTTGTGCGCATGTTTTGTAAATTTTTTTGTTTATCTATTCAAGTTCTACTGTATTTCTCTAAACTCATGGGTGCCTTTGTTAATCACGACTCCTGTGTTGGTGGGTTGTTAATCAGGCGTCAGAAAATCACTGTCTAAAGCTGCATACATGGGTGTCTTTTAAGAAAAAGAAAATATCTATTCTGAGCCGTTATTCTTCTTTTGGTTCTGTGGGTGTTTGGGAAGAAATGTCTCTTTTTATTTAAAGTTGTTCTCTTTCTTCATAGAGATTCTTCATCATAGTTATCTTGGTTTCTTTACACAATTAGCTACAGGAAATATGAGAATCTTATTTGGATGATTGGTGAGAAGATGAAAAAGAACAAATACTTGGTTTCTGACTATGGTACATTTCGGTTGTTTGGTTCCCTAATAATCATCCTTAATAAACATTCCTCACTAATCCATATTGATTAATTGTTTGAGTAGATGCCTAAACAACGTGCAGAATTTATTACCAGATTATCTCTTGAATTGTATCTTGTAAATATTCAGATTTTGTCCCAAAACCAAAGACCTGTTGTTGTGCCAAGGACTCTTAATTAAACGTCTTGAGAATCAAAGCACTATGATTTGGGCAAATTAACAAGATGTGCATGACGCATCCTCAAATATCATCTCCTCCGCAGAGAAAGCCATTGAGATGAGGGTCATAAAGATTGACCACACCGCCCTGCATCCCCACCTGCTGGACATGAAGATCGGTCAGGGACGCTATGAGCATGGCTTCTTCCCCCGACTGCAGTCTGATGTGCTCTCTACTGGGCCCACCAGCAACAAGTGAATATTTCACATTACTGTAACATCAAAATATTGCTGTGTAATTTATATTTATTTAAAATGATCTATATTAAATCTGAGATTGACGGAGGTTTTGTGTTACAGATGGACCAAGAGGAGTGCTCCCGCCCAGTGGAGGAGGAGGGATCGACAGAAGCAGCACGCTGAGCACCTTTATTTAGACAACGACCAGAGAGAGGTGAGGGGTCACCACAGTGTTTCCTTTTCTTAGCTCATATTCATATAGATTCACTGCCTGAGCTCTGTTGTCTTTGTTCATTTTGCATGACCTGTTTGCTTTATTTTGACTTCGCTCTCACCATCTTGTCTGCTCTCCCACCCCTCCTCTCACACTTCTGGGCTCTTTTTTCTCCTTTCTCTGCCTCTCTTGCACTCACGCTCACGTTACTCTCAGCATGTAGAGTGTTTGTTTCCGGAGCTGCAGCTCCTGCTGTTTCTTGACTACTACTGGCTCTCGCAGTCCTTCAAGCCCTGTCTAAAGTCGGTGACTGTGGATGTGGTATGTGTCGGTTGTTTGTGAGGCCTTTTAGCTTTCACACTTGGGCCACACAAACCTCTCCACCCATGTGATCTTTACCTCCCTCTGCTTCCTTCACCACCACAAGCTGAGCTTTATCTGATGGTCCATGTCACTTTCTAGAGCATGTCATGTTTGGGAACTCATAAAAAATGAAATGAGGCCAACAAAATTAAAGAAAGTACAATATATTTTCTACATTTGTTTCTAGATCATAAACAAGTTTTGTTTCAGACCTGAATAGTTTTATTGTAATCGGCTTGATTCACAATATAGACTTTAGTTATTCTTGTAGTCCTGGTTCCTCTGTAGTAACCGTCACTAGTAAGCTGAGTTGATTTCTTTCACAGTGAGTATATCTCTTGAGTGTATCTCTGTTTCCTTTTGTGGTTAGCTGACTAAACTCTGTCTGTCTTTTACTAGAAGTACATCCAGGAAGCCAGGAACCTAGGCACCACCATCAGACAGCCCAAGCTGTCCAACCTGTCACCTTCTGTCATCGCTCAGACCAACTGGAAATTTGTTGAAGGACTGCTGAAGGAGTGCAGGAACAAGGTTTGTGTGTGTGACTGACCTGTGGTTAGTGAAATAGTTTAGCTCTTTTGGCTGTGTTATGTGCTGCATTATGCAGTTAACAAAATGGTTCATATCATTTCTACACATGCTTAAAGATTTGTTACACAAAGCAATTCAGAATGAGTACTGCAGTGCAATAAAGATAGCAGAGAATCTCTGTTATTGGAGTTACAACCAACTTTCTAATGTTTTGATTTAGTTTACAGTTATAAATCATTTACGACTGTTGAAAATTACATTTTATCATTTCAGTATTTTGTTAACAACACGAGGAAGAACTTAATGTAATCACAAAGGATAACAGATTGATTCACTGAAATGAACAATAAACAGGAAAACATTACAAAACTAAATTAAAACTTTGTGTTTAAATAGATTTATCTTCTTTGTGAAAGTAATTTTTCTTACTGCACAAAAATAAATATCAGAATTTTTCAGTCTGAAGTTAGCAAGAAAATACAATATTATTAGTGCGATGTCATTGTCAGCAGAACTTCAAGTAACAACAGTATGTGTCTCTCCCTGCAGACCAAGCGTATGCTGGTGGAGAAGATGGGTCGGGAGGCCGTGGAGTTGGGTCACGGGGAGGTCAGCATCACCGGTGTTGAAGAGAACACTCTTATTGCGAGCCTCTGTGACCTCCTGGAGAGGATCTGGAGCCACGGACTGCAGGTCAAACAGGTCAGGAAAAACAACATCAACGGAGTCCCCATTTCACATGATTGATTCTCCAATTAATGACACTAATGAATGTTTTTAGGGTAAATCTGCCTTGTGGTCCCACCTGCTGCACTATCAGGAGAGCAAAGAGAAGAAAAATGCGACTCCAGGTTGTTTGGGACCTCCAGGTAAAACATGAAATTGCCTAATGAACTTAAATGAATAACAAATAAGTGACTGCAATTACACATCCCTTTTTTCTTCACACCAGGTTTCATTCATGACACTGAAAGACGCAAATCGGATGGAGGTGGATCAGCAATGCCACCTATGAAAATCTCCCTGATCCAGGACATGAGGTGAGGAGGACTACGGGTTGATTAGATGTGAGCCAATAAGGTGCTCGATAAAGGATGAAGGATGAATTATCGCCTGTTTTCATCCAGTGTTCTCAAATTTGCAAATGCATTAGCTGATGGTCAACATCAGTGATGTAAATTGGACTATGACTGCCCCCTTGTGGTTAACTGTCAAACAAAAACTTCATGAAGTTTTCTATGTTGGAGTGATAGTGAAGTCTATGGATTAAAGGATTATCAGGGGGTCAAATTAATAATAAGTGAAGTAAGCCCAGGGAAATCAGGTATAAAACCAACTGTTTTATCACGGGTTGCATTCAGTTACTCCACACCTAGAAAGGAGGCAATTCAACAGCAATAAAAAAAGAGTACATTTTTCCACCAGACAAACTAAAATTAAATTTTGGTCAATGTTAGTCTGTTTTGGTTCAGTGACTTAAACATTATTGAGATCTAATTTCCCAGATAAATAAGGCTTTCCTCATAGCTCTCAAAATATTACTAGATAAATGTGATGCTTCACAGTTTAGTAGTTATAATGGCACTTTTTCTGTTTTACAGATTATTATCGATTTAGTTAAACTTCATGTAGTAATTTAAGTAAGTCTCATGCAGAATATGTCTTCAGAAACCAGTAACGCCACTGTAAAGGTTTTCTATGAACAATCTGAAGTTCAATTCTGTCCTGGTTAAAATTCTCTCTTTTGTCCCTGAAAGATCAACTAAAATAATGTAGTTTATCTCAGTAACAGAAAAACAAAACAACATTAATATTAGTAACTAATATTCAAGGCCACTAGTATTCCAGAAACACATACATTATACACTATAGTACAGACTTTTAAAATATAACATCATCACACAATATCTGGATATTGCTTTTCTTAATTTGGCTCTTGTAAAAAGAAAAGAGTAGAGTGATTATGCTGAAATTTCACTTTGGATGATTGTATTTGTCTCAGATTGGATTTCTGTCTTTGTCTGACTGCTTCATTGAATAACTTGCTATAGACATTATGAGCTTGATACATAACAATTAGAACATATATTATTATTTATTCTCTAGCATTTCTGTCCATATTATTGGTGGCGTTACATAAAAAACCTGTCCTCTTTTCTTTTTTGTATTTTTTGGGCACTTTTTGTCTTCATGAGCTAATAAACAGTGAGAGTTGGAAGTAAAAGGAAAGATGACGATCAGCAAAAGTCCCTAGCCGGACGTGAACCGACTAATCATACCAACCCACCATCCCAGACAACTAGGCCAACCTGGTGCCACGTTTTTTCTCAAAATTGTCTGCTCTACTATATTTTATATTCATTAAACACTCAGCCTTTCAACTACCCTGAGAGCTCCAGCAGCTCACCTGCATGCGTATGTGTCGTGATGTTATGTACCATACCCAGTTAAGGAGACAGGGCTTGTGTTGCTGGAAGGAGGCGCGGAGTGAGTCTGTGTAACAGCACGTTACTTCCAGCCTAATTAACAGACCCCCCACCAGTCTGGTCATGTCATATCAGGGCACAAACACTCATCTCTACTCTGGAGACTGACCCTCCTCCACCCTCATGAAAACACCATGATCATAAACACACTCCGTCACAGAGGCAACCCCCAGCTTCCCTTAATGAGTTTAAATAATTGATCATATTGTCAACTTTGTCTTAACAGGAAGTAAAATATGTGTAACTAAAAATAATCAGTTAATATTACAGCTGCTCAAATTTTTATGTTCATCAGAGATTATGGCCCCTCACCTGCTTAACCCCGTGTTTTCTAGGTACGCCTTAACAATAATAGTGCATACAGTAGATGTTTTCCTCTGTTGCCATGGAGATAAGGAGCAGCGAAAACTGGGTTATTTGTGTCGAGGGTGGACACGGAGGGGGATGGAGAGTAGAGGAGGAGACATGAAGAGCTCTTAGCACACGAAGCTTACGGCACAGGTGGAGTGGAAGGGAATGTGTCTGGACATCAGAGGCTCGACTGTGGGAGCGGTGACATGGGACGATGTCTGGGGTTATAAATGCCTCTACAGAGACACTGAGCTGTTTCTTTGACTAAGGACACATAACATATCTACAAGTCAGAGTTTTTGAATAACATTTGTAGTGCCGACATGATTTGTTTATCAATTGATTAGTTGATTATGTCTAATTTATCAATCAAAGCTTTTATGTGTTGGTATTCTCTGTTTTATGTCAGAGAAAATTGACTTTACTTGAGTTTTTATTTTTGGACTGTTCGTACAAAACAATCAATATTATGACATCACTTTGGGTCCTGAAACTATTACAATAACTATCTCTATAACTCACTATGTAATGACATTTTATGGACAATTTTTTTTAAATATTGTGGATGGCACCCCTGAACATTTCCTTGTCATAACAGACTTGTTCATTACAATGTATAAATGTATTTGTACGATCATGGTGGCTCCACTGAGTGTCTAAATGAAAGAACAACCTCAAAGAAGTACTTGATTGATGTACTGATACTTAAATAAGCGTTCATGCTCTTGTCAGAACTAGACCATAAACGGCATGAATATGTGCATCAACATATTCAAGATTATTATCTGGGTAAATTCTGCATTTTATGATCTTCTTAATTGTTTGTAAGCAGTGTCTATGCAAGACACTTTTTCTCACAGGAGAATACATTTATTGGCCCTGTGTTTTCATGATTAAACGTAGTGCAGTGAAAAAGACATAATGGATATCCTACTGTAATTTCCGCATGATGAAAATGATCTTTGCTTTTTTGTTTACGTATAATCACAGAACTTTGTCTGACCTCTTGATCCATCGTTTTATTTGCAGACACATTCAGAACATCAGCGAGATCAAGACCGATGTGGGCAAAGCCAGAGCCTGGGTTCGCCTCTCTATGGAGAAGAAGCTGCTCTCCAGACACCTGAAGCAGCTGCTTTCAGAGCATGAGCTTACAAAGTGAGCAAAACAAAAGTCAAACTTTGTCACGCAAGCTGTCAGTTCCAGTTTAAGCATTAGTTAATCACAACGACTCTTACTACTTACTACGACATTTTCATGATCGCCTAGTATCTTTTCCCACCTCTTATACTTTCTTATCCTGACCTTCTTTCTTTGTTTGTGGAGGAATGTCTGTCTGGTATGAAATGAAGATGACGTGTGATTTACCCATCTATAATACATTAACTCTTTTGAAATTACAAAGCATCATACTGTAGTTCACCGCGAGCATAAATAATTCACAGCATAATTCATAATTGATATCTGACTGGTGAACTGGGTCAGGGGGATTTCTGTCTGCCTTTGTGACCTTAATGTCATTTGTTCTACTTTATAAAAAGTATTCACTTCTTTATCCATTTAGATTTACTTTTATCAAACTTCTTCCTTTTAGAAAACTGTACAAGCGATACGCCTTCCTCCGCTGTGATGATGAGAAGGAGCAGTTTCTCTACCACCTCCTGTCCTTTAACGCTGTGGATTACTTCTGTTTCACCAACGTCTTTACGACCATCAGTGAGTGCTGTTTTGATGCCAAACAACACGACAACGCTGACAATAAACCACCAGTTTTTCTGATGACATTTCTCTCCTCTCTGTCTCCCAGTGATCCCCTACCACGTAGTGGTGGTTTCCAGTAAGAAGCTGGGTGGCTCCATGTTCACAGCCAACCCTTGGGTGTGTGTTTCTGGTGAGCTGGCAGAGACCGGAGTCCTACAGGTCCCAAGAAATACTCTGGAGATCACTTTTGAGGTTGGTGCTATTTCTTAGACTAAAGATAACTCCACTTTACCACAACTTTTATTTAGTTTTACTTATCATTTCTGCCGGTTATTATAACAGTGTATTTCAAATAATTACTGATACGATCACAGTGATATTACTATAATAAAGTCTAACTAAGCCGGAAACATGAGTGGTTAAGAGATCAGCCAGGTTGTTAACAAGCCAAATGTTCAAACCGCTCATCTAAACCACTTTTTTAAGATAAAACAGAAACTGAGCAGACTCCAAATTTCAAAAGAAATACTTCATTACGCAGAAAATTGTACGATAAAGTGTTCTTAGACGGCTGGTCTGTAAACGTTATTGGATGTTTAAAACAGACATTTTCAGGAAATTATTTTACCATTGGCTATTGTTGTCTCATCCAAATACGTTTGGTAAAGTGGTGAAAAACCTGTATGATCATTCGACTGTTTCTTTACTGTTGAAAAACAAAAACAAAATTATAAAAATGGGACCAAGTTGTGATAAACCAGAAGCGTCCTTTATGAATATGAGCTCTTGTCTTGTGTTTGTGAATAACATTTCTTGTTGGGGTGACGACACCATGCTTCTCTCTGTCTCTCAGTGCCAGAACCTGGGAAAGCTCACCACAGTGCAGATGGGTCACGATAACACAGGTCTCTACGCAAAGTGGCTTGTGGAGTGTGTTGTGGTCCGAAACGAGATCACTGGGCACACTTACAGGTAAGCATGTTTTTTTAGAGAAATTCACAGTACTGTAATATTGTTTTGAGCGCACTGTTCTCAGAAATGATGAACATAATGTGTTTGTTGTGCAGGTTTCCGTGTGGCCGGTGGTTGGGGAAGGGCGTGGATGACGGCAGTCTGGAGAGGATCCTGGTGGGAGAGCTGATGACCCCCAGCACAGATAACGATGAGAGGATGTGCCGCACACCCCCGATGCAGCAGTCCCCTGGGATGATGAGGAGGTTTGTTACCATTTCGCCAAACAGCAGACCAAGTAAGTTCACAACTTCACAGCCATACATCACTGTACCAATTCCTAATGATAGTGGTGTGTAGACTTTTTGTTTTATACTATCTGAGGATTAAGATGTGTATCCAATTTGAAATTCAACCTCAATCATAGAAGCATAGGACAACAGTGTGTCATTCATGACAATGACAAATATATAAATAAAAAGGCCCTTTGTGTGATTGTTTGTCTCACAGCATCTTTGTTTGCTTTTTTCCTTTTCATCCAGAGTTAAACACAGGTCAGATCCAGGAGGGAGTGGGAGAGGCCATCAACGGGATCGTGAAGCACTTCCACAAGCCAGAGAAGGAGGTGAGAGACGGCAGTCTAGACAGGACCCAACATGTAGTTCTATTATTCATCACAAATGAAGAGAAGCAGCTTTCTGCTCTGTTGGTCCCCAAGCCCCTCAGTAACTGTGGGCTGTATAGTGTAATTCACGTTGTTAAAGCATATCATAGGAGAATTCTTGATGGTTTTCTGAAGTTGTTGAAGCAGACTGAGGGTTTATGGTCCAAACTTCACCTACTTCCAAGGTGTAGGTAGAAGGTGATTAGTCTGAAGAGGACTATAGAATAACTTTACTGTTTAGACCATTGTGTTTCAGCTTGTGGCCTTTATAAGGGTCATCATAAAACACATTACAGACGATATTCAGTTGGTTTGTATATTTACTATCCTTGATCAATTTTTTTCTGGTCAAGATTTTTTTTCTGTCATAAAGGCATTAATAAAAAGTACAAACACTGATAATTATTACTTATTAAGGCACACGGGCGGTAATTATAATTCAAAGGAGATGCCTATTGTAACTTATCTGTTGATTATAGGTTTTACAAGTCAATCATTGCCTAGTCAACGTACAAAGGATTTTTACTGGGAAATTCCCTTCACACTTTACTCCACCTCTTTACAGTACTGACAGAACAATGGCAGGAGGATGTTATTGAAGTTGTTATTTCAATCCACCTAAAGCTGTTAAGACATGTATCTAAAAAATGCTCTGTTTAATTGTCATTGTGAGAAAACAACCTTATAATCCGTTCTAACTGCATGCATTTTCTTTTTGTTTTTGCTCTCCATAGAGAGGCAGTCTGACCCTCCTCCTTTGTGGGGAGTACGGCCTCGTCTGGGCTCTGGAGCAGGTTTTCCTGCATGGTTTCAAATCACCCCGACTCTTTAAGAATGTCTTCATCTGGGACTTCTTGGGTAAAGACTTAATATCATTATTCCATTATATTACTTAAGCCCTAAGGCCTTAAAGGGATGTTCCACCCAAAATCTATATGTTTTGACTATCAAACATCCATACCCTCATATTATCGTGTAATCAACTTTTTAACTGATTCGTCCTCCTATTTTTCTCTTTAACAGAGAAGTCACAGGTATACTTTGAAAGTGCAGAGCAGCGGGAGGTGACTCCAGATGAAAACTGGCAAACCAGAGTACGCCACTTCTGCCGCTTCATGCGCGCCATCAACAACACGTCCAGAAACATCGGCAAGGACGGGAAGTTCCAGATGCTCGTCTGTCTTGGTGCAAGGTAGGCCGGCAGCACTCATAAACCTCCCAATGATGAAAATTTAGATGGAATGAACATTGTACACATTTGTTAATGGAAATTCATCCAATAGAGTGGATGAAACTTGTGTAGTACTTAGGCTGCGGAGTGACTTTCCCTTCCTAAGCAAACTTAAAACTTTTAGGTAGCAGGTTGGAAAGGTGAGTATAGACACGTCGGCTCGGCTACGTACGTAGTCTCTGTATCTACGTCATAGCCTCTTAACGCACAACTATCCATCTAACTTAAGACCCAAGGACACAAATCCATTCTTCTGTCTGAAATGTTGCTGATGCTCTGCTCGGTATCTGTCCCTTCATGCTGATCTGCAAAGAGTCAAGTGAAAATGATCTCTCCTTTGAGGATTCTTGAAGTATCAGATATTCTATTGGTTTCCTTTAGCTCATCCTCCCTGATGAAGAGTGGATGTTTCTGTGCATTGAGTGTGTAGCAATGCAGTGATTTTATCCTTTTCTAGAAAATAAATTGCCAACACCTTTCATAATAGATAAATTGTTTGTCATTTATTTATAAAAAAAAAGCCAAACTTTAAATCATTCGAGCTTCTGAAATGTGAGGATTTGCAGCTTTTTCTCTGTTTCAAATCATAGGTTTTGACTGTTGGTAGTTAAAAAAAACGATTCAGTATTGAGTAATAGCGACAGCAAATGCGCATCATTTATGCAACGTTAAGTTCATTATAAGTTTTTATTTTAGCCACATGACGGGCTCAGATTGTTATTATCAGTGTCAGACTACCTCAACTCTGAGACAACAGGGCTAGACTCTTTCCATAATGTCAAACAACAATCTAGCACTTTTAGTGGAAGTATCTTCGCCCCAATAGGATTGGATTGCAGCTTGTGAGCAGTTGCTGTATACATTTTCCTGCTCGATACTGGATTAATTTCAGATATTGTCGTCCCTATTAGTCAGTAAGCCACAAAAACATGCGTAAATAGGGTCCAGGTTGAGAAATACAGAAGTTAACCTTTTAGCTGTGGTGTTGACTCCCATGTGTCTTCTTCTCTCAGGGACCATTTGCTGCATCACTGGATCGCTCTGCTCGCAGATTGTCCGATCACCACTCAGATGTACGAAGACGTTGCACTGATGAAGGACCGATCTTTGGTAAACTCTCTAATCAGAGTGCTACAGACTCTGCAGGAGTTCAACATCACCCTGGAGGCTTCGCTTGTCAAAGGTGTTGGTATCTGAAACGAAACCAGCTTCCCACCAGTTGTACGTGACCTGGACGGTTTTCAGTGGGGACCACTAAAAAGAATAACTAAACCTTTTATATGCAGGAAAAGACTTGAACAAAGGACATTTTCTGGCTTATATTACAGCTACTGTTACATTTGCCATATATTAAGTGCAATGAGCCTTTCAAAATATGTTGTTATTTTTATCCTCAATGATGTTGCCATTAGATGTTAAAAATATGTTTTCTATTATGAACCATCATTTTCACATTATTGACCATGACCTACTTGTGCTATAATGTTTTATTGAAAGCTAAATATTTTCATTGTTCTCGTGAACTGCTGACAATGGCTATATTTAAGGGAGAGCGAGGATCAAAACTGTTAATATATTTTCAGAGAAAAACAGTATTATTTTGTTAAATCAGTCAAGTTGCTTGCTCTGCTGTCAACTCAGATTCCAATGTCATTACGCAGAGCTTAAAGCAAATGATGTAGAGTTATGCCTTATAAGTACGTGTATGACAAGGGGTTTGTGGTTCGAAGAATGATTCATATACATCAACATAAAACGGCTGTTACATTTGGGTCTTTCCCTGAGAAATGCTCTAGTGTGCAGATATTTTAAATGGAACAACCTCAGCAGAGAACATGACGTTTTGCATGTTAATAAGACTGTGTGGCTTAACCCTATATTCAGTGATGGACGGTCTTTGGCTTGTGTTCTAGACACAAGTCTTCCAAGAGATGCTTGATCCAGCTTTTCTGTGCAAAGTGGATCCCAATTGAAAGCCTTCATGTAAATACCTCCAACCGGCCCCTTTCCCCTCCCATGATCCCAGCCCTTACACTACATCCCTCTTCTCTGAATAAATACAGTGTGATGATCTGTGTTGACTCCTCGTGATGAAGGATGATCTCCTGCTTCCCATGTGAGGAACAAAAAGGACAGCTCTTTCCTGCTGCTGATTTTGTCATCATGGTTTCTTGCTATGCAATATCCACAACAGAAAATTCAACCCATTACAAACATGTGGTGTTCTTGAGGTGTTACCGGGCCCTACTCTGTTACGTACTTTGAACTTTAGTGTGCAGAACAAGAGATATAATATGTGAAGGACTTATTTTCTGTGCCAACAACGTCTGGAATGACTGTGTTGTACTCGTCTGTGTACGACCCACACATGAGCATCTTGGGAGATATATATTTTTGTTTTCCAATACTGTTGTACATTTATTGACATAGCTGTGTAATGTAGTGTTTACTAAGTGAGCAGCAGTGTACAGTGTAAAAACTATAAAGAATAAAGCATCTGTAATGCGTTAAAGTGAATTTAATTGTATTAAGGGTCGACCAGTTTTTCATTAATAGATTCATATTAACTGCTATATGTGCTTTCTCAGCTGAGAAAATGTTGTATACAAATTCACTGGTTTCAACTTCTTAAATTTTAATATTTATTGTTTTATTAGTCTTCAATTATAGTCACTCAAAAGACTGTTGGTCAGACAAAACAAGCAATTTGAATTTGTGAATGGCATTGGGAAATTGTGATTAAAATAATATGCTGATTAATAAAAAGTGAAAATATTTTTTAGTTTAAGCCCTAAATCTTATCTCAACTGTTCTGGGAAATGTTTTTCTTGATTTGTAAAAAACTAAATATCCCATAATATTAAAAAAGTGCAACCGACTTCCCCATCTAATGATAGTCTCTTTTGTGTCAAATAAATCCGCAGAAATGTAACACAGCAGTAACTGTACTGTATTGGCGTTGTTTTGTTCTACTCTGAATGTGCTTTCTCAGCTGAGAAAATGTAAACAAACTCTTTCGCGCCTTGTCAAATTGCGGTTTTTTTTAAAGCAGTAGGGCAGGTGGTTTATGGGAGTTTGAGTTTGAAAGGAGAACGCTAACAACTGTGACGACACAGCGTTCTCCCGCTCATTCACTACGCATCCCATCATTCATGTCTAGTGACGAGTACGCGAGGAGAGCAGCGATTGGTTGAAGCCAGGTTCAAACTCAACGGCTGCACTCCTTATATGGTCATTGTACGCTCAGGCCCTTTCATTCCAGCTTTTTATGCTAATGACATTCTAATAGACAGCTGTATGCAGTAGTAGTAAGAGCATGCGCAGTAGGTGCGAAGAATACGGCGAAGATTCAAAGTTTTTGTTCAGTAAGTGCACTTTTATTTCTCTCGTACTGACATTACATCCGTGGCGTTTGACTGATTTGTTGTTTGTGAGGAGACCGACGGTAACGTTGTGCGTCCCCAGCCGTAGCAGGCTGAACGTACAAAGGCTACGCGACAATGGGATAACGTGGAAGTGAACGAGAGCGTCGCGTGGTGATGCTAGCTACGTCGGCTAGCTAGCTAGCATGCTAACAGCTAACAACAATGAGCCGAATTTGGCGCTCGAGCTGGCGAAAGTTTTAATGTACAGAGAGGACTGGGCCCCACGCGACTCTATGTGTTTAGTACACGTGTTGATGAAATACACGAGCTGCACCAAGCGGTCGCGTGTTATTTAGACACGTGCTTTAAGGACAGACCGGAGAATAGCCCGGTAGCTTTTTGTTTCTTCACTTCAGACAGCGCTGCTGCTCGGTTCAAACAAGCCCTCAGCTCAGCGGGGTCTGACCCGCTAATACTTCACTTGTCTTTGTGCAAAACAGAAACCACGAGGTGTTGATCGCATTTACCGCGTCCACCGGTGTGCGGGAGTCACGCTGACCAGCACAGCTCGTGTGGTGGGTGTAACGCTGCAGCGGCGGCTTCCCGCATTAAAACAAACATCACTGGTCTTGATTATTTAACACGACCAATACCATAAGATTGTGATGTTGTTGCAACGTGTTTTTTGTTGTTTTGATGTTCCCGCGACTTGTCTTTTTAAATGTATGTGAATGTCTGTCGCTTTAAGCAAAGTTAGTTATGTTTTTTTTGTTGTTTGTGCACTTTATATGTAATGTTTTGCAGGATAAAATGTGACTTGCATATGGGGTTTGTTGAAATTAAGATGTTAATATTGGTGTTGAAATTAAGATGTTAATGTGTGTGTGTGGGACCGCCCCCTTTTCAGGAGTAGAAAGCCCATCTGACCGCAGATCTCCTCAGTGCCCATCACCGGGACCGTTTCACATCTTTGTTTTACGCTTTCAGATTGCTGCCATAACGCAGACCCGACAGACAGACTATGTTTGGCTTCCACAAGTCAAAGATCTACCGGAGTAACGACGGCTGTTGCATCTGCAAGACCAAGTCCTCC
The DNA here is from genome assembly GCF_027596085.1 of Anoplopoma fimbria. Lineage (NCBI taxonomy): Eukaryota > Metazoa > Chordata > Actinopteri > Perciformes > Anoplopomatidae > Anoplopoma > Anoplopoma fimbria. The sequence goes on from NC_072450.1 coordinate 19,284,474, forward strand.
AGCTCACGCTTCACAGACAGCAGTCGATATGAGGAGACGTTCGGGCTCTGTTTTGGGTAAGAGCTCACAATCATTCATTCATTGTGCGTCTGTATTATGTTGATCTGTGGGGTTTTTACTTGTGTGCCTATGAATTCATTGATGCATAGAGGTGAAAAACTTAATAAATTATATTTTATTCATTTCTTAAGGCTGTCAGAAGATCGTGTTGGAGACATTTGCAATGCCTGTGTGTTGCTTGTGAAAAGGTGGAAAAAGCTACCTAATGGCTCCAAGAAGAACTGGAACCACGTAAGTGATGTCTCCTGACAGTATGAGTATCATAATTGTCATGTTATGGCTTTAAATTGACTTGATGTTTGCCTGATCTGACTCAGGTGGTGGATGCCAGGGCCGGGCCAGGCTTCAAGATGACAAAGCCCAAGAAGATCAAGAACAGTGATGGGAAAAGGAAAAGCAAGCTAAAGAAGCTTCACAAATTAAAGAGACAAAGTAAGTTGTTTAAATGTATTGGCTCTTAACTTGCATGTGTTGGTAAGTTTGTCTTGTACTGTATGATAAATATATTTTAACAAGTCAGACATGTAATGTTTGTTGTTGACTACTTGTATTAAAAAGTGCCTAATATCAAGGTCACACAAATGCATGGAATATCTCTCTGTGTCAATCTTAGGCTTAGTGTGGTTTTCCCTCTCGGCTTGATTACGAATGACTGTTTTAGCAGCACCTTGTGGCGGTTTTGGATAAAGCACACACTGTGTAAATGCAATGTCTAGGGGTATGCATCAGGGCTTGGAAACATGTTTGGAGATTGATTACATTTCTTTATATATATGTACGAATGACACACTTGTATTATGAAAATTAAAGGAATCTTCTTAAAATACATTTGGGTTTTGGACTGTTAATCAGACAAAACAAGCAGTTTGATTATTTCTGTGTGGTCTTTAGGAAATTGGTTTGGGCATTTTTACTATTTTCTGATTTTTGAAGATTTATTTATAATGAGTAAAATTGGTATTGTGACTAATTCCAATCCAGACTGTTTGTTGACTTACTTTCATTCTACATTTGTATTCATTAAAAGCTACACATTTCCCAAAATATTAAGTATGCTATAGAGTTCCACATCCCCTCATGGTCATTTCTGTGCCTAATAAATCAGATGAAAAGTAGGACTTTAGTCTAGTCTAGTCAGCAAGTTACCAAATCAGTTTGATGGCAGCCTTTAAGTATTTATTTTGTTTTCCAAGCAGACTCAGATGCCCACAGCACAACCTCCAGTGTGTCTCCGGCACAGTCCCCCAGTTACAGCAACCAGTCAGATGATGGCTCAGACATTGAGTCCAAGCAAAGACGCCCGACTCCCTCCATCTTCTCTTTCCTGGACCGTTCATACTGGAAAAGGTAAGCTACTTCTCTCATTAACAGCTTTGGGTTTGACAATGGGGCAAGACAAACTTATAAAGCCTATTTGTGTCTTATATGATAAATAACTTAAGGGGTATTTTGTCTGTTTTTCCACCCCCCTTTTTTAGGCAAAAGGTGTGCTGTGGGATTGTCTATAAGGGGCGGTTTGGAGAGGTGATTATTGATCCTCGGCTCTTCAAGCCCTGCTGCAGTTCCAAAAAACAGAAGACACTGGTGTCTACGCAAGTGGCCACGCATCTTCCAGACACACTTCCTCCACAACTCCCAGAAGACATGAAAGAAACCTGGTGATGCTTTTGTCTAATCCACCTGTAGGGTTATCCATGGCATCTACCTGGATTTGTCTCCAGTGGCAGACCTCTCATTTCCAACCCACCTTGTTAGATCAGATAGTTAGATGTTTCTTTTCAATGTAATGTTCTTTTTTATATGGGTATTTTTTATCTTTTGTATAGAGTTGATTTTCATTTTTTTATAGAAAGAAAAAAGAAGAAAAAAAAAAAGCTATTATGGGCATTAGTGTTATTTATAGGTTGAGGGAGCACATTTTGTCGATGCTCCGTTTCTGATTTCGAATTATTTTTGGTTGTTTTGTATTAAGTGATCAAAGTTTTGTAAATATTTTGTCACCTTTTCATACATATCAAGTATGTTCTATATTTTTTCATAATTTGTCTAATTGTAAGTGCATATGAAAGACACCAGCTTTTCTAATACCAGCTTTTTTGTGTTTGTTGGAGTGGCTCTCCAACATGTTGCAACGTTTTTTCTTAGCTGTTTGTGCCAAATGTGCGACTGCTAGTCTGTAGGATTTTTAGTACACAAATGGCTATTTGTCATCCCAGGGATCATTAGTACAACTGTTCTCTATGAATTTTATGAGCTTTTTTTAGTGTTTGTATAGATAACAACACAAAATCTTTCTGATATTTTCACAGCTTAAGCATGCTACAAGTTTGAAACACTCAATTTTGATTTTTCTCATCAGTTTGTGCACATTAACATTGAAAAATGTGGATAGACCATGCATGCAGTACATTCCTCCGCTCTTTGGAATGACAAAAGTGAATTATTTATTTCTTTTGTACAGCCTCCAATGAAATGACAATGCATGTTGTAAATCAAATGTTTTTAAAATTAATTGTGTAAATACAGTCAGTGTTTCTGCTCTTGGTACATCAAAATCTTTTTTAAATTACAGGAATAGCCAGCTAATACTTTTGTAAGAAAATGCTTTTGTGTGGCTGAAAACATGTACTTTTAGGCTAAACCGGTTAATAGGTTTTTATCACATTGTCACATCTCATTTTCTCAGACATATTTCTGTAAAGGCATGCAGAGCTGTAGCTTATGCTCTGCGGAAATATGTGTGAACTGCAGGGAACGATAGAAGTTAATGTTCAGAAATGGAAACTACAGGAAACGTGACCCTTTTTCTACGGTTACTCTACCTTTTTTTTACCAGAGCAATGCTGTTGCAGAAAATGTGTTTATGATTGCCATTTCTGTGATTCATCTTTAGAAGCAATTGTCAAAGTTCAAACTATGCAGACATTTTGAATGTGAGAAGTGCTCTGGGGCTGTCTGTCACTTGCTGTTATAGTGTAAAGTGATGGACCCTAATTCAACCAAATTGGCTTATTAAAAGCATCCATTATTTCAGCAATAAGTTATTATTTTCCTAATCAAAATTCATCATTGTCTCAAGATATTTCTTCTGTATGTTATGTAAAAAATAATGATCAGATAGCAGCGTTTTAGCCATTGTGCATACTGCCTATCAAATTAATACTGTAATGACACGGTTGCTTTATTTTTTTTGCATTACTGTAACCAATCTCCACCTTCATGAATTGACAGGCGATGCTCTGTAAAGTTGCTTAATATATAAACGTTTCTGCGGCAGGGTAGATACATGCTGAACATGTTTTATGATTCTTATTAAAAGGAGAAATGCTGCTTCCTTTTAACCTGCGAAATAAGCTTGTTTTTGTCCTTAGGGAGTTGCCATATTGTTTTTGCGAGGTACATTTTGGGATGTGAGATGTGCCTTAATGAATTACCTGACCTTGTCATTATGATTATCATGTAATTTATATTATTTATTGCAAAACCTTTTTTTTTTTAAACTGACATTTTGATAACTGGTTGTGGAGCCTTTCAGAAAGTTTGTTTTTAATTTTGTGCGCTTCCTTTGAACATGCAATGTAGATGTTTTTTTAATATGTCTTTGTATACTGTACGACAAGGTAGATCTGTATTGTAATAAAAAAAAAAATGAAAGGAGAAAAGTGTGTTGTGACATTTATGTGCACAGGTAGGTGGTGCACAAGAGCTGCATGGATACTGTTCTGATCAAGGCCATAAACACTGAGCACAGTGGAGGGGTTTCACTGAATGTCCTGGTGAATTACATTTAACTTTCTCTACACATGTTCACTCAGTGTACTGGTATCGTTCCTCATTTGTTTCCTTTATATTTATTAGTTTTAAACCCTCCACCACCGTCTTTATGGCTAGAAAAGTTATCCAATCCTAAAAGGTATAATTGTTCTCAATGGTAGAACCAAACGTATGTTGCCTAGCAACCACGTCGTTTGGCTGACAGTACTACGTTGGTCGACGTTAATAGGAAGGATAACGATAACCATTCATATTGTTTTATTGTGGTTGTGCTATGTGCATTCATACTTTTCATGGATGAAATCTAACGTGGTCGACTTCAAAACAGACACCAAAGGCCATGTTTACAAAAAGCGGAGACTTTTAAAGGGACTAAAATCTGCTCAGGTTTACCGATTGATTACCGGTCAACGCTTTCAAAATAAAAGCCCATTTAGCGCACAGGCGTTGTGACGTTTTACGCAAAGCCTCGACAGTTCCGCTCTTCCGCCGGCCGTCCCACTGACTTCACGCAGTTTTTTTCCACCCTCACATGTACGCGCTCGCACGCTCTCATTCTCACTCTCTCAAACACACACCCACACACACACACACACACACACACACACACACACACACACACACACACACACACACACACACATTCACCCCCTTGTGAAACAGATTGACAGGCTGGGATGAAAATGAGGCGGACGCTCGGTCGCGACTTCAGTGCGTACGCGTCCTTTTGAGGAGACCTCTAAACTTGGATCATATCACCATGGGAGCTATTTGGGCTGCGAGGGACTTTTGTTTGTTTCTGCTCCTGTTAAACAGTCGCCAAAGCGCAGCGCGTCCAGAGACTCGAGGTGGGACCGTAGTGAGCGTGTGTTTGTGTTTGTGTGTGTGTTGTGTGTGTGTGTGTGCTACTTTGCGCACGCTTTAAGGAGTGCGCTCTTGTTGTTTCCCCAGTAGTGTTTTTTGTTTTTTTATTTTATTTTTTTAAATGTGTAGCCATATACAAATACCAGTGTGAATGTATCTGCTCCCAGTACACACATACGTTTGTGAAATAAGTTTTGTATTGTTTGCAACTCTCAGTAGATTTTTTTTAATTGCCTTCTATAGGCTGCTGTTATTATAAGACTTTTATTTGTTGTGTTTAATCTCTTTCTTGAGTGTTGAATCCCTTCTTTGCTCGCTCGTCTTCTTTAATATACATTCCCACTAAACGTGACTATCTTAAAAGTGTATATGTGGTAAATGCAATTGTAATTGACTTATTAGGCTATTTGAATGTGTTTTGGTAATCATGACCTATAAGATCCATTTGGATTTCAGCAGATCCATGTGCAGAGGGAAGCGATGGCTGTCACATTGATGCTATTTGTCAGACTACCCAAGGCTCATACAAGTGCACGTGCAAAGCAGGTTTTAAAGGAGACGGAAAACACTGCGAAGGTAGTAATGTGTCTGCTTTTTGTTGATCAGTTTGATTCACGTTCATATATTGTTATGAAAACCGTCAAAGTGGAATCACAGTTTGGATGCATTCTTTAATCTATTGTAGTATCATCTTTGAATTCCCATCGGGGCATGTGATATCTGTACCAATTTAGTCTTCCATTATTTCTTTAAGATAGACACTATGCATCCTCTATTGCAATAAAGTTCTTGTTCTTAGTGTTTAAAGACTTTTGTATTTAAACTTTTTGATAAGTAGATGGACATTGATTTATGTGCTGTTCACTTCTCAGACATTGATGAATGTGACCTGGAGTACAATGGTGGCTGTGTACATGAGTGCAACAATATACCAGGCAATTATCGCTGCACTTGTTATGACGGATTCAATTTGGCACACGACGGACATAACTGTCTAGGTAAGATCGACTTTAAACACTAAGTAAATAACGTGTTGTGATGGACAGAGAGCTTGGATCATCAGCTTAGATGGTGAAGAGTTCATGTTTGTGTGGGCTGTATGTGGATTTACTCATACTCACTTATATGGACTGCTTTTCTTAAGCCCTCTTTTGTAAACTTTTAAAATGTAGACTCATACAAACAGTTTTGATTCTCCTCATGCAGTGATTTAAAAGATTTGTAAATATTTATGTCTGAAAAAAGCTTTATTGTCATCCTCAGTGTTTGTAAGCATTTGACAAAACCTACAACAGATTTGTGAATATAGCAAATACTTTTCCAATGTTTTGTAAACACTGTTAACTAATGCAATCAATCTGCCGTCCTGCAGATGTGGATGAATGCAAGTTCAACAACGGTGGGTGCCAACACACTTGTGTTAACACCATGGGCAGCTACGAGTGCCGCTGCAAAGAGGGCTTCTTCCTCAGCGACAACCAGCACACATGTATCCACCGCTCTGTTGGTGAGTGTACAACACGCACAAATGTTCTGTAAACAGCAGCCGTTCCTGCATCTGTCAGCCTAACAACACACAGATGTTCTGTACCTGAAGTACAATTCAAAAAGATTTAGGATATTTGGTCACACTCCCATACATTTAAATGCTGTTTAAAGTTTTTGGGGGAAGTAAAAAGAGGTTTTGAATTAGCATTATTTGTGTGTGTATTTTTGTAGATGCTTTTATCTGCTAGTTGTATTACGCCGTGAAAAAAGACAGAGAATTATGAAGCAAATTCTCCATGATTCACATACAAATCTAAGATTGATGGCACAATGAGGGCTGACAGGTTCAAGCTGGCTCCCGTCACCAAGCTTTTATCTGCAGCAGCAACATGCTGTGGGAAAAAAGGATCTCTGTGTCCCGGAGAACAAAATAAGTTAATAACTGCAACACTCGGGTCTATGTGGTCTGTGTCACAGATTAGTCTGCAGTGCCTTTGTTTTGTCTTCTTGACTGAAGTCAACTTAAATGCAAGTGCTTTCCACTCCATCGGGTCTTGACATCCCCTTTAAATCCTGTGGACTTATCCACTCAGCTGTGACCCATCTATATAAATGGTGATTCAGCTCGAAGCATTATTGAATCCGTTGTAGATAATAGAAGAGTTTGCAAAGCTTTGTTTTCAGGGAATGAACTTTTATAAACTTTTCTGCTGCTTAAGTTTTTTTCAGATTTGCTTAAAAAAATAACGCATTGATATTGATGTTTTTTGGATGTGTAAGGCGTGAGAACAATCAGTGTCTTTGAAGATGCCAGACTAATCTCTCAGTATGTGTGCTTTTGTGTGTAGCGGGTCAGTCACTGTAGGAGAGTTTCATTGTGTACCTCTCTCCCTCTTTCTATCCCAGAGGGCCTCAACTGTATGAATAAGGAGCACGGCTGCGCCCACATCTGCAAAGAGACACCCAAAGGGGGTGTGGCCTGTGAGTGTCGTCCAGGGTTCGAACTGGCCAGGAACCAGAGAGGCTGCATCCGTACGTGCTCGACGGCATGAAGCCGACTTCACACTACACGCCTACAGTTGGCCTCAAATGTTGCACTGTTAATATGTCTCATGGTTGCCTGTTGTTGACCCCGCAGTAACTTGTAACCATGGCAACGGAGGCTGCCAGCACACCTGTGAGGACACAGAGAATGGCCCCATATGCAAGTGTCACGTCAGGTACACCCTGCAACCTGACAAGAGGTCGTGTGTAGGTAAGCAAACTCCGTTGTTGCTCAACACTGGGAATCAAAAACCATAAAAGCCAAAGTGCTGCGGTAATACACATCTTTAACCTTTTCTGTGATCCTCTGTTGTCTTTAATATTCTCACATCCATTTATAAATGTCCCCCTAACAAAGCATATTTTTGTCCTTTAATGGGTGCAGGCCATATATTGTATTATAATCCGGCTGACCACCAGTAGCTCAGTCATTTCAATTTCATAGTCATGCTATGTAGCCAAACACTGTTCAAACTCACACATTATTGCAAATTCTAACAAGATCTTAAAGTTTCCAAAGGTGCCAAATATGTGGAAAATGTATATATAATGACTCACGAGACATCTAGAACAACTTGATTTAAAGGTGCGGCCATAAAAACATGGAGTCTTGGATGAGCATGAAAGTTTATTGGAGCTAAATGCTGTTAACAGCATCATATATATGGCTATGATTAATTTTTCGGTCTGATAACACATTTTTCCTAATTTGAATTTCTGTTAAGAATAAAACAAAACTGGACTTCATCCCAACCCCAAGGTTTAGCTTTCAATGAAAACACAGTAACTAAAAAACATCACTCTCTGTCAGTCCGCCTGTTAGGCAGTGTGCATTTTTCTTCACAATGGTTATGAGGGATAAGGATCAGCCATCAGATATTGGATAATATCTCTCCCTCCAGCAGCAGTGTGTGTGAGGTCCAGACGTATCACTGCAATGTTGTCACAAGATTCACATTACTGATGTGATGTGTTATCTGACGCACACCAAGCCTATGCAGGCTGAATATCTCAAGTGTGAACATGCATCTCGTTACCGAAAGGTGACCAACACACCCAAAAACTGAAGTCAATATAAAATTAATGTTGCTTGTGTTTTATTTTGGGTAGTGTATACATGAACGGAGTCTCACTCTATTACTGATTGTTTTTTTCTGTGTGTCGCAGAACGAGATGAAGCCACCGCCGAGTCCACAGACCACAACGCCACCTCCTTTACTGAGGTGGACAAACGGGTCAAACGAAGGCTGCTAATGGGTAAGAATTACTCGCCTGCATTTAGAGGCTTACAGCTTGAAATCTGTGGTATTGCTGAAGCCATGTTGAGCTGCCAGGAACCACTCAGGGGTGTTAAACAGGGAAGAGGACTTCGGTCTAGTAAAGCGAGGCATTCCTCAGTCTTTTGAGCAAACTGTGAAATGACTACACTCGCTTTTTTCGCCCCCAGTTTCCCCCCTGAAAAATATGCATTTGTGACAGTGTGGTACATTTCACGTTTTCCTTCCATTTGGGAAGGGCAGCGTGTGAATCTTTTCTGGTATAGTTATTATTTATCAATTGTGTGATTTGGGTCACTTGACACATGTAAAACATTATAACTTTGGCACTTTACCAAGTACAGAGTTAGCTTTGAGCTCTGGGAGTCTTTCCCTAATATAAATAAAACATGTTGTAAGGATACGCCGAGATGTTAACATGTACCTAACCAGTGTATGGATGTGCTCTACATCCAAACATACAACCGTGCACCATACAAACCATGCAATAGAGTCTCATTTATCTGTTTCCATCAACATGTAATAATGTTTAAACCAATATATATGAATATATATATATATATTCATATATATATTCATATATAAATTCAATATTTGTCAGTTTTTTAAGGGTTCAAAGCAAGTGTTCAAACAATAATTCAACATCTATGGAAGTAACAGTATATTTGTAATATTAAATTGACTCTGCAGTCCAGGTATTTTTAGAACACTTTGTTGAGAAAATCAAGGTTATGTTTTTCTAAGGAGCTAGTATTTGACATTGAGGAATAACACAGCTTTGTTCACAAGTAGGAAGGTCATTCAGATACATTCACACCGTGTTGTAATTTCAGAAACCTGTGCGTTGAACAATGGGGGGTGCGACTGCACCTGTAAAGACACATCCACAGGCGTTCGCTGCAGCTGCCCAGTCGGCTTCACACTGCAGCCGGATGGAAAAACATGCAAAGGTCAGACTGCCAGTCCACAAAAAAAACTCCACAGAGGGGAGCGGTCTTTTGAAACACTGATTTACCTTTGTGGATTTGTATATAATGTCAGGATATCACCTGTTCCCCTACAGATATTGACGAGTGTGAGCTTCACAACGGCGGCTGCGAACACTTCTGCAGAAACACCATCGGCAGCTTTGAGTGCAACTGCAGAAAAGGCTTCAAGCTGCTGACAGATGAGAGATCTTGTCAAGGTAGAAATGGCTCTTGAATTTTTTTATTCAAACTCTGGAAAGTCGACAAAGACTGGGACAAAGTGTGACTTTCATAAATACACTAGCAGACATTTCCATAGGATCTGTGTACATACTTTTTTACCTAACCCCTTCTAATAGAAGTAACTTGTATTTCCTGACAACAGAAATTATGAACAGTCAAATGCATAATTGAAGAGTTTAAATTGTAGATTTTAATAAGTTTTTTTGTAACTCTTTGTAAGTGTATTTTACTGTTATGTAAAAAACAAACAACCAACCAAAACCAAACTTTCTAAAACATCAGAAAATTATAACAATTTCATCACCCCTCTGTCAGATTTAGCTATCCTTTAGTCGTACATTGTGTGTGATATTGTGTGTTACCTGTCAGCTCACTTGTTTCTCACGTGTTTTGATTTCTGTTATTGAGGCTACGCTTTTGTTAACCTTTGTATCAGGGTTGATACCTTAAATGATACTGACCTGATTAATTACAATTAAATCAAAGGTGTCTCAATGAAACACTGAGCTCTTTTTAACATGGAATAACTTTCAAAAGCCAATGCTGTTTTTCCTGATGTAGCACACACGTCACCTTTTTGTGTGAAAATTCACGATCAAATGCAAATGTGGGTCTCTGGGTGGGAAATCCCTCCTGATTGCAACTGACTGCCCTGCTATTATGTCACCTGCCTGCTTTTGATTACAGATATAGATGAATGTTTTTTTGAGCGGACATGTGGTCACACGTGTGTGAACTCCCCTGGTGGTTTTCAATGTCTGTGCAACAAAGGCTACACCATGTATGGGCTGGCCCACTGCGGAGGTGAGTCTGAATTGGGTGGAGGAAGCAACTCTACACATAACAACTTGAGTCTAACACACAAGTACTCAATTGAGAAATGCGTTGAGCTAAAAAGCATACAATAGTACCCTTTAATGTGTTGGAAAAAATGGACCCTGTAATTATAATAATGATTTTCCTTTTTCCTCTCAGATATAAACGAATGCAGTGTGAATAATGGTGGTTGTGAGCAGGGTTGTGAGAACACCATGGGTGGATTTGAATGCTTCTGCCGTCCTGGCTATAAGCTACACTGGAACAAAAAGGACTGCATTGGTAAGCCAATGCCTCTTCCTATAAGAGAGGAACATCTGTTGAGTGCTGTTGTCTCTTTGGAAATTGTGTGACCTCAGACATTTTGGTCTAAAACTTGGGGGACAAAAACAGGAGATACTTTGAAATCTGTTCTCTTTTTCTCTTTAATTCTCTCTCACTTGGTTTTCTTGTGCTTGAGTAAAACATGCAATATGTTGCGATGCTGTTGGTGCTGTCATGATGTTGGACCTTCTGAGCCTCTTCCTCCTTGTTACAAACAAAAGTGTTATTTTTTACCTTGGAGTTTTGTTGTGGTTTCCATCTAGAGGCTGAGGGTTTCCCACCTGCTAAACCCCCCTCTAAACCTACCTTGAACTGTAATAAGCAGGAGGGAGGGGACCGCTGCTTCCTGACCTGCCAGTCCCAAGTTCACATCAGCAGTGGTGAGTTGGTTGAGCCAGATCTCCAAATAATATGATTTGCCTGTTTACATCCAACTGTATTTCCATAGCCCAGGTATTGCAAAGGAAATGGTTCGGCTTACCATGATCACAGGACAGAGGTTTATGGTTTTCACAGTCACTTGTGAGTGATTATCAAATCACTTACTACTTGAGGATCCATCATCTTTTTGAGTGTTTTCTCAGTTTAACAGTCTTGATCGGTACACCATGAAGCATCTTTTAGGTTGCCTCTGTGCTTTTGCAACCTTAAAGGTGGCACAGTGTTAATAATACTGTTTAACTTTTTCTTCGTGACCCACCAAAGTTGAGGAGGTGGCTGCTGGAAGAATGTCACTGTGAAGCAGTTGAAGAAAGTCTTGACAAATTTTTGACTTAGTCACTAGTTCTAATTTTACTTGAAACATGTTAGTCTAAATGTAAATTGGTTTCGTTGGGTATGAAACATTGCAAAAGGTGAATGGACTTCAATACAGCTCTGACACAGCATAGCAAACAATGAGGCTGAAATAAGAAAAGTAACGTCTGCTACATGTTTGATCCAGTCAGATGACATGACACAGTTAGGTGCATCATTGTGTTGGCATGCTAAGACCCAAACAACATGGCACAGCACAGGTCAGGTATTGTCTGATGCAGCAATGTTTTAAATATGAAGTAGCATGACTAAAAACATGCTAATGGAGACGCGGTTAGAAGGTAAGCTGTTCTAGATGTAGTTGTCAACAACAGTCTGCAGAGCATCTCCTCATGTTCCTACACGCTGCTTGTTTGCTCTCTCTGACTTGGCTTTTGTGGCCTTAACTTTTGTCAGTGTTGGTCTGTGTGTCACGGCCTCTTGTGTGTTTTTGCAGGGACGGAGGATTCCTACACGGTGACCTGTGGAATGCCTCTGCCCTGCTTGGCTGATGCACAAAGGAACAACAGCGGCTTGCATTGCTTAGGCAAGTACAAAACATCACAGATTGGCATCTGTCTTTCCGCTCTGCTACACCAAACAGTAACTCATGAACAACTACCTTGTTTGCCGTTGATATATAAGTAGATCAAAATGACAATGTTTGTGTTTCTCTGTCCTTCAGGTCCAGAAATAGCCAGTGTCCCACGCATCAAGACCACAGCCACTTTCAAGTCTGGCACCACAAAATGCAACTTAAAAAGAAGTCAGGAGAAGCTCAAGGAGAGCTTGAACTCACCACTCTCAGGTACAGGAGTTGCCACTCAACAAACATAACAATGCTTCCAAACACCAGACTTAGATCACAGATAGAACAGGATTACAATTACAGCTCCTTCATGTTACTGGTTAAAAAAACATTTAGGGTTTACCAAGAGCTGCCAGCATCCAAAGCCAGTCTTTAGAAGATAAAGCAGACCTGAAGGCTGCTTCAAAGTAAACCAAAAACCAAAGGCAAATGGGAAAGAAATTTGTGGGTAAAGTGATGTGGTTTTGAGTGTCTTGAATGTCTCCGCGCAGCACTTTGTCTGGCGGTGACAGGGGAGGATGTAATTAGCCATAGCATGCCTTTCAGTTGGGTCTGACCTAGCCATCAATCAAATGGGTTTCCGATTGTAGGATTATTTTGCTTCTCCAAAGGGTTTTGGCATGGTCTTTAACAACCCTCATAGTCGCTGAAAGGGCACATAATTGTTTCAAATAAAGGAAATTGTCACTGTGACATCTCATCACTTTTTTCAGCTTTCCGGTCTACATGACAAAATAATGATCAAATTAACTGCATATATACATATCTACTATGATTGTCTGTGTATGGTGTGGCGTTTGCTATCAACACTGAAATTAGTTCTTTCTTTTCTGTAAACACTGTCTATAATTTTCTTTAACAATTGTGCGATTGTGTGTATTGTTTGGGTGTGTGTGCTGGCTGTGGTGTGGTCCTGATTGTGGGGGGGTTGGTTGTCTCCCATGTCCACAGACAGCAGGTTCCTCTTCACTGAAAATGTCCAGTTCAGCTATGTGAGCTTGCGCTGCACCTCGTCCGGGCAGCGAATGCGTAGCCGCCATGGCAGGAAAGCTGGCGAGGAGGACGGCTCCTCAATAACAGCTGAGTTTGAGCTGGATGTGAACCTAGAGGAGGTAACAGGTTGGTCTCTCTGCGCTTCCCCTCTGCCTGCAACCTTTGCTTCTCGTTCTCCATCTCTCGTTCACTGTTGTCTGTTTGTCACTAAACACACCAAACTGTTAAAGTATCTCCTGTTTTGACTTGGCTATGGTGGTGGGCTCGAGGTTGGGACTCGATGTGTTCTTGTTTTATTTCCTTGAATTCTTTATAAGTGTTGGCCTGGTTTGAATTTTCCCCTTGATTTGACGGTGCCTTTGTGCAAATGTCTTGGCAAGCATGCGAGCATCTACGCATGACTGTACAATTTCCGGTAGGTGCGAGGTATGACATTTAGCTGTGGAAACAGTGGTGGAATCAAATGCCTCTCTCAGCAGAGAGCTGCGACCTGAACTGTGTGCGCCGACGCTCAGAGAAGAGGCTCAGGAAGACCATCAGGACCCTGAGGAAGTCCATACACCGGGAACAGTTCCACCTGCACTTTGCGGGATCTGACTACGAGCTCGCCAAGAGTCTGGGAAAGCCGGCGGAACTCCCAGGACACTGTATGGCGGGACAAGTGCTGGCGGGCAGGAAGTGTGGTGAGTTTGTGTTTTTGTATTTACTTGTTACTCAACACAGACACCTTTATGGTCAGGACATGTACCATTCAGCCAGGTATCTCGTCTACTGGATACATTGATGCTTTTAATCTCTGAGTGCCGATGCAACCACTTGTGTTACACCAAACACAAGGCAGCAATGCCTCTGACTAGGCCCAATAAACACAGTAGACTCGCAGTCACATATTAAAGCGATTGAAACGGTCCATGCCAGTGAGATATATTTAGACAAGCTGGTTTAATGATTGGATTTGGAGCAGGTGTTGGCCAGATGAGTGCCATATTTGGTTTGCTGACATGCTGTAATGAGCCGGTTTGAGGGGAGAGCGAGCTGGCATGGAGGAACAGAGAGGCTGTTGTTGGCCCTCCAAGATGTGAGATCTTCCAGCATCTCCCTGGGATAACAGTTGTAACATGAGGGCTGATGGCAGGTCTCCTGGTAGCTGTTGCCTCTCGGTTGGGCTTTTATAGACAACCTGCGATGGAGAAAATGTTAAAAAAGACCGCACACTGACAGTGTCTGAGAGCTGAAGGCTGGTATGTGTTTTTTCTGGCTGTTGGGACCGCGTGCCCCTAGTTTCGGGCCTCACAGTGAGTTTGCTGCCTGCTGCGCGCCGCCTTTAAATCAGTGAGAGGAAACCGGTGCCTTTCTTCTGTTGAGATGTCTAAATATTTATTCTAATGGTATGCTTTTGGTTCGATTTATGCACACCAATCTTGAAGATGTTTGAATCTGATGTAGACCCAGATCATTCATAAACCTCACACAACTCTTATAGTGTGTTTAAGGTTTTTGTTTCCCCCCTTTGAACCGCTGTAACTTGAGACAAAATCTCGACAAAGTCAGAAACTACTAGGATGCTGTTGTGTCTTGAGATAATAATTGTTGAAAGAAAATCATCAGCTTTACGCTGCGTATACCTCCCTGTAACACCATCATTTCTGGGCCTCTACATTAACATCAAAGTTACTTATACCTTTGAGCTGTGCTGACATGATTTAAACCTAAATTGCTCCTGTTCATTATTTCTATCTTTCGGCTACACAGGTCTTAAGTGTCTTGATTCCTTAACTCCCCCGCTATGCTTTCAGGTCAACATTAAGCAGTCTATTGGCCATGGCAGGGGTGTAGACATGTAATTTGGGAGAGGAGGAAAGGGGGGCTGAAAGGCATTCTTCTTAACCTCCAGCTCTTTAAAGGAGCTATATTTTTCCCCTCCTCCCCCAGCTCCCGCTCTGGCTTAGCTCGGAGTGCAGTTGAGTCCTTTTCAGTTTGCCCACTCCATTGAAAACCCCATTTGAGCCTTGTGTGCACACTTTAAAGCACTCCTCCTCAGACTCTGTGAATCGCTCTGGTGACTGCATCGGTTTATATTCCAGGACCTTGCTTCTGTTGGAATAAGACATATTCATGATTTCATTTATTAATATTATAACGACTTTGTTCTCCGGATGCTTACTTGTACTGTTGATAATTGTTAGCATGTGCCTGCATCAGAATGAATATCTAAAAAAAAAAGTAAAACAAGTGCGTACCGATAAATAACGCTTCAGAAATGCCACGAATTGTGCGCGTCCACAATTATTAGACTGTTGTAGTCAACTTGTTTGCGTGTTTGTTTTAACACTGAAGATGTTTAGGAAGTGCTGTTGATTCAAGCTGGCAGTTTGAGTGCTGTGTCCCCCCCGCCTCCCAGCTGGGGCCACTTTGCATGACCCCCAGCCACTAAACTGCTAAAGAGAATTGACTTCAGCCACACCATGGGAATCAATTAGCATCAGTTGTTTGGGCCTCCACTTGATGGGCGCGAGCAGCGATTGGGCCAAGCAGAATGGGGGGATTCAGAAACCTGACCCCTTTTATTGGGTTCAGCTCCTTACCACTGTGATACCGTAGTGTTTTCCTATGTCATCAAGTAGGCAAAGACTGAGGACTTGAATAGAGGTGAAAGGTCTTTTAAACCTCTTTGGGGCCATCAATTCGAGGACTCTATAGAAGCGTTTTTTTGCATTTGAAAGGCTTCAAGGTTTTTTCTCTCTTTCACTCTCACTCTCTCTCTTCTCTCACTGCTTCCCTCTGTCAAATAAAAGCTGTTAGAGGACAATGCAATGATGGCTCCTCATGGTCTTTCAGCATAAACAATAGGCTTCAAAAAATGAACTGCTCTTGAGAGAATTACATTTTCTTTCTTTAGAGGAAAATCTAACAATTTGCTGAGCCACGTATAATGGATCTACGTTATGGCTTTTGTGCGTTGAGCTTTTAGAGATAGTGGTTTCTCTGCTTAAAGGACGCTTAGAGGCTACAACTGGAGGACATTTTGTGCTAAAGGCCTGGAATTTAATTGAGTTATTCTTATATGAAATCAGCTTTAGCTTTCAAGTCAAGTTCTTGAGACTATCAGACAGATGCAGCAATTCCCCAAATTAATTACAGGCGTCACTCTGAATGGGAGGAACCAGAGTAAAACTGAGCTTCGGTCCCTTTAATCAAGGCTTGACACTTTTGTGAGATCTGAGGGGAATACTCTCTTTGATTTGCTTCTGTATTTGCTTTTAAAAGAGGTGAGTGTGCTTATGGTAGCATTAGAAGTTCCTCCCTGATGCACAGCCATGTTGTATCAAGTATTAGGACCCGTCAGATGTGGGGCACAAAGGCAGCTGTGGAGAGGGTTGGGGCTCTTTTGTCTCAGTGATTCTGTGTGGATGTATTGGGTTGGTTTGTAAAAGCATTTTAAACGCTTAATGCTGGGTTTTTGCACACATATGCGTGTCCCTGCGCATTTGCTTACAGTGTGTGATGGTGTGTTGAATTGCATCTTAACTTATTTGAAAGACAGTAGTGAGTTCCAGCAGCAAAAGTAGCTTGTTGCTTTTACCAATTAAAAACTACATTCATTGCTTTTGTTATCCTCTTTTAAACCAAAAACTAATTCTTCCCTTTGTTTTCCTTAATTGTTCATCGAAACCATGATTATATAATTAATTGTGACTACTTAACCTTTAGCTTAGATAAACGTTTACTTTCTCCCCTGATTTGAGTGTGGAAATGTAATAAGACTTGAGTCTCAGAAATGAGAAATGAGCAATACTCTTTATTTCAATATCAAGTCTTACACCGTTTAGTGTAAGACGGATGTAAATGCTAAACATAATACATATAAGCTCTATGTCTTGTAAAATTAGTTTTGTCTGTGACAATTTACTGTATTTAAAAAAAAAAAAAAGGGATTATAAGCATGTTTCTACTCCATTGCTTTTGACCGCTGAGAGTCTTTGAGTTCAATAACAAAATGAATTCAATTCAGCCAAAACCAAAAGCTAATATGGAAGATCTAATCATTTTTTTAATAAACGTAAGTCTAAAGAACACAATAATGTTTGTATCTTGTCATAATATCGTAGTCCTGGTTACTAAGTTTGTGCAGATAACTTGTCATAAACACTCAGAAGATGCCTTGGTAAAAAGGAAAAATGGTGTGATTTTATAAGCGGTACCCTACTGAGTGCACTGACACTTTTATATTAACCAGTTAAAGCATTTAAAGCTCCAGTAAACTGGTGTACACTGTGTCAAGGTCACTAAAACTTTTAATGTTTATTGCCGTGCAAATAAAACTCTCAAATCTGTCAACAGATTGATAAATTGATCAGGCGCAGCCTTTGATGTGTTAAGGATGCTCTTCACTGTGTTTATACATTTCAAGTATGTGCACGGTCCTGTTTGATTACACTTTGCAACTGTAGTGTGAAGTCTGGGATACTTTACTTTATTGGTCTTGTCATGCAACTGAACTGCTGTATTTATGGTGTAAATCTACAGTGTGGTTGGGTCTGTTTGATCATGTGTAGCCACAGGGTATCCTCCTATATTTGTTGATTCCTGTCTGCATTTAATATTGTCTATCGCCCTTCCTGACACTGATCTGGCTGCTAAAATTGGTGTAAATTACAGCTTTGACACATCAGTCTGTTTTGGGTGTCTTTACTCAAGTGTTTGTGTTCAGCTTGTGAGGAAAATGTTTGATTTCACCAGCTTGAATACTTACATTTACTTACAGCTCCTTGAAAAATATTTCAGGCCTCTAGATCATTTTCTGTTTTCAGTCAGGGATGCACATGTGTGTGTGAGTCATGCTACAAGTAAATCCTTGACTTAATAACCTTTAATCTATCTTATTGTCATTCCTCACCTGTCTGTTAGTGAGCTGCAGTGTTGGGACTTACTACGACGGGGATCAGGGAAGGTGTGTGTTGTGTCCATCCGGAACATATCAGGATGAAGAGGCACAGATGTCTTGTGAAGTCTGTCCTGGACCTGAAGGAAGAGAAGTCTCCAAGGTGGTCGGAGCTCGAAACATGTCAGAGTGCGGAGGTAAGACAGTAAAGTCAATTTGATTTATGTAGCTCAAAATCACACCCACCTTTACTGTAAGTACTTGTGATGGCTCTCTGTAAGCCATTAAGGGTCTGCAAAGTTTTTTGCTACCTGACTGTGAACATCCATAATCACATTAAGAGAATAACAAATATGAACACATTAAAAGAACAGTTTGACATTTTGGGAGTGGAAGTAGGTAGTGCTGAGAGTTGGATTTTATTGGCTTTGGACTGACCCATGCTAACTGTTTACCCCTGTTTCCAGTCTTGGCGCTAAGCTAAGCTAACCAACTGCTGGCAGCAGCTTCATAGTTACCGTACAAACATGAGAGAAGCATTAATCTTCTCATCTAAGAAAGGGCAAGAGTGCTCAGATGAGAGTAAGACATTTCCCAAAATGTCTAACTATTCTTTTATAGATCATAGAGTTTTTCTTTCATGGTAAGATATTTAAGAGAAACAAATCTTTAAATTTGGGTTTATGATTTCATTCTGTTGGTAATGACAATAGTTAAAAATGTTCACCTGAAAAAACTGTATGCAGAATGAAACTAAAAGTTCTGAAAATCCATAAACCAAAGGGAAATATAATGTAAAATCTAGAACAAATGAACAAAAAGCAGAAAAGAGCAATAAACCCACAGAGGGACACAAAATGTTGATAACTAGTTTGTGAATATGAGCCACACAGGAAGCAGTGGATCATCGATAAAGATCTCTCCATTGCAGATGTTCTGCTTTGTGTAAAGCCAAAGAAACTCCAGCTTAGATGTCGAAGATGTATTTGAATTCTAGAGGTGAACTCGGCTTCTTTGAGTTGTGAATAAAAGCTGAAGGAGCCACCATGTTTTGGTCTCCTCCTGTGCTGTTATCAGAGTCACTTTGTGGTTGAATCCTGGATCCAATCTCCTCTGTCAGACTAAACATTGAGAAGCTATCAGCAAACTCCCACTGGCTCCCAGTTTGTGTTCGCCGCCAAGGAGTTACAATCTATTGAGTTATGCACTGCAGATAAAACATGACATAATTCAATTCACATTTGCTCTATCTGTGTCTTATCTTAATCTTAATAGAAGGGAAGCATGTTTTCTCTTATATAACACATGAAAAATAGCAAAGAAAACAGTTGAAATTAAACTAATACAAGTTATGAAGCTCTAAATGTTTTGTAAGAGAGTTACAGTTAGCTGTGTCTTACAGTTCATACTCTTGACCAAATGCTTGTGTGTTCAGGTCAGTGTTCCCCGGGTCAGTACTCTCATGATGGCTTCATCCCCTGCTTGCCCTGTCCACTGGGAGCGTACCAGCCTGAAGGGGGACGCACCACCTGCCTCCCTTGTGGAGGGAACTTGGTCACCAAGCGCAGTGGTGCTGTTACCTTTCAGGAGTGTGAGACCAAAGGTGTGAAAGTCATCTGTGTTATTGTTGTTTTAGCGTAAAAAATAAGGATTACTACAGTTTAGTTTAGTGTTCTCTTATCTCTTGGTTCAATATGAATGGAGGGATAAGGTGGTTGTTTTGTATCCACGGAAGAAAACCTGTCATACTTATTAGATGAATTGAAACATATGTTTTTGTTGGGTTAAAAACCAAAAACAGGTTAAATTTTTCACTTGACATGACAACAGTATCGTGTGGTTGCTGAGTCTATGGATCTCTTTTTGGTGTTGACAGGAACTCTGCCGCCCTCTGCAGCTGTTGTATTGTCTGTACATTATGGCACTAACGTCATTTTTAAATGATCCAACTTCTAGATGTCAACCTTTCTAGGAAAAAGTTTTTGTTTTAGCTTGATGACAGTGTATTTTTTATGTATAATCTAATTGGTTTTGAATAGTTGGAGCGTTATATCAACTAACAGCTCTCTATCACTGTCATATCTCCTGCAGTCCAGTGCTCTCCAGGACATTACTACAACACCACCACACACCGCTGCATCCGCTGCCCCGTAGGCACGTATCAAGGAGAGTTTGGGCAAAACTACTGCGTCTCCTGCCCTGGAAATACCACCACCGACTTTGATGGCTCCACTAACTTCATGCAATGCAAAAGTATGTATGTCGGTACATGTACGCAGTAGTTCCTCTGAAACATGTTCAGATGGACAATGAAAATTGGGATTCAGTTCCAGATAATTCAGCCTGCTGCACCACGAAAAAAATAAAAAACTTGCCTGACACATCTTTGTCACTTCACAGACCGACAATGTGGAGGAGAGCTTGGGGATTTTACTGGCTTCATCGAGTCCCCCAACTACCCGGGAAACTACCCAGCCAATGTCGAATGCACCTGGACCATCAACCCACCGCCCAAACGCAGGATCCTCATTGTTGTCCCAGAAATCTTTCTGCCTATTGAGGACGAGTGCGGAGACTACTTAGTAATGAGAAAGAGCTGTAGGTTTTAACTGTGTGTGTTTGTGTTTGTGTGAGTGTATTAATTAACAAAACTATACCACAAAGAGGTTAACTATTGTTTTAAGGTTATGTGTTAGAGGTTGTTTTAAATCAGGACGGACAAAATGGTATACAAATATCTTTGACAGGTGTCAATGTTTCCAAGGACAACCAGCATAATATGTCAATATCTTATAACTAATTACTTTAATTATTGTTTTAAGCTAATTAAAGACACCATCCTGTGTGCTCATATCTTCATTTCACAGCTCTCTCCAACTCTGTGACAACCTACGAGACTTGTCAGACATACGAACGTCCCATCGCTTTCACCTCCCGCTCCAAGAGGCTCTGGATACAGTTCAGGTCCAACGAAGGAAACAGTGGGAAAGGCTTCCAGGTCCCGTATGTGACATATGACGGTAAGAAGAAAAGTGATGTTTTGTGATTTAACTATGATGTTGCTACCTCAGAGTGTCATGCAAAGGTGGTTTGTTTGTTTGTTCTCATCAATGAGCTGTTTTATGTACTTAATTTGTTTCAGAGGACTACCAAGAATTGATAGAAGACATAGTCAGAGATGGAAGATTATACGCTTCAGAGAATCACCAGGAAATTCTAAAGGTATTTGGGTACAAATGATTAACGATTAGCACTTGTCTTGTATTCTAACTTAAGACAAGAGTTTGCCAGAAATCTGACATTTTGTTTTGTTTTACAATGTTTAATGTATTATCTGGCTCAA
Organism: Anoplopoma fimbria; assembly: GCF_027596085.1. Taxonomy (NCBI): domain Eukaryota; kingdom Metazoa; phylum Chordata; class Actinopteri; order Perciformes; family Anoplopomatidae; genus Anoplopoma; species Anoplopoma fimbria. Next base: position 19,305,934 of record NC_072450.1, read on the forward strand.
GAAAACATATTAATGCCAATCAAACGTTTTTTAATTACTATGTCTTTAAAGGCACAAATCAATATATTTATTTTAATATTTCATTTATAGCTTTCAGTCATCTCACTTACTAAGGAAAACTTACTGGGAACCAATGAAAAGGTTCCCACCAGGGGACCCCATCTGAGTCATTGACATTATTAATTAGATTCAGATCAGCACTATGCTCCACTTGTTGATTTGTGTTTCTGTTTATTCATTATTCAGTTCTGAGGTCCAGTGAGCATGTAGTGCCCTCTTTTGGAGATTTGTGGAAATACAGGCTGCTGCTCACACTGCATCATATGCTTTTCTACTATCCACTAATGCAATACATTTCCTCTTCAGGACAAGAAACTCATGAGGGCGTTGTTTGATGTTCTGGCTCACCCACAGAACTTCTTCAACTACACAGCACAAGAGTCGAGAGAAATGTTCCCCAAATCATTCATCCGCTTCCTGCGCTCCAAAGTCCTGAGATTCCTTCGCCCTTAGATTGGTTACTGGATACTTCATGAAACCCTAGATTAGATACTGGCCACAGTATCTGTTTTATCCACTGACGCCTTTAAGAATATTCTGTAGTTATCTGTTTTCACATGGAGCGACACTAGAGTGGATGACACACTTGATAAAACTGATCCTGAAGAGAAAGTGGACAAGTGGAGCTTTAAGAGGGAGAAATGATCAGTGATAAAGTGTTACAGAGTGTAAACCTACGTTACCATCCTCAGGTGGTGATCTGGATTATTTTGTTTGGAAATTTGGAAAAATAATTGAAATTACTTTAGGTTTTAAAATCACCATCTCAGGATCCAATGATGTACATGCCAACATGCTGAGAGATTTGCTGATAGAATCATGATAAAAAAACAAATGCTGTAGGTAAACAGATATACGATACTGAATGTCAGTGATGCTGTATATATAGAGTGTGTATCTAGTTTTAACATAGGCTACTTTCACAGGTAGAGCTTAATTGAAAGAAATACTGCTAAATGTCAGAAACAAATATAGCACAAATGTTTTCATCGGGAACATTAGCACTACTAAAGAAGTAGTGGCACCACAAAAGCAATTATTCTGATGAATGTTTTGTATATGATGTAAAAAGTTTTTAGGTGAAACGCGAATGTATTGTAGTAACTACGTACATTTTTGACAGTCTAGCATTGCTGCAATTGCTGGTGGCTCATGTATATGATGTCCCCAAAGTGTGTCGTTGAGGGTTACTGCTCTACAAAAATGACACCAGTATGCATCAATTTATTTTTATACCGTTTACTAGCAACCAAAGAGAACTGTTCAGAGTACATGAAAAGAAATGAAAAGTCTTGTAAAATAGAATTGAACTATTCACCTGTCTTAGATGACACATGTATGTATATTTTTTATGGTTTTGTACATCTAATATGCTGTAAATAAAGATAGGAAACTTATTTTGTGTTTGTTTTGCATTTCCCCTTTTATCTTTTTTTTATGGCACCAATCAGAATGTTTGAACTGCTTATTGCAGTTCATTCACATACGCTATGTGACATGACATGAACAAAAAATTAAAATATACTAATCATCAAGACAGTATTTGGACACACACATAAACAGAAAGCAAACACATAGTCTCTTTTCTGTCATAATTGCTGACTTTCTGTCTGTAACTAAAGATTTACATATGACATACTCATATAAGATAATAAGGTCAAATTGCTTGTGTATATCATTTCTAATTTATATAAAATAGATTATAAGGAATCTGCAACTATTTAACACAACATAAGGGAAGGTATAAACTTATAGTGCAGCATGTAGTGCAATAATAGGAAAAATATAAATTCAAGTAGTGTAAATCTAGATATAAATAGGCCCTACAGGTAGTGTAAATAAAAATATAAACACAAATAAAGTGCAATAATCAACATGACTTTACATGTTATTTATATTTCATGTTCTGGTATGTCTCCTCTATATATTATCTTTGCTGTCTACATTTAATTTCATTAATGCAGATTTTCACCCCACTTTTCTCCACAGACCTCTTAATGGTCGCCTAACTAGCGTTTGGTAATCTGATTATTTGCTACGACGTCGAACCAAGGGGTGCGTTCGTTTTAATTCACCCGGCCACCAGCAAGGGCGGAGTGTAGCTCGGCTTAAATCGTTTTACGTTTCTCAGAATTGTTCTATTGAATTGGACAGTATTAGAATATTTTACCAAGTTAAAACCAAACGATGATTTTTTTTAAAAATACGGCCCCTTGGTTACAAGAATGTCACAACACATTTCCGGTGGTTGCCTGTGCACAAACCGAACGCGACTTCCGGGAACTGCAGGTCAGCTGCTCGGGAGTGTTTATCTTATATGTAGCTTGATGGCTAAAGTCGTCATTTAGGGTGTTTGTTTTTCTACACTGCAGGTGTTGTTTCTAGAAATACTTCAACGGTAGTCTTTGTGTAAAGCTGCCACAGACTGTAAGGTTAAAGATGAAGTCTGTGTTTCTCCTCGAGGCTTTCTCTGTGGCTTGTTTTGTGCTTCTCAGCCAAGTGACAGCGAAGGTAAGGCTAGTCCTAACTAGCGTCTGTTAGCTCACCGGCTAACAAACCGTGACATTACAAGCCTTTTAATCCCCATGAAGGAAGGATTTGTGTAAGGACTGTTTTATATAACCGTGTTGGCTTTAGCTTGGCCCATGCAGCGCAACATATGTGCAGACATGGTTACTTATGCAGGGCAGCTAGCAGCTAACACCACCTCTAGCTGCTTGTCAACCATCAAATAAGACAGTATGCAGCCAAATGTACACTATGGAGTTTACTGCTTTACTACTACTAATAGTGATGCTTTATATAACACTTGGAAACATGAATCAATCTGGTTCACATGAGTTAAAGTAAAGGAACACAAGACTGAACAATAAGGCCATTAAACCAATACAGAAATACTAAATATGGTTAAAGTAGCAAAAAGAAGGAGGGGAAGGAAAATAACAATGATATATATATATATATATATATATATATATATACACATCCTATATGTGTATATATATATATATATATATATATATATATATATATATATATATATATATATATATATATACACATCCTATATGTGTATGTATATATATACATCCTATATGTGTGTGTGTGTGTATGTATGTATGTATATATATGGATATAGCAAACTTGTTTGTTGTGTATGTGTGAAGAGAAAACACATAACGTTATGATACTTGTGATCTTTTACAGAATCCTGAAGACATCCGTTGTAAATGCATCTGTCCGCCATACAGAGATGTCGAGGGTCAAATCTACAAACAAAATGTCTCTCTTAAAGACTGGTATGCAATGTGCTTTGTCATTACATTTCCCTGAACGGCACGAATTGTCCATTTCCTTCTTCCTTCTAGCTTGTTAATGTTGTTTTCTGTGTTTTCAGTAACTGTCTCCATGTGGTTGAACCGATGCCGGTTGACGGTAAAGATGTGGAGGCGTACTGTTTACGCTGTGAGTGTAAATATGAAGAGAGGAGCTCGTGGACCATTAAGGTAAATGTACATTGGAAGGCTTGTTAATTTCTTTTTATCTGTATTGTCACTTATTTCACTGTTGTCCTCCACCTAATGATTGTATTTATTATTGAATACACTGCATATACACTTATGTAAGTCGCTTTGGATAAAAGCGTCTGCTAAATGACTGTAATGTAATTATTGATTAATCTGTTTGTTTTTATTTTTTTCTTTATTAATCACTGGGTCTATAAAATACCAGAAAATTGTGATAAATGAGCATCATACTTTCCCTTAATTTGAAATAATCAAGTTGCTTGATTCGTTTAAACAACAACAACAAAAAATATATAAAATTTACAATGATGATAAGATAGATAAAAGCAACTAAACCTCACATTTGAGGAGCTGGATTCAGTGAACGTTTTGCTGTTTTGGTTGAAATGTGCCTTGAATGATCAATAGTTTATCAACATTGCTGTCAAATAATTGTTTCAGCACCACACTCCCCTTAATTCTCTGTGCCTAATGTGTTTGGATCCCACATGTTTCAAAGGACACCAAACTAATCGGTAATCATTCTGAATATTTAGGGTACCATCATAGTGTACCTCTCCATTTTGGGCCTGCTGCTGCTATACATGGTCTACCTGACTCTCCTGGAGCCCATACTGAAGAGGCGTCTGTTTGGACATTCACAGCTTATCCAAAATGATGATGATGTTGGGGTATGTATTTCTCTTGATATTTCAGCATTGCAACGCACTGATAAGATTCAATAAAGTTGTATATTATGTCAATTATGGTACTGAAATAGTTACTCTAAATTCTTTCCTGTCGTGAGAATTTCATTATATGTCCCAAACCTCCCTTTGCACATTATGTCACATGGGATACATCCTTTATAGGTATCAAGTGTCCAAATTACACATAAAATACTACACATGATACTGAATATGAATCTTACATCTACGAGTGTTACAGCAGCTACCTGAAGCTAAACAGATCCTTCAAGTAGTGCTTTGTGGTAATACTGGTTTCAAACACAGGGAGTGAACTCACTCTGCATCAGATCCATTAGAAACCACATTCACAGGCAAAGAGCTGCAGCAGGGAAATTGTCAAACTAGTGATACGATGCAGGCAGCTTTAACCCTTTCTGTTCACATCACACACACTATCTCTACATGCTTTTTCCACTTAGCTGATTCTTAAACTTCATTAACTGAGAGACCAGGTTTCTTTCTCAGGTTGTGTGAATGAAGCCAAAGCCAAACACTAGGCTGTTTTCTAAATTCTCTTTAAATAATATTTTTTTGTATTAATTTTCCACCCAAAAGTGTATACTCTTTCAGTGGCAGGTCCTGTTTTGACACACATCAGAAACAAACAGATGTTACATTTATTTTCTAGAATTTGTTCAGACTGCCCACTCTCTGTTTTTCTCCCACTCTATCAACTGTATTGTCACAGTGCAATCCGTGAAGAGGAATTTTCTTGCAGTGGCAGGCAGCATGAAAGCACTAAACAGGTTTCATGAAAAACATTGAGATATAATAGATATAAAATATGCCGGTTCCCATTACTGTAGAAAAGCGAGTAGAAAAGAAAACAAATCACTGGCTTGCTTGAAGTAAATTGGGGGTTTACTGTTACTTTTACACCTCATTCACAATAAGATTCAGATTTTTAGCTTCACATTTCTAACAATAATCTAATTGCTGATATAGTTATCATTTGCACTGTTAACTTTTTCAGGAAACCGAAGCACCACTAATTACAAATGCTGAACTGCATTCAAAGAGCAGTAAATCAATTTTGCCTCCAGTATGATTCAGTTTTTGAGTTATGGTATTTTAGATATGATAAAGAAAAACTGGCTGCCTTTGCCTGAGGGAAGGGAGGGGGGATGCAGCTGACTTGCTGAATCGCTGCTGTGGTTTCACCAAGAGGGAGTGTTACATGAATGTTTTCTCCTAACAAATATTTTGCTTAAAAATGTGAGCAATAGTAAGCATTAAAATGTTTTACATGGTTAGTGTGAACATTTTGATTTGATGGTGGTACACTGTCTAACTTCTGTTAAATAGAAAGGAGAGGTTACTTAGCTTAGCTGTTTGTTAGGAAATACTCGAAGACATGTAATCAACGTTTCCTATATTTGTGGCACAGCAACAGAATAGGGAAGCTTGAAATGACTGCAGTACTGCAATTATCTAATATACCCAAAGTTGAGACTATTTGTAGCGCTGTAGCTTGTCACTGGACCAAACAAAGGGGAGAGATTCATAGCAAAACCAGTATAAGGCTAAGCACTGCTGCTGCGTTAATTATAGAGGAAATGGTGGGCTTGTAATGTTTAGTCAGTCTTTGATACAGAGAGGCGGCCCAACTGATAACCTCGGTTTATTTTCCTCAACGCATTTGCCACAGATGTCAGTTGTGGCTGTGATCCTCCCAATCTTGTTTTTCCATTTACTTTTATTATGTGCTCTTCTGAGAGTTACAATTGCGACTTTATTTTATAGCGCTCAACACAAAATACTTTACAGAGAGACATTAAATTGAGAATAAAGAACAACTTTGAAAATGTATGTCTAATTTGTTTTAAAAAGGAATTTAATCAGGTAGTTTGTGCATTTTCTGTTTTCCTGGTCTTACAAGATGTACCTACCAATGACTCACTGACCTATGACACACCTCTTAGGCTAATCATGTGTTGTTTTTTTCCCTTCTGTGTTTTCAGGACCAGCAGCCTTTTGCCAATGCTCACAATGTTCTGTCCCGTTCACACTCTCGACCCAACATGCTGAACAAAGTAGAGCATGCTCAGCAGCGCTGGAGGAGGCAGGTCCAGGAACAGAGGAAGTCTGTGTTTGACCGTCATGTTGTTCTCAGTTAAACAGCCCTGCGATCGAGAGTTAGTGGTGGAGCAAAGAAAAACAAATCACTGTGACAGAGCCCTCAATTGATATCACTTCCTTTCTCTCATTTGTGGTTTGTATCTCATCCAGTGTGACACTTCCCAGGTGAACATGGTGAGGAAATGTGAATCTGTAGAGCAGAGGTCCCCGTTAAATATACGATTAAAACTGGGAACTCTTATTTTGTCTGCAGGCAGTACAGGAGATTACAGTGAATTCATTTTTTGCACAATCTTGAATGACCAGTCTTAAATTGCATTTTTCCATAAGCAGAAGTTACTCCCTGCCTGCTGTCTAGTTTGAAGGAGTGCCAAGTCATCAGAGAATTTGCGGTGAATCATCTGATGGGAGTGACTAATAAATATAATAATTAGATCAATATAAATCTTTCAAATGAATATTTTATAACATTCTCTAATTATTTCTGGCCACAGTGTCAGGTGAAGTCCCAGCACTCCAAAGATGGCAAGTCTTTCACATTTACAAGTATGTACTGGCTCTCAGAGTGAAATATCCAGATGTTGGTTAACTGGATAACTAAAGCAGCCTCCTGGCTATAGCTCTGTTAACATGTAGCTGATGGGTACTTTCTTCACCCAAAAACTAATATAACTTTAAACTAATGCTCTCACCACAGGAGAAAGGAAATAGTGCACAATATAAATATTTCAGCCTTCTTTGAAAATGCATGTTTTATAATGAATCTTTTATAAATGTGTTTTGAATCCTTCATTCCTACCATAATGTTTAATGTCTGATAAATCCATCATTTAACGCTCTACATTAAATTTGATATCTCAAAGTAGTGTCATTAACCTCGTTGCAGGAATCGATGCAACCTCTTGGTGATGTCACAGTAATCGTAGCTGTGCTATTGATCCTCGTCTGTTGAAGACCCTCTTGAAGTCAGTGCTCTCTACAACTGCCTGAACTAATCTAATGAAAAGTCTTTTATTATGGCACTTCTATGTGCTTGGTCTAACATCAGTTCCATTATGAAGGTCCTTGTTGTCTATCAGGCAGCATTAGTATGAAAGTGGTGTTATTCTGAGTTCATTCTGTGTGTAGTTGGGCTGTGTACAGACCTATGGAAGTGTTCTTAACTATTGTATATGTTTTTCCTTTGAAATAAATTTATGTAATATTTGGGATTCTTGCATTTGTTGAGATGTCTTTCTGCTTTAATGTAGCTGAAGGCCTAACCAGCTGAACAAACTGCTTACCAGTTTGTATTATTTAAGTCTGCATTTGACATGGACACGATTTCTATAGTTTGATGATGTCATGTCAACATCACTCACCAACACTATGTGAAGTATGCAGATGCACCTTGCAATAAATAACATGGCCTACTCATTACTTTTAAACACACTTTCTCCTGACTAATTTTGCCATGTGTAATATAAATGTACAGGTATACTACCTTGTCTCAGGTTGGTCTTACATTTCTGATCATTTAAATGCAAATTTGCTTAAGAATGTGCAACAACTAAAATAATTAGGGCATTAAAACTAGATTTTGACACATGATTTTTGTTCACTGTGTTGGCAACATTTTTATGATCAATTTGACACTGCCAATGGAAAACATACTCAGTATAATTCCCTTAAAAAAATCTACAAGCATGTTGGCATTAACTCAAAAACGTCTGGAAACTCCCTGGAAATGGGCAGTTAACTCTTCATTAACATCTGTTAACTAAACTAAGACAACTTAAAATAGTCTGCAAATGTTTGATAACCCTCAGTCTCTTCGATTTTATTAAGCAAACTGATCTCCATACAGATGCGTCATCATTTCCTGTGCAGTCCACTTTTCCTTTTTTTCCTCCTCATTGCATCCAGTCATACGGAGGAGACTATTTTCCGCAGAAAATCTGTTTTCAGGCAGTTCAGACAGAAAGCGGCACAGACGCTGTTAAAGAATGGATCACTGAGCAAACACTGCAAGAGCACACACAGACAGGTAAGATGTTTGTTTCGCCTCGTTAAATGTTGTATTTATTGAAATCCACCGACATTTTTTGCCTTTTTAAGTAACTTAAGTATTTGAAGCATCTTCAGAAAGTCCTGTTGATGAAAAAATAAACTTTCTTTGTATGTTATCGTCAGTTGTATTGTTGGGCAGATTGACATTACTGACAGAAAGTTGTTCATACACGCTGACTTTGATTGATGTTGATGCATTTTCTAATCTACTGTATAAATTTAGGGGGAAAAAGTAGTTATTCCAGCTTTAGTGCTGCATTTGCACGAGTTGACCTACAGGGGGCGCCTCAGCCTTTGAATTTGATCCCTCAAGATAAATAATATCTGTTAGACTCATCAAACAGTGTTGATTCACTCACCTGTGTTTACATTTTCCTTCATGTCCCAACAAGTTTGAGTTTAATTTAGACACTTTGCCAAACCCAGCCCACACACACACACACACACACACACACACACACACACACACACACACACACACACACAGACAAAGAAAATCCAGTGTGTGAAACATTACACCATTACGCTACATTTGTCTCCAAGGTTTCTGAGTCAGTAGTCAGACAGATGTAGCTGCTGTGTGGTGGAAAGTTAACATGCCATGAGATAAAGGACTGTCCTTGTGCTAAACAATGGTGCTCAGTAGCACAGTGTGTTATGAAAACTGCATCTGCACTTAATGAAAGCATTTTAGACACAGTAACATGGTGTTACTTGTCATTGAGCGAACTGTGAAACTTCTGGTTTTCTGACAAAAATATTCCATTTCAAATTATTATTTCATCAATCGAAGATTTACCCACTTTGTTACAGATTTTTGTTGATTAAAATCATTTTTTTCTTATTGATTGTTTTTGTATCAATCAGGTTATGGTGCATACTGTAGATAACGTTCCCAGTATTAATAACAACACATGTGTAGCCAACACATACACACAAGGTAGTCCGTATTATTTTCTATCCTCTCCATTTGTCCTAGACTGCAAAATGGTGACTGTACGAAGAATAAAACAGTCAAAACAGGTTTGAAGTGTGCCTGAGGCTGCATATATGAATAATCAAACAGCTGACATTCCTTGTTATTCTCCCTTGGCAAACAGAAACTGTTACATGATTTGAATTTAAGTATTTGAAGAAATGAAGTAGTTGTTAGATCGTATTATTTTCAGCTACTGTGCAGAAGACACTTGCAGCTTATCTTCTTCAGTTTTAAAGAGGAAAGGGTGTCTCTACTTGACAAGTCTTCTCGACAGTACTGTCAAAAGTGTTGACTAGACACGTCAGCCTCAACTTAATCCTGGAGTTGAAGAAGCTGCCTCGGGTCTGTTTCTGAAACCCAATATGGTTGTTAACTGCACCAAATACATTTTCAAATGGGTTCAATATTTCCTTAACTCCTCTCGTCCCCTCGAACCATGTGGACGTGCAGGAGCTGGAAGAAAGAATCTGAGGTGTAGGTGGGAAAATCCCCAAAGATCTGTGAAATAATCCCCTTTGAATGTTTTAGGATTTGGGATTCACGGTGGATCCTTAACAAACACACAAAAGGTTTAGGGATTTTATTTGAGAATATAAACACTCATTCCCTTGTGGCTTTGGCTTTAGCAGGTGTATAGATATGAGAGTTGGAAGACAGACGTAAGATTTACAGCATCCAAGCTCTGGTCACTCCTTAAACTTTCTGTTTATTACGTTTTTGGAGCCTGGCATCATACAGCAGAGCATCCTATCAAAGATGTAACGATGTATGTGTGCAGATGCATGTTATGCTAAGTTTTGTTTGATGCTCCCAAGTCATGCCAGAAGAGGATGTGGCTTTTAATGAGAAATGCAGATGGCTTTGCGATCAATGGAAACAATGAATTCCATGAGAGTACAAACTTTTGGTTTTGTACTTGTAAAACTTCCCACAAAAAGGAGTCACTGGCTCTGTCTTTTGTGCTCAGACGGTGAGGATTTGCAGTGTTTTCAGGAAGGACAGTCTTTTACGAGACCTTGAAAAGGTTTTTAAGTGGGTCTCTGAGAAAAGCTGCACAGTGGCAGAGCTTGTGGGCTTCCTGCTGACTTAATGTGACGAACGGTGATGACGGATGTCTGAGTTTTGTGACTTCCTCTGTTCCCGTGTCTGTTGGGATGATAAGACACCCCAAGAGACTAAAAAAAGAGAGGTTTTATGGACGGGTAGTGATTCCATGTTTGGTGTAAAGATGTTGCAGCAGGAGCATTTAAAAGCTAACCATGTATGGCATAGGATTTAACATTTGATAACATGGTGGATATATTGTTAATAGGAGCCCTTTCACAGTTAATTCTAGCGTGTAACAGTGGAAAAAATAAAGTTTTTTGATACTGAGCTCTCCAGTTCAAATTGATCTTGACTAAACAATCTCCAATCAAGGTCCACTTGCTTGTTCTGGAGCTTTTAACTGTACCACACAGTCCTCGCCAGTAGCAGGAACTGTACATGTGTAAACTATCTATTCTTTGCTGTTGTTTTTTTTCTGTGACAAGGTGTTACTGAGAAATCTAATTTAAGAATTAATCAGATTATAAAAGGTATTAAAAAAATCAGAATTTCTAAGCAGTTCATGTATTGAAACAATAAATGTGTGTTTTAAAAGAGTATCCATTTAATGAGAATGATCCGTTTCATGTAATTCCTACAGAGCAGATACATTTTGTTTTGTTTGTTCTGTGGTGATTTTGATCAGGTTTGATTAACACAGCATACAGTCTGAGATACTTTATGTGAGCTGACATGACAAAGATGCTCTTTGTTATTCACTGAATGCTCCAGAACCACAGCACAGAGAGAGTTAAGTGGTCTAATTTGGTTTGAGTGAACTCAAACCTGGGGGGATATCATATTATGGATGAATATTTTCATTTTTGTGGTCACCTCCAGTTTAGACCTGTGGTTCAGCTCTGAATCACACCCAACCACTTTAGATTTGTTTGGAATAGGTTGAGAGATATCCAACAGTGGAATGTAATACAAGCACATTTGCTAAAGTACTGTACTTAAATAGCAACTTAACACCAGGCTGCATCTCTGGATGGATCTGTGCTGTGTTGCACCTGTAACCACACCCACAAGTGATGTCATAAGGTCCTGGAGTACACCTCAGCATCAATCCTGCAAGTAAGAAGATTTTCAGTGGGTGTTATTAACTGACTACTAAGTGACTTTTTTCTTGTTATTTAGTATTTTTACATTGTGGAATCACTATTTTGACTTAGGGATCCAATAATTTATTCCACCACTAAATATCTGCCAGAATGTATACTATTCAAAATGTGGTCACTGTCACTGCTCTCTAGCTGTGGTGGAATGCAAGTACAGTAAGTACTCTCCATTTACTAAAGCACTGTACTTCAGTACAATTATGAGGTACTTGTACTTTACTTGAATATTTCCATTTAATGCTACTTTATACTGCTATTTCACAACATTTCCAAAGAATGGACCATTCTGCACAATTAGTACTTTTACTTCTGCTAGACTACTAAGTGCATTTCGATGCAAATACTTATGCACTTTACTTTTCTTAAGTTTAATATCTGAATACTTCTTCCACAACCGGTCCCGGGCTGCTTGGTTACACACCCTTGTCTGACAAATGAAAAGACATCTTTGTGTGGCTGTTGGAATATATTCCTGTGGGGCCAAGCAGTGTGGAGGATTTCAGCGTGACATTGTGTTGCAATGCTGGCAAACATGGGCTTCAACCCATCAGGAGCCAGCAGCCCCCTTCAAACTCCTGAATATTCATCCACGCTCCTCGGCCCCACCGTGACAATAAACAAGGGGAGAGGGGCTGAATGCCTGTCTGAGGAGGGCACCAGGGCAGGGGGCCAAATCCAGAGAAAAGTGGGGGGCAAACAACCCGTCTCCACGGTAACAAGTCCTGCCTCCCACTCTGCAGCCGGCTGTGAAAGGGGAGGCAGGAGTTTTTTTTTGTTTTTTTTCTTCCCCTTTTTGTCGGTTTTCGTTGGAAAGACTTAAATCGGAGTTTATTGAGAAGGGCAGGTATCCGGCAAAAAAAATAAAAACAGACAAAGTTTCTCGTGGATGAACGGGATTTACGCGTCGCAAAAGGGGGATTTATCTCAAAATGTCAGCAGCCATGGATGTGGGGAGAAACTCGGAGGTAACGTTAAAAAAAAAAAAAAAAAAAAAAAAGGCTGCTTTTTGAGCTGTTATTGACGAGCTCACACCAGGGGGGTTAGACTTTAAGACAGCGGTAGGAAACCGGTACAAACTACCCAAAAAACAAGGGTCCGGGAAAAAAACCCCGTAAAAGATGTTGCGAAAAAAGTTGCAAGGTGCGTTTAAATGTAGCGTCCTAATCTCCACGTGACCTTATTTGGTCATAGACATGTTTAAGCGATGAAGTGCAGAAAGCGGGCTAAAACAGCACACTGTGGGTTTTTTTCTCAGATGACCCTTTTTGAATGAAGGAAAGTGTCCCAGCGGATTCAGGCTGTAACTCTGTGGATTGTAATTAGACCAAGTTATCGCTTTAACATCCGAAAAAAGTCAAGCAGCTGATAAACAGAAAGTCCTTTTCCTGTTGTGGTTTGGATCTAGAGGGGACACTTTTCCTTTTTGTTCAGGGAGATAAAACAACACAAAACAACATATGTGACTTTTTTAATTGCGTGCTGTGTGTTTTGTCTTACATGCTTTTGGTCATAGTTTATACAGATTTCACTGCAAGGTTGTGCACATTATGTTTTCTTTGTAAATGCTGTATGGACTGTAGGCCTACACAGTACAGACACGTATAGGCTACTGTGTATGACATTCTATACATGTCATGAACAAAACAGTAAAGGTTTATTATAATAATCTAAAAACAGGATTCATATCAGTGTTGTACTTTCTTCCCCACAACATACTCCTGCCTTGTTAGTTAGTTAGTAAGGGGGCTATCATTTTGACCTAAGTGGATTTTTTTATGAAAATGTTAAACCTGGTCGGCGATTACAATACAATTTATTGCAAATATAGTATAGGTCATGGGCTAAGCTAAAAGAGACATTTGGGGTGGATATGGATCCAGGATTCTTTAGAATAGTCTTCTTAGACTGAAAGATGTGCCAAAATTTTCTCCACTTTCTTATGACTTTGTGCAATTACTTGGATTCAACTCATCCAATTATTAAAGCATTAACACATTCTCATCTTTGGAGCAACTAAGGCATTCTCTCACTGAGTGGTTTTTAGATATGGGAAGCTTTGCTGCGTCTATCATGAATGTGAGTTTTCTTTACAGATTACAACTTAAATCCTGAGGATCTTATCTTATACACTGTAATTCAAACCCTAGAGACATGACTGGCTTTCTTTAGCTCTCTTTTTTTCTTTAAACTCTCTCTGTTGTGGAGATCAAACAATGACCTTCCCCTCTCACTGGACGGGACTGTCAACACAAAGCTATTGAGGAAATTCTTCTCTGTTCTTCTTTCAGTTAAACAGTAGTGAGTCCTGCCAATCACCGCTTTTAAATGGACTCAGCATTATAATGAAAGTGATTTTAACTATCCATCCAGATAGTTTTGGTGGGACTGGTGGGGTGTGATTTGCTAAGGATCTTCAAAACGTAACAACAATGTCTCTTTGCACATAGAATCCCAATAGAACCATTTAAATCTCTTAATTCGACATTTTGTTGTGAACAGTGCGTCTGCTTATGTACTAGGGAAAAGTATCTCTCAATGACATTTTCTGCAGCAACATGGAGTGCGTGGATTTTTACGAGTAACTAAGCTTTCATACTTATAAAGAGACGTTGCTGTTGCGTTTATGCACATGTAACACGATGCCATTTGGTGTTTTGTATGATGACATTCAACATGTCAGTTTTGTGTTTTGGAGTGAACTGTCCCTTCAAAGATGTGTGATTGATGTGTGCAAGACATGTCAGTATAATATATAACATCCAGTATGAAGTTCATGGACCATTTATTTAAATGAAACTGTTAGAGGACAGGGTAAATCAGTACCTTTCTATAATTTAAGCAGCCTTTACATCATTGTAGTGATGGAAGAGAGCTGGTTAAATAGAAGTGTTTTTTCTTGATATCCTGATAGGTCTTTGTTAAGTTGTACTCACATGCTACATGAAATGATCTCTACAATATGGGCTGCCAGTTTCAAGAATACTGCTGGATATTTTGGTGTAACCCTGATTCACATAAGTAGATAGAAATTCACACATCCTTCCTCTTTTCATAAGTTAACTTTTTAGACTTGCAGCTGGACGGTCAGTGTTTTTTTAAATATTTTATTGAGGTGGTTCTTGGAGAATGCTTGTTGTTCATCAGTACTTTACTTTACACTAATTCACTTAATACATGACTGATTGTTGCTTAGTGTACAGAGTCTGATACTGTTTGCCATAGAACATAACTCTGAAAAGCAAGCACATTTCTCAGTTGAGAATTGTTCAGGTCACAAGACCATCTCTCTTAACTTGAACCCCAAAGCTTAACTGATGCTATCATCCACTGAGTAAGAATGCTTCTTTACATAAGAAAATGTACTTTCACTTGACCTCAATGACACGTCCATCCTGATGTTCAGTTATATATGTAACTTAAGTGCCCGGCTGTAGTATTTGTAACTTGTATTGCAGCACAGCTGGAAGTCGGTCTCAAATTCTATTAAACCTGTGACAGGTTGGTCTGTTTTTGTGTTACAGAAATGACAGAAAAGAGATGTCTGTTGTGTTGCTGTTTTGGTCTTTTTTTTCTTGATAGACATGTTTGTCCCTGTGTGCTGATGAGAATATGAGAGGCTGTCTCGTAGTTTGCCCTGCTGTCTGCCTGTTTAAGATACTGTTGATCACTTGCATGACGACACTGATGCATCTCTGATTTATAATCCTAGGATTACAGCCTCTGACTTTGCTTCGACACTTGTTGCTGTAGGTAATACTTTACACTTTCACTGGGTTTGCTCAATGCAGGTGGCATCTCTTTATTGACTCTCATTTAGGTTTTCAGTTTTCTAATAAGTGCCCTGCAGCCACAGTGCAATCTAACATAATCTCACATAATAACCAGATCATCTAATAGAAGGTATTTCATTATCTAATGTTGTCATCATGTACATGACGGTTCCCTTTTTCAGATCACTTACCAGTTATCTTAATTCATTCACTGACTTCTTTGTCAAGCGTAGTAATGCAAAGGTGAGCACTGGAAGCCAGAGAGCAGTCTAAAGTGAGTTTCCAATCGTTTGTTTTTCTAAGCTATTAAACTTTGTGCTTCAGCAAGTCTGAATAACATTATGGGTCATTAGGTAAAGATCACCTTTATGGTCAAAAGAAACCAATGGCGACTGCTGGGAAGACCTCGGTGGAAAAGTTTATAAAGAGAGGTTTAGCAAAAATAATGATTGAGCAGATTTTTGAATACGTGATGACAATGCAGGTCTTCCTCCCACGTCTGTATTTTCTTGCAATGTCTTCAGAATATTTGCAACAGTTGTTTATGGAAAAACACACTGGCTCTGTTCGTTTTGGCTGATTTCTTAAAAAAATGTTGAACATCCTATTTAAGGACAAAAATCAAGTCTTATCTTAATATTTAACCTACTTGAAGCTGATAAACATTGACAAATATGCTCATAGTAGAGAAAATAAGCAACAACACAGGTGATGTACAAATGATCATTATTTTTGTCGGCTCGGTTGAAATCTTGACTTTGTGACAGAAGCAAACAGGAATACATCTTATCTACTTAACGTCCTTAGAAAAGTCAAAGACTGTGTGTCAGAGGTCAGCTCTGTGACACAAACTCTAGCACCCCTGCTGCAACTCAGATGGATTTAAGCCTGTTTTCCACATGCCTGCCTCTGCAGCTGTGCATGCTCATATCTAGGTTACACAGAAGGGTTTTTCCTCTTTTCCACCAAGTGAAAAATATGCCGGGATCACTCCGAAAAAAAGCTGAAGTAGCTTAAAAACAAGATAAAAAAAGATTCCAGGAATTGGTTCCACCTGGTCAATTGAACTATATAGTGGCAGCACGGCGAGCTTTGTGGTAGAGTATGGGGGTAATTATATAGGTACAGCTATGTGCACCAACCTTGGTGGTTTCTTTTACATAGAGACATACTGAGGCTGCCAGAGCCTTAAACTGCTATCCAGAGTCAGCTAGTTATGTAAAGAAAATACATCCAGACTGTGATATACATCAATCTTTTAGTTTCAGCTGAGAGGTTCTGCCTTTCCATTATGTTTGTCCTGCAATACAAGGTTGTTTGTTTGTGTGTACACCTCTCATGTACAGCTCGTAGTGTCTTGTGAATGCTTTCATGCAGACTGAATTATTGAGTATCAAAAGCTTTGATTCCCTTCGACCAGGATATTTCTGCAACTCCCACAATGCTTTGTTTAACATACCAGCTCAAGTCTCTTTTTGTCTGTAGTGGACACAACGGGTCTTTCTGCAGATATTGAAACAATGGCATGTATCAGTGTGTGGGCTCCTGCCTGCCAGTGAGTTGTGACGTCTGGAAAGAGTTGAGAATTTGCAGCAGTTTTCACCCCTCTTTTCTCCGTTGCTTCTTGGCTGACTGTAAGCTCAGCTGTGGTTCTTAGAAACCTTGAAGTCAGGTTGCTGATCAGCAGAAAATGAGGACCAGGTCAGCCAGAAAAGCAAAGTAGGAAGAGAGAGAAGAAGACTTTATCAGACTCTGTTTATGGACACTTGTGTCTGCTACTGCATAATTCAGGATAAACAAAGATCTCCAACTGAACCCAGCCGCAGGTTAATAAAAGTTATGACGTCATAAAACTCTTTCATGAAACTGTGCAGTGCTCTCATAGTCTGAACATACAGTGCCAGGTGCTGAGGGAGCACATATTTGAGTGTAGTCTTTGTTGAATGAAAAACAAGCTCTTGGCATCAGGTCCAGGTGTTTCTGCCCCTCTCCTCTGCTTTCTTTCACCCTCTGAAAACATTCTTTAATATTTCGAATGCAGCCGCAGCTCTGATGGATAGGGAACATATTACTACATTCCTGCAGGTAGTTAAGAGAAATGTGTATCGGACGATCCGTCATATTTGACACGGCCAATGACGTGTGGACTCTCATTTGAAAGATATTCTACTTGCAAGTCTAGTCTCTTTCATACACACACATACACGCACACGCACGCACGCACACACACACACAGCTGATAAGAGACTTACTTTTTAACCACGTCTCCCTCTCAAGGACGTATTGAACACAAAGGGCTCTTTTATTCCAGCCTAGATAGTCTAAAGGAGACCCATTCATTTCTTGAATATGCTCTTGTTGCTGAGAAACACATGCGTCATAGATATGCCTCTCATGTAATCAATTAGTACTTCCCATGTATTAACATGACGAAACCAGGAAAAAAATCCTGCCATTACGTCATTAAGATGAAGGCAATGAATATCCTAATGCAGTCTGGCTTTTGGGATTTGTTATTATGTCATGGCCAAAGACTGACTCATGGATGCCTCATCTCTGTGGTTTGAGTTTGAAGTAATGGCAGTAACTGCTACATGTATAGGGATAAAGGGTAAGAGACAACTTGTAACTTCTCAGAGGCTAAATCTCTTGTTTGACAAAGTAGTAGAGAAGAAGTAGTCAAGCTACAGTCTAATAGCCTGTAGTCCTTTTTTCTGTCCTGGTTGTTCAGTAACATTTTCAATGCAGATCATCAACAATGAGGTAAAACAACCACCCTGTTATATGTACGTAAATCTGCTCCGATAAATAGTTTTATGAGCATTTAGCAGCCAAAGAGTCAGATATTTCCCTCAGGAGTTGGTGGGGACCGAATTTATATTTGAAAACAAAATCATCAGTAGGTCACAAACATTTACCACCATTAATTGTCAAGGTTGTCATTAAGACACTGAAGCAATTGAAGCGGTTGACTTCCCACTTTTTACCGTTGGCTCTGACGTCTCAAGAGAAAATTTGTCTTGAATCTGGTTGAATGCACTTTAAAGGTACTCTAGGGCTTTCTTAGAAGTGGTTGTTTACAGCCTGTGATTTTGTGTAGCGAGATGGTATCAGACCTCAGGAAGTCAGTTAGCTAACGCCTTGGTGTTTACACTGCAAAGTCCGTCTTGGGCCTCTGTGAGCCATTTCTGTGATTGTAGCTTTCTCAGTCCCCCCCCAAAAAAAATAAAAGGATGAATTCTTACAAATAAACATTGCCTAATATAACTAAGTGTGTAGAGTGGACACAATTTAAAACAATTTCATTTCTTAAGCTCCTGGCAGCTGATTGTAGTTTTTCTCTACTCTTTCCTTTAAGGTGTAACAAATTGAAGCTTTATGTTTTCAATCAAATGAGAATATTGAATTTCACTTCCAAAAACATCCCAAATTTTTCCAGCAGGTTGTAATCAGAAATAATATTTTACATAACTGCCAGTGTGTCTGAACTTTATGTAAGCAGAATATTTCCATTTGGTTTATTTTGGAGTAATATGACATTTCTGTCTCAATTTCCCTTCCAGAATGATTTCTTTTGTTTTATTATGCAATCATGGATACATTATTTAGCCATTTTTTTCCCATTTGACAAACCAAAGAGGTTTTTTTCACAGGACAAACTGATGGCAATCGGTATTGTTTCTCCTAAATGTGACTGTGGCTCTTAGATTAATAGAAGTGTTGTTATTGTATATATGAAACATTATATATACATATTATATATATGGAACAAATGTCATGTTGCTTGTTGAGTAGCTCTCCATCTCCGTCACCTACACACTTGACACACTGGTTAATGTATGTCTGTACACATTTATGTTTAATTACTGAAGTACTGTCTGCATCACAGATTATATAGGGTCCTACTGCTCTTGTCATATTCAGTTTTCTGTAAAAATGCACTTTGAGTGTATTATTTTTCATGGAGAGTAGTAAACAGGACAGGACAACATAGTTCTTTGATGAAAATAATGATGCATGGCCCGTCCTCTTAGCACAATCCACAGCTTCAGGAAATAGCTGACAGCAGGAATGCTCCCTCTCTCTCCTCATCTGTCTCTATAGGACTCAACCCAACTACTGGTTGGCTGGCTTCTTCATACAACAACTTCCTGTAAACAAGCCATGCTGCCAAACACCCTCCCATCCTCCACCTCTAATCTCTAGGGATCTCCATTTGACCTCTTTATGCACCAGAACATTCCCTTTGAGCCTTTTTTGAAAAGTGTATTTCAGGGGCAATGGTCAACTATTTGAACTAACTGCTGGTCTAATTTGAGATTAAGTCCAGGAAATGTTTATTATAAGGAAGATGTCTTAACTGTTTTTCCTG
Source organism: Anoplopoma fimbria (assembly GCF_027596085.1). Taxonomy (NCBI): domain Eukaryota; kingdom Metazoa; phylum Chordata; class Actinopteri; order Perciformes; family Anoplopomatidae; genus Anoplopoma; species Anoplopoma fimbria. Next base: position 19,325,705 of record NC_072450.1, read on the forward strand.
CTGTTCTTGGACTTTTCTTCGTGTTAAATAAAGCATGTTAAATACAACGGATCCACAGTCCATAAGTTAAAACAACGAGCATGTGTGAAAGCATGCTTTAAGCAGTTCCCAGCAATAGTGTTTAGCACTATCAACATATTTCCATTCACCTCCATTATATCGAGGTAGAAGCAAAAAATCCTCGAGCAAATAAAACCTTAACTATCTGCACGGCTAGATATTAAATCTAGACCAATAAATCGTCCGGGCTAATATATCGATCAAGATATTAGCTTATATGTCTGCGTACATGTCGATCGATGTGTAAGAAGAAATCACATTACAGAAATGCCAAAGATATGACTGCGGTAATTTATTACATAGTTTGTCCATCAGAGAGTACGGACAAGTTTATTTACTTCGTATTTCTTAAGTGCCACAGTTAGTAAGTATTGTGGACACGTGTTTGTTTATGTTGTCACTTTATGAAAAAACAAAGACTATCGGGCAATATTGGTATCTGATGTTATGAACTCTTAAATATCAGTATCAGCCTCCATATTTCAGTATGGTCAGGCTGTACTTAATATCAATGGAATTTGTTAATTGACCCTTTAATGAGACTATTACCAGTCTCGGATATCCGCAGCTGCTTTTAGACTGTATAAAAAGAGTTAATTATCTGCAGCCACCTGGAGGCAGCAGATCGGCAGCTTCTGAAATTGAATGAAACATGAATTGCAGTGCCAGACAAACTGGGATCCATGGAGGTGACCTTGATTAAGTCATGCACAACAAACATCAGGGAGCTGCAGTATAACTACTAAACCTTAATGTCTCTGCACACATCCAACTGGTCACTGGTGACTAAACTTTTCTACAAGATAAATGCCATTAATCACCTGGCTGCTACCCAGAGAATCCTTTAATTCTCTCCAAATGTCCTATATGGCTACGATCCAAATCTTGTTTAAATATTGTCAGCTGAGCCGTTTCAGTGGCAGCGATGTAGTTCTGTGTTCTCTGATGTGAAAATAGACGTGTTTTAAGTGGAGCAGAAGCTTTGCCTGAAGAATGAGAGTTTCTCTGGCAACACATTGTCTACATGCTGTGTTGGTTATAACACTTTGTGAAAATTCGCCTGCAATGTTAACACTGGAGATTGAACATGGCATCTGTGGTGAAGTGGAGAGCTCTGCAGGATTTTTTATAAGCTTGCTTTATGAAGAAAGTTGTCAAGCTCAACAACTACCTTCTTCCCCACTCTCGTGTTAATTTGTGATTGAGAAAAAGGTCAACTATAGGGTTAAGAGTGTTAAAAGTTGTGTCAAGTCAAGCTAATATCAGTTATAGGGTAATAGTGATCGAGGCCATGATTCATATAAAAATCTGATTGTTATTGTTAGAACCTGTGTTTATAGTTTCATGCCAAAGCTAAGCAGCTGTGGTCTTACAGGAATGTTGGCCATTTTGTGTTCAATGTGGCACTAGATTTAATTCCATATGCTCATGACAGGATTGGATCATTTTATGTCTCTACTAAGTCCATTTCCATTAAATATTTTAGTAATAGTCTTAATTTCTAATAACACCCAAACGACCTTAGAGGTGTTTTAGTTAACAGTACGAGTTCATGTTTATTTACTTATTGAATGCTGCAGCTGTTTTAATGTCTCACATCCTTGTGTTTGTCCATCAGGTGAGTGGGCGGTTTGCAGACAAACATGACTGCCAACAAGGGTTCGAAGGCCGTGCCGCGAGCAGGAGGGGGTAAAGCTCCCCGGGACGTCCCCGACAGGTCAGTGACATCTGGGACATCAGGGGTGGGCTGGTTAATTTGCACGTTGATGTCACATGGTTTCAGAGCATCCTGACTGAAGGAGAAACAAGAGCTCTACTCAAAATCAGTTCATTCATTTTCAACCACATCTATCTCATCGATGATCAATCTGTAGTAGTTTTCTCTTTTTTTCGCTCGTGGGAAAGAATGGCTGATGATAGTCTTTCATGAGAAGTCTACCAAAGCTTTGGCAAGTACGATCCTGTATCCTGGACAAGGGCCCCGTCCAACTCTGTACTGTGAGTAGTGAGCTGAAGCTTGTGTTAGCATGTTGAGAGCTGACAGTGTCCTGCTGGGAGAGAAAAACAAACTTTGGGAATGATATGTGATATGGAGACTATTCGTTCCTACAATTTATCATCCTGTCCATTTTCTTTAACCACAAAACGTGTTCTTAGGAACAGGCAGACTGTTCTCATCTCACATACAGTAGTTACACATGATCATTGTACTTCACAGCGGTGAAATGTAGTCTGTGTTCACACTGTCGCAGCACCTTGTGACAGTCTGATGGCTGAATTTGAGTAAGACAATTGCTAGAAAAGGTGCTGTTTATCCAAATTCTAATATATAATGAGGCTACTATTTGACTGGCAGGTTTTTTTATTCTTATCAAATATTTTGTCCTGATGAGGGAGTGGAAACACACAGCAATGTTTTACACTTCGCAAAACATAACTGGAAGTGGCAATTTGCACAAATGTTAATCATAATGTAAATATTAGGATTTAGATAAAATGCCATTCATTTGCTGGTAAATGTGCACGTTCACCACTATTCCCCAGGTAAACATGGAGAATGAAAATGTGTGGAAAACAATAATCACTCTAGCACAAATCTCTCTCATCCTGCTGACTGCATTACTCTAATATGATAACTGTGCATTTAACCTCAGCCTCTTTTGATAAATGTAATTGTCATAGTAGTAAAGCCTTATTAACAGCTTGCTGTCCTCATGGGCTCATGTTACCCTAGATTCTTACAGATCACAAAGATGCTTTGCAGCTCCTGTGTTTTAACAAAGGAAGATAAATGAGTGGTTAGTGCTAAACAATGCATTCCCCTTAACTATAAGATCAACCAGGGAGGAGTTTCAAGGACAAGGACAAGGACATCTATTACAAACTGTTTAGCCTCAAGTGGCACACATGGCAATATGCAGTAACATGGTGGAGAAAATACATACAAAACAAAACGAAAAAAACGAGGGTGTGATCTTCTTTGATGGAATAATTTAAATTAATTCCCTGCACCTAAAAGATTGAGGTAACTATAAAAGGAACCCAGAAAGGGCCTTTAGTAAAACAAAACATGCTGACAAGGCAGTGAGAGAGACTCGTGCTACTGTGATTGGTGTTCTATACACCCAGAAATGAACAGTTACTGAATTTATACTATTTACTGATATGCAAGCAAATAAAACCCCCAAAACTCTTGATTTAAATGTGTTAGAGTTTTATCTGTGATAATGCATAAGTGAGCACTGATGGACTAAAAAGTTAACATTTGTTGAACTACAATGGTAGAAATGCTATTTGTGTGAGCAGTCCGCTCCTCCATCCTGGTCAGTAACAGGAAGTGGCCTGTGGTTAGCATGCCCTGCAAGCCTGAGTGAAAGCCAGAGGCCAGGTTGTGACTGGCATCTCTTTGTACTGTACTGTATGTGTGGCTGGACTTTTTTTTCACAAGCGTGATCCAGACCACCAGAACCACTAGAAGTCCCCAAGCCCTAAATAGACAATAGGTCTTCATATTTCCATGTACTTTACAGCATGAGGAATAATCCTATGAGACCATAATATTTTTAAATCTGTATTATTTGGTGACTTTACTTTTGAGGTTGATTTAAATCTGCGCAATTTAAACAAATAAACGATACCATATTCAAGTACAGTGATAGAAATTACACAAAAACGAAATAATATATTACAAAAGAAACATGCAATTTACTATATTTGAGAAACGTCACCAAGTCATCGTATATTATCGGTCTACAAGTTTCAAAGTCACTTAAAGTCACTATATACTCAATATAAATATATTTTCTGCTACATTATCTGTTTTATTGCTTGTTTACTCTCACATTGGTGAAAACATGTTTTGAGCTTGGAGACAGCGATGAATCCTCCCGTTGTTTCACCCTTAGAGGCCATCAAACCAAAGAGCAAAAATGTTAATTGCTGTCATTAACTCAATACGTTGTACTGTTACTGGCATTAGAGTAGTATTACTGAGTGTTTGGTCTGGTTGCTACTAAAACATTCCCATTGATACTTAGCTTCAGAAACTCCGCTCCTTCTCTGGCCAAACTTCTTGGCAGAAGTTGAGTTTGGAGTTTTAGCAGCTAACAAGTCCGATGTTAATGTGCCAGACATTTTCTCATAGCTCCTTGCTGAAGCACTGCAACATGTCTTATGTTTGACAGCGGATTAATATCAGAGTACTCAAAAAGTATTTTCTACATAGGGTCTGTTTGCTTTATTGTTGGTTTCAATTTTATAAGTCTGATAGACATTATGCCTGCTGAAGCTCAATTTGGTTTATTTTACATGTATAATTTGAGTAAGGTTGTCATCAGAGATGTTTGAAAACAAACCTAAATTCCAAGAATACAGTATTTTCTCAGGAAAAACTGCTCATGAGACAAACACGGCAGGTTTAATGAAGAGAAAAGCCTTTTGTTTAAGCCTCCACGTTTAGGAGATGAGCAGTCTAAAAACACACAGACATAGTTTATAACACATTATAATGTTATTGTGATCGGATATTTCTTATCTTTAATTAAGTTAATAATAATAAATGTGATTGGAGGCAGGCACACAGTTGTTGTTTTTATAGGAGAAGTTATTTTCAGTGAGATATTAGTTCAGTATCCAAAGTATCACGTGTTAAATATCAATTTATTTGACTTCAGAATACTACAAACCGGCAGTAAAAGTTTAAAGACATGAGTCGTCGTCTCAAAATCTCGCAATTTCAGGGGAAGTCAGATAAGATTCATTCGTCATGCTTGCAGCTTGCCGGTTCCTAGCTGTTGTAAAAAGTCTCCCTTCCCTGGAGGCGGAGGAATGAAACCAGGGAAGGGCAGGTAGGTGAGAAGGGAGATCTGTCCTAACCTGCATTGTTGGATCACAGTCCGCAGCCCTCAGCTTCCTCCTCCCATAAGGCTTGTTATTCTAACCATGGCTGTGACATCAGATCTCCCAACGCTTCACTTTCGCAAGACTTAGCCAGCTTCCAAGTCGTGACAAGGTTCCTGAAAGATTATGAGTAGTAAGGTGTCATGGACGGGGAAACTTTCTCTCTTTGGCAATCTTAAGGAAAGTAGCAGCCTGAGAAAGCATGTGTGTGTGTGTGTGGTACAGTCAGCAGTGAGCGTGGGACAACTGTAGCACCGAGTATCACTGTAGAAAAAGGCTGCGCGGATTAGAGAGGAGTAGTGAGACTTTCACAGGTAAGGTCGCTGTAATAAATCTGGCTTGACACACTGGTTTATTTTTTTTATTTTTTTTATTATGTGGAAAAATCCAAATTGGCATTTTAATGTAGCCTGTATTTCCTTTGGCCTTTATTTCATTCTCATGCTGCCAAAGACAGAATACTTTCCTGTGTTTTTTCTTAATAAGTGGCTCAAGTTTTCCTTTTTGTCTTTGATCTTTTAAAAGTAATTCAGATTTTTTTGCTGATTCCTGACAGTTTTCCTCATCTGTTCACCACCGAGTTTCTGGTACTTTTCATGCTGCAGGGTTGAGTGGCTTTGTTTTTTGTTTTATTATCTTTTTATCATTTCAATGTTTACAATGTTTGATTACGCCTTTCTCTGTTTCTTTACAGGTGCCAGTCTACATCACCGTGTCCTGTACTCGCTGCCAGTCAGGGGCAGAGCCAGCAGCCTGTCCTTAGCGACGGTGAAAGCTCTGGGAAGCAGAGCAGGTACGTCAGGACTGACGGCAGGTTCCTCGTACGTGCTGGCTGGAAAAGCAAGGCCGCTACCTTGTACAGCGGTGCATCTCTCTCTGGTGACACCGACTTCCAAGGCCGCCTCACCAAGTCAAAGAGCATCAGCTGCCTGGATAACAGGCTCTCCATCTACAAGCCTCAGGCTCAAACCAAGGAAAGTCAAGGCGTCCAGGAGCAACAAGGGGAACCCTCTCCGGGAGATGGACTAAACGGCAGGCCCCTGAGTTGGAGCACACTCTCACTGGGACCTTCCTCTAACCAAAGCCACAAGCGCACTCTCTCTCTCACCCGCTCGGGAGCAGGTGCTCCCCCCATCACAATCCGCAAAAAGATCACAGAATGGGAGTGCCGAAAGGTGGCTCTGCCTAGGATGAGCTTGTGTCTAGATAAAAGAGGAGGAGAGCGTGTAGGGGGCAGTGAGGGCTGCCCCAGCCTGCTCTCTTCTCCCTGTAGCGAGAAAACGTTTGACTTTAAGGGCGTTCGCAGGATGAGCACAGCTTTCTCAGAATGCTCCTACACAGAGGAAGAGGAAGGGGTCTCCGACAAAGACGGCCTAGGCCGCTTCCAGAAAAGGATAGGGAAGACAGAGTCCTCATTTGTACGTTCCCTGTCTGCTCGGAAAGAGACGTCAGCGGTTCTCAACAGGATACAAAAGATAGAGCAAGCCCTGAAGGAGAATCCCAGCCCATCCCCTCCACGATATCTGAGTAATTGCTATGCTCCCGACAAGACAAGACAAAAGTCTTTTGTGATAGGCGACGACTTGGACAGTACTTGCACCAGTAAGCGCAGCAGCATTTGCTCAGTGGCCACAGAACCAGATGCCGTTTTGGTGCCTGATAAGCTCTCTAAACTCAGACAAAGGTTTAGTGTGAGCTCTGTCAGGTCCGAGAGCCCAGAACCACCGGGCCCACAGACCTCTGTCGGCACACCAGTGAACCCCTTACCTAAACCAAAACGCACTTTTGAGTACGACGCCAAACGGGACCAGAAGGGCGTGTCGCCGGCCAATGGACTACCTCCAAACAGAGACCCTGAGTCTCCCCCGCCGCTGCCCTTGACCCCTGCACCCAGCGTGACCCGAATGGTAAAGACAGAGGGGAGTACCCCGGTGAGACCACAGGACAGGTGAGAATATCAGTGTGCTTAAATCTAAAGACGGATTATCTGTGAAACTCGATGTAAAATTCAATGTATTATTATATGTATCCTTACTGGGTGTGAAGAATTTGTTAGATACCTTATCTTGACAGAATTTGGATCACAGGCCAAATGTTTCTTTTGTTGGTGTTGTAAATCACTGATTAGTCTGTCTGATTGTGGTGTTAGAGTGATCGACTCTGATATCTTTTTTTAGTAAGGATTTGAAGTGGAGATCAGTTGTTATGTTTCCCAGAAGACCACTGAATAATAAAGATTGTTTTGTTCTGTTATAGCATTGATTTCTCAACTCAATTTCCTAATTTAATCAGACTGAATATAGGTTTATTATGAGGTAAAAGCCTACAGGAAATCATAAAAGCAGCTCATAAACTAACTGATTTATTGTACAGGCTATTTGAAATATCGGATTCGTTTTGGTCCATAAAAAGATTTGGCAATTTAAACACACTCCTAGCAAATCCACACTATATTCTTAGTCAAAAATATGTTTACTCGTAATCTGACTGTTACTGAATATACTCTATGAATTACCTATAGAAACCAGAGAAACACTGGATTATTGTGCCTATTTGATCCTTGAATATTAAGTGATCTTGATTCCTGTAGTTGTTCTTAACTTAAAGCTCTCAGGCTCAGCTGACTCAGTTTGAGGGTGGGGCATTTCCAGATTGCCCCTTTTGTGAAATGAGGATGAAATCCTGAAATGTTCGTCCCTTGGACTCTGTGTTTAACATTCCTGTGGCTCTAGCAATTTCAGACCAAGCTTAAAAGCCACACGCTGTTGATGGCGCGACGTGACCATACTGTAGATCCCTGCACTAATGTAGCAAAGACGATATGTGACGTGAACCTTATACTGTGCAGAGAACTCTCAGCAATAGTAAGATATCTGCATGTTTACTTGTGACTTATCAGGAAGTTCCTTGTGATTGGAGGCACATATCGATTCCTGGTATTTCTGATTTTGTGTGTTTTTATAATCAGAGATTCATTACTTAATTTTTTTTTAAGGGATAAGACAAAGCTGTTGACTTTTGCTGCTTCTAGTTGGCAAGTGGACTAAGAAATTAAACTGGCCGTCTAGGCTATTTTTAATGCCATCTGGACTTCTTCTGTTTACTCTAATCTGTCTCCACTTTCTTAACATCTTTCCCCATCATGGTCTGTTTTGACTTCCTTCATTTCTTCCCAGAGAGTCGTGTGAGTCGGAGGATGCTACGAGTAGTCTGCCGTCTTCATATCCGTCCTCACCTACAGAGAATGGAACACTAACCACAGGCACACGGAGTCGACCCAATTCCAAAAGCACTTTAGAGGAGAATGCCTATGAGGACATAGTAGGTAAGCTTTAAAAACAGAAGAAGGGACCTTTATGTCACTTGGATCTCTTGCTGGTTTTCTGTCTGAACTGGGTCACTCTTGGATATAGATTAGAGCTGAAATGATGAATTGATTAGTCAACCAACAGAAAATGTATTTATTTATAACAACTTGTTTTGTTAATCAATTAATGGTATAAGTCACCACTTTTATGTAAAATGACTCTTTCTGGTTTTGGCTTCTGGAATGTGAACTTTTGCTGGTTTTCTTAGTGTTGTATGATAGAAAACTGAATATGTTTGCGTTTTGAACACTTGGTTGGACAACTTGGCATTCGAATATATCAACTTGGGCTTTGGGAAATTATTTTAATTATCAAGAAAATAATCGTCAGATTAATTGATGATGAAAAAAACAAGTTGGTTGCAGCCCTTTTACAGTTTAATGCAACTCATACCTACAAAATCGTGTGATTTGAGACAAATGTTATATGCAGTGAGGGATCACAAAAATGACATGCATAGATTAAAAAGTATTGAAAGAAAAGAAAATATGTGGTAGTTTGTGTTTAGAACCTTCAAAGAGTAAATGCATACATTATATGGTTTTAAAATGCAACAGTGGCCTAAAGAGAGAGTAGTCAGATGGTTTAGTGAAAGCGATAGTCCCATGCTACATGGCCTGATGTAATAAGATTTTAGGGTAGCTCCTCCTCCTTCATCTGCCTCTTGTAGACACTCAGCCGGAGCATAGGATTATTGTATAACGTGTGGTTGTATTGGTTGTATTTTAATGTAAAGATTGTCTGGTTATGTACATGTTTCCAACGAGAATCCAGTTGTTGTATTTTGAGTTTCGGTAGGATGACGATCTACGAGTGGTCCACACCTGTCGTAGTAGTCATGTGCAATTAGGCTGCTATTATCCAAGCATAAGAATTTCACTAATGGATTGCATATTTACCTAGTTATAATCACTTTGCTTCAAAATTCCAATTTACATGTCATTAGATAATTCTGTTGACATTATCCTGTTTGACTTGACTACAATATCAGAGTTGAATATGCTAATTTACTTTTCTCATGAATGCACGCTCATTTGCGCACAGGTGGCATTCATCATTTTTACGCTGGTCATTTACAGTTATCTAAAGTAAGGTGCATTTGCTGAATCTAACGTAGCACCCTCATACAAAGCCCCAATACAAGATTTTTTTTTTAAAATAAATAGTTATCAGTAATAGTCACAATTGTGCAGCAGTAGGACAAAACTCACGGTAGAGAAAATCTATAATTTTGTTGCTAAGTTTTGTTAGTAGTGCATCATCCTCTCACACTCTCACAACCTTGCAAGCGACACGTTGTGTATCTCACTGTACACAATAACCACTGAGATAATGTGTGTATAAAGTGCTGTAGGAGCCAAATTCCTTTCCACTAGCAAAGAACCCCAAGCCTTCTGCCCATTCAAATTGCCACTTCCCGCAGTGCATACTTAATTAGGTGGAAATGTGTGTCAGTGTGAGTAAAGTCTCATGATGAAGCTTGGATTTCAGATTCAACGACAAGTTTCACACTATTTTGCAGTATTTTTTCATGATAAATGCTCAGTGACCAAATAAGGGCTTTAAATGCAAGTATTACCATGTTAAATGGTATTTCTACAAGTAGCCACATTTATTTAAAACCTTTTTTTAAGCTAAGGATGTGCAGTAGTCTCGGTGAGTATAAGGGCATGACTGCTTTTCATGTGAATTCTAACAAAGTCCCCTATTGTTCATCCAGCACTGCAAGTTTTCAGTTTTCAGTTTGGTGACGCAACTTTTGCTAATCTCTTTATGATCATGACAAAGACATTGTCTCTCAGTATGTTTTGAAATTGCTCCAGCTGTTTCCAACAAAGCGTTCAAGCTGGTGTCGTAATTGAGGAGAACTGGGGTTTCCACTAACACTGCTCAGTGGTTTTTAGGTCAGATGATCCATGTGAGAAGCAGCCACAGCTGTAAATGAGCCATGGTTCTGTCCCTCTATGCCCCTATTTTAACTAGAATTTCATGAAGTCCCCCACACATTTTTCCCATGACATCTTGGAGCCACTTTGATAGGACATTCACTCACACCTATTGGGTTTTTGGTCACCTGTGCCTACTGCCAGATGTTTACCTTAGGAGTGCAAGTCATTGCAAGAGTGCAACACATGCTACAGTGTTACTACAATTGAATGATGGATTGAGATATTAGGGGACTGTTTTAAGTGCTTTTGACTAGTGGAGTTGATAAATGGAGTGCCAATGAGTGATCTGTTTGCAGGCAGATGAATCACACCCTGTGCTAACACTGTGATTCAGCTGTCTGTCTCATAGAGTCACGCTCTTGTTCAAAGTTTCATCGTTCTGTTACCTTCGCTGACGTAGTTTGCCCAAGTGGTGTCTGCGCTCACTCTTGTGAATAAGTCTGGGAAACTGTCTGGTAGATGTTGTGAGAGATTCAGATTTGATTTAGTTTACACCTAGACAGTTACAGACTCACTTGGACCTATGATTTTGTTATTCTTTGGTGTAGAACATGTCATGTGCATTCTCCTACGTACTTTCTCCAGTGTGGTCACAAGCAGACTCTCTTCATGATTGATGTAATGTATGGTTTGTGGTGCCAATTGTTTTTACAAAACTAACTGTATGCACATTTCTGTTTACGGCTCAATGATTGAGCGCCGGTGCTACTTTACTGTAACTTGTACACTTTATAGGGTAAGCTGATACTGATGTTGTTGGTATAGTTTGTCCTGTGCCTCGCCCTGCCCAGAGAGTCCATTGTGTACACAGAAATGTACAATCACAGTGTGCAGCCGAGGTGTGTCCACTCCCTGCATAATACTGTGTGTCTGGGGTTGTGCTACAGAGAGATCTGGATGTTTGCAATCCGAGGAGTAGATTAGTACCCTCCAGTACATAAGCAGCTATGCAGACATATCATTTTCCCAGCAGGCTCTCATTACAGTATTGCTTCAGTTTAATGGAGTTGCAGCACAACGTGGGGTCACACTAAGCCCTCTTACTCTGCTCCTCAGCTTTAACGATGCACAGAAAATCACTCAAGTACGCTAATTTACTGTGTGAGACATCATACTGCTCCTAGGATCCCTAGCAGTGTGCATTGTCTGCGTATGTGTGTATGGGTGTGTGTATTTACCCCAGACAGGTTCAATAATTAACCTTGAAATAGATAACTGAACAAAGCTCTGCCTGTAGGTTAACTTAGATATTTAAAAAACACACACTCATTATATGAGATGCTCAGGTTTTCCACTAATGTACTCAGGAAGAAGAAACCCAGCTAGCAAATAGATCGTTTTGTTCTTTCCCTTTCTTTTGACAGATAACACTGCTTTTCTTTCTTTTCAATGTTCCCCTCATGCATTGCGACGCCATCTGGCTCTGTTTTTATTCTTCGCTGTGGTTTCTTCACTTTCTCACAACCTTTTTCAGACCCTGCCAAAAAAGCTATTCTCAGAGCACATGTCTGAATAGACATGGACTGTGGTGTTACACAAGTTTTCTCTTTATTGAAGTTGGCCCTCTGCCAGGTGACATCAGTGAGAGCTGTGCAGCCCTCTGTAATGTTCCTTTTCTTTCCGTTTCTGCTATCATTTATTCACTGAAGTACATCTACAGAGCAGTAGCAAAGTCTGTGCTTATTGTAACTTCTTGAGGTACAGTGATGCATATTTTTAATGTTGAGTCCTTAAAATCCATTAACGTTTGAGACCCTACTCAGAATATTAACTGTGGTCTTTAAACCTGATTTTTAATTCCACAATATCTTTAAACACATGGCATGAGGTTAAAGATGTTTTTGTTTTCCATATTCTGGATATTTTACAATTATATTAACAGTATTTCACAAGAGAGAAAATGTTTTTGCAACAATTATATTCTAATCAAATGTTTGAACATTAATACACAACTCTTCTGAGTGTAAGTCTAAGAAGAAGAATAACTCCCACAGCAGACAGTTGGGATGCCTGGACAGTGACTCACCAGCAGTGTTGTGTCCAGAAGTTTCAGCTGGACCCACTGGGGCCTGTGGGGCCCAGTGCCAACAGCAACTGTTTTGAAAAAAGGGAGTTCACTTGAGACAGCTGGGAGTGACCTTTGACTTACCTTTCATGACTCCTCTCTTCTCAGACCAACTATAGGGAGGCGCTCTTGTGCCCCCTGACACCTTTTACTGCCCCCTGTTCACCCTTTTTGACCCCACAGCCCTGTCTGTCTTCTGTCCAACACACCCTCTGTCTATGGGCAGTATCTGGTTTTACTGCTGACATTAGAGTTGAGCTACACTGAATACTTACTTCATCCCCACAGAGAAGGAGAACCCATATGAGGATGTTGACCTGAAGCGGAAGAGTTTGGGTCGGAAGTCATGTCTGTCGGAGAGCAACAGATCCTGGGCCACCATGGATAGGAAGCTCAACTCTCCACCTCAGGTAAGTCATAAGCCTGTTGGGATCAACAGCACTGATGTCTTTTCCTGTAGTAAACATAATACAGATGTTTTCCAGTGGTAATGTGAATCCCCCTCCCTATGTGACAGTGCCTGGACAAGATCTTTTAAAGAATCTCACACCTCATTTATGGCACTACAGGAACAGTTTGATATGTTTATACCGGGTGATTCTCCACAGAAAGGCCCATCTGCACATTTTGCTTCCTCACTTAAAAGCAAAAGTACTTGTCTCACTACAGAAAGGAGAGACACCCACTGATACTGGTGGTAATAACAATTGCGGTTTATACTATATTTTAATACCCCAGAAAATACTCCTTGAGCAGCTACTTTGTCAGGAATAAAACAGAAGAACAAATGCTGTATCTGTTGACAGTGCAGCCAAACAAACAAATTGTTATGATAATGAATCAGTCAATAATTTGTTTTTTTCCATCATACCATGAGACACTGCAATCTTATTTCATGCTGCACATGACAGAAAAAGTTGACCACACAACAGCAGGGCTCATCAAGGTTTGTTACTTTTCTGCGGAGGTTGAGGTGTGTAGCCTGTCATCTGCAGCTCTTCTTCTAAAAGCTCTTTATGGCAGCTCCTTCTTGTTCCATTGCTTCCTGCTATATTTAAAATTAATCAGCTTAAAGTGACCGTGTCTTGTTTTGGGGCACATTTTTGAAGAGTTGCTGCTATCAGCGCTAACCTCCAAGACAAATGCAGTGCATTTCCTGTGACTGTTTCACAACAAAAGCCACCCTGTGCTCCCTTGGTTGAACGCTTTTAATGCTTTTAATGCTTTTAATGCTTGGTTTGCTTTGGCAGTCGCTTAATACAGCTCTGAGAAAGAGAGTGATTCATCATTTCCTGTAAATCCTTTGTGTTCTAGGAGATAATTTGAATCAGGCGCGTGGATGGTGGACCCTGCCACTAAAACATACAACTATTGGATGTTAAACCTTAATAATTAGCCTCCAAAAATGGGGGTTTAATTTCACTAACATCTTAAAAGGACAATTCATCCCAAGATTAAAAAAAACCAACATATTTTTGGAGATATCAGCTATAGAGTCGTCTGACCTCGCTCGAATATAATGGGACTAAATGACAATCAACTTCTGGTGCTCAAAGGAAAAGAATAGCAAAATCATGTATTTTTGATTTTGGGGTGAACTATCCATTTAAGGATTCGAACTTAATGGAAACTATCTTAAATTATTGCACTGGTGTAACTATTCAGTAAAATTGTACACATGAATAAATAAATGAATGACTGAATGATATATACCAACCCTTGCTTTTTCTTTCCTCTCTGACTAGTTGCCTTCCAAACCCAGTAGCCAGTCTCTTCGCCTCCCTGGTCCGAGTGACCGGAAGAGCCACCGCATGTCACAGTTGTCCAAACGCTACAGCCATGATGAAATGCTGCTTCTCTCACAGCGGGGTGTATCTGCGTCACCTTGTGGCCTGCTGATGGATGATAGCCTCAGTAGCACTAGTGATACCCTGGCCTCACACAGGCACTGGAGGATCCCCAAGGTACACACTACGAGATCCTACACAAACACCTTCACTAAGTCCCTCCAGAGCTCTGACCGTTTTCCCTTCCCTTTCCTGCTTCACAGACCAACTCAGGTTTCTGTAGGGACCAAGTCAGAGCAGCTCTGGATCACTTGCAATTGCTCTGTTTTGAAAAGACTTTTATAGAATATAGTGCCTCTATGTGCGTTATTACTGCTTGGGTTTCCCTTGTGGTACTTTTTCTCAAGAACTGGCATTAAAGATTTTCAGTAACCCTTAAAGCACAGTAAAGTATTACTATTGGCCAGGAACACCCCCCTACTTCTTCTATACTTAGGATCAAAAGAAACAAAACTTCAGATACTCCAACAGAGAATTTCCTCTTTCCTCTGTTTACAGCTGGTCCAGAGGATCAACTCCATTTACTGCACTAAACGTGGGAAGAAGAGGCTGAAGAAGCTGTCCATGTCCAATGTTGAGACTGCTTCTCTGAGAGGTAAGGGCTCTCTTTATTCCCTTTATCCACTGGCCAGATAAGTGAGTAAATATTTGCGTCTCACCCACCCACATAGAGTTCTTGCTGTGTCCCTCTCGTGACATAAACACATGTTTGTGAAATTGCCCTCTGACCCGTAGAAAACCTTCTTGTCTGTCTCATGTCTGCCTCCAGATGACAACAGTGAGAGTGAGAGTGACTCCGATGACAGGTTCAAAGGTGAGTGACCACAGCATTCATTTGCAATGGTTAGGTGCTACACTTCTGTTACCTCAGAACCTTTTCTCAAGCAATTTTTTTCAGTAGTTTTGGCAACAGCTTCCCTGTTTTATATTTAACAAGTGACCGGACAAACCACAGAATTGTGACTAAAACAGTTTCCATATGCATGGATTACCAGAAAGCCAAAAAACATTTATCATATGTCTACTTTCAATGACAGGAATCTTTCAGTAAAAGGGAATTACACCCAGAAGTACAACATTTAATTTCCTGACATCCTGGCTAACACTCTGGTTAATACCCTGTGAGCCCTAGATTTACATTCTGAACTGTAAATTGAATGTATTGATGTTCGCTTCCCTCTTCAGCTCACACCCAGAGGTTGTTGAAACTGCAGTCCATCCTTCGACGGGCCCCCAGCTACCGCACGCTGGAGCTGCAGCTCATTGAGTGGCAGGAGAGAGAACTCTTTGAGTACTTTGTGGTTGTTTCCCTGAAAAAGAAACCCGGCAAAAACTCCTACTCCCCAGAGGTCACCTACCAGTTCCCAAAGGTAAAAGCCTGGCAGTCCTTTACGCCAGGGACTGGTATTAGAAAATGTTGCTGTTGTTAGTTAGTCTGTTCAGGTGACTGTGGAGGGAGGAGAAAACAAATTGAACAGATTATTAGCTTAGAATCTATGGAATGGTCTGGGAAAGGGTTAGCCCTCTAGCTAAATAAAATTGATTTGAAATTATACAACATTGTCTTTACGATTGGAGAAGATGATGGAGATGAACTGTGGATTTTCACAAGCAAATGTAATCCAGTTTAGTCATATTTAGACATTTAGTCTCGAAGATGTCATTTAGAAATAACGTGTTAGAACAAGAGTTGATTACGTACCAGGGTTTTCCCATTTTGAGCTTTTAGTCACGACAGAAGTGTGAATGCTGAAAATGATGACGATTTACAGTACCAGTCAAAAATTTGGACACACCTTCTCATTCAACTACTTTGAAGAATCTAAAATATAAAACATATTCTGGTTTGTTGAGCATTTGTTTGTTTACCACATAATTCCATATGTGTTCCTTCATAGTTTGGATGTCTTCAATATTAATCTACAATGTAGAAAAAAATAAATAAATAAATAAAGAAAAACCATTGAATGAGAAGGTGTGTCCAAACTTTTGACTGGTACTGTATATTTTGCATTATTTACAATTGACATTGACCTAGGCAATTTTTTTGTTTAAATTGAAGTTATAAAACAATATTTCGGTGAGCTTTTCACACACAATTATGCAAGTTGTTGACAATTTAAAGCTGTACTGGCAATTAAGATTTATAACATACAGGCTCGGGAGTCTTGAGTACATAACTAGTTATACATAACTGGGGTCTGTGGCAGGGACGTGTTTTTAATTATTCAAAGGTACATTTTAAAGTTATTTAAGATTTGGTTCAGCAGAGGTGTCCCTTGGGAGAAGTACATCTCTGCCAGCCAGGCGATACGCTCACACTGATACGCTCACTCTATGGAGATCTTAAATATGGAGTACACAGTTATCTGAAGGAGAATGAGCTAACTGAAACTCCTGTCCTCCCTCTCCTCTCCTCTCTCTCCTCTCCTCTCGTCTCACAGCTAGAGAGACCCACCAAGCAGATGAGGGAGGCTGAACAGAGACTTAAAGCCATTCCTCAGTTCTGTTTTCCAGATGCAAAGGACTGGGGTCCTGTGTCTGAGTACACCAGGTATGGATGAATTATTCTTTACTAACTGGTCAATTAAAGGGGTACTTAGTACCGCTATGTAGAATTGCACCTAATTGCATAAAGTTGTGGGGCTTCTGAGAGACCGATGGAATTCAAAATCAAAGCAGCAGAGGCAGAGATATCCTGACTTTTATCCTCAGTAATTAATCAAATAACTCTGGATTTCTCCAACATTTCCTATAAAGCAACTCTGTGGCGTCTTTCGTACAATTGTCGTCATGTCTTTGTGTCAATTCGCATGTGTTTACATGTGTCTTTTGCTTCAGTGAGACCTTCTCCTTCATGTTAACTGGAGAGGATGGCAGCAGGAGGTTCGGATACTGCAGACGCCTGCTGGTAAGCCACCGACCCCCCTCATCCTCTGCTCCCTGTTCACACCCTGCTGAGCCCTGTTTGTTGTGACACACCTTTTTTATGTGAACACGTGAAACAATGGTCCTGTGTGGCGAATAATGTGATACATGACCATCTACGGGAGATAGAACATATAAAGCAAGAAGAAGGCAACCAAAAAAGAGAAAAAAGAAAAACTGTGCTCATGACAGAACTGGTTAAAAAAAGGTATAATACTACAAAAATGCCATAAAGTGGTTTAATATTAAAAATGTAAATCTGTTATTACGTATGTTTTTCTTAAAATGAACAAAAAGAAATACAGTAGCTGCATACTATTTAAATATTACTATTCTAAGTATAACTGATAACATTCAGTCATAGTCATAAAGTGCATAAAAATATAATAATTTATGATAAAAGGATTGACTCATTGAATTTAATGAGAGTTTCTCAGGAGAGGCGAATCAAAGAGAAAACCATGAAAAATCCTAACTTTGTCATTGTGGAGCATTTCTTTCTTCATAATGAGGCTGCAGAGCGCTTTGATGTTTTTCTTCCCATGTAACTTGCGGGTAGAGGGGTATGATTCTGTGAATGTGGTGGTGATTTTGTTTGCCTTTTGGTATTTCTGAGTATATGTTTGCAGCACGACAGCGTATATGTTTTCTTTACTTCACTGGGAGTGTCTTTACCTCTATGTGCTGGATGACAGCCAGATGTTTTGTGAATAGTTTGACCAGACAAAAATGTTTTTAAACTGGATCTACTCTCTTGATCTGAGATTCATCTTGATGGAATCAGATTTTAATGAAGCTAGAGGAAGAGGTGAGCTGCTCTCCTACAGTAACTTTGTTTCTTCCCTGCTGTCTGACCAGCCGTTGGCAGCGAGCGAGCATTCCTGAGGACTTGAATCAAGCTCCACATAGTTGATTTAATCATCCATTTGGAAAAGCGGAGGAGAAACGAAGAGAAAATTGTATACCTAATATGGACAAGTGGATTGGCGGTTGTAGAGTGCTTGTGCTCATTTGTGTCTGTGTGTTTGAGTGTCTGGGGTTTCGAAGCACATAATGGTCTGTGAGTGTACAGAGGAAGGTAGATACAATCAGCAGGAGCAGATAAACCACCTGTGTTTAGGAAGTTGGTATCCACATAAAAGACTCTTACCTCAGATCACAGCCTAGATGTAAAGGCTTCAGCTTCACTATTTAAACAACTTATCTACATATGATATTATCTTAGTCTACAGGTCATGGTTACATTATCATGGTCTGACACTTTATTCATTGAAAGAAAAAACCACACATTTGATAAAAAACATAACCTTTTCTGACTTTTTTGCCCAAGTTCTTTTAGCAATCTTTAACATTTTACCCATAATGTCTTGTGTTGCTCTGGATGAGTTTTCTAAAGCCAGAAAAGTAACCCTTAAACCCTTAATCTGTCTCTTAAGTCTTACAAGTGGACTGCCCATTTAAATGTGTTTGTAGTCAGTTCACAGACTGTCTGTGATTGTTTCTCTTCATCGAGTCTATTATCACCAGTGTTCAATGACTCTATTGCCTTCTCTTACAGCCGACTGGGAAAGGATCTCGCCTTCCAGAGGTGTACTGTGTCATCAGCAGACTGGGCTGTTTTGACTTGTTCTCCACGGTGAGTTCATCCTATCCTGTGCATGTGACACACAACACACACACACACACACACACACACACACACACACACACACACACACACACACACACACACACACACACACACACACACACACACACACACACAAACACTTACTGCAGACAGACAGCTAAAAACGTTGGCTGTGTGTGGTGTTGTAGCTGTGGTTAACCCATCTCACAGCTGAAATAAATGACTTTCAGCAGACCTTCTGCTGAGCGCCTGTTCATTGGTAAACCTTATTCCAGTCTTTTTTTTTTTTTTACTTCCTGATTTCCCAGAGTAATTGTTTCCTCCACTTTTGTCTCAGTGGTGCTAACACAGAGCAGAGCTGTCACTCTGTTTGGCTTTTCCAGGCTTATCTGATTACTTATTAATTTAAAGTGATTAGGTCCAGACTGTTGAAACAAAGTGGCGGCTGTATAACATAAGAATAAAATACCATGGTATATTTCAAAGACAGAGTGCAAATATGTTCTGTTTTCATTGTTTGACAATAATCCTACCCAGGCTGTGATTAAAGGCCATACGACGGCTTGGCAAACATGAGAAATCTGAAATATGTATTTAGTTCTTGAGTTAAGCAGATAATTTCAGCATTTCATTTGTGACAAATTCAAATGTTTACCAGCAACAGAATATGTCTAGTTTTGCATCATGTGATTTTTTTAGGGCATTCAACAGATACAAGAGTGGAAGAGAATTTTGTTCATTTTGTGAACAGTGCAGCAGTAAATCTGAGACGGAAGTAAAAGGAATCTAAGTGTTTTCATGGTAAATAGGAAAGGAGACCAGTGTTTGATATCAGAGGGAGGTGTGTGATAGATGTGATATCGTATGACCTTGATAAGACCTTGATTCTTTACAGACAGAAGGCAACTTGGACCAAAACAGGCAGACAGGCACACCAGGTGGAAATTAACAATCACACAGACATGGAAAGAAGTTCACTTGCTATTTTTCAAAGCAGAAAATGAATACAGAGTTCCAGACAGTTACTAGTACTCAAACACACAACAATGTGTTTCCATTAATATCGCCATGGTCAATAATCTTGATGACTGTGCACTTTTTTTTGCCATGCTAGGCTATTCATTCAATAAGGATAAAAGCCTTGGCTCCTTTCATATTGACAGATTTCCAGAAAGTGTGTGTATGGATGAGACTGGTTGAAATTTGTTGAGGAAACTGTGATTTGTGCTCCCATGTTCAGATCCTGGATGAGGTGGAACGGCGGCGAGGCGTCTCAGCAGCCTTGGTCTACCCCTTCATGAGGAGTCTGATGGAGTCCCCCTTCCCTGCACCAGGGAAGATTATCAAAGTAAAGACCTTTCTGCCCGGTGCAGGAAATGAGGTCAGAGCTACTTCTTTCATCATGCAGTTGTGTGAAATTTTCTTAGTTAAATAGATCCAGAATGTGATAACTTAAATTTCACATATTTTGTGGTCATTCAGGTCATCGAGCTGAGGCGGCCCACAGACTCCAGACTGGAGCATGTGGACTTTGACAGTCTTTTCAGTTGCCTCAGTGTACGGCAGGTGATACGAGTCTTCGCCTCGCTGTTGCTGGAGCGTCGAGTCATCTTTGTGGCTGATAAACTCAGGTGAGGCTCAGAGGTTGTCTTAGTCCCTCTGCAGTGAGCCTATCATATCCAATATATTATTTAAATGAATGAAAGCTTATTTTCCCTGACACATATTTGATTTTTGTCACACTGAGTTATCTTTTTCCTCTTGCAATGTTGGACGTTTGGTCTGTGACTTTTGTGTTGTTGGAGCCACTGACATATTTTATAGTAAAGTTGCCATAACAAATATTGTGTTTTATGAACAGATGATAATGCAATAAAATAGACTACTACCAAGGCTTTCTGACATAAATGATGTCTTTGGACCTAGGGCCCTGTCCTGGCACACTGTTGTAGTTTTCCATGCCTGCTGGTCATCAAAAACTGAGATATATCTCTTCCAGAAACCTTTCACAGTCTGCCAGCTTGTGTCCATTTATACTAATCCTGGCTGACGATGACAGAATTGCAATAACCTTTCTACACACAGACACATAAAAGTAGCATAATACTGTGGTTTTGTCAGCTTGGGCCGTGTGTTGAACAGTTTGTTGTCAGGCAACAGGTCAGTCAGTTAGGATTCCAGAAGTAAAGTCGGTCACACAATGAGTCAGTGCCAGAGGAAAAGAGGGTGGGGCTGATAAGATGCGATGAGTCTCTTAGGACTTGGTGTCCCAGTCTATCCTCTTGTTACACAAAAGAGAAGGGTACTTTTAGAGCATTGGAGGCGAGGGTGGAGTGGGAGGAGAATTGAGTGGAGAAGTAATCGCTCCATGTATCAAAGCCCAGTTTAAACAAACATCAGTGGGGGCAGTGACTGTGAGGAGAAGGAATGCACTTCCTGTGTGCGCGACTCTGCCCTCTGTGATCTGTGACTGGACTGTCACCGTTTGACTTATGATGCCACGTTCACTCCCTACGTATGAGCTACGGCACTTTATGTGTCCCCGGAGAAAAAAGGCCTAAGTTGCTCATTACCAGAGGTGATAACATCAAGGAGTCATTGGGTGGGAATCAGGCGGTAACTCACGATATGTTGTTATTATTAAATATTACCCAAAACAGGCAATTTGTGATATCTTGCATGACAATCAATAAGGATGCAATGCAATATCTGCATACCTGAAGAGATAAACTTTCTTCCAGAGGGGTGAAATAACTATTAAAAGCTATGTCGTTCACTGCATTATGAAACTTTTGCATGTGGAACAAAGTGCATTCATTCATGGTTTCCAGAAGATGAATCCTAATGACTTTGGTGATCCCCTGACTTTTCTTCACCACCATGATGTTGAAATTTATGGTTGTGAGTCAAATGTCTCAACCACTATTGGAAAGATTGTGATGAAAAGTGGCACACACATTTGTTTTCCTCTCAGGATGAATTGTAATAACTTTGGGGATTTCTTAACTTTTCTCTAGCACCATCATCAGGTCAGAATTTCAATTTCTAACCAAATACCTGGTAAACTAAGCACACTCCCACCAGCCAAATTTTAGCATGCTAAATAAAAAACTATGAGTATTATATTTTTTTATATAATTGTCTTGAATATGCAGTCATGCCTACTGTATATAGCGTGTTTGTGTATGTGAATTTAAATGTCTAAGCATGCTTGCATACATGCAGAACTCCTGTGTTTTGGTTTCTTTTGAAAACTGTGACGGGGCCTCTCTGCAGCATAAATGACTTTGATGATAAAGGGCTGCTCCCTCTGGGGATTCGGTACATAATCCATTCCCAAAATACCACGGCAGCAGAACATGATGTATGTTTCTTTCCCTTGAAATGTACATCCACTACAAGCAGGAAGCAAGAGGAGAAGCCATGTTTGGCAACAGTTTTCTGTCTGGTCTTCTATCTAAGGTTTCTTTGGTGTGCTACATTCCCTTAACTCGTGTAATATTACACTGAAACCTTTTGTTGGTTTTTTTCCAGATAGGTTGTTGACTCGGCATAAAAAGTCTGCACAGACAATTTATTTTCCATCCAATGCCTGTAATAACAAGTTGGATGCCTAATCAGATAAATTCATCACCAGCTACGTCACTCTGTAATTGCTTAACTCGATTGACCTGCAAGGGTTTTGTCAGTGCTGCAGACTTATGTAAACAGTCTCTGTCAGTCCTCAGGCTAGAGTTGAGGACAGTAACCAAATTGTATGTGCATGTCTGGATTTATGTCTTGGCCCAGGAGTGAAATACTTCTACAGTAAAAGTGTAATTGCATATTGGATTTAAATTACTTTCCCAGATAGGACTCCATTTTTAAAGTGATTGAATCCCACCTACTTTGCAGCATTATTTTTTTTATCAGAATTGTCACCCTTAAATCTTAAGTATGAAATATTTCATTTGCAAATATGTCCTGTTGCAGTGGGTAGGTGTCTCACAAATGCATTAAGGAGGCAGAGAAGAAGAGAGAGAAATATAATGAAAGATGAGAAGTCTATGTTTGAGGACGAGGGAGGGGAAGAGTAAAAAGGGAGGAAGAGGAGGGTGCTTGGCTTTCTACATAGAGACTCTCTGGTTTTCCCTTAATGCTGATCATTTTGTTCCCCATCTGTGTCAATAGCTCAAAACTGGTATTTGGCTGCATGATCAAAAGTACACTGTGAAGTATTATGTGTAGGCTATACTGAGGTTGTGGTGTCATTTTTTATTTATTTTTGGGAATAATACAGCAGTCTGAAAGTGAGTTGGAGGTCTGGAGAGCACCCAGCACGTTTTGCAGCTGCTGTATTATGATCAATGGCGTCTGCAATCCTCAGACAAGTAGAATTATTGCCACTGCTGCTGGCACTTTTCTAATCAAAGAGTAGTTAATTTAGTCCTCGGTTATTCACAAATACTTTCTGTAACAAGCTCTGCAGAACTGGCACAAATCCAAAACCGCTTTTAACAACTTAACCGGTTTCCCATGTGGTATTTAACTCCGAGGTAGAGTGAAATCCACACACTGTAAACATGTGGAATGTTTCTGTTTTTCAAAAGGAGACAAGAACGACTTGGCCACTGCCAGAAACTGACCAGCTGATTTTTACATCAGTGTCGTTCTGGTGAATGTTTACAGCCGCACATAGACGCTCACATACACATGTAGACACTCGTATACACAAACACCTGCACACATTCATCTGCACTCTAGACGGAGCCGATCAAACTCAGACGTTACTGTGGTTTAAATGAGAACATGTATGGAGTTTTCCCACCGGGAGGTCGTTTCTCATTGTAAAATTACTTCTGCTGTTGCCTTCTGTGGAGCTGGAGAACCGAGACCAAGAGCTGGTGGCTGGAGATCCTTAAAGACAGGAAGTGAGGGAAAACCATTTGGGGACTAAGAGAGCAGAGAACATTCTGGTAACGGATAAAAATACATCCTGTGCAGCTTGTCACAGGAATCCTATAGGTCTATGTATCCCTGCTGCTTCTTTATATGATTTCTAGGTGTTACTGTGAGCTTGGGAAGAGCTTTAACATTGAAGAATGGTTTTGCGGAGCTTTGCCGAACAGCTGGTGTGTGACAGCTGTGGTTCAGTCTAGTCCTCTTTGTCCTCTGTCTATGGAATCAGTCTCAGCCATGCCAGGACTGGTAGACGCAGTGCTTTGGTAGGGTCGTGAAGCATGTGGTGATACAGGCTTTTGTCTTCCTGCCTCTCTCTCTGTCTTGGACACTGAAATTTTCCCTCCTCCTCTGGGCTTCACGGACTAAGCCTCTGGATCCCCTTTTTCCTGGAGTATCTGCCAGTTCAGCCTCACACACACTAAACCAGGCCTGGCAGACCTAGGAGAGCTAATATGTCAGGATTAGCTCCCAAACCTCAACGGCTCTGCCCCGACTTCAGCTCTGAGGAACTGGTTCTTCTCTCTTTTCCTGATAGTAGAATCATGAATTTAGTTATCAAGTTATCAAATCCAAATTAATTAAATTAATCTTTGTTTTTTTTTCTTTATGTGTTTCTTTGTCTTATTTTCCAACAATCCACATATGGCGATGCTTAAGAATAAGTGAAACTCAGATATGCTCTTCCAAAAGTTTTTCCATCCCGAGAAGTGAATAAAATTGCCATACAAGGCAGATTTTCTTTCCTATGTTTGTATATGATGGCACCAAAATTACAAGACAGTCTAACTCCATGCAGCTCTGTGTGGCTATACTTAGGCATAGCGGTGCTTTGAGCTAAATGCTAATATCAGCATGCTAACATGCGCTAAATGACAATGCCATCTTAGTTTTACATTGAATCATGCCTACATTAGCTACGCAGAGTACAGCTGAGGCTGATGGGAATGTCCTTAGTGCAGGTATTTGGAAAAAAACCAAAGTATTGGACAACATTCGATGGCAATCCACCCAATAGTTGCCAAAATATTTCAGTCTGGACCAAAGTAGTGGACAGACTGACCAACTGACAGACCAACATTTCCATCCCTAGAGTCACTTCTCCTGCATGGATATAAGCCACCATATAACATAGTCAAATCTGATACATCCACATTGCAAACACTGTACTAACTACAAAAATAATACAGCATCATCAAATTCAGAAGAAACGAAACCTAAAATTTCCGTCTGCTGACGCTGTCTAATTAAAATCTTTCATTCAGGATGTTTAATTTTTTGATACTTGTTTATTATTCTCACCTGTTAGTGGACAAGGAGACCAGATAACTTATTCCTCCTTTTGTTACGACCCATGTATGGTCTCTGAGGGTCTGACGTTTTGGTCTGAACGGGAATGTCCCTCTCTCTTTCCAGAGTTGAGTGGCAACCTCTGGTAGCACAGAGTGTTTTCATTGCAAGTTCATCTTCTCCCAAGAGTGTGTGGTTGGGGAGTGAGTGTAATTGATCCTTTTGGTGTCGGTGGTGTGTATGGCCGCGTGTAGCCTGTGGCCAAGGTTTTTTAGAGATCTGTGCCCCATCACTCCCTGTTGGAACTCGTCAAACCCAAGAGACGGGATCTGTTAGGAATTATCAAGCCCTCCTCAGGCAAATAGAAATCAGACGGCCAAAGTAAAGCTGCAAGTGCTTCATGGTATGAGTGATCTGGAAAGGGCCTAAAAAGACTGAACACTGTGGTTACTGTAGCCTTTGGGTTTTCCTTGGTGTAATTCTATTTAACCCTGTCAAGAAAACACATTTTAATCTTAACAATTTGACTCATGGGAAGTGAAGATGAAAAGGCCCTTTGGCTAACATGTAGCCTGAATGATTGGAGTGGAAAAGTTTGTGGGAGTTTTGTCATTTATCTCAGCACATTGATTACGGTACTGATCTGTGTCCTATGTATGTTCTCTGTACGCTGAAACTCAGTGTGAATGAGGTCACATAAAAGGGAGTAACTTCTGTTTACTTGGATGTTCTGTCTGCTGTTGATGACAGCGACCACGAAAAACAGTCCTCATTAGAAGTGTATATATCTCAAGTGGGGTGTGTGTGTGCATACCATGTTTGATCCCTGGTCTTGTTCTTGATCCATACTGATTTAGTGCTCCACTGTTGGTGTGTGTGTATGTGTGTGTTTGTCTGTGTGTATGATTGGACCCACAGTTTATTTTCACTCCCTTTGTGTACATGGACTGGACAGTATGTAGAGGACAGAGGGGAGGAGGGTCAGCCACTGTCAACAAGCGACGGATCGTGAGAAAGACGAGCTGCTATTTGTGATCTCCATTTTATACCACAGCTGTCGGAGTTTAACCGAAGTGGCGCTTTTTTTTTTGTATCGCGTCAACAAGCCTCCAGCTTAACTATAGCAACATGTCAGTGTCACGCCAGCCCTGCAGACAGTATAGTAATGTAACAGTCATGCGTTTTATTGGGCTCACCATTCATCATTGTGGTTTGTAGTAGATGGTGTTAAACTCTGAGAGGGAGGAGTGCAATACATAAATGCAGTAATTTGTCGAAAAATTGTTGTTATGAGAAGTCTTTGAGAGAAATCTTTGTAAAAGTGTAAGAACAGCCTGTTGGATTCTTCTGTCCTTCAGATGATCTGCAGGAAGAACAAAGTGTCAAAGCCAGAGTACATAAACTGCTGGTTCGCCTTGTATAAAAGTAACTGTTTCAGAGAGACTATTTGTGCTATAATAGTTCAGTGATTTGAACATTTTGAGTGATACTATTTTTTTTTTAACAACAACAGTAGTTATGACCTCAGTAGGTGGTATTTTTAGGATAATGTTGTTAAAAGCGTATAAACCACCACTCCCCTTTTCAGTCTGGAAAAAAAAGTTTTTTCATTATCTAGTGAAACATCTGCTCCATTTTGACCATGCTCAGTTTAAACTGGTGTGGCCTCTGCAGGGCGTTGTTATTGTGTGAGTGTGAAGGTGATTAATGATGTGTTTTTTTTTTTTTTTTTTGTCTGCCATCATCAGCACCCTGTCCAGCTGCATGCATGCAGTGGTGGCGCTGCTCTACCCGTTCTCCTGGCAACACACCTTCATCCCCGTGCTGCCAGGCTCCATGTTGGATATCGTTTGCTGTCCCACTCCCTTCCTGGTGGGGCTGCTGTCCAGCTCTCTGCCCAAGCTCAAGGATTTGCCTGTGGAAGAGGTGAGTCCTCCTTATCTGGATTTTCTCTGCCGGTCTACCTCTTTGCAGTTTAGTTCCCAGACTTGTGCATTTCAGCCAATTGTCTCCTAAATTCTTCAGATGTCCCTGATTGATATTCTGTCTTTATCATTTTGTTCTCTGATTGAAGCCAATGATATCAGTGGATATTATTGTCTGGGCTGATAAATTACAACAAAACTGATTTAGAGCAACTTTATTATAAATTGGCCGACTGTTGCTGCGTCTGTTTGACCTCCTCTGCCTCTAGTCTTATTATATCAGGGATCCAGCCAGGTAACTTCCAACCAGAGGAAAGTATTCAAAAATGTGGTCAGATTTTAGACAGCATGATTCAGACCAAAGAAACAGAAAGGTGCATTCATTGTTTTGTTTTTTTGGCCACTTGAGGGTAATGGAATACATTTGACCCCTCTTTATTATAGATAGTAATTTGATCCATTAGTTATATGAAGATATTGATTTGTGCAGCATTAATCATTTTTATTTTTTTATTTTAGCCTAAATTTTAAGATGTGATTCAGTTTTATACTCCTCTGGGACCATAAACTGAATACATTTGGGTTTTAGACTGTTAGATCAGACAATACAAGTCAACAAGGGTTTTGGGAAACATGTAATCAACATTTTACAGACCAAATGAGAATAATTGATAAATTAAAGTATTGCTGCACCAATGACACAAATGATCTGTGAAAGAATCTGCTGTATTTATGTTCATCAATCTACTTATTTACCTGAATAGATCTATATTGAAAGTCAAGCCATGACTCACAACCCCATGAAGTGTCGCTGACCAAAGCAAGTGAGCTTAAGTAGTTCTGGTCTGGGCAGCCGTTACAGAGCCGGTGTGCCAGTGCAGCTCCAGCTCCAGCTCTCTGGCCTCCTTCTCTTTCTAGTTTTGGCTCACAATAAATATTTTAGTAGATGAAGCCCTAATTATTATACAGGTATTAGGTATGCACCTGGTTTGCTGCAGAAAGTTAGAGTTTTGTTTAATTTATCTCAGCATTGGCTAGATAAGATAAGAGATAAGATAATCCTTTATTAGTCCCGCAGCGGGGAAATTTGCAACACTTCTACATATACCTCTGACAGAGAGGTGATTTGTGTGAAATGACTGACCTGTTAAAAATCAGCTAATGTCTTATTATGTCACTTTTCCTGTTGATAATTTGACAAATGACATAACTTAAAAAACCCAACTCTTTTTTTGTATCTGATTTTTTTTTTTGTACCATTTCTTTTTTGAAGGTGATATTTGGTTATTTATTTTACAGATTATATTTTCCAGAGAGCAAATGTACATTTCCACTGTAGGTGGAATAAGCAGTTCTTGTACCGAGAAAAAACAACATTTGAAATACTTCTGAAGAATGATATGCTCTTCTTTTCCTTTTCTCAGGCTTTAATGGTCGACCTGGGAACTGACCGATTCATTCGACAGGTGAGTCTATGAAACTGTACTTAAAGTGAGACTCTATACATTTTGCTAAACAGTGGCCAATTTCCCTTCATTTCTTGAGTCATTTTTGCATTATCCTCAGTTTAAGGCCTGCCAGGGACCTTTCATACATTTCATCCCCTCTATGTAATAAGGGCAAAATGCAGGAAAACAAAAAGACAACATCACCTTAAGTACAATTGTATTGTGCCAACAAGCTTTAAACAAAGAAAAATCTCCTGGTGAAATATGTGTTTTTAATTCTCAATTTATTTTTGTCACAAACCACTTAATGTTAATCTGTAAAATGCTAAACTGATGTGTAACAGTATCAAACAGTCAGCAAACTGTCTGTTTCAGTAATGTATGTTACACAGCAGCAATATGTGTCTACATCAACCATTGTAAGTTACTGGTCATATTAGACCATGTAAGGCTGGAGCTGCAAAAACCCTGAATGTTTTGAGTAGAGTGAGTGTGCTTTCTGTTTCTCATAGAATCAACTTTTTGTGTTTTTTCTTCTTTCAAATGTTACATGGTCGCTTTAAACAGGGCTGTAAAACACGCGGTTCTCTGTTGTAAGTCTGAGCCTTTGAAACCTTTTCTCCAAACATTGTTGTTTATCACTGACTGCAGTGTGTTTTTCGGTTGTTTATAGATGGACGACGAGGCCTCGCTGTTGCCACGGAAACTTCAGGCAGCTCTTGAGCAAGCGCTTGAGCAGAGGAATGACATCATCAGTCAGGACTCTGACAGCGAGTCAGACGAAGGTGAATGAGTGACAAATCATCGCTTCTTACCGAGATGGATTCCTTTTTAATTAGAGCAACAGTTTTTTGTAGCAGAACGCATTTAGTTCAAGTCTCTGTAAAACTCTGACGTCTTCTGTACTGACTCCTCATCACAGTGAGTCACTAAGGCTTTCCTTAGAGATGAGAAAATCTTACTTTTTACGTTTCCTTCTGAGGGTTCATTGTTCTATAGGTGATATGGTAGCAAAAAAACATTGAAACATCCATAAGTTGTACAATTGTGAGAAGAAAAAAATAAACTGTAACTTTTCATTTTCAGATGTCAGATTAATCCCTTTGTCTTTGTGTCTCCAGAGTATAACTCTTTGAACAGCCTGGTGTCAGAGGCCTTTATCCGCTTCTTCCTGGAGACCATCGGCCATTACTCCCTGTTTATCACTCAGAATGAGCGTGGAGAGCGCAATTTACAAAGAGAGACCTTCCGCAAGTCCGTGGCGTCCAAAAGCATCCGTCGTTTCCTGGGTGTCTTCATGGAGTCTCAGATGTTTGCTGGGTTCATTCAGGATCGGGAGCTGAGGAAGACCCGGGCTAAAGGTAGACTGTCCGTTTCATTAGTGTCAGTTGTTTCCATGTCTGTACACATTTCTCTCACATTTCCACCCCTGTTCTATCTATAATACTAACTGTGCAGGAGAGGGCTCTGCAGTAATACTGGTCTCTAGTGGCTGAAAGTTATCATCAACATGCTTTCTCACCACTCTGCTCCTTGGCAGACAAAATAATTGTAACTTCCTGCAATATGAGATGTTTCATTCCTTTTCTTTTTTTCATCCATTGTTTTGTCCCATTGGCAGGTTTGTTTGAGCAAAGGGTGGATCAGTATCTGGAGGAGCTGCCAGACACAGAGCAAAGTGGAGTCAACAAGTTTCTGAAAGGCCTTGGTGAGTCCTGCAGCAGAAACACACAAGGCTAGACTCGTTTCTTTTGTTGAGCAGATTTAATCAGGCTGCTCTTGTTTTTTTCTTAAGCTTTGTTGAAATATCTCACACTATTTCACACTTTTCAAACTTTCATCAGTGTTTAACATTATGTAATTATCAAGGAAAGTGTGTCAAAGCTTCATAATAAGGTTACAAATGTGTTTTACTTGGTGTAACTTCACCTGGATGTTTGAGCTTTGCTGTGCAGAATGATGTTTGTGCAGAGTTTGACACCAGAAGGCTGTTTTAACAATCATCTGCTGAAGGTGGAAAGTTTTCCTTTGCCATCCTGAAATTTCAGTTTAAGGCCTGTAATACTTCATACAAGCAGGATGTTGTGTATTTACCCTGCATTTGTTTAATATATATTTTATTTAAATATTTTAAAACTGGAATCCACACACTTCAGCAGATAGTCTACAATCTTCTTAGATTGTAGACGGATGCCTCGTGGTTAAATCAGACCAAATCCTCACGTAACCAGCCTGGTGTAATCCCGAAATACAGTTTAATAACCTGAATAAAATTTGAACTCTCAGATGTTGATGTATTTAACATATTTTAATAGAATTGTTTTAACTGTTTTCAGGAAGTAAAATGAAGTTTCTCCACAAAAAGAACTGAGGGGAAATCATCCTCGTTTTCAGTCACACAACAAACTGAAGACCTGATGTCTCAAGTCTCTGCATTATGATGATTCTCACCTTTTTATAAAGTTTTTTTTTTAAATAAACATGTACATATTATTTCACTGTAAGCTGGCTGTGATACTCTTCAGTGTATGTTTATAGTACCTTATGAGATAGCGATAGTATGACGGTACACAGCGAGTGAGCCGTAGAGTAACCACTGATGTCCAAGTGTGCTTGTGAAGAGTGTTATCAGGATGTGTGAGTGTATGTGACCTGACATGGGCATAGATGTACAGTTCATATGTTTTCATTTTGCATTATTTCACAACAGTGTTGTCCTCTGTTTAAGGAGTGTAGAACCTATTCGAAAAACTGTACATGCATTAAGACAATGAAGAAAACGATTGTAACTCTTCATAGAGTCTTTTGCAATCTTTTATTAAAAAAAAATGTTAAAATGCTTCAAAGTGCACAGTATTGAGTTTACTAATAATATAAATGTTAAATATTTGTGTGTTGACTATTGCTTAAAGGTCAAACTTTTGACTCAACATACATTTGTTTGTATTTTTCTTACACACATCATCTTAAAAAAACACTTATCAATAACAACATTACAGATGTTCAACACTCTTTATTACTCACAAAACAAGACACAAATCATGTAGACATCATGTTTAAAAACTGAAATATGTAATTCACAGTTTGCCAGATGATATAGAAATCGTCGCTTTTTACATCCGACATCTCAATGACAGCTTCCCCCAAAGCTATGCATTAGGACAAGCTGATATGATCCCAAAAGGCACAGATAGTCTAGCACCAGCTACCACATGCTGCCGGTAACCTTATTACGTCTCTGCACATCACTCTGGTGGCTGTCACTGACGTGCTGTTATTAGCTCTCCTAACTGAGAGGCTCGCTGTTGATTCCAGCCGCCATATTACTTTTTCTCTTCTTGTGTCCTTTATAGCAATTAAGGGTGACATTTGACGTGACATAACTGTGTTCTCTGTTCAGTAATAAGCTGGACACAAATTGTTTATCCAATTTTTAGCTTACATTAGTAATGCACATTTCAAGGTAGTACTACTTTATTTTAATTTTGTGAAACATTAATTTCACCTCCTCTACATTTCAAATGGAGATTTTGTACTTTTACTCCACTAAATTAATCTGATTGACTGTTGCTTTACATATCAAGAATTTACATATAAAACATAGAAGCATTGTGTCAGATCAGTACAGTGTATTTACTGGAAAGGCTGGACCACACACATCAAAACACTTATTTTAGGTAATTGCATCAATGATTTAAAATCTTGAAGAGGACTTTTCCTCAGAGTGAGTACTGTTACTTGAGTATATTTTACGACTAATACTTTGATATACCTAGAAAAATGTTTGAATGCTGTCATTTATGAGAATAATTTTACATGGTGATATTTGTTTTTTAACTACGGAAAATTGTTTACGTTTTCCACCAGACACCAATATTGAAATATGACAGATAATATTAGTTATGACATTCATAAGTGTAGACTTTGTTAAGTGCTAGCTTTAGTTTATGTATAAGTCTAATTGTAGGCGCAGTGATAAAAGGTAACTAAGTACATTTACTCAGGTATTGTTCCCAAGAACAATGTTTAGGTACTTGAATACTTTAAACTACCAAACAGTATATTCAGCTAATCTTTCATGTCTATATGCTGATTTGATGTTGATGAATTAATTATTTTACTTTGGATGATTTAAGTTCAAATAATAATCGTACATGATTATTCAGATACAATTTCTAATGCACATTTTTTTTATTAGTGGTCGAAGAAGTACTAACATGTGATATAAACGTCCTATTACAAGTAAAAGTCCTGAATCAAAAGGATACTTGTGCAAAAGTACAGAGGTACTATAAGCAAAATGTTAAGGTATCAAAAGTTAAGGTACTCACTATGCAGAATATGTTATCACAACAGATACTTGTCACTACTGACAAATAAATGTAGTGGAGTAAAATGGAAGTAGTTTATGTCAAAATTGTCTTATGCTTATAATGGATGATTTTTACATTGGGGTACTGTTATTTCACATATAAAATATATGCATAGGATATAATGAGAAAACTTCTTCCCTCACGTTGCAGCAGTGATATGTCCATGATGCCATTCGTACAAACTGTCCTCATCACATCAAGTGTTACACTACAGCTTTGAGAAACGTCAGAAGTATTGCATGAGAACGAATATAAAGTCTCACGATTAACTGCGAGACTTGGATGTCTCTAAATTTTTTGGCCGGTCTGAAGAGCGACATCCGACGGGGGGGACTCTCACTCGGAGATGCACGGGTCAAGGTAAAAGAAAAAAGAAAAAAAAAACACACTCGCACTTAGGACAGACGCACAGCAGCACAACAGACATGAGTGACAGGCCGACTGAAGTTGAGTTGCTCGGCAGACAGTCTCGGTCACACATCCTCACACGCGCTCACTCTGATGTTTACCTGACATGATGCTTTGCACGAGCTACATACGCACTTCGCGAGCGGAATTCATTTGTTCACAGACACAGTTCGTGGATGCTCTGAGCACCAAACTATCCGTGCGCTGACTTTATGTTTGCGGGGCTGTCCTCTTGTTTTGTTGTGGATTGCACCATGATGCCATAATAGGGGCGTAATCTAATGCGCACTTTCTAAAAAATAATATCCCGCTCAGTGATGCGCTGGATGTGATGTTGCTGATGCAGAGCAGGCTGAGGATGCGGGGGCAGCCGCTTTGCAGTTTGACTGACAGGCTGCTTGTTATTAAGAGGAGCCGTGGTAATAAAGTGCTGTCACAGTGACGCGTTCACGAACAGATGGAACAGGCAGCCAGACGTGTAACATGCCATAAGGAAAATCCCAAATCCCCACAGCGTTATAAACAGTAAGTAATACATAACAAAACTACAGTGTTCTGCTCATACTTCATTGTAGTTTCACCATGACTTCAATGTAACATTCAAACAGAGATAATGTTTTACAGAGATATTTCAGACAGAGTTACACCATTTGACAAACTGGATAGTTGCAAATCAGATGAAAATCTGTAGGCTGGTTTTTTTTTTTTATGTTTAAAGTCAAGTTAAAGCTCCATTTAAATTCCATTACAAGGAAATAAGGAAATAATGTATGGGGGCATATCTGATTCAATTTGTCTTAAAGTTATGGGGGAGTCTTTACTTTTCTAACTTGGGGGTATTTGGAGTTAAAGTTTGTGATTTTATTAAATATAGATTAAATTGACTTCACTCGACTATGACATTCCCATAAATGGTGGCTTCATCAGGGCCATAGCAACGATTTGAGAAATGTTTGTCAAATTCTTCAGTGCAACCTCACCCCCTGATGAAATGCTTGACTAGTCTCTAAAAAAACCTCTAATTGTTGGTTCCCCCCCTTATTTCATTTAGGAATTTACCTTTATATATTCTGTAATTTCTGTCTTTCTCTGAAATCTATTTCAAATTGTAAATAAGATTTAATTTTAAAGTCGTATTTTTGCTTAAACTGTCAAATATAAACCATGAGAACCAGCCTTTAAATCCCACCATAATTTAGATGTTATTCCTCTTGACGTTGTTATTCCTCTTGATGTCATTAAAAACAAATATTTCATGTCCTCAGCGCTATACAGTCGCTGCAGCCCCGGGCTGCACTAAATTGTTCTACTAAATATTACACATAAGATTTTAAATAAACTGAAGTTATATTGCACTTTTCACTTTTTCTTATGCAAAACTTTAGCTAAACATTAGATCCTGCAATTGAACATGTTTTTACTTTAAATTAAGTGCAGTGGTTAACTTAAAGCTGCATTAATCGATATAATCAATGGAAGTTTATATTAATATTGAATTAAGGTGACTACATGTAGACTAATTTAAAAGTGATCACTGACAGAGAAGGACAAACGGTACAGCTTTATGTTTTTTCATGACCTTTTTGTTCGAGCATCATATAACAGTAATATATCTCTGCTTTGGGAAAAGGCAATTTTTGCTACAGAGTTAGCCACAACAACTTAACAAAGCAATAACATGTCAGCTGTTTTGTTCTTCCTCTGTCCCTCGGCGGCTTAACATGCATTACAGACGAGGGTTGTTTTTAAAGGAGCTTTAAAACAAGAGATAACTCTATGCATAAGAGTAATGATGTGACTGCTGTGCAACGTCTCTAACTGTCTGACTTGAGGCTCATGGTGAGATCCCATCAGCTGAAGTAGTTCAAGCACCCCAGAAGATCAACATAATGGATCAAGTATCTCTTGAAAATCTTGTTTCTCTGTGAAGTTGCAACAGCTAAACTAAGCTTTCTTAAGAAGAACTCCTACAATGGGGTTTCTCAATTTTGCATTTTATAAACATGAGGCAAGTGAAGATTTTTCTCTCCAGTTGATGGGTTTATTTGCAGCACAGTAACAAAAATTATCTGAGGATGGAAATAGTTAAATTACATGGTAATTTAAGAGTTGTTGAAGATAATCCTGCTTTCTCTGTGATCTCATCACTTCAGTGTTAATAGGTGTTACATAGGGGGTGCTTTCAAGGGAGAGATCACTGCACAGGTTTCTATTATAGAGACATCCCTTGAGATGGCATGCATATCTTTCGCCGGCTTCACTTAACAGGGCACGGAGAGTTGGCGGGAGGTTTCAGTTTAAAAGATAAATGCAGTGAAGGTTCACAGAGAGACAGTGCACAGTTTGAAAAAGCTACAGAGGCTGAGTGAACGAGAGGCAGGGTGCATTACGACTGACTAATTGTGTTTCAAATTGGGTCTTTAAGCGTAGAATGGGGAATGGGATTGTTCTGAGCTCCCCACTGAAGCACCCAAGGATGAGAAAGTTGTCAGATTTGTAGGTCAGGCTGCAGGGGCTGTTGTTAGGCAGACTTTCTCACAGCTTGAGATGTCTCAGCGGTTTGACGCTGGGTTATACTTGATGGCCAGTGTTTGTTTTAAGTTTTCGATTCGACCCTTTTTAAACTTTCATATTGTCATGTTTTTTTTTGCAGATACAGAGTATTATTAATTCTGTGTCTAAATCCCTTCATCTTTGTCTACAGTTGGCTCCTTTTCTTTCTTCTTATAGTGTGCTCTGCTCATTTTCTCTGACATGTTGAGTTAAAATCTTAATTGATTTCACAGCGTTGGAGGGAA
Source organism: Anoplopoma fimbria (assembly GCF_027596085.1). Taxonomy (NCBI): domain Eukaryota; kingdom Metazoa; phylum Chordata; class Actinopteri; order Perciformes; family Anoplopomatidae; genus Anoplopoma; species Anoplopoma fimbria. The sequence continues at coordinate 19,361,631 of NC_072450.1, forward strand.
TTGCAGGAGGGTACCCTGGTCCCATCTGGAGCTTATCAGAGCCTGACCCGGTTTCGGTGTGCTACGTTAGTGCGTAGCTCCGTTGGGACCTGTTCCCTCCTCGTTGCTGACAAAGAGAAGAAGGCCACAGCCGTCCTATCCTACCTCAGCCCCACATACCCCGACTCAACCTGAGCCCAACATCTGCCTGATCCTGCCTCATGCTGCCTGCTCCAAAGAACTAAAAAGTTGCTTACAGTATACTTTCTCCCTCCCTCTCTCATTGTAGGTCACTTGGTCTTCCTTCCTCCATTTTGGAAAGGGCTTCCGGGGATATTTTGCCCTACAAAAAAATAATTATCTTATCTCCCTAATTCCCAATTATTATGCACAGGCTTATTTAAGAAAAAGGATTAGATTTTCTCTCTTTTTTGGTGGCTGCACCACCATGCAGGGGGGATGAATTTGACTGTGACACTCTCCTCCGCAGCAGTGAGGGGGTCCTACACTTGGTTGAACTGGGGGAGGAGAGAGCACAGTGAGGCTGTCATGTAAGCCGTCTCCTCTGGGGCCACCTCTCTGTGCGTGCTGCTTCCTGCCTCAGGTAGAAGCCTCAGTGCTTCTGCTGCCGAGGCGTCAGGCTGCTCGCTCTCCTCTCCTCACCCTCCCGCCGAGAAGGCAACAGCTCCACTATAAAAGCACTGAAATGGAGAAGGTAAGATGTTTGTTTCACTATTGTTTCCTATGTTGATCTTGACACAGCTTGAGGTTGTTTATTTTTTGTGCAGTAGTTTCTGAGTTTGCACTGTTGATCGTGTGATCGGACCCCTTAAGGGCGCTGTGGGCCTTTCTGTGCAGAGTTGACATGCTTCCTATGTTTGCGGTGCTCTCTTTCAACCCTAAGATGCATGTAAGATATAAGGGATACCCCCTGCCATTGCATTTTGACAAGTGTTAAGGTTTTAAAACTGGATTTGGTCCAGAGGCGCTTTTCACCACTCCTAAATTGGTAAGAAGGGTCAACTGCAGAGGATGAATCTTCCCACAGGGATTAATGAGGCATAACCTAACAGGCTGCACTGTGCATCATCTTACTATGTTTCCTTAGACATCTTGCACGCTCTTTTAATTAGCTTGTATCTGAAACAAAATCAGATGAAAACATAAGGGATTTAGAGGAGTTTTATTATAATATCCTTATTTTAACAGATTTTATGTCATTCCTTTTTAAAGTTTACTTGCATCACAATGTTTGAATGCTCATGGTTGGAAAATGAAATCAATGTTTAAACGCACTCAAACGATGCCCTACCACAGATTCAGTTTCACTTACATTTCTCTGCAAGTCTCTGAGACATTTGCTAGCATGAGAACAGATAACAACTCTTGGTAGTGTGATTTAGCCCAAAGCAAAGCAGCAACACATTTCTGACATATGCCATCTTGTCGTTTTATCACATGGACATCTGTGTGTGTGGGTGGGTGGGAGAAGGTGTGTCCACTGTATGTTTTAAACACAAGCAAGCTTTTTCTTTGTGTGTCTTTCAGAGCTGCTCAGAGTGCTCAGTGCCGACACTTGCACAGAGCCTGTGTACACTCTGCAACAAGTGGTTGTGTTACCAGTGCACAGATGTGCATCAGCATCAGAGAGCCCCCACCACTTCCCAGTACACAGACATGCACCAGCAGCAGAGGCCCAGTGCCACCCAGTGTCCTGACCTGCTCCAGAGAGGCTCCAGCTCCCTGCCTCCGACCGGACAAGGCAAGATATTTACATGTTTCTAGGCTTTGTTACCTACATTTTCAGGCCAGTATGACAGACTATCGTTAGGGCGGTGCAGTCTGCTTCTCTTTCTGTCACCACAAAGCCTGTTCTGGCTTTTTTTGTTTTCCCTCTGGTGCTCTGTTTGTTTGTTAATCATGTCTCTGCAGGAACCATTGCAATGAATAATGCATGTCAGTGTCGGTGGCTGATAATAGTTGCTGGATATCCTTGTGTTTTATTACACCTCTCTTTAACACGTGGCCCAGATTCTAAACTGCTCCCATGATTTCTTTTTTGCTAATATTAGTGTGGTGCTATTTAAAGACCCTCAAGTAGTGCCAGGCAGCTTTGTTGCCAGCTGCTCGTGCAGTTCTGCATCGAACAAGTTGTCAAATCATAAAGAATAAGTCCTGGACGGCCTTAATGTGATGTGGGAGTGTTACTGTTTGGTTTGTGTACTTGTGAGAAAAAGCTGTGTGACTGCGCTGACAGACAGGATGTGGTCAGTCATATCAGGTTGATGCAAACAGGGTGATGCTTGGCTGTTTACCACAGAGAGGTGTGATGATTTGCAGGCAGGAGGGGGTTGGCTGAGGTGAGCCGGCCAGCAGAGAGCAGTAGGGCTGCGTTCATTTAATTATCCGTATCCAGCTATTGTTAGATATATGCTCTGTGGGCCAACAGTTTCTACGTTGACCTATTTAGAAATGTTCGAGAGATACCAAGTGTGCATTAGTATGTGTGTGTGTGGTTGGTTCATCAAAGGCAGAGTGGACAGCTCTGAAATTTGTTCACTTACATCTAAACACTCAACTTGCAACCTATTTCCCACAATTGTATTATCCTTTTCGTATCAAAGTGCAGAGGAAGGCTAGTTTTAGTGATGCATATCAATATAACTCATCACAGTTTACTTTTAACCCAATGTCCCACTTGTAGCACCATGTAGAAGTTTCCCAGACTGCTTATACTATGAAAAGCTACATGAATACAAATATGAGTGTATTGAAAGATTAGGCTTTTGTCTTCAGCTCATTAGTGTCATTTTAGGAGGAAAGCAATGTTGAAAAAATATTCGATAAATGTAAAATATAACTAAAATAAAAACATAGGGTCTCCCAATCTTCAAAACAAAAATATAAAAAACTTTATGGCCAAAGTTATTGCCTGGGTCTAATGATAAAAAAAGTAAATTTGTTTCAATTTAGGCAAACCCCACCCAATTCAGAGGATGGTTGTTAAATGAATAGATTTTATACACTAGACATTCTGGAAAATATGCTTACTCCTTTTCTAGCTGCGTGTTGGATAAGGAAATTGATACCACCCTAACAAGTACAGAAGAAGCTAAGACCAGCAGCCAGTTAGCTTAGCTTAGCATAATGACAGAAAACAGGGGGAAACAGCTAGCCTGGCTCTATCCAAAGGTAACAAAATCCACCTCTCACGAAACTCACCAAATAACCAAACCAAAATTGTCCTATTTATCAAACAAATTTCATCCCTAATCAAATTTAATTTAGTTCCTCTTATAAATCAATTTGATAGCTTTTAAGTTATAAGAATTCCCTGTTAGTCAGTTAGTCAGTTGGTCAGTCAGTGAGTCAGTCAGTGAGTCAGTCAATTAGTTGGTAATTGTTGTTTTTTGTTCTCCTCAGAGACTACGTGTACACACTGATCCTCCTCTAGCTGTTAGTGTGAATTGTTTGTGGGCTCTTGCTAATTCTCCTCCTCCCTCCCTCCCTCCGTCTGTCTTTTAGGCCCAGGGTCGTATCCTTGTTCCCTCCTGATGTGCCACTCTCACAGACAGGAGCCCTTGGAGCTGTTTTGTGAGTCATGTGACCTTCTGTGCTGTAGCAGCTGTCACCTGTCCTCCCACAAAAACCACAGGTCAGTCCTCAGATACACAGCACAAGGGCACTGCAGAGAAGGGCTAACCGCAGGTTAAAAACTTCCTCCGAGCAACAACTCTCTTGTCACTTGTATCATCTGTATCTGCATACACTACCCTTGGCTCGCCTTATTCCTATTAAGTATTCATATGCTTTTGTTTTCTGTGATGTTACAGTACAGTAGCTGCCTCTAAGGTCACCTGCATAATGTCCTGTCCCCAGGGGAAACAATTTTAATTGTGGTGTTCTTCATGCCCAAAGAATAAATTAGTGAACTTTCTGTGTGGTGGATGCTGTTATCTCTCATGTTTTCAGGGTGGTGCAGATTGGGAAGGCCCTACAGGATCAGCAGTGGCTGTTTGAGAACCTGATGGTTCAGGTGGATGAGAGGAGGTCTGCAGTGGAGAACAATGCTAAGCAGATAGAGGACAGGTTGGTGAAGAGTCATAATCATAGTCCCAAGTCTGAGCAACTTCTGCCACAAATGCTCAATAATTTAACAGTGTGAAATATAGCAAACTAATGCATAAATTAATGTCTGATATGCTGCTCCGTTCTTCTGCATTTGGGAGTTTTTCTCACACATTTATTTTCTCCTGTCGCCGAAGACTTCATGGAGTAAAGATTGCACACAGGAAGGCAGAGAACCAGATTAAAATGGCAAAGATGATTATGATGAACGAGCTTAACAAACGAGCCAACCTATTAATAGAGCAACTGGAGGTAATTACTTTCTTTTTCTTTTCCTTCTTATCGTTCAGCCAGCCTTGAATCTATAAGCAAAGAATCAGTAAACGCTGTGATGTAATCAGTCCTGAAAGCAACCAAACGAGATTCTATAATAATCTGTCAAAGCTGCTTAAACAAACATCTCAGGAAATACATCTGTCACAAAAAGAGCCATTGAGTTAGCCCATAGTCCAGCCATGACTCTCTGTGTATCAGTAATTACTTTTTTACGGGTTTCTTTACAGAAAATCTCAGAGGACTTCCAGCAGCGTCTGGAGGACCAGCTGCAGGGGGCAATAGAGATATGTGGCCAGCTGGACCATGTTCAGAAGTTCATCACCTGGGCCACGACCCACCACTGCAGAGGCCCGGTGCTCTTCAGCAGGGCTCTGGTAAGTCAACAGGGCAGGCAACAGACGTTTGTTGTCTTATTGTAACCCACACAGCCCGACGAGGAGGGAATAATTAATTGCTGATGCTTCTTTTCTTACCCCTTTGCATATAAAGGGGAGCTTCACCTATTATAGGCAAAAAGTTTATTAGTCATAGTACTACTCGAAGCAGTTGTACAATGTCTCCTGGGTTTCTAGAGCTTTGAAACAGTAGGCCTGAGTAAATTACTCAAGTTGCATCACTAGGGAACTAGGGTAGTGACATTTGAAAGATGCGGGCATTTACCATTACATTACATTACAGTCATTTAGCAGACGCTTTTATCCAAAGCGACTTACAATCAGTAGTATATTACATATCATTTACACACTGATGACAGGCTACCATGCAAGGTGCCACCATCAGACTCTAACTAACATTCATGCAACATCCAGTCCACACCGATGGCAAGCCTTCGGGAGCAACTTGGGGTTAAGTGTCTTGCCCAAGGACACATCGACTGCCGAAGCCGGGTATCGAACCACCGATCCTCTGATTGTGGAACTACCTTGCTCTCCACTACGCCACAGCCGCCCCAGACAGGAAGGGTTAAAAAAAAGACAAGTTGTATGACTGATGTCAGGATATCTTGGCCACTATATTTACAATTATTTTGCAAATCTCCTGTGATGCCTTTAAATTTATGGAAGTGCAATATTAAATTAGTTGAATACTCCTTTGATGCTGTATTCAAGGGTGTTGCTTTTTTCGGTGTAGGATGTAACTCTAGTCTTCTGAAGCTCAGTGTGGGATATTTGTGTTGTTGCAGCTTGATCTTGGCGTTTGATTTCCAGCAGCTTTTCTTTTAGCATTAGGTGTCTTTTGAGCACAGCTTTATTTTTTATAATTTACAATAGAAATCAGTGACAGCAGCAGGGTTTGCAGAATGCATCCTGTTTATCGTTAATAGAATATATTTTCTTCTGTCAGATTTCTCTCCAGATGCAGCAGCTGCTTGAGTCGTCACTCCACTCAGACTCTTGGAGTCCTGTCAGGATCAAATTCAATTGGGATGCAAGTTACTGGACGAAGCAGATTTCCTCTTTAGGTAAAAAGAATGTAATTGAAGCAAGATGGTTATATTACAGGGGTTGTATAACTCTGATTATTGAGAATGAGCTTAAAACTGAAAATAAGCCAACAAGAAAGATGTTAATGGACTAGAATAAAAGGACATTTTTTCATGACAGGATTCAGAAAATTTGCTAATGTTATTTAGGCATTTATGCATAATTGTAAATGCTGTGTGAATAGTGTTCGATGCATCACCATCAACATTTTTGGCAAAATGAGAAACCTTCTTATCCAGAAAAACTTTCTGCTGCAAAGCTAAAGCAAACAATTTTTTAATGTTTGCTTGACCTTTTAAGCTATTTGGTCCAACAAAGCTCTTAATGTTACTCTGTTTCTCTGCAGGCCAGCTGACTGTTGAAGGGGGAAACAGCATTTACCCTCAGGGCTTGGCCTGCTCCAATATTCTCCGGCCTCAGCCAATCACCCGCTTGGCTCTGCCGTCCGGGTGTCACAGAGGTCTAGAACCAGGCTGTGGGTACCAGAACTGCTGCGAGCCCCAAATGTGTTGCCTCCATGGCCTTCCCTCTCAGCCAAATCTGTCCAGTCTGGAGAAAGGCCAGCTGGAAGCCGCCCTTTATAACTCCAGCTGTGTTCAGCCTGCCCTTTTCTCAGCCTCCTTGCACCCGAGCCAGCAGCCCCAGAGGTGCTGGGACCGAGACAACTCATCACAATGTCCTCCCCCTTTATCACCTATCCCAATCATGGGGCCCATCCAGCTCAACTGCAGTCGAGGCTCTACATCCAAACCACAAGCTGCTGCCTCTCAGCCCCAGTCTCAAACTAAATCGTATCTCTATCGCCAACACCAGAGAGAAGTTCTTCCAAACAGCCAGGCTCAGCCACGTGCAGACCGTAGCAGGCCAGGCCAATGTCAGAGGAAGCTGTCGACCAGCACGGCTCTGCAGCAGGAAGTCAGCCACACAGCCGTGGAGAGAGATGCAATGACTGAAGAGAACTGGGAGGAGAGGTGCAGAATGGAGGAGGCTCGAGGACAAAAGGCAGCGGTTGAAAGCAGGGAGCTGCTGGATGTGGAACTGCAGCAGGACAGGAGGGGTCAGAGTCCTGTCCCACAGCAGCAGCAGCAGCTCCATGTTCCTCCTGCAGCAGAGCTGAGAAAAGAGCTGCAGAGAAACAGACCTGCACTGATGCTCAGAGCACACAGAGATGTCAGGGTGAGAGATTAAGTTAACAATCACCCTTGACTAATACTGAATACTGCAATATGTTAAAAAAAAGCAAGGATCCCTCAAACTTGATTGTTTAAAATGGTAGTTTGTATATTGGTTTGTGATCAACATCAGCTACTGTGAGATGATAGCGAGGCATGCGGTTGAATTATGTGCACCTCGGTCTTCTGTTTTTCGTTTCACATGTGGTTCTGCAAAGTTTCAATGGCCTCTAACAAAACCACACCACACTGTTTATACACACCTCTCAAAGCCCACAATGTATCAGTCAGAGTCAGGCCTATTTCCTATTAAACACAGATGTTCAAACAAAAAGAACAAGAGACAAAGGCAACAAAGCCTAATAAAAAAAAAAAACGCTTCTGCAGTGACATTTAAGTCACATCAAAAGCCAGTAAGAAAATGGCAAGTGGTTATTTTATATTTCTGAAATGTTGAAGTTTAAGGTAGTTTTGAATTTGAGGCGGTACTCAGTTTTAATTAATCTGTAAACGACTGAAACTGAAGGACAGCTTTGTTTTAATGCCAGAATGATCGCTTCCCACAGTTGACAGCTAGCCTGAAAACAGATGGTGCAACAGAAATGTGCTTCTGCTTTTATGAAGAAAGGATGATGAGAAAATAAAGAGCTGGTCTGACATTTAAAGCTAAGCTGTTCTTTGCATGCAGCCCAAAAGGAAAGGACAGGAAAGCACTGTTCATCATTATCACACTTGAAGCCAGAGGTTTGAGCAATCACATAATCACCACGCCAAAAAAATTCCCAGGGTTGCATGTTTACGAACTCAAAGATGTGTTATTTTGCATTTCCAAGTCACACAGCAATTGGAAAACGACATAAAACCACTTGGTACTTAACCTGTCATTAATAAGACGCTAAGGGAATAGAGGGAGCTGCCAGTTTAATTTCAGTTCTAGTTTGCTCTCTGAGATAAATTCCTGCACCCCTCCGTCGTTCCAGAGAGAAGGATTATAGTCTATTTTCTTCCACATTCAAAATCTTACATACGCCTCCCAAGGGGCAAGGATCAGGTAAGTGTTTTAATCGCATGATACTTAGGAGTACATGCTTGGTGTCGGCGTGGCCTGAATATGTATGATGATACACTAGAAAAAGAAAAAAGGAGGAAAGTAAGCTTTTGTTAATAAGAACCTAAATGATTTGTCAGCCCTCCTGCTTTCATTAGCTGAGGTGTTTAAAGGAGCTTTTTGAGACACTTGCATTGGCTAAATTGTAATAGAATAGAGAAGGAGAGACTGTTAGTAAGTGTTTTGCTGTCCTGGTTTAATCAAATGGCCAAATTGCAACCCTGAACTAACATATTAGCATTGTAACCAAACCTGTCATTGCCTGTACTTTAACAGTAATTATTGCAGCTGTGTGGGCCGTTCTCCATGTTTGTAGGGTTTGAGTTTATTGTCTGTCTGTGTGTGTGCTTGTGTGACACTCAAGGTGGTTTCCACTGCACGCATCCCACTCCTTTTCTTTCCTGTCTGTTGTTAATGGCATGAACAGGAGCATCTGTGCATGTGATACAGCTTGAAAACCTGCTCAGTTTTGCATGTTTGTGTTTCTGACAGAGATCCACGTCCCTGGAGGTGTCGGTGACAGCCCACGAGCGTGTATCTGATGTGCAGCGCAGCAGGCTCAGCCCTAGTTTAGTGTGCACGAGGAGGGAAAGACGCTCCCAGAGCATCCCGGCAGAACTGGCAGCCCCTTCCACCAGCCCTTATGCTGAAAGGCCCACAGGATGCACCCACAGCCTCCAGGCAGGAGCTGCAACTAAGGTAACCCTGCATTAGAATATGATCACACATGGGGAGGAAGTGTGGCTCAGCTGTCAGATAGAGTGGAGGCGATCCGTTTGCACATGTGAGTTCTTGTTTTGCAACGCAAAGCCTACCGCATACACAGTCATACACAGTTTCACAGAAAAACATAACATATATAACTCTGATTAAGCGCTCCAACAAACTATTATTTTCATCATTGATTACTTGGCCTATTATCTTCTTGATTGTTCGTCTAATTTAAATAGACGAACAATCAAACATTTTCAAACGTCTAAAACATTTTGTCTATAAAAGGTCAGAAAATAGTGAAAAAAAGTTTTCATTAGAGCTTCCCAGAGGCCAAAGTCATGTCCTCAGATTGCTTTTTTAATTAAGTTCAGGCGCGACTCAAGTGATGACAAGTTTGACAATGAATAAAATCGGGGGTGTGGAGTTGGAAAGAAGTGAGCTTACCAGACATCTGCAGCCTGCTTCCCAACTCTTCTTGAGAAGAGCAGCTTGAGGCTTTCTTAGCTGCTACTAGTATAACACCTGAATCTATGACTGAATTATTGCTGGTCGAGGTGCATTGTGGGTAGAGTAGGCACCATGGATAGAATGCATGAATGAATGCTCTCTGAGTTGACAGGGTTCTTCTGGCCGGGTACAGAGCAGAGGTGTCTCTGTGTCTGCAGCGGCTCACTTGTGGCTCTCTGCTATCTTTACACAAAGTTTTTTGTGGGAAGGACAGAGGATGTCGCATGTGTACAGATTATAAAGCCCTCTGAGGCAAATTTGTAATTTGTGATTCTGGGCTATACAAAATAAACTGAATTGAATTGAATGTAGCAGCTGTGTTTTTTTTCTATAAATCTAAAAAAAGTAATTGCCTGGACTATTAGGAGCATCGTGGTCAAGTTACTATATAACGTAAAATATACTAATACGCGTTATATCATGTTTGTTTTGTTCTCAGTATGTCAGTATGGATCCCAAACAGAGGAGAGCCTCAGATGGGGTGCTTTGCGTTGTCAAGGAAACTTCGTCTGAGACGGCGCACTCCAGAGGTCACCAGTCTCCTCTACTGTCCTATAAGACAGAGCCAGGTGCTGGGAAATACTACTTGTGTAACTTCCATTCCATGTGATTCTTTCTCATATCCTCAAATAAACAATTTACTAAGTTTGTGAATACATGTTCATCTTATTTCTCTCTAGATCATTCTTTCACTTGTGTAAATGAAGAGATTGATTATGAGATCGAGGGGAAATGCAGGGTGTCAAGAAACAGCCACATCAGGTGTGTAATAGCTGTCAGTCAAACATCTGTCCATGCACAAATCATGAAAATAAGATTTCATCACTCTCTCTCTACTTGCCTCTAAAGTAACAGAGATGCTCAGAAGGACTCAGGGAGGCCAAGGGTTCCAGTGGTTTGCTTAGAGCGTCTCAAAATACTTGTGTCTCAACTCCCCCCACATGGACGAAGGCAGAGCGACCCTTTACCTGCCAGCGGGACGGAGAAGAGCCAAACGCTGCCGCAGCAGAGGGACAGCCATGATGCAATGCCTGAAGTATGTCTTATTTCTTTCCATTTGCATATAGTGGAGAAAAGGTGATACTATAAATACACCAGAGGGAGTCAGATTGCAGAAGATCTTAAATGGTCATTGTGATTGGTTTTTTTTGGTCAATAATGCTTATGAGAATAGATGGCTTGTGTATGTTCATATATATAGTATACAAGTCTTATTTTGAATAAATAGAACATATTTTCACCCATGCCAACATTTGTTTTTAAGAGTTTAACTGGGTTTTGCTAAGGCAGAGTTCTTGTACGGCTGCTTGTGTTTAGTCAACAATTTGAGAAGTTTTGGCTTCAGTAAAGTATTGTGTTAATTGTTAGTATTGGAACGACGCTGTGATGTGTCAAGGAAGGCAGACTAGACATTAAACAATGTGTAAATACTCACCATAAGGGTTTCATGCCTTTTACTGTACATGATCTACAGAATTTGTTTGATGTGTTGGAATGATAGTTACTAATTCATTTAATACATCTGAGAAATCAACATAGATTCTAGTCAACATGCTGTTAAAATAATGTTTAATTCAGCAAATATATTTAATAACATATGATAAAAGCACACATGACAACTGTTGTTCTCTTCTGTTCTCTTCTCTTCTCTTCTCTTCTCCAATGTGTTGTAAACATAGGGGATAGCTGGAGGCTCAGTAACCACGAGGACCACCCGCTCACTCACAGCTCCACCATATGCAGAGCGACAGAACAGTATTCAGTCTACCGCACCCTCGACCACCAGCGGGTTTGATAGCAGAGGGAGAATCAGCTCTCCTAAAGCATCCACGCATCTGTCCTCTGACCCTAAATATGTACCACAGAGCTACTCTGCACTGGATCTGGACTCTGACTCTGATCCCAGATCAGTCTCAGAGGACGCAGTTGTTTCCCAGGCTGATCCAGATCCACAGCTAGACTCAGATGCCTCACAAGATTCTCACCCAAATGCAGAGTCTTCATCTGAGGCCGAACTTGAATGTCTGGCTGAGGAGGAATCACTGGCTGCAGGAGAGATGGGGCTCTGCGGCGAAACTGATATCGCAGGGGATTCGGAGCCAAGTCTTGAATATGAGGTAGACCCGGAATCAGATGCAGGAGCAGGATCAGAGGATGGCCACGGGCTAGACGCTGATGCCGAATCAGGCGATGCTGAGTCAGGCGATGCTGAGTCAGACGTCCAGCCTGACTATGATCCCAGTTTTCAGGCAGAGACTGACTCTGACGTCGTATCTGATCAGCCACCAGACTCTCAGGGCTCTGTGGAGTCTGAGCTCGACGTAGAATCTGAACCTGAACTCACAACTGACGACCCACAACCACTTCGCTCTGACCTGGAAGAGGAGCCCCACATTGGTGCTACTCAGAGGCCGCTTCTGATTGCAAACCCTGTCGCTCAAAGAGCCACAGAGGAAGTCCAGCCTGACCAGGACGGTGCAGAGATGGAGAATGAGGACTTCTGTGCCGTGTGTCTGATTGGAGGGGACCTGCTGTGCTGCGACCGCTGCCCAAAAGTTTTTCATTTGTCTTGCCACATCCCGTCTCTGCTAAGCTTCCCCTCGTAAGCTTCTTATACTGAAACATGAAATGTACCCAGCACTTTTAATATTACTCTCTAACCTCTTATCAAACTGTTTATTTGGGGGCGTCAGTGTTAACTTGATGCTGTTTCTTCTCCTGTTCAGAGGTGACTGGGTGTGCAGCCTGTGCAGAGACGTCGTGCAGCCAGAGGTTGAATATGACTGTGAGAATGAGAGAACATCTGGAGAACAAACATCAGCAAACGGACTGCCTGCATGTGACCAGAGAGTGGGTCATTTTATTAGCTGCTTTCATAATAGTGATGGCTGGTGGTTTTCTGTGACTTTGTTCCCTTCCGGAATTCATAACAATTTTCCTTCTTGTTTGTATGTAGAAATGTGAGCGGCTGACTCTTCTGATCCTCAGTAACGTCCTGAGTGCTCCCTTCCATGAGCCTGTCAGTCCACTTGTGAGTGATCACCCTTTTACTTTTATAGACCAGTTACAGAAAAGGCCAACTGATTTTCATAATCTCATTTAGTTTTCATTATACTTACAGGAACACAGTAGCACCATGAACATTTATCTTGGTTGTTTCGGCATACATAAACACACTTTAGTTGTTGCTATATTCTTAGGGTTTGGTGGCTAAACGGTATCCTGGAGAGGTTTTTTGTAACAAAGTTAAGGTCACGTTCAGTTTTCTCACCAAACCACAGTGAGTGTTCCCTTGAGGCCAGATATAGATTTTAAACATTTGCAAAGCTGATTTAATAAATGTTTTAAGGTAAGCATGTATGTGCAAAGTGACCTCATACAAACATCGCAACATAGCGCTTCTAGTGGTTATTTCCTCTTGTGGCTAGTGCTGTAAAAAATTACAACTGCATTTAATCAAAGACACTATCAAGACTCTACAGTTTAAATGTGCGTTGCTGGACCATCTCTGTGTGAGCATATTTCATATAAGGCAGGAACAAGGATGCTCAAGCATGCTTCCTACAAATAGGTGGTCCACTTTTTGTTACAAGGATCCATAATGCAATGTATGGAACATTTATTTAATGCATTTTGAGTGCAGAAAGACTTATGAGATAATTTACATTGGAAGGAGTTACAGGGAACTAAGGTATCTGGGTGGATAATAGCAAAATCAGTGTTAAATTTCTCTGCTTTTTCATGCAGGCTCGTCATTACTACCAGATCATTAAGAGGCCTATGGACCTGTCCGTGATCAGGGCCAAACTCAACAAGAGGCATACTCGACATTATAACTCCGCAGATCAGTTTGTTGCTGATGTCTATCTAATGTTCCACAACTGTGCAAAGTTCAATTATGTAAGTAAAAAAATGTATATCCTGTATGTGTGTATTCAATGTGCGATTTGTCTCATACCCACAATGAATCCTTGTTTAAATTATAAAATGATAATCATCAGTTAGACCTTCACCAGCACTGATCTAAGCGTAATAGCTCTTTATCTCTCTAAACACAGCCGGACTCAGAGGTGGCTCAAGCAGGCCGCAGCCTCGAGGCGTTCTTCACCTCCAATCTGAAAGAAGTTTTCCCAGACAGAGTTTTCCTTGCAGCGGAGGCGGACTCTGACAGCGATGAGTACGATGAGGCCTACAGGACCGCTGAGGGTGGTTTCCCCTGGCCAGAGAGGAGAGAGCAGTGCCACAGGAAGAGGAAGAGGAGACACTCTCTCAAGTCGAGGAGACAACACTTCTAACCATGAAGTACAACAATGGACAAAAAAAATGCTGTTTTTGTGAGTAATGATGCTGTTTTTATTTAGCAGCCCGTGGGGCAGTGACAGTGTTTCCGTTCTGTAATCTATTTAGTGGTTTGTAATAATATTACAGTGCTGCCATCCGATGGCAGCTGAACATACTGAAATGTACTTCAAATATTTGAAGCACTAACGAATGCTGGAGTAATTATTATCACTGCAAACTTCAACTGATCAAAGAAGGAGAAAGTGCAAAACCTGATTATGTTTCTGTACATATTAAATTCTACACATTTTGGAACCACATCTCATTGGAGAAAACAAATCAAACCCTATGGCCGTAGGGTGGCTTCTGCAGCTTTAAAACATCATATAGCAGTGAGACAAGGCTGTAATTGTTACTGTATCATATTATATTATGCCTGTATGCCCTGGAAATTACATCTATTATTTACATTTAGACCTCCTAAAGTCACATACCCAATGTTGTATGCTGTATTTTGCAAAAGACGATTCTGTAGTTGAGTGTTTATTAATTAAGTGGATTTCTGTACTTTTTTTAGGTGAACACAGCTCTGATTATACACGGCACTTTGAAACTTTGATATGGGTAAATACTGTATTCATCATATTAGTAAGCACTCAACATATTTATACATGTGTAACTGTATAGAACTGTATAGAACTTTACTATATTTCGCATTTTAATTACTAAATGATTGCAGGCAATTATCATAGGTTTGATTATTGATATTATTATGTGTCTCAGTAGCTTTTTTTTGAAAAGCAGCAGTGAATCCTTTTGACTTTGTCTTTTGACCAGAATGTGAGTGATTGAGGGCTCTTTAGCCAGTGTTAGATCTCAACCAGACAAATGTATTCTCATGTTTGTTAGAGGATTTAATATACAAATGAAACAATCCAAGAAAATTTGACTTTTACATTTAACCATAAATTAGGTTATGTATACATTATGTAAGCTTTCTGTTCCACCCGTGTTTCAGCAAAACCTTGTTCTCCTCTATCATCTAAATATCTCAGGCTTAATGAGAGTGTTAGGTATTGATAGCATTCAGTTGTGATGATTATTTGTAGAGCCACACTGTTGAGAGCAAATTAGATTCTATAATTCCCGCTGTTGTAGAGCATTTCCTGTTTTTAAATATTCTTTACTTGCTTCCTGAAGCTTAAGATAGATTTGACTTGACGATAAGAGTAATTGCTGCACAAATGAATGTCTGTGCACCTTGGTCATTGTCAAGAGTAGTGCATATACAGTATATGAGATGTTACTTCCTTTGAAATCAATAAATGTAATCATATTTCCTATTGTATGAGGGAAGACACGGCACTGACTGATAATCTATAGTTACTGTCACTGTTTCAGGACAACATTCTTGTCCATTTTTTTTTTTTACTGTAACAGTCAACAATAAATGCAAATATATTAATATCAATAAAATGCATTCAAGATAAAAACATTTTTTTTTTTATTATTAAATATCATAGCTTATAGGACACAAACAAATGGAAAAGAAATTATAATTCACAGCACCACAGTGTACAGTAAACGTTTATCTACTGTATACAAGCAGCACTCAATATGAATTGCAGCCATTTACAGTTGGAATGGTATTGGTATCAGACATGGTATTATCTTCATTTTTCATGAAGATAGTTTTTTAGTAGTATGCATTCAAAGCTTTTTTTATGTCATTTTCCATTATTTCAGAGGGTCCAGGCAGGTTTAGGGGACAGTGAATGAGACTTGATTTTGCCTCCCTTGAAAATATCTTCTGAGTTCCATCCTCTAATCTAATTTCATTGGGCTTCTCTGAAGCACAGTGATGATAAATCCATTGTGTTTGTATTGGATCTCTGATCGGTGAGTGAAGCAACAGAAGCCATACTTGTTATTGTGCGGAGCTGCAGAAGATCATTTGTGCAGATTTTGTAACAAACTGTCAAAAACACAGGGCACAAATAACATGCATAAGCTCTTTTAAATACTGGTAAGTACAATTTAATATAGTGAATCAATTTCCCTGCAGATTTTCTAGATAAAATAAGCAATATAAGCTGCAAGGATCAGTTTTAAGAGGATGCTGAGCACATGAGCAGATAAAGCTATAAAGCAGGCGGTAGGTGAATCCAACACACTGTAGCTCAAATTGAAGAAATGCTAACATCATCATGTAATTACAAAAATAGGTCTGAACAAACATAAGTCACAGTTTGATGATCAGTCAATACAGTTTGTTTGAGCTGACTTGTTAACCACAAGCAGAGGTATTGATGAAACCTTAAACTAAATTTAGCTTTAACAAAACGCTCAACAAAAACCTCATCGCTTCTGAAACCTTTGTGACATATTTCGAAAACAATTAATGATTTGAATCTGCTCACATAACCTGTGGTCATACACCAAGTAAAAGAGACGAGGCCTCACTCTAACTTTTAACATGACTGTGACTATCATACACTATTGAAAAGTTAAAGCTTTTTAACAACAATTAGTTTGATTGTGAAGCTATATAGCTAGCATTTTTGGGAGTTCCACTGAAGATACTGGACTATCAATGATGTCATTGAGGATTCACATGTAGCTCCATGTTTCTGTGTGTTAAACCTCCCTTAGATGTTTTAATGCACTTTGTCTTAACAGCTTGATGTCATAGCAGTAAGATATTTGGGAGGTGGTAGGAGGAGAGTTGGGGGACTTTTTGCCCCAAGTTCGGCCTTCAAGGTAGGCATTCCCATCAGACTGTAAAAATGATTGTAACTAAAACCTTAACCATCTATCAACCTGCCATGAGTGTCAGAGCTTTGATGGGGCAGCAACCAGCCTGAGGGGTAGCCCCTCCTGGAAGATTGCTCTCACGGCAAAAAAATAAATTAGATTGTATTTTGGCGAGTTTACTAAACCACCAGCAGCAATCCATATCTTCTATCTATTATCTTTTTGACACTTGCCTCTCATGTTTTACCGTCTGAGCTGAATTTCTCTCGTTATTGTGTCTTATATAAAAGGGGAATTGTTTCTTGTAGTTCTCAGTTGTTGTTAAACTGGGGAAACCCTTAGTACAGAAACTGTCCACATTGCAGTTTGACATCAGTTAAGTGTTGTAATGAGCTGTACAAATGTTAATTGTTTATTTAGGGATAGGAGGGATAAAATGCCATCCTTTCTAATATTATACTGCGTATCTTTCCTTCATGCATTTGTCTTGGTTTTTTCTTTAAAGAACACATGCAGAAATAAGTCAAAGGTGTAATATGTACACAGTTTTGGTCAGGGAGCATCTTGCTTTGTTTTATTCTCGAGATAGGTTTGTGACCTTTCATTATGCAAACATGTTGTAAGACATTACAGGATTATAATGAGATACCTCTGTGACCTTTGTTACACAAAGAAATGGGCTGACAGGCAAGTATTGAGATGAAATCAGAGCTGATCAGTGAAGCAGTCTGCGAAATCAAGGTTTTGAGTCTCTTTGTTTTGGAGGGACATTTTTCTCTTGAGGGGACCTTCAAATTAAGCCCTAACATCTCTTTGGAAAGTCATGTTTGATCAATTTGTTGTGCCGGACTCTTGTGTTTAGAAAGACTTATCCTTTAATATTATCTATACTTTATTTATTAATTAATTATGGGTTCACACAAGGAAAACCAGACTCAATTTAGATATTTTGAATCAGGGGAGACAAAGAGATGCTTTTGAATATTCCTCATGGTACACATGACACACACCTATACTGTTTTGTAAAATAACACAAACTACGAGGAAAAATGTGGCTTGTCATTTTCAACACCTTTGTCCTGAAACCTGTCTGGCCTCACACTTATTATGTTCATCGATCTAAGGTGAGTCAACAAGACCTCGTTTACAGTCTGTGTCATATGTGTTTGAAATCAGTGATGTGCACATTTTACCACCACTAAGTATTTATCTTGCAGGCTGGATGATTGTAATACAATAACATTTTGCAGAGGGGTTTTCAATTTCAAACCTCTTCACTTCTGGTCTAAATTAATTGGTTTGTTTTCCCCCTATGAGCAATCATGCACCACAGTGATTAAAGTAATCATTGTTCCATAGTTTGACTAAACTAGCACCATGCTGTGCTCATTGCCTCTCATAAGAAAGCTTTGTGTATTTGCATTTACTCTCCTCTCTCTGTATTAATGTTGATCGGTTAACATTTGATTAATAGCATATCCTACTTTTTATAGCAAACATATTTTTACTTGTTTCTTTGCGGATTCATTAAACCATGAAGGATGTCCATTGATGGCAGACAGTTAAACTTGGTTATATTTGATCCATGTTCACAGGCAGAAATAACATTTTCAGTTTTAATCATAAAAGGATATCTTATATTGGTTTGAGTGATGAATTGTGTTAATGTCTTTTGTACCATACAAAATATACCAAATGTTACGGATTTATGCTTTTGGTTTAAAGTATTCATAACAGTACCCTGTAGCTGTGGAAAGCACTCAGCCTTTGAAGGTTTATGTTGCGACTATTAGGACAGCAGAATATGTTTACTGGGGGCACACATGGTTTTCTTTACCACCAAAGCTTTAACTTTTATTGACTGCAAAACTCCAGAGTCTCATATAAAAGTATCTTAGTGACTCTGTTGCCAAACTGAGCTGCAGCTTATTTACTTTCTTTTGGCCCCCCTTCTTGTTTATCTCTCACAGTTTTCTGCAGCATGTTGGAGAAGAAGTATCTTATCTTTGAATCTTTTGATGGCTTTTGTAGTCAGATCAGTCAATAAACGATGATATCCGCATCCACCTTTGCTGTGTCAGAGTGGAAGCAGCAGGTGTATCCTGTGGGAGCCTGTGAACTGGCCAGATGGATTTGTGGTGGTGCACATTATCGCTGACCGACTGTCCTTCCTCCCCGCTACAAGCATCCTGCTGCAGATCAAAGAGAGTTGTAAAGGGTGAGCGACCGTACAGTCTGCTGGGAATGAAGCCGAGCTGAGGGATTTACTTTGATGAGCTAATGAGTCCCATTCCTGGGATGAATGTGTGTGGACATATCAGGGTGAGGATCAGTGTGGTATGCTGCGAGAAGAAGAACTGCATTTCAACACGATGTACTGGGATGAGGAGAAGAATCCCTGTTAGAAGTACAGTTTGACTTTGTAGACAAAAATAATCAATATGGGGGACATTTTGATTTTGGATTCATACTAGTAGTGGAACTTCAGAGCTCCTCCAAGTTAATTAACTCGGTAAATAATCCCTGAATGCTTAATATCTGCGTTAATTGTTCATGTTAATTGTAATGGGATAAAATATACAGAGGGAATTTTATTTTAGCAAAGATGCATGCAAGATGGCAACAATGAACAGTGGCAGCTGGAGAGCTTCGAAAATGAAAGTTCCTTGAATTGTGAGAGAGATTCAAAACAGCTAAGGAGATCTGTGCCTTTTTCTGCACGACATTAGCTATCTGTGCTTCGCAGAAACCATTTCATGACTTCCATGACATGAGTTGTTCTCCTGCTGATACTAAGTGAAAACCAACAACAAACACTCAATATCTACAATAAAGCTTACATGATGCACTGTCTCGTATACAGTAAGAACATACTGTAGGACTGCTTTTATAAGCTTATAAAGTTGAATTTACTTTTATATTATTCTACAGGGAAAATGCACATTAATAACCACTGCTTCAGATGAGCCAGAATTAACCAAAATGTAATAACAAATCTTTAGTCCCTGCACATATATCACATACAGTCAACCAAAGTTGAATAGACGATTATGATTAAATATGGAATATTCATGAATTTAGGGATATCATACAGGACACCTTAATACTACATTGCTAGGTCCTAATTCCTCATAGAGATTGACCTACTTCTGTGAGCAATATACAGCATGATGAGAAATACAAATTTGACATATTAATGCTAATAGATTTATGAATACAACATTGGGCTTATTTATATATTACTACAGCAGCTTCACATTAGATACTACTAAAATCTAATGGACACAACATAGAAAGGATATTTAAGTTTAAGTTTTTGAACTTCTAAGACCTGGTGCTGTTGTTTAGTCAGTTGCTCTTTGCATTACCACAATAATGAATCTGATCTGCCTCAGGCTTTAATCTTTACGAAAGACTCAGAGACTTTCTAGGGGAACAATCCTTTGCTCAGGATGACTGCTGCCACTTCCAGGAAGTGTCTGCAGTGGAGAGCTACTTTGAGATCTAACTTCTTCACAAACCTGATTCCTCATGTGATGGAGAACCTTAAGCACCTTGCAGACCGCAGACGATACAGTGGCTCCAAGTCCATGGACAATCTCATCAATAATGTCTCTGGCGGAAGTCTGTCTGATGGTGGATATCATTGGTCATAATGTCTGGAACTAAACATACATTTTGTCTGGATACTCATGGCGTTTTCTTTTGCTCCAAAAATATATAAACATATTTTACACTTGCATGTCAAAATACCACTTTTACTGAAATTGAATGGCATCTCACATTTTGAAACAAATGATACATAATTTCAACTTTCAACTTTATCTTAGTCCCCTCGGGGCAATTGATTTTAAACCAAGGCATATTACCATATATGAAAGAAGACAGACATACAGTACAGTGAGGGGGACGGGAGGCGTCCTGAACAGGGCTAGAAGTCTAACAAAATATTGAATCAAACAGTGGACACTGTAGGTGGGGGTCAAATGTCAAAGGTCAATGATTTCACAGCATGTAAAATGTATCCTTTGTCATTTTTTATGGTACACTTTGCTTTGCTGCTGATTATGTTTAATGATATAAAAGGTGGCAGGTGACCTGCTCCTATTAATAATTTTGGCGGCAGCAAGCAACATTCTCTTTGCTATGATTATATCTGAAAGCTGCATCCAGCAGACCTCCTGAAAAGCAGATGTTAGTCTAGTAGACCTAATAAAAATATGGTTTTCTAGGGTGCAGTTAAATGTCATGCAAAGATTACAATTCAGGCTGCCCAAATAAGAATTAATGTTAAGATTTACAGAGCCCACCTTCTACTAATCACTTTAAATTGCATGCAAACAGCTCAATTTTAGACTAAACAGACCTGGACTAACTCAGTAAAAACTGTTTTCAGTAGGATTAATAAAGAACATTAAATAAGCAATACAAAAATAAAATGTTGCTGAGTTTGGATAATTAATTGTTTACAAAAACATTTCAATTGTGGGTATAAACAGTGCAGTAGGTCTGATGTAAGAAGTGATTTTATATTTTGTTGTAAGTGCAGAAGAAATGATCTTAGACCTTGATTGTAGATAAGATCAGTATGAAGGTAAACTTTTGTGTCCCAATTAGGGAAATTTGGGTGGTCAAGGTGCAGAAGCACAAAAAATGGCTCTGTAGTGGCCTTACTAATAAGAATACAATTTCATGTCATTTCTGAAAACATTCAGATGTATTTTAAATCCTATTTTCTGTATATTCAATTGGTAATCTGTTCATCTCCGAGTTGATAAAATGCTGTAGTGTATTTGATCATATTCTGCTATACCTTGTTGTAATGAGGCCATGAAGGTGTTGCATGCTGTGTGATGTTGAGAGTCAGGGTTCTTAGGAGCTGCCCTAAAAATGACCTCATGACCAACATATGGCATGACAACCTTGTTTATAGTGATGTTTACACAGATGGAAGATTCTAGGTTCTCAGGAACGTATTTCAAAAGGTGTATGTTTCAAGGTGTCTGAATGATGTATGTACTGCTCAACATGTTTTATGCCTTTGTGCACATTGAGGGGATGCACAACACAGATATAAGTTCAGACTGAAGGCTGAGAGCCTCAGTCCATGCCGGATCTCTGTATGGGCTCCATTCTGCGCAGAATGACTTTAGATGCATTGATTCAATAAAGAAATTGTTGAAACTGCATCAACGGACCTGGACATCTTCCTTCATCCTTTGATATCAAATTATATACCAAATGCAAAATATTTAAAAGTGTTGACTCTCTCTTGTTATCTTTAGATAACTTTGGTAGAATTTACCAAAATGAAAAGTAAAGAGTTACCACTGGATTTAACAACTTAGACACTCCAGTTTCGTCCACTAGATGGAGACTATGGACCAACAAAAACCCAGGGTACCACAGAGAAAACTGGTTCCCCATAAGCAAAAATAAAGAGAACTTCTGGTTAGTGTGCACGTTGTAAATTCAAAAAAAGTGGTGTTCACGTTGAGCTTATCTCAAAGTCAGGGATGCTTCACGTGGGGTCTACACACACGAGCCACAGGGGGCACTGCACGCCCCCGGGTTAAGAGAAGCCCTGTTCATTCATCAGCAGAGGTTTGTCCCTCTTCGCTTCCCCTAGTCACTCGCTGAGAAGTTTGCGTGTCGGTGGAGAAACGACCTGCTGAATGAAAACGGTCTACGTCAAGAGGTGAGACGCGTTTGATCAATCTGCTGACATGAGCTCTCACACTGTTACCGAGGTCAATGCACACGTGTATCATTTTTTTTTTGGACGTTTTTGCTTGTGCAACTTCATGTTTCGTTGCCATGGCAACTTTTGCCATGGGGAGGGGGGATCTATGCTGATGTGCTGATGAATGATTTATAACTAGGTTGTGGACATGTGTGTACTCTGATATGAATGTGCTCGGTTCCTTCCGGGTTGCCATTTAAATGCATTTGATTTGTTCTTGTTGTGTTTTTGTTCTGCTCTGGCCTACATTTCTCCATGTGTCTGCCCTCACAGCTACCCAAGGCTGAGCCCAGCAAGGGCAGAGATTAGCTCTAACCAGGATTAAACCAATGAGAAAATTTGAATTTGTTGGCCCTTATCTCCTAGCAACATGTGGAGTGCTCTGAGCAAATGGCAGAATTTGATCTTTTACTTCCTTTTGGCAAAGCATGTTTTCTTTCCAATAGACTTATCAAATATGACCATTGGAGACAGGGGGGACTCTTGGAGCAGCAACATGCATTACTTGTTTGCTG
Organism: Anoplopoma fimbria; assembly: GCF_027596085.1. Taxonomy (NCBI): domain Eukaryota; kingdom Metazoa; phylum Chordata; class Actinopteri; order Perciformes; family Anoplopomatidae; genus Anoplopoma; species Anoplopoma fimbria. The sequence goes on from NC_072450.1 coordinate 19,384,292, forward strand.
AGTGTAGGAATAGCAATTTAAATACCCTCTTTTTGTCAGCCCTGAGGTCCATCAGCTGTCTATTGTATTCTGTTCACAGCTCTTTACTAAGTGTTGTGTGCTTTAATGGCCTAAGGTTGAAAGGTTCTTGGTATATTACATTTAGACCACAAGCCTTGATAATCTCTCTGCATAATATTATGAGTCACCTCATAACTTAGCTTAGTGAAGTAGATGGGCTCTATATTTGCATTCTAAACATGCAATTTCTTGCCTCATCAGGTAATGTAATTCCACGCTTCATTAGGACTGTGAAGTTTATCATTTGTCATCAAAGCCAAGCTGTCAATAAATGATTAAGTTTCACATGAGAAAAATGTAATATTTGGTCTCAAGCAAAACGGATAGCAGTGTACACTTTAATTGCAGTAAGTAAGATTCTGTATTTGTTTGATTTTCAGGCTGTATTTTAGTAGCTGCTTGTTACAACCCGAGGCACCTTCATTAGAAGCTGCTTAAGCATAATTTATTCTGCTATTTATTCCATTAAATAAATCAAAGGCGCTGTACAATAATTGAAATTTCCATTATCTTGATGGTATGATTGAGACTGAAAAGTGTAAACCGTTTTGAAAATTTCAGCAGCATACTATATGCCATTTCTTTCTGGGACACACCACTGCTGACTTTTGATATGTTGCAGTTATTCTACTGGCCAGTGACACGTGTAAATGGCATCGGGGCTGCAAATAATGATTATTGATCATTGTGTCGATTATTTTTATGATAAACCGATTAACAGTAAACCGATTAACAGTTTTGTATCTAAAGTGTCCAATCAGAGGGTCGGTGGTTCGATACCCGGCTTCGGCAGTCGATGTGTCCTTGGGCAAGACACTTAACCCCAAGTTGCTCCCGAAGGCTTGCCATCGGTGTGGACTGGATGTTGCATGAATGTTAGTTAGAGTCTGATGGTGGCACCTTGCATGGTAGCCTGTCATCAGTGTGTGAATGGGTGAATGATGTGTAATATACTACTGATTGTAAGTCGCTTTGGATAAAAGCGTCTGCTAAAATGACTGTAATGTAATGTAAAAGGAATATAAGTTATAAATGTCTATCGTTTCCCACAGCCAAATATCTTGTTTAGCAAGAACAACACTCCAGTGATTAAAAATGATACAAAAAGTGAAAATCTTCTCAAGTGAAAAGCTGAGAAGAAAATCTTGATAAATGACTCGAATTATGAATTAAAATCCCTTCACTTAAATGACCACATGACCAAAGTCACCGGAATCAGTTTTTGAAACAAAGTAGTGACAGTAAATAGTTCACAGTATATGAAGCATTGCACATAGACAGACATCATCCATTGAAAGACATATCACACAATAAATGATAATTACGGTACAACTGGCAAGGCTGAAAAAAAACTATATATATTTATTTAAGCACATGACGCAAAGATGCAGAGGTATGTTGCAGAGTTAGGAGACAGAGTTCAGAGACCTTATTGCAGATGGGAAAAGCCGTTCATGAAACAAAATGTTTTGCCTTACAGGGTAGAAAATTGTTGATTTATTTAATGTCGATTAACTCATTGATGAATCTACAAATATTTTCAGCATCACTTGTGTTGTCCTACTTCCTACTTTGAACTGGTTGTCAGCAGCAGTATTACTATATTGCTGAACAACATTGTCAGGATTGAGTAGGAGAAAGAGTAAATACATATTACCTTGAGTTAATGAAAGACAAGCAGGTTTAAGGGAAGAAAAGTTACAGATCAGAGTCATCCATTTTATGTCAATGCTCTCTTTGTTGCAAAGTGACATTGATTTGATGTGCTACGTTCTATGACGGTATCCCCCACACTCCCAGTCATTAGGCGCTATGTATATTTGTTCCCTCAGTACTCCGTAGTTTAAATAAACACAAATGCTGTCTGACAGAATGATGAAGAGATGAGGCAAGTATGGGCTTGACTTGTGATGAACCGGCCGCTCTAATTACTTCCTGTTGAAACTGGAGATGAGGCAAACTCAATGTAAAAGGTGGACCACAGCCTTTGTTTCCTCAGGGTTGGGGTGTGTTCTGATGTTTACTTATCTTTCAGTGTGTCTGTGTGTGAACAAAGACCATTATGTCTTGACATTGTTAAGTTGTGCTCTCTACTATTATTTAATCATTACTTGACATAGTTAATAATTATGTTTTCATTCTTGGGTTAATCCTCCATCTATGTAGAGATGAAAAAAAACCCTCTTGGTTCCTTACTGGTGGGGGACAAAATATTTGATAGCATTTCCCAGTTGCATTTACAATTTCCAAGACTTTTTTTTAACTTTACAGCAGTGTGTTTAACAGTTTTTATCAGGGTCAAATGCAATAATTCATGGGTGCATTTGGATGCCAAGCCTGCTCTGTTCTGGGTTAGTTTTCTTCTTCCAGCCCTTGAAGTCCTGTTAGTGTTTGTGTTTAGGTGCAAGCTGCAGTGTAACAATTTTAAGTCATTATGTTTGAAAACAGACACAACTAACATAGGTTAATATATTTAGTGTTATGACATGTAGTTTCATCTGTAGTGTTAGTAACACAGGTCCAGGAATTGCATATAGACAACCCCAAGCTTAAAGCAATTCAAAAGCTGTGTCTGTTAGTGACCCTTTTGAAGATCAGACTTCTCACCCTGACCTGAGCCTGATATCCAATTTCCTTTGCATCTTGGAACTGGGTCTAAGGACCAGACACCTCTGTCCTGGAGGCACCTGAGGTGCGCAGGACCCTCCTCCAGTCACTCCAAGTCCCCGGTGATACACTCATCACATGCCTTTGTCTTCCACAAATGAGCTGTGATTGAGGTGATTGGAATTTCCAGAGGCTGTCACAATCGTTTTGATTTGAAAATATACAGGAGATAATGGGAGAGACAGGCCTGTTATGAGAGCCCTGTCAGGGCTAAAATAATGCATCAGAGTGAAGAGGTTAAAGACACCGCTTCCTTGTTAATAATTAATTGCTGTGCATGTGGTGGATCCACTTCATAGCTCCCAGTCATCACTTGATAATTGCTTTACATTTAATTTGGCTTGAGAGACTGTTTTTCAAGCTGGGTAAATTGTGCTTAAAGTTATTATGGGCCTTGACTGAGACAGAAGTTTGGTCATAAACCAGTGATTTAAAAAAAAAGAAAAAGACACGTTACACTTGGGTAAGTAAAGATTCAGTGTTCTGTACACTTGTTCCTGAAGTGTAGATTTTTTGAGCAATTTTTAAAAACAATGTCTTCAATACTAGTAAATAGAGATTCAATTAAACGTATGTTGTTAATGTCTTAACGCTTTTTCAAAATTAGCAGGGAGGATTGCTTGAGAATATTTGTGATTTTTTTCTAGTAGTCTGTAATACATATTACAGAGACATAATACTGACAAATTGGAAAAAATACTGTCAATTATAAATTAATAATTTTAAATATAACTCTTAATCAATAATTCATATAAAATAATAGTCATCTGTGGCCCCACAACAATATTTACAAATGTGTTTTGGTCTTTAATAATCACTAGATTTTAAGAAATCCCTCTCCATGACTGCATTTGTGCACGTTTTTCTATTAGAATAACTAATCGAGTTTTCAACGAAATGCAGTTATTATTTGAACACAATTTGTTTTTTAAGGACAGCCTGTCATCTTATGGCCTGACAATGAATTTCAGAGAGATAATGACTGCCCTCTTTTTCCATCTCTAGATGACACACGTCTTTGTTAGTGGATTAGGCATTAACATGGTGTCCATGCAGACCAGCAAGGACACACTGGAGAGGAATGTTCCTTTAATACGCCTGGAGAATGATGCTGACCTGAGGGTATGGCAAGCTCCTTTACATGAGTCCACTTCAGCCCTGTGTTGTGCTTTGGGGCCACCCCTATGGTACACTATTATCTGCATCAGAAGAGGATCAAACTTCACTTTGCTGCTGTATGGCCCCCCTCATTGGGGAATTTGACTTTTCCCTTTGCCAAATCCTAAAGCAGCCAGTGCTCAGTCTTGCATGCACACAGATAATGATCAAGTTAATTAGACCTGAGATTGAACGAACTGCAGCAGCAACTTAATCATTTGTAACTTGATTAGAAATACTATATTCTGCACCACCAGAGACCTGAAAATGTTCTGGGGTTTTTTCAGAGAGCTTGAAATTAGGATGTACTTTGGAATCAGGTCTTGAGTTAAGACATAATGTTTTTGTAGTCCACAATAGTGAAATAATCCTAAAGTTTAAAACACAAGGGAAATCCTCTGCTGTGTCTGACTGACAGTGAGCAGGTGTATATTACAAATATATTAATGTTCTCTTCCTTATCCCCATAGGAAATCTATGAATTCGGAAGGAAATTGGGTCAAGGTAGCTTTGGAGTTGTTTATGAAGCCACCCATATTGAGACGCAGACAAAATGGGCTATTAAGGAGGTTTGCAGACCAGCGGTGAGTGCATTTGGCATCACCCTTGGAGGCCTGTTTTTTACTGTGATTTAAAAAGTTGCACTAATAAGAAAGTTTAAAGTTTTGAGGAAAAACAAATGGCCACAACTAGACTGACACTCCATCGGTTGTGGTTACACTTTCTGTCTCTTTAGGCAGGAAGTTGGAAAGCCAAGATGCTGGGTCATGAGATAAACATTCTCAAACAAGTGAATCATGCTCATATAATACATCTCCACGAAGTGTACCACACGGCTAAGGTGAGCAAAGCCAACCTTTAAGTAACAAATTCAACGTAAGCCTAATTGAGAGAGTGGGTTTGGTGTAATGCATGTCATGCTATGATATGACATATCGTAATCTATTACTGTGTCTGCATGAATATTGTTTATAAGCACCCAAATTGACTATATGTTCCGATGCATTTTCTCTGCTTGTTTCTAGATGACATATTTGGTTACTGAGCTGTGTGTTGGCGGTGAACTGAAGCAGCTGTTGCAGCGGAAAAAGTTCCTTACAGAGGACGAGACGAGGCATATCATCCATAGCTTAGCTGACGCCGTTGTCTACCTTCACAAAAGAGGTAATATCATTCTACAGATTGACATTTTGATAGTGTTTCAAAACATCTTTTAACGCTAGCGGAAGATCAAGTTTTTGATGACCTTCGGTGATTGAAGTCTTCACCTTGCTCCTTGCTACTCCCTGAAATCACTGATAAGGGAGTTTGCAGGTGTTACAACTCCCGCGTGTGGTTATTGATACAACAGACATGAAACTTGTAACCAGAAGACAATTGAAACAATGCTGTTGTTGGGCTATTACTTCATAATCAATTTGAACAAAGGCTCAACTAGCCGGTGTTTGCTCTCTGACGCTCAGATTCTGGAGGGTCCCTGCCTGCTCAATATCTTAGGCAGCCAAAACACTGTCAAATGAACACTGTCAAATGTATGTGTAGAGATTATAATCCCTTGAGGAAAATGTGTGATTTTGGGCTATACAAAATAAACTGAATTCAATTGAATTAAAAACCTCATCCACAACATCCTCTGAACCTACATTTTGGAATATAACTCATACATATGTTAGGGATATAGCGTTTTTCACACTGTATCCCTAACTCAGATTGATATAGATAAAGTTGGAAATCTGTTAATCTGTTTCCCTTTAAATTATTAATAGTACCATGGTGCCATTATTATAAACTAATTGTTTTGTCCTCAATGACGTGAGATTCCTTTGTTGGGACCTCACTATGTTGGTGGAAAAAAAGACAGAGGCCTATATGTAGAAATAAAAGCCTGAACCGGTTTAAAACACGCCAAGCCCCATCAGGCGTTGAAAATCTCAACTAAGTTTGATTACTGGTTTAAACCACAACACTGGTGCCTCATTGTACGAGCCCCACGGGAAGCCCAGGGAGTCCCTGTGACACGGCCATGACGTCATTGAGACTTTAAACATCAGCGCATACCTTCACTCTGGGCCGTCCCTGCGACTCACATCGCTAAAAGGAGGTAGAACAACATTGTTGCCTTAAAGGAATAAGAAAAAAGGTCCTAGGCAGAAGAAATTCCACCAAACCAGTCTAAAGAAGCAAATCCCCAGTGCCATACTTAGGATAAGCTTGCCGGTTAACCCGCTGTCACAGCGCGGTACGGTCGTGGTACCAACCACTACGAAGCCATTTCGAGTAAGATAGATGTTATACTAGATGTTTGTTGTGATATAATATTATTGATTTTTGATCAGTATTGTTAAAGATGAATAAACTCTGATATAGTTTTAAAGAGCAGCTTTCTGTGATTATTTTTTGCATATATGTTGTGATAATAACTGGTTGCTATAGTCAGTTCTCGGATTCATCCCTTCACTGTTCAGTGTAGTGTAGTGTGAAATAGTACTTTTACCTTTGACATTTTGAGTGAACAGTTTGGTAACTGGTCCCTGATCCCAGGGTGGTGCCAAGAAATGATTAATTTATGTTAATAACCCTATTCATATATTCTTTATTAATATCAATAATTACATTTTCATACTTACTAATAACCAAACCCGCTCCTACCACATCCCACACCGTGCCATTATGATTTTCAGTCATTATAGAAGCATTATTATAATTATTTAGAAATGCTGATTCCCCTTCTAATAGTACAATCTGTGGTCGGTGGTAATTTAGGACATTGCTTGGCAATGAGGCATCATTACATGCGGCTAATGACTAATTTACAACAAGCTAGGGAGCAATACTGATTAATAGGTGTGTTTTCACATGGAACGTCCCTCCGTGCTGGTTTCCCTCACCTCTATGGAAAGTAATGATTTTACTGAGAGAGAGCTGGTTCTGAACTTGTTAGCCAGCCTAAAGTAATTTTGAATGGGTTATTGTTAATTTAAAGTATATATACTTTATTAAATACTGACATTTCTAAATGTTAAATTGAGAGTTCAGCTGTCAGCAAGCAGTTGAAAAATGAAAAACCATTGAACAAAACATATTTTAAATGGGTGGGGGAAAAAATAGAACATTTTCAGGTGTTTGTTTTGTGCGCACCATTTGGTCTACCTTACCTTTCACACACCATCAACACTGTTGCGTTTTATAATTGGTTGCTTCAAACAGTGCAGTGAAAAGGACTGCCCAGGGCAAATTGTATTTTTCCTCCTGCCTTCTCTCACTTCACCAAGTTCTGTTAACGAGGCCGTTCAGCCTGGCCTACTGTAAGCAAGGTAAACGGATCACTGTGACCGTGTGTGCAAAACATACTTTATTCTGGTGACTGACATTAGCAAATCATGTTGCACTCTGATCACAGACTTTATTTATATTTTTCTTCGGAGCTCTGGTTGTGATTGATGATACACCTATGATCAATCATCAAATATTGGTATTTAATTGATTAAATCAGCAACACAGTGACTAACAACTGCAGAGTTGTGTTATACTTCTCAGTGGTTTCTTCGCTATGTGTAACCCCCTTTTCAACCTTTGATCGTTTGTTTTTATAAGGATATGTATATGAATATTGATAAGGACAACTAATTCTTACATATATCCATGTTAAAACTGTATTCAAACCCATAATGTCTTTGTAAAACCTTCCCTCCTCACATCTTACAGACATAGTGCATCGGGACTTGAAACTTGAGAACATTCTCGTGAAGAATGATCTTGATGAGGATGATAATGGCAGAATTAATATCAAGGTAAGATGGTTACTCAAACTGTGAAACTTTCCATCAACCCTTCTTATCCCATCTCTGTCAGACTGAGTATAAGCCTCTGATGGGCGCTTTTTCTTCGCCCGCTACCTCCCCTGTTTTTACCAAAGGCTTTAAATAGTACCTTGTTATGGCCGACTCCCTCTGGTCTTTCTTTATAGTATACCTTTACAAAGAGAGACTCAACTGTATCTTTACTAGCTGATCACAGTATGTTGTGTGCACTGTCAATGAGCAAGTCAAAGCAGATACCTGGTGTGCAAGCTAAAACAACACTAGACTACTTTTAACACATCCCTGTCTCCCTGTTTTTCTCTGTCTCACACAAACATGAACAAACACTAACATGCTGTTCATGTTGCAAATTTCCCCGCTGCGGGACTAATAAAGGATTATCTTATCTCTTATCTTATGTTGCAAGAAAGAGTTGTCGTGGCACACCATAAATTACTTTAATTTCAAATGCGTTAGTCTTCTGGATTTTTTTGGTCTCGTAGTAATGTGATAACCTTTCGCAAACATTTGGTCCTGTACAGCCCTAACAGCTATTTTGCTGCTCATGTTAATCATCAAGCATCATTGTTTGCGCTCAAGCTGCAGATTTGTTTTCCTGATAAAAGCACCTTTTAACAAAGAAATTGAATATGAGTTCTGTGAGCACATATAAATCACGTTTATATGTATCACCTTTTTCTGAAGTGCTTTTCTTTACCTAGGTGACAGACTTTGGATTATCGGTGAAGACAGGTGGTGTAGGGATTGAGAACATAATGACGGAGGCGTGTGGGACTCTAATCTATATGGGTATGACACCTATATCTCCTTCAACATGCTAGTATTACACATGGATAGAACTCTAAGTTTGAATTAGTGGTGTAGCATTTTTGCCATCTGCCACAGTATCTTTTCAGTTCTACTACTGGGGCATGCCAAAGTTGGACATTTTTATATTCCATACAAAGTGGTTTTGTAAGTTTGTAAGATATGGAATGTATCAGATATAATTTTTTTATATCGATATGTAAAGGTACCATGCTAAGTTTTTTTTAATACATTTTTTTTACCAATAGTGGTGCTATGGAGCAATGCTTTTTTTATGAGCAGGTCCCTGTTTTGTTTGCATCTTGTGCTCTACTAGCAAGCCCACATTACTGCTGAGTGAAGAGTGTGGTATTACAATATGACATCACTTGGTTTTATACTATTCCACTCATAGACAACTGGTGGTGGGAACATAGCAAAAAAATCCCAATGTGCAGGAAAACTAGAGTCCGTCTTGTGATGGGATCACATCAGCCGCAACGCCAGAAAGGAACAGTGGCATTAATTGGAGGGAGGACCAATGGCCTTCCCAACTTCTGACCCCCGTACTCTCGGTGCCCTTGCTCTAACCATACCTTCATTGGACATTTTGTGACTGCGTCTTGCACGGTTGTAACACTATCGCAGTGACAAAATCTGTCCAAAGACAGTCAGACCAGCCCATTGTCATTCCCAGGGTATCAAATACCTGCGCTCTGATAGAGCAGAAGGCACCCTTTAGCGTTTGTATGAGACACACAGGGCTTTCAAGTATCAGAAGGTAGGCAGAAAAAAACGTTGGGATAGGATAAACAAACGCAAGACTTTCACCCAGGAGACTGCTGTTTGTGTCCTGTGTGAAACCAACAATTGACCCCAATGTTAAGTTTAACTTTCACTTTACAAACGTAGTTAATTTAACCCAAACTACAATCTTTGCCTAAACCAAATTGAGATTATGTTTCATTAATCTAAGAAAGTTTTTTTTGTTTGAATTCCTCGTTAACCACAAGGTTACTGCGACCGAAATGGAGCTATATAGTTTGACATGCTACCCATTGTTTTAGAAAGTGACCCTTTCTTGGCTGGTATAGAAGGCTGGCTAGGCAATTAACATGGTATAAGCAATGCAGGTCTCAAAGTATTTAAAAACACGTTGGTTAAGCCTCAAGGATACACTCAATGTGTTAGTTGTAAAAATACTGAATCTGAATCTTTTAACTTTGCATGCTGAACAGTTGTTGCATAATGTAAATCACAATCAACCTGCAAAACATTTTTTAAACTATGTGAAACCTGCATTGTTCCAGCATCTACTTCTTCTCTTCCACTTATATTGGTGTGTTACTACTTTTTACTGCTCATTACTGCCACCAGCTGAGGAAATGCATTACTTCCCTATCACGTCCTCTGCTTGTGGTGTGCGAGGGTGTCCTTGTTAGTGTGCTGATATACATGGTACATATCTCAGACCAAAAAAAAAAGTAAACTTTCTGTGTATGCATGTGAATTCCAGCACCTGAAATGATGAGCGGTCGTGGTTACAGCCAGTGGTGTGATGTGTGGAGCATAGGAGTCGTTATGTTCATTTTGTAAGTAGACAAACCTACTATATATACATGTATGCACATACACACATGCCTACATACTGTGAATACATGTGTCTGAGCTGTGTGTCCCTGTAGGCTGTGTGGGGAGCCTCCGTTTGTGTCCAAAACACAGGCAAATCTACTTCAGGAGATTATGAACAAAGAAGTCAAATTTACTCAACACATCTGGGCCACAGTCAGTGATGCAGGTGACACTTAACAATAAATCAATTATAGATGTATTCCTGCAAAAAAGGAGAAATTGCTTGTGATATTGAGTGAACAAATACATTTTTTCATTGACATGTAGTACAGGATGTTGAAATGCTGTTTTACTGGTCAGATTGTTACTGACAAACTCACCGATTGGCTTGAGTCTGTCTCAACAGCAAAAAATCTTTTGACTTGCCTTCTAAAGGCGGACCCTGCCTACCGCATGTCCGCTAATCAGCTACTAGAAAACCCCTGGATTACAGTAAGGCATGATTGTTCCAGCTGCTTTTATAAAATTCACCAAATGAGTCGCACAATGAGCTCTTATGGGATGCTTTGTCCGACAGGGTGACACCAATGTGCCTGCTATGCCGTCCAATGTGCTGGAGATGATGCGCAACCACCTGGAACAGAAAGAGAGTAAGACAATGATTAAGATTTGACTAAATTCAAATAACTAAATCCTGGTCATGGTTACTTGAATAACGATTGTTGAGATATTCTGGTAAACAGTATGAATATAATGGACGAAGTGGAGGCAAAGCAATTTGTGCCATGTTATTATTAGTTTGTTTGTGACCTGTTTAACTCTGAGAGTTAACTGGTAACCTAGCATGGAGCGTTTGTATTGTTGCTATGGTTACCTTCAGTTTACTCTGAGTTCAGATTTTTAACCTGCTGGACTGCTGCAATAGTGTGTTTGAAATGTCCTGATATATAACTTTAACAGATAATGATCAACCAATCAGAAAACAATTCCCTCACCAGGAATGGCTGTGCAATACCCAGTACCATTGGATATGACAAAGTTACCAAAAAAGGTCAAATTAGTGAAATCTACATACCGGTAACTGGTTGTAATATGTAAACATTAGGCATTTGATCATCATACAGTGGAGAGTGCTGAAGATCAGAGATGCAGAGGGGGGACGGAGGAGAAAGGGAGAAACCAAAGACACGTGAGATTACTTGATGTTGATGTTATTTAAAATCGTCAGCAATAGGAACACAGACTCTGGAGGACTTGTCCCTCACCTCATGTGAGGGCACACTGGACCAATCCCCGCTCCCCAGCGTAGTTTCAACAGAAACAGACAGCAACTGCAGGAGCCACCCTGAGGAAGACAGCAGCTTCTGCACACCCTGCACGTCCACTAAACCGGTATGTCTGTTTTGCAAAACTCTCAGCTGCCTTTGTATGTTTTTTTTATTCAGGACTAATAAAACACGGCTCCAAAATATTTCAAAGATGTCAAGTCTGTACTTATATATTTAAGTACTGTTACTTCTGCTTACACATTACTTACCTCATGTGGTAATTGTCTTGTTTTTAATTAAGAATATCCTGTTAAGTAGATAATTCAGCATTTACAGCAAAAACGTTTTTTAACAAAGCTGTAGAATTTTTTTCCCCTTATTCTTAGTCATTTCTTAGAAAGTTACAGCTTTTATCAGTATCTTATTTGTAGATATAAACCATGCCAATATCCAGGTGGTGATTATGATTGTGAATCTCATATTGTTCATATTGTTATTTTTCTTTAAATTAAACTACCACCTTGTATGTCAGTCCTTAGCTACTATATAAATGGTCATAGAATCCAGGTATCAGTCTCTCATCTCTCCCTTGTATCTTGGAATAAGACTAAAGAGGGTGGTGGCGTCCTTCAGAGGGACCAGCGAAAAAACGTCTCAGAAACCTCAGGACCGCTTCAGCACACCACACAGGTTTGTTGTAACCTTTAATGAATATGTTTTATTACAATTTTAGGGCACTTCAAATACCCTGTAGTTATTGATTTTACAGGTTTTGATCTAAATTTAAATTGTTTGTTAATTATTTGTAATTTTAAAGGCAGGATTTCTAATTTAACGGCCTTTGTGCTTTCTAATTGCCATTCAAACTGCCATGCAAACTGCTTTTCATATTCAATAACCACTAGATGGTGCCAGATTGACCTATTACAGAAGATTGTAATGAAGGTGTTTAAATGCAGCTCTTTTTAAATGGATGTGGTACTTAATTCTGTAATTTAAGAAGAATATGAATATTATCCCAGCAGACTCATGCTGGGGTGAAACCCACTGCACAGCTGAGTGCAAAGCAGCACCGTCCTCGGGACAAGAAAGACGTCAGTACAGAACAGAAACCAGCCTCTGAACTCAGTAAGGCAGACGACCAGAGACCTTCTACCTCCAGTAAAAGTAGGACTGCTCCCCGCAAACTCTAAGACCAAAACCCCTTCAGATGTTTTAAGGTCATATCACTTGAGAAAGAGAGAGAACACTAGTGAGAACACAAAGTGAGCACACTAGTGTTTTTCTCTCTTGTATGCTCAATTTCTTTTGGGCAAAATAAGTGAAAATACAAGAGACAAAAACTAAACTAGTAAGTGAACTTGATATACACTTTATTTAAGCCGGGGATGGTGCAACTTTTGGTCGTAACCAGGGACTAAGCAGTGACAGCAGTGTCAAATAAATGGGCCTCATATGTAGGTTTGGAAAATAGTACAAGAAGTCCAGGACCACTGCAGCTCAGGGTCCAGCCTCAGAGGTGCCTTGTGCCAAAGAGAAGGGCCCAGGTCTGAGGTGTTACCCAGATGGGGCCAAACTGCTGGCAAATGCTTATTGTTGCACAGCCAACTTTATGTCATGCAGTCCAAATACAGACACACTTTTTTGTAGTGGCATGCATTCAGATTGAATGAGTTTGTCATGACTGGTAGAATCTGATTGAAGGCTTTTATTATAAAGAGTTACCTAGAATATTTGAGCATAGCACAGCTCATTCCTTAATAAAACCTGTTATTTGATTTACTACCTAGCAGAACATCTAGTCATTCATCATGACATCTCTTTATTAAATACACTGGTAATGTCTTTTTCCATATAGAAATGAAAAAAATATCTTGTTTTAAAAGTGAATGTTAATTTATTACACTGAGAAAAACTAATTATTAGCTAGAGGTCAGGCATGTAATAATCTGGTCTAATGTTTTCATATCTAATCAGACATTTTATGTAAAAAGAAATGTAGAAATTGATTCCCACAAGTGTATATACACTTAACATGTGCCAAAAAACACCAAACCGTTGCACATATTTTTTTTTACATATATAAGTTTCAATACAATTTTTCTTTTTTTTTATTGCTTTTTAATTTAATATTAAATTGCAGAGAATACTTATAAAGAGCACAGGACATTTTATTGCATATCATTTCAACGCCAAAGTGAGCATTAGGGATTTTCTTTTCTGACCTCTCAATTCCAAAACACCCTATATGCAGTGACTGCATCCACTCAGTGTCAAAACAGAAAAACCGTCACACAGGCTGGTTACGCTCCGTCTGAATGCAGAGGATTGGGACTGAGAGCAGCCACGGGTCTAATCTCGTTTGGAGGCCATTGAAAGCAGTAGAAGCTACTTTGAGGGCACTGCCATTCAAGCACAGGTTTTTCCGCTGTAGAGAGAATAATCCCCAGCATAGATACAACATTAAAGTAGCCAAGCATAACACACAGAGGCTGAATTTCAAATCCACCCATTTGCATCTTGAAGTGAATGAGTGCCAACAATGGAGCTTCTGTGCTTATGCAGAGGCTCTGTGCTGAAGTGTGTAAATGTAGTGTGCATTTGTTGAAACTGTTTGCAAAGTGTATTTCTACATTGCAGGTAATTGTCTTAAAAGTGTGGACACAGCTTGTAAGATACCAAATTCATTCCAGGTAGACAAACTGATCTGTAGTGATGTTTATTATCATAGTGAGTAGATATGCAAAACAGTTTTTTACTGTCTTTTGTTGGATTTATTTTGAATAAACAGACTGTGAGAATAAGAATGAACAAATGGCATATGAATTATCTTTGATTCAAGCTGCTTGCCAAAAGACTGCAACAATCTTCAACATTATTGACATACTGTCTGCCTTTGGTTTATTCCGACTGGTATAAACAGCAGATGGAGCTGTAGTAAGTTGCTTAATTCATTTCCTGGAGTTAATCTGACAGGAGAGTGCTATCCCTAAAGCTTACTACCTAGTTTTGTGCATGAAGATGAGTAATTAGAATTGATTGCTTGAGACACTGCCCGTTTAAACTGTGATGTCCATGTAACTTGTCATTAATGAATATGTTGTATGGTAATGTCTTCATGGTCCATTCAAACAAAATAAATGGTTTAGACATGCTTATTTTGGGTGCTGTCTTGATTTGGTTGGTAGATCATTTGATTCGTAAAAAAAACAAAAAGAAGACTATTATTCGTCTTTCTCTTTAGGGTACCACATGGAGGTCTGTTAAGACAACCATCTGTATAGCAACTTTTTGTCAGAAGTGTAGATGGGATTTCAGCATATGGTACTCATTGTCTCGTGCCAGACTTTTGATTAATTATAGGGAAACACAAAGAAAAAAAAATCTCCAAATTGGTTTGTGTAAGCAGAATATGACCTACTGCAAATTATGGTAGCGCTTGTTCATGAGTTAGGGTGGAACAAATTAAAAGAAACTGAAATACAGCAAGAAAATAGGGAAGACAGTTTTTATATATGATAACAGCAGGTTGAGATGCTGTTAACATGCTGTCAGTTTGTAATGCTGCAAGCCAACAGGAGCCTCCATTTTTACTTTTACTACTTTGGCCAAAACAACAGAGAAAAGAGGTGGCAGGGGAAGGGGGACAGAACGAGAGAGGCTGTATGGTGGATAGGTTAGGGGCGTGAATTTGGGACAAAGCATGGAGGCAAAGGAAATTAGAAAATTCGTCGGAATGGAACAAGGGATGCGCCCCTCACCCTCACACCCCCCTAAAAACCCTCCCCCCTTTTCCTCCAGCAGTGCTCCTGACAGATGGAAGTAAGGGTGGGTGGGTTGATGGGCTGGAGGGATTAAAGCTCTGCAGCCCCATTTTGGAGCCTGAAGAGAGTGTCACTCCCGCAAAGGTGGGGTGCAGAGAGGCACTTGTGGCGAGAGTCGTGGGGCGTGTGAAGTGGGTGCACGCGGGCTAATGTCAAAAGAGGCAAGGATGCTTCCCCTCCATTGGCCCCCCTCTGCTCCATCCACCTTTAACCACTGAGGAGCGTGGATGGGGGTGGGGGGTTCATCTCAATAACCTTAATAGAGCTCCCTTTAATTAATCGGCTCATCTGCAGAGGCCTGATACCTGCAGCTGAACCCCCCATCCCCTCCATCCCCACCCCAAACGTAACATCCTCACTGCTGCTGTGACATTGTGGTAATGAGGTAACACAGCTACAATGTCATGGAAATGTTGCGGAGACGTTATCTGTGGGAGCTCATCACACATGCTGATGTTCCTGATCCCCTTCAATGTTTGTGTGTGTGTGTGTGTGTGTGTGTGTGTGTGTGTGTGTGTCTGTGTGTGTCTGTGTGTTCATGTTTGCTGCAGCATCACAGTGCCCCCACCCCCTAAAAACACCAAAACAAAACAGATACATATGGCGGGGGTAAACCATGATGCCTCTATTTCCACAGAAGAAGGGTGGTGGGGGGGAGATCAAGTAAACATTTGAAACAGATGGCAATTTCAAAGCAAGCCTCATCAATCTTTGTTGACACTACCCCTTTTAAAACTACTCTTATTTGGGATATTTGCAATTATAATACAAACCGTGAGCTCATTTGAATATCAAATTAATTACTGAACACATTGGAGTAAATACCTCCTTTATAAGTCCTTGTTAAAAGTGAAAAGTTCTTGACTACGGTTGGATGGCGTGTTAATTTACAGTGATATCTAATCCCAAGTTACTTCACATAAAAGGCATTACTATACATATTTTAATGGGGAGGTGGTTGTTTTCCAAGCAATTTTCTGCTAGAGTAGATTTTTAATTTATTCATATTTAATTTATTGGTCTCTGCATACCCGCTCAGTAAAACTAATCAACACCATGTATGGGCCTCTTAAAGCCACATCTCTCCTTGGCAGGCAGAAATGCAGCCTCTGCATTGGGATAAGCTCTCCTCTCTTGTGCAAAGAGCTGGGTGAAATGCCCCGCATTCAGTCGAGTAGGAGGATACCACCTCGAAAGAGAGACTGTTCAGTTCTCACAAACAACCGTTTAATCAGAGGGGAAAAAGAGCAGGAAATGAAAACAGTGCCCAGCAATGAGTGATCCAAAACATTTCAATTCCTGTGGATAGTGACCATCGTCACTGCTGTCAGAACATAGTCCGCTGGGACAAACTCCTCTGCCCTTGAATTGGTTTTATGGATCTTTGGCAGTCATTTAGCAGAGTTCTTATCACCTGACTCCGCTGTACACTCCAAATATCTATCGACCCATTGACACACCTTGAGGAGGGATCTACACAACCTTACACATGGAAATGATTTCAATTAATTACCATTCCCCTTTGACAAGGCAGAGGGGAGGGGGGAAACAAAGGAGCGCAGACAACAGGAGCATTTCTCTGGTGTAATGTGCACCATGTGTAATGAGCAGCGGAAAGGTCATTTGACACATTTCTGCCAGAATGAATTCATTTATTTCAAGCACTTAATTTTGTAGTCACCTCATTGGTGCACGGCTTGGCAGTGCACTGAGAGGGTGCATTACCACAAGTAGAGGCTTAGTTTCCTCCCCAACAGCTAGTGCTGACCACAGGTCTGTGGGAATGCCTGAAGAGTAGAGAGATAGTGAAATGGAGTGTGGGAGATCCAATCACCCCTTCTATCATAGGAAAATCACCTCCATCACCTTCAGCGTAATTGGAGCATTCATTACAGTTCAGTAAAAATGCAGGTTGCCATTAGATGGGCAATTTAAAAGTAGGCTTCTGGAGAATGAGAGACTTGAGGGGTCAGGATACAGGGTCACAGTCAAGTAAATAATGGGAATTGGTCCCATGAGGCTTGGAAAACCACAAAGCCCGTGGTCACGCACCAAAATACAACTCAGCACAGGAGAGAGACAGGAATTCAATCATCAGACAGAAAATAAAATGTCCCCGTGCCCTCTCAACATCACAATAATTACAAATAGAAAGTCAGATGCAATTTGCCGTCTCATAATTGCTCAAACCTGCTGAGTTTGGAAAGCGCTGTGACGTATGTGTGACAACTAGAAACTATTTTGTCATTTTAACGCTTATATTAAAGATTTAGGCCCTGATCAGACAGAGCGCGTTTTAGCAGCTTGGTGCAGCTTTTTGTAATTGTTTTCAATGGGAGTGCGTTGCTGAGGGCCTCACGTTTTTCCGATCCATGTCGGTTTTGCAGAAGTGCCTTGAATGCCTTGGGTTGGAAAAATGATGAGATGACTTTTGCTGGACACCCGGAGCTATTTGACTATCCCATGATCTGAACAGAAAAAGGCAGACCTGAAGGGAAATAAGTGCGGTTCTTGAGATTTGGGGTTAGTTGTTTTTATTACTATAAACTGTATCATTAACTATTGGGAAGCATACTGTTCATGGTTTGCGTTAAGCTATCGTTAGCATTCATTCAGGGGTGCATAGCAACAATAAAAAGCAGCAAACAGTAAAACACTCTGGCGTCTTCAAAAAAAAAAAAGGCAGTGTGGTGGGCCTTGCTTTTTCAACCTGCAAAACATGTTCTGTCTGATCAGGGTCTTACAAATTGAAGTATGTATGGCTATAAGGTACATTGAACTGTAATTAGCCCACATATAATGTATGTACAATGGATTCAATATTATGAAGTTGATCATCAATTCAAGAATCGTCCTTACACCTTTCACACGTTAAAGGGTAGTCTAAAGCTCATGTCCTAAAGTAGTAAGCCCGCCTCCTGCATGATTTGATTGGCTACTTGTGCCAAGTGTGACAGTAGCGGTGTGACTCAGCATATGGTACTGAAAGTGTCTAAAAGAGTGTCTAAAAACCGCTACAAAAATGTAACGTGCGCTACAAGAGGGAAGCACACGCTAGGGCCGCCATACCATAGGAAAATATGGTAGGGGCTAATTTTTGTAGCGATTCAGTGAAAATTGCACCACTTTGTTTTTATATGTACAGTTTTACTGCTACTTTTGTTTTATTATGTTTTAACATTTCTCTCAGGCATTTGCCTGATCAAAGGAAGCATATTTAATGTGTTCAGATTTGAAAACAGAGTTGTTACTTATGTTCAGAAGGTTATTTTACAAAACTTTGCTCTAAACAAAGAAAGCACAACAATAGTTCATTATGTGTGCTTCACTTACTGCAAACGTGCCTGAAGTCACTACTGATAACATGATTTTAGATTCTCTTTGAGAGATTAGACACTCTCACAACAACTTGTGGGGGTATTTATTTGCGAAGCTCCCTCTAATGACCATGTTTTTGCAGGAGAAAATGCTTATACATTAAATATGAATACACATCATGATGAAACAATTAGGCAATGGTCTTTGGTGTAACTGGTTTAAGTATCTGAATGCCTAAGAACAACTGATTACATTAACAAAACTGTTTCACAAATTAGGCTCACTTCTTGTAGGAAAAGCATGTAATTACAGAGTTTTACACTCTGCCCCCCTTTTGTCAAGACTGAACCTTCAAAATTTAGGAAATAAGATAATAATCAATCAGAGGTATCCTTACCTATTGTAAAAGATGACCAGATGTTCACAATAGGGTGACACTCGCCCCTGGAGTCACGGTCTCTCACACAGTATATGGGGTGTGCTTTCCCCCAGCCCTTTTACCACTCAGGAGGCAGATTGGACTTCGCACTCTCAGCTACTCCACATTATTGTCCATTATCACACTGTGGTCCATGTGTAAGGTGACAGTGGTGCTCTGATGGAGAGGCGACAGGGGGACCTAGACTGCAATAACATATTATTAGCTTTTTTTCACAGCTCCACTGGGCTGGCTTTACACTGGATATCAGGAGACCTCCGAGGGCAGCCCACAGTCACAGCGGTGTCCACCAGCAGAGCAATTGCCAGAGATACACAGGTGTGTGTGGACTGAATGGCATGCATCCATGGAAGGCACACACAGGGCACGCGACACACACGCACTCAGACACACAAACAGTGTGTGTCTGTAATTAGTGATGGGCTTTTTCCAATTAGCCTCAGTACGCTTTCATTCTTGTGTGCTATTGTTGGACTGCTTGTTCTCCTTTTGTTCTGTAAACTGTAAACATCTCCTGCCATCACTGTCGTGTGTCTGAGTCAACACGTGAACAGTTTAAAAGATAGATATATACTTTTAAAAGATAGTTAGATAGATGTTACGGTAGATACTTTTGATATATAGATACTGTAGATATATACTATATATAGAGGGTAAATTCTGCAGGTAGATACTGTAGATAGATACTGTAGATACTTTTACTAGATATATAGATAACATAGATAGATACTGTAGATACTTTTAATAGATGGATAGATACCTTAAACAGATAATATAGCTAGATAGATACTGTAGATAGATACTGTAGACACTTTTCATAGATAGATAGATACTGTATACAAATACTATAGATAGGTAGATACTGTAGATACTTTTACTAGATACAGATACTATAGATAGATAGATACTGTAGATAGTTACTTTATACAAATAGATACTGTAGATGAATAGATACTTTATAGATACTATAGATACACACTGTAGATAGATAACAATATAGATCGATAATGTTGATGGATAGATACTGTAGATAGATACTATAGATACCAAGAGACCTTCGAGGGCAGCCCAATGTCAAACGTAGATACTGTTGATACTGTCGATACTGTCGATACTTTTAATAGATAGATAGGTAGTTACTGTAGATAGATACTATACATAGGTAGACGTCTGAGGGCGGTGTCAACCAGCAGAGCAATTGCCAGAGATACACAGGTGTGTGTGTAGACTAAATAGCATGCATCCATGGAAGGCACACACAGGGCATGTGACACACACGTACACAAACAGTGTGTGTCTATAATCAGTGACAGGCCTTTTCCAATTACCCTTAGTATGCTGTCATTCTTGTGTACTATTGTAGTACTGCATGTCCTCCTATTGTTCTGTAAACATCTCCTGCTATCACTTTGTCTGAGCCAACACATGAACAGATGTAGTTATAGATAGATAGGATAGGATAAATCAGAGTGCTTTCAAATTCCATATGAGGGGGAGAGTGGCACATCTGCCGCTCCTGTTTAAATGCGAGATGCTCTTGTCCTTGGTAATGTTAACAGTCTCCCTTGTGACTGATGCCTCTTGTCCCAGACCTGTTTATAAAACAGTCAGAACTTCGTTAAGGGACAATAACATCAGCCAGGCTCAATTATGGTGACATTTTGCTGACATGCAGATTGCCTCCCCTCAATCTTTTTTATGTAAAATACTGATGTGCCAGTCACATATGGATGGATGAACTTTGGGAGAATCAATTGTATTGATGAATCATAGATCATACAAGTCAACAAGACTGACACCAGGAGGGCGAATTCATCGCACGCAGAAAGTCAATATTAAATTGTAATCATAATCAGACAAAGTGAGTTATGTATAATCAATAGCACAATTATGATGTGAGTTGTCTTTGCAATACAGACAATAAGTGAATTCAAACAGGCTGCATTGTGTTTATTACAGCATGGGCTTGTGTAGATGTCTATGTATTGTTAATAGTACCCCTTTAGTTATTTATAGTGATACAGCTTGTTTAATGATATAACTGAAGGGATAATGACAACAATCCTATTAAATATACCAAGGACTCTTTTGTAAGAGAAGAAAAAAAATTCCATTAATTGTTGCAAACTATGTGAGTTGTTCTGAAATATTTTGGAACACACAAAGAGAAGAGTACAAGACTGCTTAAACCTGTGAGACGATGGGATTTGATTGTGCCCTGAAATGTTGAAGCAACTCTGAGCTTTGTCCTGTTGTAGATGGTCTCACAGTATGGGCAAAGGTGATTATTGAAAAATTAGGGTTAGGAATATTTAGCAGATCATTTTCTTAAATTAGCTATTTAGTTTGATAGGAAGTTTTTATTTCTGTGTATTACAAGACACTGCTTTTTCTTCATTTTTCGTATTTTTTCACAACACAACCGTCCATTATAAATTAACAGGGACCTGTGGTTATCTGCCTTTTTGGTCAGTATCGTCACAGACTGAGCACAGAGCAGCAGGCTGTGGAAATGGAAAAAGCAGCCACTAAAAGGACAGAGAAATACTTGCTGACATGACCCATCTAACAATAGTTTTATACGTATACACACTGTAAAATTTGTTCCACTGTTGTGAAATGGTAAAAAATAAATAAAATCAGAGCACATTTTGTCGCACAATGTTTTATATTTCTTTTTAATTTTATATTTTGCAGTTTTCCCTCGTTGATGTCTTATTTCACCATGAGCTGTGAGAATACATTGTTAATCAGTTGAGGAGCTAGACCATGTATCTTATAAAATAAAATAATATGCAAATGGTGGCATGATTGTTTTTTTTGTCCAGTGCTTCAAGAGTTTATTTAAGGCTAAAGACCTAGCATACAGCAAAATAAATGTATTCAACTGTTTCATAATATTTCATATTACTGATTGACGCGGTATGTACTGTGTACTGTATACTGCATACTGCCTTCGTCAGTGGTATTTAGTTGGCAGTTTTGACTAAAGCCTCTCTCTCGCCCTTTCGCACACACACACACACACACACACACACACACACACACACACACACACACACACACACACACACACACACACACACACACACACATAGAGACAGACAGACAGACAGACTGATGATGATTTATACATGATTTATGCAACTCAAAGAGATATTGATATATTTTAAAAGGTGAATATAATCATCAAAAACAAGTCCTCTCTCTCCTGCCTGTGACTACAGCAATAACAAGCATTACATATTAGACGACCCAAGTCTTATTCATTAGAAGATGACAGCTTTTCTCCATCAAATAGCTTATCCTAAGGATGTGTAAGCGCTTTGAATCAGACTCTGTTATTGCTGACCAATGAAAATATTCAGGCCTTTGCATAAACAGTCTTTACTAAGGCCTCATTTTCAATTTTGTAGATTGGATTGAGCTAAATTCTAATAACTTCAGAACCTGACAGGTGCATACCCTGATACTCAATCTCTCCTCTTTAATCATCTTTTTCCTTCATTATTTCCACTTAACTGCTGACAGTTTAGAGGCCAAAGATTTTTCTTTTTTTCCCCTTGACTGTTCAGTGTGCAACATACTGTTAGAGACGACCCATAAGCTCTGCCACATGAAAGGAATGTAATATCTCTTAGATAAAAGGTGCGTAAGGTTGAGGACCTGCACCTTAGCTTTTAGTCAGACACCGCTTTGGTCTTCACTTTGTTGTCGTTAATACACTCACTTTTGTTGATTAACAATAATGAGGTGACTTACTATACACCCCGGGCCAACCCCCTCCTTTAGTGAGGTGGTACGGATAAAAAAAGTCCATCCAGGAAGCCGTCAAAGGGGGTCAGCACAAATCAGATGGAGGGGATTTCTTGTGTCTGGCAGCCGACACTTTCAAATGTTAATGGATGGGGGCGAACAAAGTTGAAGTGGGTCTGAAAATGCTAATTGTCCCTAATTCATGTAAATAGGTTTCTTAATGGAGGAATTAGGCATTTTAAATATGCAATCGGAGGCAATCAGTCCTTTCATTTGGTGGGGTGGCACAGGTGTAGTGAATTGAAATTCATCTTTCACACAGGGTGTCTCATTTGTCATTTGGCTGTGTTCAGGCATGGATGACGGGGACTGGAGGAGAAGTCCTTCTGCACTTTTATGTACTGGTTCCTGAGAGTGAAACATGTTGCAAAACCTTTAATTGTGCTCTTGTTATTGACCATTAGTAGATAGCGCGAAAAGCAATTAACCCAGATCAATACTGGTAACACAGCCAGAGCAAAAATATAATGTATTCTCACCACTTAAATATGTAATGAACTTAGATATTTATACATTTATATATTCTTAAGGAATTATTTGTACTTTCTTTACTTATATACAGTAGAATGCATGTATACTTTATTATAAAATTACAGCAATATAAGTAGAGTCATTTCTAGTGTAGCACACAACAAAGGAAGGAGACATACCTACCAACATATCACAGACAGAGGAGCCGTAGAGTAGACAGCTCTGACTTATTATTCTGATCATCTCAAACAGACAATAAACCAGGAGGTCATGTTTCAGCATGTAATAACATGCTGTTGCAGCAGGACCAGAGACAGAGGGAAACTCACAGGCACCGTGTGGGCTATGAATCAAATGGGCAATGCATTGTCTCAGAAAATGACTTATTAGTCAATATAAAGGGGGGTACTGTGTCTTTGAGGTGTAAATAGCCGTGGTTGTACAGAGAAGAGGAGGCGGCCCTGGTTAATGAACAAGACAAGAAAAACCTTGTATAAAAGGACAAACCAGATCACAAGATTTCAACCCCATTAGCTGCTACTCACAGGGAATGATAATAATGATAAAGGCTGGTAGGGCCTTTTGATTTTGGAGTAGCAAACTGTGTTGTCTTGAGAAAAAAATCTTTTCCTGGAGGAGAATCAAAGAGCAGTTCATTTTCACACTGACCTTCAGGGCTCAAGGCGGCCAGACAAGGGCACAAACAGATTGAGAATTAATTGGTGCAATTAACATTTTGTGATTATAAGGACTTTAGATCAATACCCTATGCAAATAGCAGTATTGATGTGCAGCAGAAACCTTGTTAATTGTGTTTGGCGAACAAACAGGCCCCTGTGCTACTATTCCATAATGGAACAGCAGGCACGGACAGGTTCAAACTGCTGACCACTTTAGATGCATGAGGACATGCGGCAGTTTCCTCTCCCTTCCAGTCCACCTCTTCACCCCCCACTCTGCTCAAGACTTTTAGGAAAAGTTGCAGAGTTTGATGATCTTGGTTGCTTTTAAGATTGCCTTTTAGTGTCTCTCTGAAGAGGTTCTTAGAGGCTGGATGAAGATCCTTCAGTGTTTCTCTGATCATCTTGCTCATGTAAGGCAGCAGCAGATTACACAAATGGCCTTCTGCCTCCTTTACAGTTACAGTTTTTAACAGGGAAAATGGGCATGTAAGGAAGAATTGAAACACTCTTTGCCGTCAGCCATTGAAATGAATTAGTTTCAGCTTTATTACTTTGGACTGAATTTTCCACTCTCGTTATTAAACTGCGTTAAAAAAGCACTTTCATTTCAGATAAGTACCAGTAATCCTGTTTGCAGACCACAGCAGATGAAGTTAAATATAATTTAAGCAGAAATGGAAACGCGTGGAACAATGCAATCACTGAAAGTGAGATTGAAGTGATGCTATTCTTATCATTAGTATTTCTGTTACTATTGTGGTGGAAAGACACCAATGATGGTGGCAGCAACAGCAAGCAGAAGTTTAGAAAAGAGGGGGGTAAAAAGCCCCATCCAATAACTGTCAGAGCCAACAAATCCCTGCACACTACTGCCCATCTCACTTTTTCTTTCAGTGACAATTGGCTTGCATATTGTTGGAGGGCTTGCATTCTGTGGCCTTGAAGAAACACAGAGCTGGCAACATACAAAAGGCTTGTAGCTAGTGTTAATTAGCTGAGTTTACAGGCCGAAGGAACAGTTAGCGGGGTCTTTTATGTGCTGTGCAGCCTGCTGCGGCTGTGGTGTTGGTGTAAAGATGCTGCGATTAATTTGGCTTACCTGTCTTTAGCAATGTTGTGTCACATTTGCTAGGATGTAGCACAAAAGGTAAAGAACCTGGTGAGAACAGTGCAGTGTCGTGATGGAAAAAAAATAAAGAATTCCTGCATGATTTTTTAAATAGATTTTACCATATTAAAATGATTCATATTAACCACCATCATTTAAAATAAGGTTCTCAAGATTACACTTTATTTAAATAAAAATATAATAATTGCCATCATATTAGCCATTTGTTAGCTTGCTAATTACAGTTAATTCTTTTCAATTTTGGGCAGTGCTCCTTTAGGCATAAGCCTTAATCTCCCTGGTGATGAAGTTGGTGTGTTAAATAGAAAGCACTAGAGGGAGGGGAAAGTGGAGATGGAATTAAACCATCATACTTATGACCATGTTTAACAAACACCACCACTTACTGGGCTATTTGACAAATATAGTGCTAAAGCAATGGTTTCCAGCAAGAGATAAAGAGATATTTTATGAAAAAAATAAAGATTAGCATCACTATGAAAAATATAGTGCTGTATGTGTAAAATTTTTAATTGAATTCTGAAAGACCCAGTAATATCCAAAATAAACAAATTTTATTTGTATTGGTAATCATTGTTTAATGAATATTGATACCAGACTAGTTTCTATGGGGGCATATGGCGACCTTTGAGCATGCGGTTATACAAAATCTATGATGGAGTTAATGCATGATGAACTTCCTCTTTCACTGGATCAATTAATGTCTACTTTCAAGATTGAATGAATGTAAAAATCAAGATTCAATAGAACTGCAACTACATGAGGATGAATATCAATCCACAAGTAAACATCAATGTAAGAGGACTGAGGTGCCTCTGGAAGATGACGCTGGTTTAAAGTAAACATTGCTGGGAGAATGAAGATGACTGTGGTGATGATGAAACTGATTCTATTGCACCTGTTAAACAATTGATTGTATCTCTGCTGTAGAAGAGATGAGACCTAACCTTTTACCCAAGCAATGAACATAAAAGATACATAATGATGACATGTCAACCATTTCCCAAACCCTGTTATAAAGACAAAAATAATGCAGATTGTAAATCATAAAACCAGCGGTCAAAATGCCCATCTACAGTCAGGCTGTGGAGAGCAGGTGAAAAATACACAATAGCATTGAATTTCTAGACATGGTTCAAAAAGACCTTGTCAAGATTGATGTCTCTACTGTAGCTATAGTTAATAATAAGGGAACACTCCTGAAATTAGAATCCACTTCTTTCTAAATGCACCACCTGTGAATCGAGGACATCTGAGAGAAAAAAAAGGGAAAGGTACATGTCATTTCTATAGGTTTCCGAGACACAGGGAAAGGAGAATAGCCAATCTGTGAGATGTAATGGATATGTCAAGAATTGCTAAATCATAGGTGTCCGAGTCAGAAAGGCAACTAACCCAAACATAATGTCATTCTGGAGGCAGAAAAGAGACAAATGTAGGAAAGAAGACCAGAGGAAGTGACACGGATGGATAAAGTATTTAAAAAATGAGGAATAATATTAACTGTTTGTTGTCTTGTGTACTGCTCTTTATGATTACCTATTTGGCATCTCTGTTCGGGTGCATTATGGAAATGAGGTAATGCTACTTTGCTTAACAATAACACACTGACTTTGAATCCTCTTACTTAAGGTTTGATTGCTTCTTGACGGTGGTTTTAAATGAATTGTGTTGAGGAGTGATAAAGAGCTTATTGCCAGGAATAAAAGCCCAGAGCAATGAAGAAAAGCTACACATGGAGTGGCTAGGCGATACAGGCTATTACGGTGAGGGAATGGTGTCCTTGACTGCCAGGACAGCTTAGAATTTTATTTCATCTTGTTTTGCTGGCTGCTGACAATGATGCGTGACTCTGGCACCGGAGGAAGAGGGCAAGCATGAGAGCCATTTTAGATCTCATTAACATACAGTGTGTCTATAACCACATGAAAATAACAGCATTTGAATGTGTGTGCATGTACATATAAAAATGCAATATGCATGTTTCAGGAGACATGAATATAGTATGTGTACATTCAGGTGTGTTCGTGCATTCAAGCATTCTAAAAGTTTTCTCTTGAATTTTTTACACAGTGGTATTTTAGGGAAAGTTATAATTCTCCTTGTGTTGCATGTTAGTGAATACTTACTCGCTCTGACCTCTACTGCTCACATGCGCTGGAGCCCCCAAACCTCATGTATATTCGGACAATGGAAGACTCAGGGACTCTGGGAATTGTTGTTTATCAGTGCAGCGAAAAGAACGGTTGAGCTGTAATGGCCCCCCAGTGGGTTCAGTATGTAAACTTCTCTGTGCAGCAGCAGTTTGAGGCCTCCCCTCTGAGCTGTTCATCTCTGTGTTATTTTGGTTGACTGCTTGATTTGGATGGGTGCAGTTCATTTGAAGGTTAACACTGCTTTTGTCAAGGTGAGTCAGTGCTTTTGTTGCATACAGTGACTCAGATGAGAAAGTAAGATCTCCAAAAAAACCAACTATTTATACTTTGAAGTCTCCTCTGAGTACATTGATCCTCCAAGGTTGTAACTTTTAAAATATCTTAAAGTTCCCCTTCAGGCACCTTTTATAATGCGTAAAAATTGTTTGCTATGATTAATCTTTGTTTAACACAAATAAAATTAAAAGGTGCTGGAAACACATATACTCTTTCTTCCTCATTGACAAATTCTCGATCTGGCCTCACCCCTAACCTTCACAGGAGCTCATTGACTCTCGCTCGATGTAAAAATGTATGTCAAAGAAAATCATGAAAAAGTAAAAGTAAAGTTTGCCCGATAAAGACATAAAGAAGGAATAGTATAGTATGTCAAATAATATCATTAAAAAGTTTGATTGTAGTAAGGCAAAGAAGTGTCAAAAAGTAATAGTATAGTGTGTTGAAAATAAGGCCCAAAAAAGTCATAGTGTAATATATCAAAAAAATTATAAAAAGTCATAGGACAATATGTCAACAAAAGTATGTATGTCCAAAAATGACAAAACATATAGTATAGCAAGTCCAAATAAGTCATTAAAGAGCCACAGTATATTATGTCCAAAAAAAGTCATCCAAAAAGAAAAGTATAGTATGGTGAAAAATGTTATAATAAATTCATGGTGGAGTATGTCGAAAAAAAGTCCTAACAAAATCATAGTATGGTATGTTGAAAAAAATAATTAACAAGTCAATGTTTTTAAAAAGTCATGGTAAAATGTGTAAAAAAAGGCACGGTATAGTATGTTGAAAAATATCTTGATAAATTCAAAGTATTGTTATTCCAAAAAGTCATAAAAAGGGCATAGTATCATATGTAGCATTTTTGTAACGAAAAAGTCATAGTATATTATGTCTCAAAAAGTCATAAAAGTCATCATGAAATATGTAAAATTTCATAGTCATAGTATAGTATGTCCAAAAAAGTATTTAACTAGTCAGTGTTGTATGTCCAAAAAAGTATAGTATGTCGAAAGACCTCACCGAAAAGGATGAATAGTCGAAAATAGTCGAAAATAGTCGAAAATAGTCGAAAATGATAGTCATAGTATAGTATGTCGAAAAAAGTCACAGTATAGTATGTCGAAAAAAGTAATTAAAAACTCATAATACAGTATGTCAAAAAAGTCATAGTATAGTATGTCGAAAAAAGTAATTAAAAAAGTCATGGTATAGTATGTCGAAAAAAAGTAATTAAAAACTCATAATATAGTATGTCAAAAAAGTCACAGTATAGTATGTCGAAAAAAGTAATTAAAAACTCATAATATAGTATGTCAAAAAAGTCACAGTATAGTATGTCGAAAAAAGTCATAAAAAAGTCATAGTATAGTATGTCGAAAAAAGTCATTAAAAAAGTCATAGTATAGTTTATCGAAAAAAGTCATAGTATAGTATGTCGAAAAAAGTCATTAAAAAAGTCATAGTATAGTATGTCGAAAAAAGTCATGAAAAAGTCATAGTATAACATGTCAAAAAAAGTCATAGTATAGTATGTCGAAAAAAGTCATTAAAAAAGTCATAGTATAGTATGTCGAAAAAAGTCATAAAAAAGTCATAGTATAGTATGTCGAAAAAAAGTCATTAAAAAAGTCATAGTATAGTTTATCGAAAAAAGTCATAGTATAGTATGTCGAAAAAAGTCATAGTATAGTATGTCGAAAAAAGTAATTAAAAAGTCATAGTATAGTATATCGAAAAAAGTCATAAAAAAGTCATAGTATAGTATGTCGAAAAAAGTCATGAAAAAAAGTCATTAAAAAAGTCATAGTATAGTTTATCGAAAAAAGTCATAAAAAAGTCATAGTATAGTATGTCGAAAAAAGTCATTAAAAAAGTCATAGTATAGTATGTCGAAAAAAGTCATAAAAAAGTCATAGTATAGTATAGTCATAAAAAAGTAAAAAAGTCATAGTATAGTATAGTATGTCGAAAAAAGTCATAAAAAAGTCATAGTATAGTTTATCGAAAAAAGTCAAAAAGTCATAGTATAGTATAGTATATGTCGAAAAAAGTCATTAAAAAAGTCATTAAAAAAGTCATAAAAAAATATAGTATGTCATTAAAAAAGTCATAGTATAGTATGTCGAAAAAAAAAAAGTCATATGAAAAAAGTCATAATATAGTATGTCGAAAAAAGTCATTAAAAAAGTCATAGTATAGTATGTCGAAAAAAGTCGAAAAAAGTTATAGTATAGTATGTCGAAAAAAGTCATAGTCATAGTATAGTCGAAAAAAGTCATTAAAAAAGTCATAGTATAGTTTATCGTCATAAAAAAGTCATAGTATAGTATGTCGAAAAAAGTCATTAAAAAAGTCATAGTATAGTATGTCGAAAAAAGTCATTAAAAAAGTCATAGTATAGTATGTCCAAAAAATGTCATCAAAAAAATCACAGTATAGTATGTATGTCGAAAAAATTCGAAAAAAGTCATAGTATAGTATGTCGAAAAAAGTCATTAAAAAAGTCATAGTATAGTATGTCGAAAAAAGTCATTAAAAAAGTCATAGTATAGTATGTCGAAAAAAGTCATAGTATAGTATGTCGAAAAAAGTAATTAAAAAGTCATAGTATAGTATATCGAAAAAAGTCATAAAAAAGTCATAGTATAGTATGTCGAAAAAGTCATTAAAAAATTCGAAAAAAAAAGTCATAGTATAGTTTTTCATAGTATAGTATGTCGAAAAAAGTCATTAAAAAAGTCATAGTATAGTATGTCGTCAAAAAAGTCATAAAAAAGTAATTAAAAAATAGTATAGTATGTCGAAAAAAAGTCATAAAAAAGTCATAGTATAGTATGTCAAAAAAGTCATAAAAAAGTCATAGTATAGTATGTCGAAAAAAGTCAAAAAAGTCATAGTATAGTATAGTCATAAAAAAGTCATAGTATAGTATGTAGAAAAAAGTCATTAAAAAAGTCATAGTATAGTATGTCGAAAAAAGTCGAAAAAAGTTATAGTATAGTATGTCGAAAAAAGTCATTAAAAAAGTCATAGTATAGTATGTCGAAAAATGTCATTAAAAAGTCATAGTATATTATCTCGAAAAAAGTCATAGTATTGTATGTCGAAAAAAGTCATATTATAGTATGTCGAAGAAATTCATAAAAAAGTCATGGCATAGCATATCAAAAAAAGTCATAATATTGTACTACAAAAAAATTCATTAAAAAGTCATAGTATAGTTAGTCATATAAAAAGTTGGGCCACGGTTTCCTTTAGCCAATCACATCGTTGCTGTCAAACTTTAAAAATATGCTCTCTGCTGCGGTCAGTTGTCATTTCAGCATATTGCAGACGTGACCCTCCTCCACCCCAGTCACCGCCAGTCGTCAGCACAGGCAGCATTAGGATTGCAGGAAGTCCCTTCATCATCGTCAATCGTGTCTGTACCTAGACTGTGGTCGTGCCTCCTGCTGAGGCCCTGCTGACACCCACTGCTACTACCATTTTATTATTAGTAGTCACATTACTATTACTATTCCCTGTACCAATACGCATATTGGCTTTGCTTCCACCCTGAAGACCTTTTTTGCTTTCTCGCCTCGCAGTTTCCACGAATCGTTGTGGTACCTGGACCATGGTCGGGCCTCCTGCTGTGACCCGGCTGACACCCACTGCTACTTCGATTGTTATTATTAGTCACATTACTAATACTATTCCCTATATCATTATTCAAATTCTACTATAGTCATTGCTGCTGATATTATAAGTAGTCTTAATGTTTCCTTCGTTACTCTGCTACTACTCTGATTATATGAATAATTTATGTCATATACATTGAATGTGTTGTAACTCTGTTATGTTGTTCATTCTGTACACATGACATCTATTGACTTCTGTCCATCCTGGGAGAAGGATCCCTCCTCTGTCGCTCTCCCATAGGTTTCTTCCTTTTTTTCTCCCTGTTAAGGTTTTTTTTAGGGGAGTTCTTCCTGTGCCGATGTGAGGGTTCCGGGACAGAGGATGTCGCACGTGTACAGATTGTAAAGCCCTCTGAGGCAAATTTGTAATTTGTGATTTTGGGCTATACAAAATAAACTGAATTGAATTTAATCATAATCACCACCAGTGTCTGAACTCCATGGGGAATTGTGCTTCGCTGATCTCAGCGTTGGGCCCCTCTGATATAGGGCTTGGCCATGGAGTCCAATAGCCAAAGACTTTGTACTATTCATTCTTATGCATGTGTAATAAATTATTGTTAAATTTTATTGAAGTCTCTCCTGATTGAAATATAGTATGACAAAAAAGTCACAGTATAGTATGTTGAAAAAAGTCATAGTATAGTATGTTCCAAAAAATCATTAAAAAAGTCATATTATAGTATATCGAAAAAAGTAATTAAAAAAATCATAGTATAGTATGTCGAAAGTAAGTAATTAAAAACTCATAATATGGTATGTCAAAAAAGTCACAGTATAGTATGTCGAAAAAAGTCATAGTATAGTATGTCGAAAAAAAGTAATTAAAAACTCATAATATAGTATGTCAAAAAAGTCATAGTATAGTATGTCATGTCAAAAAAAGTCATAGTATAGCATGTCAAAAAAAGTCATAGTATAGAATGTCGAAAAAAGTCAGTAAAAAAGTCATAGTATAGTATGTCAAAAAAAAAGTCATAGTATAGTATGTCGAAAAAAGTCATAGTATAGCATGTCAAAAAAAGTCATAGTATAGTATGTCATAGTATAGTATGTTGATCATAAAAAAGTCATAGTATAGTATGTCAAAAAAAGTCATAGTATAGTATGTCGAAAAAAGTCAAAAAAAAGTCATAATATAGTATGTCAAAAAAGTCATAGTATAGTATGTCGAAAAAAGTAATTAAAAAAGTCATAATATAGTATGTCAAAAAAGTCATAGTATAGTATGTCAAAAAAAAAGTATAATTCAAAAAAGTCATAGTATAGTATGTCAAAAAAAGTCATAATATAGTATGTCAAAAAAGTCATAGTATAGTATGTCGAAAAATGTAATTAAAAACTCATAAAAATCAAAAAGTATAGTATGTCAAAAAAAGTAATTAAAAAAGTCATAGTATAGTATGTCAAAAAAGTCATTAAAAAGTATAGTATGTCAAAAAAGTCAAGTAATATAAAATGTCATAAAATAGTATGTCAAAAAAGTCATAGTATAGTATGTCGAAAAAAAAGTTCATTCAAAAAAAGTCATAGTATAGTATGTCGAAAAAAGTCATAGTATAGTATGTCGAAAAAAGTAATTCGAAAAAAAACTCATAATATAGTATGTCAAAAAAAAGTCATAGTATAGTATGTCGAAAAAAGTAATTAAAAAAGTCATAATATAGTATGTCAAAAAAGTCATAGTATAGTATGTCGAAAAAAGTCATAGTATAGCATGTCAAAAAAAGTCATAGTATAGTATGTCGAAAAAAGTAATTAAAAACTCATAATATAGTATGTCAAAAAAGTCTTAGTATAGCATGTCGAAAAAAGTCATTAAAAAAGTCATAGTATAGTATGTCAAAAAAAAGTAATTAAAAACTCATAATATAGTATGTCAAAAAAGTAATAGTATAGTATGTCGAAAAAAGTAATTAAAAAAGTCATAATATAGTATGTATAATATAGTAAAAAAAAGTTATTAAAAAAGTCATAGTATAGTATAGTATGTCAAAAAAAGTCAATAAAAAGTAATAGTATAGTATGTCGAAAAAAGTCAATAAAAAGTAATAGTATAGCATGTCAAAAAAGTCACAGTATAGTATGTCAAATAAATTCATAAAAAAGTCATAGTATAGTATATTGAAAAAAGTCATAGTATAGCATGTCAAAAAAAGTCATAGTATATGTCGAAAAAAGTCATAGTATAGCATGTCGAAAAAAAAGTCATAGTATAGCATGTCAAAAAAAGTCATAGTATAGTATGTCGAAAAAAGTAATTAAAAAAGTCATGTCAAAAAAGTCATAGTATAGTATGTCGAAAAAAGTAATTAAAAAGTCATAGTATAGCATGTCAAAAAAGTCATAGTATAGTATGTCAAAAAAGTCATAGTATAGTATGTCAAAAAAGTCATAGTATAGTATGTCGAAAAAAAAGTCATAGTATAGTATGTCGAAAAAAAAGTAAAAAAGTCATAGTATAGTATGTCAAAAAAGTCATAGTATAGTATGTCGTAATTAAAAAAGTCATAGTATAGTATGTCAAAAAAAGTCATAGTATAGTATGTCGAAAAAAGTAATTAAAAAAGTCATAGTATAGTATGTCAAAAAAGTCATAGTATAGTATGTCGAAAAAAGTAATTAAAAAAGTCATAGTATAGTATGTCGAAAAAAGTAATAAAAAGTCATAGTATAGTATCAAAAAAGTCATAGTATAGTATGAAAAAAAAAAAAAAAGTCATAGTATAGTATGTCGAAAATAGGGAAAAAAAGTCATAGTATAGTATGTCGAAAAAAGTAAAAAAAGTCATAGTATAGTATGTTGAAAAAAAAAAGTCATAGTATAGTATGTCAAAAAAAGTCATAGTATAGTATGTCGAAAAAAAAGTATAGCATGTCAAAAAAAGTCATAGTATAGTATGTCAAAAAAAAGTAATTAAAAAACTCATAATATAGTATGTCAAAAAAGTCATAGTATAGTATGTCGAAAAAAAAGTAATTAAAAAAGTCATAGTATAGTATGTCAAAAAAGTAAAAAAGTCATAGTATAAAGTCGAAAAAAGTCATAGTATAATGTCAAAAAAGTCATAGTATAGTATGTCGAAAAAAGTGAAAAAAAGTCATAGTATAGCATGTCAAAAAAAGTCATAGTATAGTATGTCGAAAAAAGTAATTAAAAACTCATAATACAGTATGTCAAAAAAGTCATAGTATAGTATGTCGAAAAAAGTAATTAAAAAAGTCATAGTATAGTATGTCGAAAAAAAGTAATTAAAGACTCATAATATAGTATGTCAAAAAAGTCACAGTATAGTATGTAGAAAAAAGTAATTAAAAAAGTCATAATATAGTATGTCGAAAAAAGTTATTAAAAAAGTCCTAGTATAGTATGTCAAAAAAAGTCAATAAAAAGTAATAGTATAGTATGTCGTCAAAAAAAGTCAATAAAAAGTAATAGTATAGCATGTCAAAAAAGTCACAGTATAGTATGTCAAATAAATTCATAAAAAAGTCATAGTATAGTATATTGAAAAAAGTCATAGTATAGCATGTCAAAAAAAGTCATAGTATAGTATGTCGAAAAAAGTCATAGTATAGCATGTCAAAAAAAGTCATAGTATAGCATGTCAAAAAAAGTCAGTATAGTATGTCGAAAAAAGTAATTAAAAAAGTCATAATATAGTATGTCAAAAAAGTCATAGTATAGTATGTCGAAAAAAGTCATAGTATAGCATGTCAAAAAAAGTCATAGTATAGTATGTCGAAAAAAGTCATAGTATAGCATGTCAAAAAAAGTCATAGTATAGTATGTCGAAAAAAGTCATAGTATAGCATGTCAAAAAAAGTCATAGTATAGTATGTCGAAAAAAGTAATTAAAAAGTCATAGTATAGTATGTCAAAAA
The DNA here is from genome assembly GCF_027596085.1 of Anoplopoma fimbria. Taxonomy (NCBI): domain Eukaryota; kingdom Metazoa; phylum Chordata; class Actinopteri; order Perciformes; family Anoplopomatidae; genus Anoplopoma; species Anoplopoma fimbria. The sequence continues at coordinate 19,419,304 of NC_072450.1, forward strand.
AGTCAAGTATAATATGTCGAAAAAAAAGTAATTAAAAAAGTCATAGTATAGTATGTCAAAAAAGTCATAGTATAGTATGTCAAAAAAGTCATAGTATAGTATGTCAAAAAAGTAATAAAAAGTCATAGTATAGTATGTCAAAAAAGTCATAGTATAGTATGTCAAAAAAAGTCATAGTATAGTATGTCGAAAAAAATCATAGTATAGTATGTCAAAAAAGTCATAGTATAGTATGTCGAAAAAAGTAATTAAAAAAGTCATAGTATAGTATGTCGAAAAAAAGTAATTAAAGACTCATAATATAGTATGTCAAAAAAGTCATAGTATAGTATGTCGAAAAAAGTAATTAAAAAAGTCATAGTATAGTATGTCGAAAAAAGTCATAGTATAGCATGTCAAAAAAAGTCATAGTATAGTATGTCGAAAAAAGTAATTAAAAACTCATAATACAGTATGTCAAAAAAGTCATAGTATAGTATGTCGAAAAAAAAGTCATAGTATAGCATGTCAGTCATAGTATAGTATAGTCATGTCAAAAAAGTCATAGTATAGCATGTCAAAAAAAGTCAGTATAGTATGTCGAAAAAAGTAATTAAAAAAGTCATAATATAGTATGTCAAAAAAGTCATAGTATAGTATGTCGAAAAAAAGTCATAATATAGTATGTCAAAAAAGTCATAGTATAGTATGTCGAAAAAAGTCATAGTATAGCATGTCAAAAAAAGTCATAGTATAGTATGTCGAAAAAAGTCATAGTATAGCATGTCAAAAAAAGTCATAGTATAGTATGTCGAAAAAAGTAATTAAAAACTCATAATACAGTATGTCAAAAAAGTCATAGTATAGTATGTAGAAAAAAGTAATTAAAAAAGTCATAGTATAGTATGTCAAAAAAAGTCAAGTATAAAGTCATAGTATAGTATGTCAAAAAAGTCATAGTATAGTATGTCGAAAAAAGTAAAAAAAGTCATCATAGTATGTCGAAAAAAGTCATAGTATCAAAAAAGTCATGTCAAAAAAAGTCATAGTATAGTATGTCGAAAAAAGTCATAGTATAGCATGTCAAAAAAAGTCATAGTATAGTATGTCGAAAAAAGTAATTAAAAACTCATAATACAGTATGTCAAAAAAGTCATAGTATAGTATGTCGAAAAAAGTAATTAAAAAAGTCATAGTATAGTATGTCGAAAAAAAGTAATTAAAAAGTCATAATATAGTATGTCAAAAAAGTCATAGTATAGTATGTCAAAAAAATGTCAAAAAAGTCATAGTATAGTATAAAAAAAAAGTATAATTGAAAAAAAAGTCATAGTATAGTATGTCAAAAAAGTCATAGTATAGTATGTCGAAAAAAAAAATGTCAAAAAAAGTCATAGTATAGTATGTCGAAAAAAGTATAGTATAGCATGTAAAAAAAGTCATAGTATAGTATGTCAAAAAAGTCATTTAAAGTATAGTATGTCAAAAAAAGTATAATGTCGAAAAAAAAAAAGTCATAGTATAGTATGTCGAAAAAAAGTAATTAAAGACTCATAATATAGTATGTCAAAAAAGTCACAGTATAATATGTAGAAAAAAGTAATTAAAAAAGTCATAATATAGTATGTCGAAAAAAGTTATTAAAAAAGTCCTAGTATAGTATGTCGAAAAAAGTCAATAAAAAGTAATAGTATAGTATGTCGAAAAAAGTCAATAAAAAGTAATAGTATAGCATGTCAAAAAAGTCACAGTATAGTATGTCAAATAAATTCATAAAAAAGTCATAGTATAGTATATTGAAAAAAGTCATAGTATAGCATGTCAAAAAAAGTCATAGTATAGCATGTCGAAAAAAGTCATAGTATAGCATGTCAAAAAAAGTCATAGTATAGCATGTCAAAAAAAGTCAGTATAGTATGTCGAAAAAAGTAATTAAAAAAGTCATAATATAGTATGTCAAAAAAGTCATAGTATAGTATGTCGAAAAAAGTCATAGTATAGCATGTCAAAAAAAGTCATAGTATAGTATGTCGAAAAAAGTCATAGTATAGCATGTCAAAAAAAGTCATAGTATAGTATGTCGAAAAAAGTCATAGTATAGCATGTCAAAAAAAGTCATAGTATAGTATGTCGAAAAAAGTAATTAAAAACTCATAATACAGTATGTCAAAAAAGTCATAGTATAGTATGTCATAAAAAAGTCATAGTATAGTATGTCAAAAAAAGTCATAGTATAGTATGTCGAAAAAAGTAATTAAAAACTCATAATATAGTATGTCAAAAAAGTCATAGTATAGTATGTCGAAAAAAGTAATTAAAAAAGTCATAGTATAGCATGTCAAAAAAAGTCATAGTATAGTATGTCGAAAAAAGTCATAGTATAGCATGTCAAAAAAAGTCATAGTATAGTATGTCAAAAAAGTCATAGTATAGTATGTCGAAAAAAAAGTATAGTATGTCAAAAAATAGTATAGTCGAAAAAAGTAATTAAAAACTCATAATATAGTATGTCAAAAAAGTCATAGTATAGTATGTCGAAAAAAGTAATTCAAAAGTCATAGTATAGTATGTCGAAAAAAAGTAATTAAAAACTCATAATATAGTATGTCAAAAAAGTCATAGTATAGTATGTAGAAAAAAGTAATGAAAAAAGTAATAGTATAGTATGTCGAAAAAAGTAATAAAAAGTAATAGTATATGTCAAAAAAGTCAAGTAAGTATAGTATGTATAGTATGTCAAATAAATTCATAAAAAAGTCAAGTATAGTATATTGAAAAAAGTCATAGTATATGTCATAGTATAGTATGTCGTCAAAAAAAAAGTCATAGTATAGCATGTCAAAAAAAGTCATAGTATAGCATGTCAAAAAAAGTCAGTATAGTATGTCGAAAAAAGTAATTAAAAAAGTCATAGTATAGTATGTCCAAAAAAGTCATTAAAAACTCATAATATAGTATGTCGAAAAAGGTCAATAAGAAGTAATAGTATAGCATGTCAAAAAAGTCACAGTATAGTATGTCAAATAAATTCATAAAAAAGTCATAGTATAGTATATTGAAAAAAGTCATAGTATAGTATGTCAAAAAAAGTCATAAAAAAGTCATAGTATAGTATGTCGAAAAAAAGTAATTGAAAACTCATAATATAGTATGTCAAAAAAGTCACAGTATAGTATGTTGAAAAAAGTAATTAAAAACTCATAATATAGTATGTCAAAAAAGTCATAGTATAGTATGTTGAAAAAAGTCATTAAAAAAGTCGTAGTATAGTATGTTGAAAAAAGTAATTAAAAACTCATAATATAGTTTGTCAAAAAAGTCATTGTATGTCCAAAAAAGTCATAAAAAAGTCATAGAATAGTATGTCGAAAAAAGTAATAAAAAAGTCATAGTATAGTATATCGGAAAAAGTCATAGTATAGTATATAAAAGAAATCATAAAAAGTCATAGTATAGTATGTCGAAAAAAGTCATAGTGTAGTATGTCGAAAAAAGTCACTAAAAACTCATAGTATAGTATGCCGAAAAAAGTCATAGTATAGTATGTTGAAAAAGTGTACTACGTCTAAAAAACTCGTAAAAAACTAATAGCAAAGTAAGTCGAAATAAGGAACAGTGTAGTATGTCGGTTACATAGGCAAAAAATCTCAGTATAAAGTATGTCTCATATAGTCATTAAATAAACATAGTGTAGAATGTCCCAAAATATCATAAAAAAATCTGAGTAGGGTTTTTTTTTAAAGTCATAGAAAACATCATAGCATTCCCGGGCTAGACGGCCTTCTGTGTGGAGTTTGCATGTTCTACCTGTGTCAGCTAAGGTTCTCTGACACGGGGAATAGTACAGTATGTCAAGAGTAAGTCCTGGTAAAGGACAACCTAAAAATGTCATAATAATGTCAAAGTATAGTATGTCATAAAAAAAGTCCTAGTATAGTATGTCTTTAACAATGTCAAAACAAAGAATGCGATATAAAAGTCGTAAAAAAGTAATATTATAGTATGCCATAATAAAATCATAAAATGCATACCATAGTATCTCATAAAAAGTCATATAATAATGTCATACAATTCATAATAAGTTATAGTGTAGTGCACCATAATAAAGGTCATAAAAAAGCTTTAGTATAGTAAATCAATAAAAATATGAATGTCATAGTATATCATAGAAAAAGTCAGAAACAGTCATTATATATCATTCATTCATTTTCCGTAACCACTGTTAAAGGTCGCGAGGGGGCTGGAGCCGAGCCCAGCTGTCATTGGGCGAAGGCAGAGTATGCTCTGGACAGGTTACCAGACTATCGCAGGGCTGACACATAGTGACACACAACCACTCACGCGCACATCCACACCTACGGGCAATTTAGAGTCTTCAATTAACCTAAGGTGCATGTCTTTGGACTGTGGGAGGAAGCCGGAGAACCCGGAGAGAACCCACGGGGAGAAGATGCAAAGGGCCGTCTAGCCCGGGAATTGAACCCAGGCCGCTCTTGCTGTGAGGCGACATTGCTACCCACTACACCACCGTGCAGCCCCCAATAGTATATCATATCACCAAAAAATCATGAGTCTTAAAAGTCAGAAAAAAGTCTTTATAAAAAGTTTTTATATCATTAAAATAGTATCTCATAAAAGGTCATAGATTAGTATGCCATATAAAATGTCATAGACAGTCATAGTGTAGTATGTCATAAAAAACTGTCATTGTCAGAATGTCAAAAAGTAATTGTATAGTTTGTCATGGAAATGTCAAAAACAGTCAGTATAGTATATTTTAAAAGAGTAATAAAAGTCAAAGTATGGTATGATTTTAAAAAAAAGTCCTAATATAGCGTGTCATAAAAAAGCTTTAATACAGTATGTCATAAAAAATGTCAAATTATAGTATGCCAAGAAAAGGTCATCCAAATGCCATTGTATAGAATGTCCTTAAAAAGTCATAGTACAGTATGCCAAAAAAATCAAAAAAGAGTTATAGTATAGTTTACCTAAAAAGTAATTGTCCTCCAGTCCAGCAAGACTTATTGTGGATGGGTAAACGCTCCAGGCTCTTCACTTGGTCATAATAAAGTTATTGTATAATGTTTAAGTGTATAATTGTTTAGTATGTCATAAAAAAAGATAATAAAAAGTCATAGTATAGTATGCCATCAAATGTCATAGATTAGTGAAAATGAAAAAAAATCATATAATCCATTAAAAGTAAAAAAAAGTACAGTAGTTTGACATACAAATGTCAGTAAAAATCATAAGAAACTTATAAAGTGATTAAAAATTATTAGTTTAGTATGTCATAAAAATTTCATAGTATAGTATGTCATTAAAAACTCATAAAGTAAAATTAGTATAGGATGTCATTAACGTGTCCTTAAAAAGTCATTGTGTATTATGTTTTAAAAAAAACATTAAAAGTCATAGTATTGTTTGCCATAATTTTTTTTATAAACACTCATGATACAGAATTACATAATGTCAGCAACAAGCTTATTTTGCATACCGTAAAGTAAAAGGCTGAAACTCAACAGAGAAAGGTGGGGACGGTTGTTTTTTTGTAGCCAGCAAAGTAACAAAAACATGCATACCCAACAACACAGTGTAGGAAGAAGAGAAAATATTATTTATGTCAGTTGGTGTGGTGTGGTCATCCTTGTTACCTCTGACCTGGTAGGCTTCAAGGGGTTTTATATGTTCAAAAAACTTCAATAAAAATGAAATGCCTCACACAGTCAAAAGCAACCAGAGCAGGTCTAATTGAGCCCTGCTTTATTTGCCAAAATGTGTTGCCACACACGGTGAGTAATAGGGGCTGCATTTAAGGTAAAAATGTTACGGTAGTTAAAATCCTCCACTGTCAGCAACACTGATTTGAAATGAATATGCTAAAAAGGTCCTTTAATTTAATGGAAAACACTAAGTAAACCATCAGCCATACACTGCTGAAGAAACTGCTACAGAAGAACATAGTTTATTCTAAGCAACATCTCCAAGCGCCGACTTCTTGACTTTGTGAGTCAGGCATGCCATAAGCTGTTACCCCTTAAGTAACGTAGATGTCCAGTAATTATCTCATATGATGCTGCGTGTTTTCAGGCATACAGAAAATAATGATCGTGTGCCAGAAAAGTGCTTGAAAAATTCCAGGGGTGAAACCTCTCCCTCTGATAGGTTTAGGCATTTCAGACATCCATTTCCACAGAGATTTGTTCAGAGCTTTTCCTCTACTTAAACACAGAAACACTGAGGATCAATTTGTGGGATTAGTGGACACTGCTGAGATAAAGTTAGTGCTGAAGAGGCCCACATGACTATCGTCCCCCCAGTATCCCGCTAAAGTCCTCTTAGCTTCATTCCTGGCCACAGACTAAGCCCATCCAAACCCCAAATGCAATCACAACCCCAGCTCAGAGCGACCCCGCAGAATCATCATCTCCAACAACGGCATCCTAAATTGCAGCTCTGTCCCTGATCTCCAGCCCCCCCTGCCTCATCTCCTCCCAGAACTTTATTTAATGAGTGAAGTTTTTTGGTGGGTGTTCGGGGGTCCTCACGCCAGGCATGGAGCAACAGAGGAGGAGCTTTCATAAACCATCGGCGAACAAATGGGATTTAACACACAAGAGGCTCTGATGGCCTATTAATTCTGCCTTGGCTGGCATCCAGAATGAGCCCAGCTTCTCTCCTAATTGGAGAGAGGCTAATTTCTATCAGAGGTATCGGGAGACTTTTTTTTCTCTGTGCAGGATGCATCCACATAACTTTAATGGATTCATTCAAGGGCTACGGCAAGCAGACATTGATTAGATTGCTTCTGAGGCCCTGCTGCTGGTAGCTTGACATAGGCAGCAAATGAAATGTGACCTCTGGTAAAAGGCCTGAACCAGCCAGCCCCACTCTAATCCATTAGCTCAGAACCTTTCCCAATCCCATTTAATTAATGAAGTGATTTGAAAAAGGGTGAACATTTACCTGTACCTGAAACTGGAAAATACTGGGCATATAGAGTGAAACAAGATCAACAAGAACAACAACATCCCCAGTCATAAAAAAGCACAAGCGTTGGGTTGCAGAGTAATTGTTTGGAATATTATTCCAACCTTGAGATAAGATGATCTGACCAAAAAACACATACAGATGTGAGGTAATGAGTTGGTTAGGGCAAATTGCCTTTCTTTGGTTGGATTGCTTAAATATATTTGTCAGCAAAAGAAAAAGTAAATTTATTCAAATTCATCAAAGCCAAACAGTGACAGCGGGAGGGGGAGTTAATCAGTGAAATGAAAACAGAGGAGGAAAATATTTTCCCCTTTTGCCTGTATTAGGAATTTACCAGTTTGTTCATCTTGGCTGTGAAGCTGTGATCTACACTCGTCAGCACCACTTCAAATCTGCTTTCTGGAATTCACATTTTGAATAGTTATTCCCTTTTAACAAGCTCTTTATTCAGACAATTGGAATGGGAGCTGTGGCACAGTATTTCTGCTCAATGTCAAAAGAAAGACAAGCACCCGATTTCTGTTGGTGCATATGTTACTTATTTTTCTAATTGAATTCATTTATTTATCTTCAATTAATAATTTATGATGCGACACACAGTGGTATGCAAATGAACAATTTAAATTTAATGAGTTTTTAATGACCAAACAAATAATTAGTCAAGCCCGGTGTGGTGTGCATGTAATTTGAAAAGGAATGAATTTGAGAGCTTTGTTCAATGTTTGAGTACAGACAGGCTAATTTACCTATTGAGCAGCTGATGCAGCAAAAGAACTGCATGGTACATACAAAAGTGTTGGAAAGTCTTTACCTCAAGGTCATTAGGAAGGCTTCAAAAGGCCAGTTGTGGACATGTAATGCTAAAGAAATAATGTAAGCCATTATATTCAGCACACTCATAGCACATAACAAAATAGAGGCACATGCTCTGAATATAACTGAGACGCTGACAAAGGGTAAATCCACTCTGGATATCCTAAATATTCTAACTATTCCCATTGGTGCTGGGGAAAAAGGCAGAGGGCGACATGCCACTGGAGCCAAATGGCATTTGATAATGGCTTTTTTCAGCAAACCCAAAAGACATTGTTAAGATTTACATTTTCAAATATATGCTGACCTTTTTTCCCTCCTCTCCTCCGTTCGCTTGTCATCAGCACTGTAATTGAATCAATATATTTCCTGATCAGCCCAGAGATTGAATAAGGTCACAGGAAGCCATGTGTGGACATTAAAAATCATTATTCTACTCAAATTGAGCAGAGATGGCATAGACCATTCAGGGTTCAAAATGAAATAATATTAGAGTCTATTACACTTTTACAATTATAGAGACGTTCCAATATTACAACGGGAAATGAAGTCATAATAAAAAGCCCAGGGGTGTATTACAAAGAAATGACCCAACTATTTTCACTTTCACAGTTATTGAATTGATGAAGAGAACTTGGAGACATTACATTCATTGATAAGTGACCTTATTCATGAAAAATAGAGCCTGTTTCAGTTGCTCCACTTTCTTACTTTAGGTTTGCTGTGGAGTCGTTTTTCCACCTGCAAGACCTGATGTCCGCAACATTCTGCATATTTACATTTCCTCACAGACACTTCCCAGGACAAGTGGTAGCCTACTAATGGAGCCGCTTAAGCAGTTACTGCTTTAATTGCCTTTAAGCATACATTTATTTTAATTATGCATTTATTTTCTGGGATATGGGATTTTGCTTTATGCACACGTCTGAGCTGCACAAGCGACTAATTAAATTACCCAATAGAGTTGTGCAATTCAAAGACAAAGTTTCAGTCCCGTTAATCCAATACTGCAGAAAAAAAGTGGAAAATTAAATTAAACCACACTATTAACTGATACTTCTCAGTCTAAACTTTTGCAAATTATGTCTAACTATCAAATTAGATAAAACTCCATTTTAATTGGCTTACTCATTGAAATGAATAACACTTATCAGCAATCAACTTATCAACGCAGCATGAAATAAGAATGTGCAGGACAAGAAAGAAAAAAAAACGTTCCTTCCGGCTTTACAGTCTTTCTTATGGACGTTGCCTATAGTTTACATTCAAAGATCAGGCTCAGTGTATTTCAAATTAGACAATTATATGGCTCCACACATATAAAGTGGTGACCTGTGATTTGTCTATGCTGTCACGTTCGTCTTGTAATGCGGAGGAAGAGGTTCATTTTCCTCAGTTGTTATACTTCTGTTTCACTTAAGGCACAGCCCCTCTGGTCAATTAGGCGTGATGGTCACAATGCCTGCAGAGCTCTAACAGTGTGCTCTTTAAAGCCTGTCAAATGACGGTGAGCGGGGAAACCCGGTCGCCTGGAAACGACGGCGGCTCCCACAGCCATCATCATCATCGCTGGATGTAAATAGCCTTTCATCTCAGGTGGAACAGAGCCATTGAGCGAGCACATCTACGCTGCCCTGTTTAAACTCTGCATACAGAGGGATGAACGGTAATGAAAGGACCATTTACACCATCTATTCCACCTCCACCCCTCAGATTTTTTGAATATAAAACCTCAGAGTGGAACGTTTATGAAACACATAATGACAATCTAAATCAGTGGGCGGCTTCAATCTACAAGGATAAGGGGGCTCGATGTAGTTCAGCACGTGAAGGCATACTTGTCGCCTTATTACTGTAAGAGCTTCAGAAGTCCTCCCTGAAGGAGCAAGAGAGGGAGGGGGAACACTCGACTATGCCACAGATCTCTGGCAGCAAATTAGGGACTGTGCTATCTGATCAGTATGGAAAAATAAGGCCACAAGCTTCTTGGCCTGTCACATTTTTCAGGTAGAGGAAAATAACTCTGTGGTAGATTTTTACTTTAATGATATGCCAACACAGTCTCACACCAATGCTTCAAATATTGCAGCTTCGTCGGTGGCACAACACTTCAAACTATTACGCTCTACGTTCCCTTCGACGCCAGTATTGCACATCTAAGGGACCTGGGGTCAATATATCCTTTTTACATGCCTAGTGTCTTGTAGCCATTAGGTCTGTGGAGTGCTGTTTTGAAGCCTCAAGTTTGGTGTTTTGGCCTTCACCATCTTGGATTACGGACGGATCTTGGCTTTTTGGAGTGACTTATACAGCTCTGCTTTATTGCCTATTTTACACTTAATAGGACCAAAACTACTAAACGAACACCACACTGTATTGAAGAATTGAAAATTATGATTTAGACTATAAAATCATGTTCACAATGTTTACTAAAGTAATAAATCAAGTGAAAAATAGGGTCATTTTCTCATAGTCTTCCAGACAATCAGACTTCTTTTTGCAACCAGAGGAGTCGCCCCCTGATGGCCATAGAGAGAATGCAAGTTTAAGACACTTCTGCAAAAAAAACACTTAGTTAGGTTTAGGAAAAGAGTCTGATTGATGTTTACTTGACTGACCATCGACCTATGTGAGTTACGCGACTAGTGACACTAATGTCTCACGTCACAAAATGTCGACTTACCTTTAATTTTGCAGGAGACACAAACAGCAGTCTCCTGGACAAAAGTCTTGCGTTGGTTTGATGAAGCCACATCCCATGCCAGACCTATGTAGACTATCTCGCTTCTTATACTACGTAAATTGCTCTGACCGTTTAGTGTGTCACATGCATAGGCTAAACGTGCATTGATGTCATACACCAATGGGCTCTGACCAAGCTGCATTATTTGACGCGTTGGGAAGTGAGAAAGACGTGGGCATGCTCAGGACATTATTGCCTCAAGACAGCAAGGCAACTATGCAGACGAGGAGTGAAATGCCTGTGTACACTGGTATGTTTGAAACCGACACCACTATTTATTAGAGGTCTGCAGGTTGTGGGTTTTACATGAATGTCTGTCATTTTCTAACACTCAGCAGTTACAGAACTAAAGGCATCACAAGTTCATCACAAGTAATAGCCCAGGTCATGCAGAGTGGTGGAGCGCTTTCTGAAGATAAGTAATTATAAAAAAGAAGAAAATCAAGTAATTACAGAGATTTGAAAGACTGTAAAATTGAAATACTCGCTGTCACATCTTATTTGGGGATGGGAAATTTGTCCCATACTGGCTGGCCCATGTTGGAACCATTAAGATCAAAAGAAGTCAGGTTTATGGACAAGACATAAACATCATAAATAAGTGTTTGCTCCATTTGGGTGGAAAATGTTCATTGTCTTGAAAATAAAGAGATCCCTTTTAGCAGAGTCTGTAACAGGCTTTTAGCATCCAGCACTTTGGTCAGAGCTTTTTTTGAAACTGATTCAATTGTCCAAACAATAACCACAAATATAGCCAGGGCTTTGCAATTATTCTGATACTTGAGTAATGATAGTAAACAAAGATGGGATGCAATAAATAATGAAAGATAAAAGTGTGAAACTTGTTGTTGAAGGCTACTGGGGATTGTGTCATTGATTGAAACAATTCATGATTACACTCCTCGTTGTAAATGTTCAGACAAACAGACAGTTACACACATATATTAACACACATCAATCTCCAGTTCACAGAAGGTGCTCTAGTAGCCCTGCTCTGCAGTCCGATCGTCTCCTCCTCATCCAAACTGGCTGGCTCGCTCTGTCACCCTGGTTTGTTGGAGGCCCGATGGTGATGAATGTCTTTTCCTTTTTGTGAAGTCCCCTGTACTGCTACAGCTTGCCAGGCAGAATGAAAAACAGATTAAAGAGGCAGGAAACCGACACAGAGAGGATGTTTGGCTGTTGGCTATTGAGTTATCAGCCCTTTTCACACCTAATGAAACAACTTTCAGCACTGCAGCTTATTAAATATCCCCCAGTCACTGGGCAGAGCTGCTGAGTTGCCAGGCCCTGAAAAAGCTACATTAGATTTTAATTAAAAACAAACAAATTACCTAGAGCTCCATGCATCCAGGAAATTTAGCTCAATCCAAAAAGGACCTAACTTTTGTGGAATGATACAGGTTCACTTACACTCAAAAAAAAACACCTAAATGTCTATTAATGCTGAGTGGAGAGTTAATACTTCAAAGGGACTTTTATGGACCGAAAAATAAATGCAAATGGAAATGATAAGACAGCAAGGAGACTAGGTCCAAACATCCACAAATGCACCCTGTGAGACCAGCAAATAGGAAATCCTCACTGGCTGATTTATTATTTGATAATCAATCCAATCTTGTTAACCTTCACTGTGGACACTTATCTTCACTTATCAGTACAGTCCACAATGATTCTGAAAATCACACTGAAAAAAGGTTAATAATCATTTCTGTTCCCGTTGTTCTTGCAGAATTTGAATGGATTTTATCTTCAAAGCTAAATGTGCCCTTTCAGGTGCAAATTCCACTATGACGACAATGACATATCATAGCTGTCTTTTTCTCTGGAGATCCAGGTATTCTATTTTTAGAAACATAATAAGCCCATCTGTGTTTAAAATTATATAAAAAAATAATATATATATATTTTCGGAGCCACATAAGTTCGTCATCGTCTTTCCTGAAAGCAGGGCTGTGTTTGTTTTAGGTGTGGACTGAAGGGATCTTCCCACGTGAAAAACATCCATCTCATTACTGAAATAAAGATATTAGGTATTGTATTAACGAGGGCATTAACATATTTTCTGTGGAAGCGAGGAATCGGCTACAAGGCTGAAGGGCATCCGTCTCAGGCAGCTAAACCTATGTGGACTTCTTCTTCTCCAGGCCTTTCCCTCCCAACATTGCTTATTTTCCTCCCTGTGGATTTCTGCTGTCCTCCAGCTGCGCAAGTAGCAGGCTTGTTCGTTTCATTTTGATTTGACCCCTGCTTACCTAACTTCCGAGTGGGCTTCATTAAATGTCTTTCTGGCTTTATCAAGGCCTTCTCTCCCCCTCTCTCTCTCTCTCGGAAACACTCACTAAGTGGGAGAATTGTAACAAAAGGAAAGCCGCCAATGTGCAATCCTCAGTGGAGAGGGTGACCCCAGCTTTAGGGAGAGAAAGAACCTGAGGATAATAGCAAATGAAGCCAATGGCTGCGTTAATGGGCAGACACAGCACACAGAGTTCCTGGTGCTGCTTTAACTGACAGACATGTATATTAATACTCAGCATCTTTTTTATCAAAGTGGAAGAAATATGAATATTCATGCTCATTTATATTTCAAGGCATTTCCATTCCTGCAGGGGGCCTTGGTAGGTTTTGACCAATTTCTATCCCTATTACGGAAATGACAGCTCTCACTCTCGGGCCCTGACAGAGGTCTGCCCAATGCACAGGAGGTCTTACGAGGAGGGAGCCTGCGCCCGTTCCCAGCTGTCCACAAACACTCATTAACAGAGGAAAATATCCAACGGAATCTCTGTGAGAATTTTTAATCACACAAAGGTCCTGCTAATTAGGCAGCTGATGGGGCATGGAGAGCACAAGGACGAATTCTTTAAACAAAGGACTAGAAACTTTAGGAGCCTTAATTACTCGGGCAAAGAGTTCATTCCAGAATGGCAGAGCACATCATTCCACTAATGAGACCAAGTGGCAGCACATATTAGTGAGAAATAATGTGGAAAGTTCAATTATATTGTGCTTTTGGAGCCTTTTCCCTCTTTCCCTCCCTGCTACTTATGCACACACATAAGACAAAGCCCGGGCCAGCGCAGGAAGGAGGCAGGGGCGGAGGACACGTAATCACTGGCACCAGCACTCCTTTCTTCACGTGTATCTTGGCAGGCTTGATCATCTTAATTGCCCATTAGTATGTTCTCCTGTTTGAAAATGAATATCATTAAGGCACCCGGTTCTGTCCGCTGCTGGAGAAAGACATTCAGTACTGCATGTGTCTTAAATTCCAAACACACAATTGACTAGCAATTTGCAATAACCAAATCCTTAGAAATGCTATGAATTAAAAGGGCAAGGGCAAAGTTAATTACCAGGAGGTGAGATTAACTCTTTTTTTCTTGCTACATAGACAAATTCAAGAACATGTTGTGGATGTGGCCCTGTCATTGTTGCCAATGTTGTTGTGTATTTGGTTTCACTACATGGGCTGTGTCTTTAGGGACAAGAGAAAAGGAAAAAAAATCATTAACTATTGTTTCTTTCTGACTTAATGTGCTGCCTCTCTTTACAGGTCTGCTTATGCCGATACATACACAACACTGTCCCTTGGTAAAACATGGAAACCATTTTGCTTTTGAGGTTTTGGTTCCATTTCAGAGAAAAAATGACACCACAGTTTTTAGGTCTTCAGATGACGTTTTTATCATTATTTTGCAGTAAGGATGTGGAAACAGAGTTATAGCTTATTGTAGCTAATAACATTAGCCACAATCTTTAACTTTGTTTCACACAGAATATGGGTAAATAATTGTGAATGACAATCAAATAATGTGCGACTGAAAGGGTAATATATGCGCATTCTCACCTGCTTAAAGGATTGTATTAAAAATCCTAATGCACACATCAGGAGGTGCCCAGATACCAATTACAGCAAGCAGGAAGCAAATTTCCCGTGAAATAAAACAGCTAATGGGAAATGGAGGGCGGCAGGCATCATTCTTTATTGCTCGTGAGCTGGAACAAGACAGAGAGAGGCAGGCAGAGGCGGATGTCCTCTACCGGCCTGGTTTTAACCACACTGAAGCCAAATACATGATTTGGGCCTTAGGAAATGGGGCCGTTAAATATGTTTGTGCTTAAGATGATTTCACTTCCCCACATAAACTGTATGTCCAAATGCTATCTAGATGCTATCTGGGGATCTTTTTTCTGTATTCAATATCGACTTTGTAAACACACTGCTGAACTGCTATAATGCAATATATTCATTTTAAAAAATCTATTTATTGGTATTTCTTTTGCTCTCTTTCCTTGTTGAAATGTAGTGCACACATGTGACACAGGCAGAGAGAAGGAAGATTACCTCATGATTTAGGTCATACTCAGATACATGATGTTGTTATTATGGCACACATTAGTGGCCATCATAATAATTGTAATTCTCTCAACAAACTAACATTTACTCTTAACTTATAAAGCGTAGTGAGACATCTACAGAAAGATTCAAATGGAAGTATGTGCAGCCAAAGACTGTTTAGACACATGGAAAACACATACACAAAGAGAAATTGGTGCTGCATGAGAAATCATGACTCTTTGTCTCAACTCCAAAAACAATGGATCCTACAATTACCACATTGCAACTTGAATCTTACATCTATGGACCCTCCCTGAAAAAAAGAAATAACTTTGAGTAACTTTCTCAAACTTGACAAACTCCTTCAGAGCCACAGATAACTTTATACAACTTTTTCACAGACTGCACTGCTTGAAAATTGAGTTTGACACGAAAAAACTGGTGACGTCCCCTTTAAAACACAAACCATGAATCATTTTGTATTAGCTAAACTTCATCTTTTGCTGAAAAGCTATCATCTGTTTGCACTTCCTTTTCAGCTGAGTGGGTTAAATGCACATTAGCAGCATTCTCTGTAAAGCCCCGTTATAAAAGAAATGGGAAAATCAAGATAGTGTTGATTGTATGCGCCCCTCCTAAAGTCTGCAGAAACAGGCCTAACCCAGAGAGAATAACCTGACCAGAGAGGACCCACCAGTGAGGGAACCTATTGATTTTTTTCTCCCCATGTTCTCTCTGCCAGAGTTGTTTGTTTCTTTTTGCTCATTGCCACTGTTTTATTTACAGGCAGTGGGATCGATACAGACACTTCCTCACTTGCTTGTTTCCAGCTTTATGAAAACACATCTTTCAGCCTCTTAAGCACACTGGCATATCTACATCATTTCTCCAGTGGTTCAAATAATTTGTGCTCAAATTATTGACAAGTGTAATTGTGCAAGAAGGTGGCCGTATAGAACAAGATGAAATGCTGCAGCACTGAATTGCACTCTTAATATGTTGAGCACTCTTCTGGGCTGTCACAAACTTGTTAAAAATTCTCCTGAATATCGACCTGTTCAGCCGTCAGTTCATGAGAGAAACTAGTAAAAATGTGCTGTGAAGACTTTTGTGAGTAAAACTGGGAAGGTCTAGTAAGATTTTCTGCAAGATTGTCTGTACCTGTTTAGGTGACAGATCAATATGTTGGTTGCTTCAGAAAGCCTCAGCAATTACAGTTGTAACATAAAAGCAGGGGAACCTGGCTGCAAACCGAACAGGCCATTAGACAGTTATACCGCTAACAGTGGGTGTGGGCTATTTCACTCCCTGCTACTTATTTCTCTGACTGACTGTCGTTGGTAGCAGTTCCTCCATCTTGCAAAACCACTGGTGTGTAAGCTAGTTTAAAAGATGACTGTTCTCCCCCCCCAAAAAAACACCAATCGTTTCAACAAAAATTGCAATTGTTTACATTTAATTGACAAAGCCCTCTAGTGGCTGGAAGAAATATAGCTGTTGTCCGTTGGGAGCAAAGGACGAAGTTTTGATTGATTTGTTTATTTGAGTGTGCTGCACCATATGGTGGCCAGCCCATATGAGCTTACAAGGAAGTAGTGTGACAGTGTGTTAGAGCCCCAAAGTCAGCAGAGGGAGAAGCTAGGGGTCAACAAAATACTGGACTTAAACACAGAAGTTTATGTCCAATGCCAACTTTCAGTGCCAATGCAAAAAGTAGTGTAGAGTTTGTGTCTCGTAATAATCCAACAAATTATGTTGGCCTTTTTGGAAACTGTAACTATGATCTGGCCTGAACCATGAAAAAGTGTTTAAATTTCCTAACCAGAATTATAGTTTATATTTCATTAAAAAACTCTGGCACTCAACAGTAAACAATGTTGTCTTTGGACGTAATCCAACATCAATATTCTGTCTGGCAATGAGGCTGCATTGGCTTAGATATGTGACTACATGAATACCTGTGCAAGGGCCAAAACTGTTCTTATGGCACAGAAATATATAGATATTTCACATAATGTCTTACATATGTTATAAAAAAAGAGTAAAAGCAATGTAATAACGTGCATTAAAGCAAACAAAGGAAAAACAATACTTATTTAGTTACATAGTGTAGTTAGTATGCATATAATGTCTCACCTTTATATGCAGTTTATGAGGAATTGGCTGCTACAAGTTCAACAACACCCACAATCTATCCTAAGTTTCCAAAGTCCTACGAGAAATGCATTGCATTGTATATACTAGCCCTCCTTTCCCCACTTCCTGTTGACTGGCACGCTGTTCCTTCCTGGACGCACAATGCTTTCAAACTCATTTTGGTGCAGAGGGTGCTACACATTGAATTAAAATAGTTCTGATTGATAAGGTAGTTGAAGGCAAATCTGCTCCCACTAATTGTCTTTCAAATGCCCTCATTAATCAAAGCAGAGCCGGCCCGGTGACGGCCAGTCCTGTCAGCCGTTCTGCTACAGGCTCTCCCACGGCCACTCACCTCCCAGCATGATGCCTCCTTCCCCTCTGTCAGGCGCCGCTGTCCGAGGACTACAGGAGCACAGGCCATCCGTCCGTCCGCTGCACACCTGCCTTTTGCCAGACAGGATCTGACCGCCCCCTGCCACTAGGACGGCCCCAGAGACCAATTTAGCAGCCACTTAATGATTCATGACTTCAAGTGGTGGAAATGAGGGCAGCATATGATAACAGGAATAAACACATTTAATTAGCTCCTCTTATACATTATTTATTTATTTACCTGCACTCTGATTAATTTATATATTTTGTGTGTGTGCAAGGATTTTTGGTATTCACAGCATCTGGCAGAGAGCCTTTGTTGTGTGGTTGAGGGAGCGCCTACTCCCACATCTACCTTTGGCGGGGGGGTAGCGGTGTACCTCCTCCATATCTGGGCACCTTTTGCAAGGGTGCAGTGGGGTGGGGTACCAGCAAGAATTTGGCAAGGGCCCCCACAATGAAATAAAACGGAATGGCGGGGAATATTAGACTTTAAAATATACAGTTCTTAGTGCTCTAAGTAGCTTTGTTTGTGAATTTCCTGACAGGTAGTTACTCCCCCAGTTTTCTTTGAGCATAGGGCATACATTTTCATGGAGACACTAATCAAAGCTGTGCTGTGGCAAACAGCGGAGCCACAGTAGGCCCAATCAAAGCCGTGTACCTGGCTCTCTTCCATAAGACTCCGGGAATGCTGATGACAACTCTTACCCTAGCATCTGCCATCGCATCCATCACAGGTTGACTTCCTTCACACTCACTCTCCACATCTCTCTCTCTTATAGACACATGAGCACAGACTGCACTATGAGCTCTTTCTCAACAGTATGAACGTCATGTTTCTAGGAGTTGGGTAAACACAGAGGAATAAATTACATCTTCTGGTTAAGGCACTAAAAGGGTCTAGCAAAGAAGATCATTAAGTAATTTAATTATAGTTCATTTTATTTATGCAGAATGTTCAAGAATTATAATTTTTATGGATTTTTTTCATATTTGTCATCATCTTACACTGATTAAAGAAGGCAAAGGGAGGAGGAGGCACAAAAAACTATGAGGAAAAAATGCTTTAGATGGTGTCATTAATATTGTATTCTCTTAATTAGCTGTTGCTGGAGAAATACACTTTAATTGTCTGCATGGCAGCACATTAAAATGTCCGTTGTAAAACAACCTCAGACACACAAAGTGGGAGTGACCTCTAGTGTTGTCCTTTCAAGGCTTTGCTCTCTTTGTCCCTTTTGTGAGGGGAAATCAGTGAGAGCAGTGGGAGTGTGATGATGAGAGTTGAGGAGGTTAGAAAGGCCTACATCCAAAGCGGCGGAAGCACAGATTCCCGCTGCCCGCTCTCCTCCTCTTCTCTTTTCCGTCTCTATGTCCCCCCTCTTCTCCTCTAATCCCTGTCCGCTGAAGACCTCCAGACGCCCTCCTCTCATAATGACACGGCTATCAAACCCAATTGCTGTGGCTCAGACCCAAGGCAGTGTATTAAACCCCTTAGTGTCTGATTGCTTCTCCAGAGTCAAGTGGTTGTGTCCTCCCTGTCATTCTCCTGGCCACCGCCATCGCCGTCCCGTCTGCCAGAAGCTGCTGAGATGAGAGCCCTCACACAGGCCTGGTTAACCCACTCACCCCAGTCACACTGACCTCATACATGCAATGAGGCACAGGCCTGGACAGGGAGATGCAGGAGTGCTGATGACGGGCTGCCAAGATTGTTTTTAAGCAAAATTAATTAAATATGGGAGAATCTTCAGCAAATGTTAGAAGGACCTGAATTATGAAAGAACTCCCTGTAGATTCATTATAAGCAGACATTTTTAATGCTGTGTACTGTTTTATTCCGACTAAGTACACACAGTTCATATTATATTGTTTTGTGTTACACAAAGTGTGAAAGTCATTTGAGGGGGGTATTTGACTTACTAAGTTTGGCCATGAGCTAAAAAGCTATGAAAAAGTGTGATGATGTTTAAAGTTGTTTATTTAGAAAGCTTAAGAACTTAGAATTCATTAAAGTTGCTTCTCTAATTATTTTGTTCAGATTTCATAGTAGTCTGCGGTGCATATCAAGACACAAATAAAATATTGTGATGTGACTGGCTCCAATAATTAATTATCAAAATATCATGTGTGTATTGCAAATATAGCTTCTGTAAACCTGTTAAAAAAACACATTTTTGGTCCACTGAAGATACATGAATTTCAATCAAACATAAATAATCAAACTGCAGGTTGTTATGCAATAAATTAAACATGTATTCAATAACAATATAATTATTTATATTATATAGGGAAAACTGCAAGAATATCTTTCTTAATTTTTTTTAGCAATTATTGAGGCATACTAGTCTCCATACTAGTTTACAGCGCAGTGAAATAATTTTATCTTCTTTCCAGGTTTCTCTTTTCTTCATTCTAGATCTGCTATCTGTCTTATTCTGTCTTGTTTCATGACACTGATACTCATCCAAATCATAATCATCATAAATTAATTTGTGTTAAAAACAGGAAAGACTTTTATGACTCAATCATAAACAGAAAATACTTGATATGCATGGAAGGAGGGGCTGGACAATCTATTACTTCTGTCTTGTTGACTACAAATGAACAAAGGCTTCATGCAAAGATTGAAGACATACTTACTATCAGCAGAGAGAAAAAATCTTATATATAAAAAATTAGACTTGAGACTTGAGACTTCATGACAGTGAATATTGGCTCAGTTTAACTAATGTTTTCATAAAATACATGACCTTGTTATCTTTAGGTGATGTACGTTATAGAAACGTAAGTGTTACTGTATTTCTAAACAATATGATTTAATGTTATGCATAATTGATAACTCAGTGTTTGACCTATAGACTAGCCGTCACCAAACATTGCTGTAGGGATGTTCCGACAGTGTAAATGGCAAAGTATCCTCCATGTTGCCAGCACACCAATGGTTGCACTGAAGGGAAAAATAATGGGAATGAAAGAGCAAATATCGGTAAGTATTTGTTTGTCAGTGTGTGTGTGTTCCCGTATGGTTGTGTGTAAGTGTGCACAAGCAATGTGTGTGTATGTGTGTGTGTGTCTCTGTGCCGTATAAGATGGAGTGCAGTGTCGGAGTTTGGGCAGAAGGTGAATAACTACAGTGCTTACAGTGTAATCATGGTTCCTGTCAGCCCTGCTGCAGGAGAGGAGGGGGCGCCCAGCAGACTGAGCTCCTCGGTGATGAAGTACAGGCACCGAGGAGCGCTCTACACCTGGATATTTATTAACACAGGCCTGACAGTAATGAGGCCTGAACAGGTGGGCTGGGACACACATATCAGAGTGAGGAGCATCCGCCAGGAGGCAGTGGGGGAGACGGTGAAGACGAGTGGGAGAAGTTCACCCTGCAGGGACGCAGCCCTACAGAGAGCTGTGGCTGCACACCCACTCGTACCTACATACACATCTGAATGGAAACTACAATAAAAACACCAACTAAATGTTTATTTCTCCTATGCTGCTCCAAAATGTGCATGTCACACTTGGATTTAATAAATCACCCAAACAGTGATTGAAATTTGTTAGACTAGCTAATTAGCAATAACAACGAAATGTATTAAGTTCCTTATTTTTTGTGGCACTTTATAGTGTTCCCAAACATGCAAACAATGGAAAACAAACTCTTCCAGTGACACCGAATGTGCATACAATGACAGGTATAATTTGCAAGCCAACAGCTCCTCTTATGAAACAGTCTATGAATATCTGGAGCAGTCTTGTTCTTGTTGTACCCTTTCATTAGACAGGAAAACACAATTGTTCCATTTTTGTTATTTAGAGACAACAACACTTTATGTCTTAAAAAATACCCTGTTATACCTGAACATACTTTCAAATTGTCTGAAATTTAGCTGCAAACAAAGTATAGAGAAACATTCAAAGTGGTGTGAATTAAAGCCCTGCATTCTCTCTCACATACATAAAATCAGAGGTTGACATTAAGAGAAAGCTACAGACATGATGGAGGAAATTAAAATAAGTGGCTCTCAGTCCATGCAGTGTGGACTTCAGGGAGAACAGCAGAGATGCTCAGACTGGGAAAGCTGGACAAATCACCAATAGCGATGGACATTTTCCAGACCTCATTAGGGTTAAGGACAGAGTCACAGTGAGGTTAAGGGTAAGGGAGTAGGGTGAGCATACAGGCTGGGAATGTACTAATCTGGTGTGCTTGTGTGTCTGTATTCGCCTTGTGCTGCCTTTCTGTACTCCGGTTGTCTTATTAAGACTCTGAGTGAGGCTAATCAGGGCTGTCATGTGACGCTGAACAGATGCACTGAACAAAGGAGAGGAGGAGACCACTGCAGGCCCAAGGTGCATCTGCGGGGGAGGAGAGAGAGCTGTGCTGCCTGAGCTGATGCTAGCTGATGGCACTCCCTGTCAAGTACCCCTCTCAGAGACTAATGGGTGGAGAAAAGGTAGAGGGTGACTACGTCCAACATTTCATGTCAAATCCACCTTAATAATTTGTCATTGCCAGCTGTGACTGACACAAACTGTAGGGAAGACGGCTTCTCGTGCTCACCCAAAATGGCACATGGTGAAATTCACTTAACTAACGTAGTTGACTCTGGATCCAGTCTGCGGCACTGTGGGTAATCTGAATTTCTGGTGTGTGAATAAAGAGTGAAACTTGTGCTTTGGAGAGGGGACATGATTTTGAAAATGATTGGGGGAAGGGGATTGATGACGGTGCCACGTGAACACTTCCCTTATTCTCTGTTGTTATGTCTCTCTTTTACCATCAAGTCTGTCTCTTTCTTCCTGTCTTCCTGCTTTTGTCTCTCTCCCTCGAACCGTCTCACTCTCTTTGCCAGCAATGGACAGAGACTGAGGAACTCAACTAAGACTGCAGATAGACTTAAAAACCAGAAGGTTGACTATTAACTCATCTATACAGCCTTCCTGCTGAGTCTGCTGGGAGCTTGCACTCATTTCCTATGCAGACACTCCTAACAGATGACCTTGGTCTTATCAGGACAGGTCTAGATCTCGCTAAAACCGGCAACACATAGCACTACCAGTATATGTGTTGGAAAGAGACAAGTACCATTGTGCATGTGTCATTGTTTTAAAATGTAGCCTCCATAAATCATGGTAGATGTAATGAGAACTCAGTGATCTCCGCAATCTAAACAGCTACAATAACACTTAAAGATAAGTCTAATTTTAAAATGTGTGATACAGTAGCTTTTGGTTAATCTCGACAGATACGCATCTACCATGATGGACTATAAGCTTCCTCTGTAAGTGCATGTTCTGGAAGAAAGTCCACTTCAAGTGTAATTGGAAAGGCATGCACTCTACATGGATTTAAATGAATGCCACACATGTCCTGCTTTACACATCAGTAAAAAACAGCTTTCTCTTGTGCAGGCGGTTCCATTTTTAGCCCTCCAGTCAAACCAGTCACATAAGCATACAATAGGGCTTTATTAGCCTATCCCCTACACTTGCTGTGCAAGGAGGACTGATCTTCAATCTAAAGAGAACAAGAATTTGCCTTTAAAGATCCTGTGTCTGGGGCTAATCTGGTAAACTCCCATAAATGCTCCTCGGCACCCCAGATGGAAGGAATTAGCAGCCCCAGACAGTGCAGAAAGTCTGTAAGCCTGTGATATACCTCTGAGATTAATTAGCTTCCAACTTTAGATATTATTATAGAATCTTAGGATGCCAGAGAAATTACCATGTCTTCAACTCCATTAGACAGTTTTGTGCCGTGGTCCAGGCAGAGAGCCGAGGCGCTTAGCAAGGCTCTGTCTTCCATAATGCATGTTGGCCTCATCCGTACTCTGACAGCACTTAAGAATCCTACAGCCATTTGAGTGACAAAGATCTCATCTATTTTTCAGTTTTGACTCTCACTCTATGAGGAAAGAACTTGTGCAATAGAGTGTGCGTACGTGTGTGTGTGTGCACAGGTGTCTGCAAGTGTACACAAGTGTTCGTGTGTGTGTGTGTGTGCTGGGGCAATTAGAAATAAGTTGTTGGACAACAGTCTCGGATTTACTCACAAATTATCTCAACTCAGTGCAAGCTGCAGCGTCTCCGTGTGTGAGTCACACTTTAATGAGTTCTTTTCATGCAGTCCTCGGGAGCCTCGCTCGCCGGCGCTGCAGATTCACCATTTTGCTCTTACAAATCTGTGTGTTCGAGTTTATGTGTAGGATAAAGCCTCCGATTGAAGGAAGATGAGGGACACATACCAAGAAGGGAACTACACCTTTAAGAGGAAGAAAAACAGAAGATCTCCTGCCAGTAAGAAATCTGTATCAAATTGTCTTGTGGAAATGACCTGCAGTGCGCAGCTCAGACCTCCATCTCTGTTCGTGTCAGAAAGCTTAGATTCTGAGTCTCCCAATCATCCCCTTTGCTCTCTTTGAAATGAATTTTATTTGATGTGGTTTAAAAATATATTATGAAAGCCTTTCCGGCACTCTATGAACATCCAGACATGCAGGACATATTATATTGAATTAATGTGAACTAAATGATCAACTCTTTCTGAAAGCAATTCTGCCTGTAAGCACTTTGTCAACATGTTTTTGTTGTATCAAATAAAAGCTGGATGCTAGATTTGAATTTTTTGCGTGCCAGCTTCCATTAAAACATCTTTTGACAGCGCTGCTCAGCATGATAAGTTTCACTCTTACAAAGAGGCGGGGCTAGATAATCCATTAATGTAGCATTAGACCAAACTTTTAAGCTTCCTCAGACAGGCCATCTCCAGTATTTGGCAACATCTGAGGTGGGCGGCTTCTTATTGCACATTAAGTGCTTTTAGACACAAGAGCAGAGCATGTGGTGAGTGATGCATTAGGAGACAGACTGTCGAAGATATGTGCTCTCTCATGGATGCCACTTTTATTGATTTCTATAGCCTTTTAATTTAAGGCACTCTCACTTAAGCTGTGACTAATGTGAGAAAAGGCTGGCTGCATATTCAGCTGTTAATGCTACAATCATGTTCAATTAAAAATGCATGAGGCCACAGATTTAAAGATAGGTCCTTCAAATCGGCTTGTGTTTGCTCGTCATTAAATAATCTGTATTGGTTAAAAAATATGCCGCACAGTATGAAAAGTGCTTCTAATGAACATCAAGCACTTTATATAACACAGAAAAGACATGAATGAGACAGAGCAGGGACAATTAATCCCTCAGAGGCTCTGACTGACAGACCAAGTAGATGCAGCTCAGTGCTGAGCCTATGACCTTGCTGAACAGCCTTGAAAAGCACAGGTGACCACTCTGCTGCTTGCTAACTTTTCCCTGGCTGCATGTGCTAAGTGAAATTGCTGTTTTCAGCCATGGAGATGTTAGGCTGCAGGTTGGCGTCACGCTGAGAGAAAAGAGGCAGGAGTGCAGGGTAACTCTGTCTGTTAAGCAGGCAGAGGGCACCCGATGTCAAGCTCATTAACCTCGGCAGGAGAAACGTTACAATGAGACAGAAGATATGCACGGCGCTGGGTCACATCCTGAACTGCTGCTTCTCGTAAAAACCTGAAATCTCCTCAACTGACACAGCAGCATAGGCATTTCATATATTAAAGGCCTTTTTTTCTCTGAAGCGATGGGATGGTTTTCGAGAGGAGAATGGGGAGTTGTGTTTGATACTGTAAGTAGATTTAAATATTCAAAAGGCAGGGGTGGCTTAGACAGATGGAGTATACATCATTATGCTAGGCCTCTCCGCATATCTTCATTTATAATGCTTCTCATACAGTCGTCTACCATGCTGACCTGTTCAAATAAAGCCTTTGTCTGAGACAGGCACAATCAGAGTGATGAGTAAACACATACACTATGTCTATCTTGCCTATTAATCTGGGCACCCAGCTGTGAGGCGTGCTTTGCTGCACTATCTCCCCGGGTCCACACAGTAGTGCGTTGGTAATGCAGCCTATGTTTGGTTTTCATCGAGAGCTCGGGATGGTTTCACTGTAACACAGATCACAGGCACACTGGAGAATGGATCCTGGCTGATTCTGTGAATATTTTGAACCTGCACTTTAGCTTCTTGTCTTTTGCTTCCTGTAAATCTGGAATATGAGCAACTTTTAGTTCAACAAACTATTTCATTCCATGCATAGGAATGGGGACATGAGCTCAGAGATATATAAAATGATAGAGGCAGCTTTACTCCATGTTACTGGTGACACAGAGATGCTCCAATGGAAGCAGGATAATACGCGGTTGGTTGGCTTGGTTTGGATTCCTACAATATCTGTGTTGGGGGAACTAAAAAGAGTGTGCAAGATGTTACAAACTATTTAAATTCTTATACTTATACGCTGTTTCCAAAGGTCACAGATGGCTGTTCACCGGCGTGAGGGTCAACATTGTAGCTGTTGCTTAGTTAGTTATTTGCAGGTATGCATACAGATAATTTGCCATTGACTGCTACTTCACAGACCATTATTCCAAGTTACTAGTATATCATCCCTTGATGCTGGGAGCGGAGACTGTATATAAGAAATGGACGTAGTCACTGTGACGTCACCCATTGGTTTGTGGTCTGAGGTTTTGAAGACTTGAGTTCTGCATTTTGGCTGTCGTCATCTTGGTTTTGGCCATCACCATCTTGTTTTCTGTTATCAGAAGTGAAACGGGAGGGTGGAGGTAAGTTTAACTGAACGCTGAGTGACGCAAAAAGGTTGCAATTTCATTTACTAAAAACCCATTGTGAAAGGGTAAAAGTTGTAAAGAGAAAAAAAGGACAACGCCCAGACCTGCCAACGCTGTGGTAGCGACATGTCAATCACAATGTAGCCACGCCCTAAAGCATACTCTGCTTTAGACTTAGACTATAAACCCATGTTTTAAATATTTACTGAGGTAATAAATCAAGTGAAAAGTATCATCATTTTCTCGTAGACTTCTATACAATCAGACTAAAAGAATACATGCAAAGTTAAGACACTTCCGCATTGACTTCACTTTTCAGAACCGGAGGTTACCGTCTGGTTTGTGACAAGCTCTCAAAAGTTGATCTTGGTATTGGTAACACTTGGAAATCTGATGTGAAAAATGTTTGAATTCAGTGGTTGATATGGTGCTGACATGGATATACTAGTGTTTAGTGGTGTGAATTTAAGGCCTAATATGCATGTGAATTAATGCTTCAGAACCTTGATATAATCTGATTTGGATTACTGAGAAAGCAAGTATTAAATACAGAGCCTGTGAACAGAAGTAGGCTTTGTAACTCTGCAGGTGAATATTCCATGACATTTCATCTGCGGTGGTATTAAGGTGTGGGGCGACACTGGCCATGCGGGTAGGGGGCTGTTTGAAGCATGAAATTCATTGTCAAATACTTTCTTCCAGTTTAAGCGGAAAAAATCCCTGATGTGGGGAAATAAGAGGAAATAAACCAACTTACTGGCATTTACAGTGTGAGGTTACAAGCGTATTTAAAACTCACAATATTAAATTGTAGAGAATTTGACAAAAAGCATTTCTCTTTTCATCATGACCGCTTTGTCATATTGAAATCCATCATGTCATTTGAGATCGCTCAATTCATAGAAAACATAGGTGTATTAATAGAATATAACAGAATTCTTATTACTCTTTTGACTCCAGTGTGAAATGCATAAATTGCAAATGGGGCTGTGCGTGGAACGTGCGACAGACCTGTTAATGAAGGGCTCCGATTAGCATTTGTTAAAACTCAGTGAAGTTCTTACATGCTAAAGGTCAGACTGCTGTTCTGACACGGGGAGATGAAAACATTCTACTTTTTGGGGGAATGTCATGATTTGAATTAAGATTGTCAGATTGGCTGTAAGCTCGTATCACAGTGCAGCCGTCTTGTATGACCTTTTCAAGGAATTGTCATTTTCCGCCCCTGTGATGCCACCATGGCTCAGCGGGGGAGAGGCCCCTCTTCTCTCGCCATGTAATTTGTCCTGGGTGTTACCATTCACACTGCACTACTCCCAGCCTCTCGCCTAAATGCCTATGTATCTACAGACCAGCAGGCTGCGACTGCAGAATAACGAGAATGAAGCCGCTCTGGTTCTACTTTACGCACTGTGTACGGCAGGAAAGGCCTCCGCTGCTGTTGGTCTGAGCATCACACACACACACACACACACACACACACACACACACACACACACACACACACACACACACACACACACACACACACACACACACACACACACACACACACACACACACAGAGCTGGAGCAACCACTGATCTAAAGCAAATATGATCGCAGTTAACGATATTAACTACACTCACTATAGCAACAACCACACGCATGAGCAATCAAGCACTGGAGCAAGCTGTTGAAAGTTCTTGTGTACTTTGCAGTAAACTATTTTTTACTCACAATGATGTGTGTTCATATCAGGCAACATAACGTGTTGTTGCTATGAAAACTGCTTGAAAATATGAAGGATTTTTATTCAACATCTTGCCATAATATTATAAAATACCTAGTAGCACAGGACCATGTATATGGTATAAAGATCTGAAGGTGATATACAGGCTAAATTTTGTAAAACAGACATCTGGTTTAAAAAAAAAAAAAAAATCACCCTGAAACTTAGACATAACCAACATTCACTTTTTAATCAAATTTAGCCCAGTGTTAACCCAGATGCCTGGATGTCTTTGACCAGAAAATTGTTGGATAGTAGGATGAAGCGTGCAAATGCCTTGTGGCCCCTTTGGGTCCCAAAAGATCCAGGTTCACTGCCTGTCAATTCTTTTTAGTAATCTGCCGCAAAAAAAAGAAAATTGCACTACTGTAGCACTTTATCAGTTAAAATGGGTCCTACATTATTAGCTTATTAGCTAATGTCCCTGTCTTGTAGAAGAGCCCTGTGTCAAAATCAAATTTTAATAACTTTATTATTTGTGTGTATCTTATGCTCATATTGTGAATATTCCTTAATGTTTAGTTAGCAGCAAATGTTTGCCTCAAGGGACTCCTAATTGGTTATGTGTGAAATCGTAAATGAAGAGGAACAGCTTACTATTAAGTGTTATAATACAATATTGTTACATAAAAAGACATTCAGTGGCACCACTGTGACATGACTTCTGAAGTCTGTCTTCTAAGATTTGTTCCTACAATGAAGATCATACTGCATAGCAGCAGTGAAGCTGATGTGGCACTTCTGCCCTTTCACAGCTAATTGGTCGATCTGTGCTCATCATCTGGTTATCAGCAGTGATTGGCTGATGGTAAGCTGCGACTGGTCATTCAAGTGTCACTAGCCTCTGTTCCTGTAATTAAAATCTGTCATCCAGAACCACATCCCTCGTCGCCACTAAACCCTTTCGTCAGATGGCAGAGCTCAGATAAACTGCCCTGCAGTCATTTCTCTGATGAGAGAAAAGCACATTTGTGGTGCAAAGTTTAGGAAACGGAGAGAATGCTTAAGATATTCCTTCAAATCTCCTAAAGTTGATCCTATCTAGCCAAGTAAATATTAATAAACAGATGAAATAGACACAGTACTTGAATTATTAGTTATACCAAATAGTTTGCTTATTCATGTATGAACAATAAAAAGGTTGCTGTCTTTATACTGTTACTCTAAAACTTTTAACTGCAACAGTGATTTTTTTTATTTGATAGAAAAAATAGATCTGCTGTAGATAATGTAGTAGGAGAGAGAGGGAAGTAAAAGGTACTTGATATTTTGAATTATGTTAGGCCTTTAACTACTGGAGGGCACTCCAGTGTTGAGTTTCCACCATGCTGGCCTTCAGAAACATGGATGACAGAAATCTTTGGAAATTAATTAAAGACAAATCCCTTCTCGCTGCTGAAGTGTGGCATTTAAGGCATTGTCCTTGGTGCTCGTATAACACCACCTTTCAGTGTCGACCCCTCTCCTTCCACATGCTGGATAATGCAGCCTAATCCACATTAGCAATCACTCCAGTCCCTGTTGTGTAGTGGCAGTCCTTCCTAATTGCTTGGCATTATTAGGTACTTTACTTGTAAATTTGAAGAGGAGGAACATCATTCTACTGCATCCAAGCAGCAAATGATCCAATTTGCTTAATTTCCAAGAAACAACACCAGTCTGTTTTTTCCTCAGTGCTCCCCCTATTGTTAGTGGAAGGAGATGATGGAGGAGCATATAACTAGCAGTCAGAGGTGAATGTTGATATATCGTTAAGCTCAATTATTATCTGAAAATAATTTCAGAGATAACAGGAATCAAATATAGATTCATTTATAAATAAAAACCAACTGTGTACCCACGGACAGAGAGCAAGGAACAGTAAGAATGTCATCAGATTCGCCTAACTCTGTTGCAGGCCTCGGTTAAATGCAGAAGCCTGACTGAAATCAGCTTGTAATAAAATGAACCGGAGTCATTGTTAAGAATATCCAAAGGAGGAAGAAGAATATATTTGATATGATATGACGTTTATCTGTCAGCACTGCAGAGTTGTTTACTAAATAAGAAAATTACATTTAGGCGCATGTGATAGCTAGAGCAGCAGCATCAAGGCAGAAATGAGTTGCTGCTGGTGAAGAATATCAGCTTTGAATCTCTCAAATGTAAACATATGAGTGGACTAATCTGAAATTCAGACACTGGCCTGAGGGGAATGAGAAGGGAAAATAGTCTCATAATCTGTAAACCACTCGTTCTTGTCTTCTTCACACACTCCAGCACAGCTTTCTCTTCCTTTGTGAGTCTCTTGTTAAAGTTTTATAGTCACTGTCTTGGCGTCTTTTTCACTTTCACTCTTAAAAAGATCTACTTATGAGTTGTTGACTGCCGGTCTCTCTTTATTTCTCCATCTGCATTTAGGGGAACATGAAGCCCAATCCAGTTCATCTCTCCCTCTGCCTGTCAGTCAGCCAGCCAGACATCCAGCGTCCCTGGACTGCATGTGAAGGGAGGGTGGGAGGGAGGAAAGCCGACATGGCCCAAGGCGTGCAACTACACACCAAGGGGGAACAAGGCAGACATGACAGTCTGATGACACTTGCTTTTGTGTATCATATCATTTCACCAATCATCTGCATTTCATTTATGTGGGACTTCGTACTCCAACGCAAAGTGTCAAGCCTGTTGGCCTAGTTAGGTTGAGAGTGAAGTTGGCTGGGTGAAAAGCGAGCTGATGAAACCCTCCTGTCCGTGGCCCGCTGACAAGCCTGGCACTCCAAATGAAAGTGGAAAGGCAGCCTTATTACAGTACGTTTCATACAGCAAATGGGGAAACAAATGTGACTTGATATCCCAGGATGCCCTTTGTTGTTGTTATTACTGCTGTTGTTATTGTCAATAATGGTGATGATAATGCCTGGTGTTTTGTTTCAGTGCTCTCTTTTGTTGTTCTACCCAAACAGGCTTTGTTGGCAGAAGAGCTGCTGCAGCAGGGAAAGAGACATTGAGGGTTGCACTTTGTTATCTTGATCCCCTCTTTTCCAATTTAAAACTTAAGATGAAAACAGCGGTTCCAGAGTTGATCTGTCCTCAACAATTAGGGGACTAAGAGACGTGTTAAACCAGACCTGAAGCGGAATGTTTTGTATGTCATTAGAGTTGACTCTTGTGATCTTTTACAATCATAAACTACCATACTCAGTCTGGGCATCTTGTGTATTTACTGTGTATCTAATACTGGACACTGAACAAGATGTACCATGACTTTTCATTATTTATGATTTTTCTAAACTGGCAACTTCATTCATGAGGTTTGTGGAATATTTACTATCAGCCTGCTTGTATTGATTGCATCAATAAGTACTTTGCATTCTGTAGCCCATCTTGATTAAACTTAGTCTCTAGATTTGTCCTTCAGATAAGAACAAAGGCTGCTTGGACACTTTGGAATTAAGTTCATGTTTGGGTTAGCTTTTTGTGCTTAATCCCCATGCAATCAGTTTTATGTATTACAAAACTGATTTAACAAAAACAGTGCATATTCTATATGAACATTTTTAAGTGTTGACACAAATGCACCGCATACCGTTGTGGCCCTGCACTTAGGAAGAACACAGATTAGCGATTGGCCCTCTTCCACTCTGTTACTGTCAATTTTCCTTAGAGACAGGAACACTTGGAGACAAACATTTAAAAGCTCTTCATGTAAAAACAGTGGGAGGATTCTGTCTGAAAAAAGGTCTAAATACAGAAATGAATAAATAAATACAATAAAATGTGGGCACTGTTCTCATTTTGCAGCTTGGATGCAGCCTTGTCAAACGGCACTTAAAAGTGAGGGAGCTGGTCTTGGGGGAGGTTGAGATGTTTATTCTAATGGATGCCATAATGAATGCTTACGGAGTCAGGCCTTGGCTTCGATAGGGGGCTCTGTGCCAGCATGGTTTTAAAGGAGAGCAGCCACTGCAGCAGCCCTGGGCGCTTGGCACGCTGAGCTCTCCACAATCTCTCGGCACACACAGAAATGGCAGCAAGGACCTGGAGATAACCACCCGTGAAATCTCTCATCACATGCCTTTGATTACTTGTCCACTTTTGACTGTTTTTAAACCCTGGACTTCAAACACAGTGAATAAAACACAATTCCTGTGACATCTCCTTCATCATAGGGCCATGTTTATTGAAGACTTATGTCTATAAATTGTCCTGACTTTGTGTTGCCTCTCACTTAGGACTCCAAAAGACACAAAAATTGAAATCAAAATGCTGGATTGACACCAAGTATTGGATTTTTTCACTGTTTCATTTAAAACACTTAATCAAGTTTTGAAAACAGAAACAGCTCTCTGTAGATTTAATGAATGTGTGTCTATTTTTCCATACATAATAGAGCTTATGGTGTGCACAATTTGTATGTGTTTCTGTGTGTGTTTGTGTGTGTGTGTGTGTGTGTGTGTGTGTGTGTGTGTGTGTGTGTGTGTGTGTGTGTGTGTGTGTGTGTGTGTGTGTGTGTGCCTGCTGGGGGTGAAGACTGAAGCGCTTTATTAAAATGATGAGAGCAAGTTCAATTTGAATCATGCAGTGCCTGTCAGTGGCTTCTCGAATTGCAGGGCTGATGAAATTGCTCTTGCGGTTATTTAAAAGCAGTTGTAATCCATCTGAAAATGCTGTGATATAATCCATTTAATTTCTTATTCCTCGCAGCAATAACATTGAGTAACAAAAATCTATCAAAGCAATGTAGCCTGGTGATTTAGTAATTATCTTTATTTTGCATTACTGCAATTCAGCCCGGATTAATTGGAGTCTTATCTGAACAGAGCGGCAGGTCACTTACCTCAATACACCACAATGTGTTTTTATCTTAATCATCAACCTCCACAAACTCAATTGTGACCCACTGTGCCAAGAAATGATTATTTTCCGATGCATAAAATCTGCAATGTATACAGACAAGCACACTGAAATCAACGATTATTAAAGTGTCTCTAACTGGTTCCTTCAAACTAAGACTTTAAAGTGGTAAATTAAAAACAAAAAGCACACAGCTGACTGCTGCAGTACTGCGATAACCTTATCAGAGGAGGTTACTGGTGTAAAAACAATGTCTGTGGGTGGAGCAACAGGATGTATCACATGGGAAGTGTCATGGAGTGATTTCTATTTGTGAGAACTCACAAAATATCCAGTATTGATCAGCTGTTTAGGTTGAGTTAATGTATGAGCGATGCTCAATGTATTCCCTAATGGGTAAGAAGGCTGTAGGCAGTGCACTGGTAATAAGACCTCAGACAGCCACATAACTCAGCCTGTCTCTAAGACCACTCTCTTTTTTGCACACCTGGGCTATCTGACATCTGATATTAGCAAAATCACGGCACTCTGGAAAGAGGAAGCAGAGGAATGGAGGAGAGGAAAAGGAGCCTGCTAAAGCCTGTAAAAGCTTTAGAGGGTGAGGGAGAGGTAATTAGAGTTTTATTCACCATGAAGGCACCAAACTGTTCTTTTTTTCTATCATTGCCAACATGTGTAGAGTACAGATTATTGGATTCAAGTGGTGTTTTAGTTTTGGTGTTTTTTGCTCTTTTCTGTATATTTCATACTATTCAGGCAAACATTAGCTTCTTTTCATGTCATTGCAATATTATAATTTTCTCTTTTCCAGGACCTTTGTCCTCCTTCTACTATATTATTAACTGTATTCTTGGAAAGTTTGACACTGTCACGTGTTTGGAACAATAATAATCCTAAAACATGACTTTAGTAGCTTCTTGCATCAGGAAGGTTCAGGTCCTAACGCTCAACGGAAGGCTCTGATGTCCAAGATGTGTTTCCCACAGCACTCGATTGCAACAGCCCACAAGAACTTGCCTACAAGTGCACTAACACAGAATGGTTATAATGATGGTGGTGTTCTAAAATGGTTGTCTGTAATGTAAAATAATCACAATTAGTGGTGCAAGGATTGTATGAATAACATGAATAACAAAGGTATGGTCCTAGAATGTGTGTGTGTGTGTGTGTGTGTGTGTGTGTGTGTGTGTGTGTGTGTGTGTGTGTGTGTGTGTGTGTGTGTGTGTGTGTGTGTGTGTGTGTGTTAAGGACATCAGCAGCAGTCCGTTTGCTGCCTGCCTGCCTGCTGGTGGATAAAACACATAAAGGACTGTCCTCGCTAAGATTAATTGATTTCTTCACATTTGGATTCAGTTCAGAGAACCAGAGAAATTGGTTGTTTTGACAGCGGCATGGCTCTCACTCACTCACTTATGATGATCGTCAGATCAGTCTAAATATTAATGAATGCACACAGAAGGATTCACAATTGTATTTTCTGATTTATATATAAATGAACCCACAAAAAATGTTTCCAATGCTATAAAAAAAGTACATGTATTACATGCATTTTTTCAACAGGGAATTTTTTGTAGCCAATCAGATGTCTCCTTCATTATTCAAATAAGCAAAACCCTATGAATTAATAATATACGTCATTGCCTTGTTGGGATCCTGAGGAAAAGAATCCCCCAGAAACTAGCCCATCACTGATCCCCAGCCACTACGCAAGGCGAACGTTGGCTAATTCTTACATTAGCTTTTCTATATTGGTTTGCCAGATGGTAATCTTTCCTTCAACATTGTGGATGTAACATTCAATTCAGTTGCTGTATCCCTTTGTTTGGATTATTTCAGGGATCTTTACAGGTTTATATGCCTACACTTGGTTGTTCAAATGTTTGGTCCACTTTGCAAAAGCTTGCTGTCTGACTAGTTTCTGGGAGACGTAAGAGTAAACCCCCTAGGGGGCACGCTCAAGTGATTGGCTGAAAATTCAAAAAATGCATTTGTCAATCAAGCAATGTCAGGAGAGTCTAAAAAAAACAAAACACAAATGCAGTGAAATACACAGAGTTTGAAAATGCTGGTTCAAAAGTTTGTAAATAAATGGAATGCAATGTTTTGAAATTTGCATATCCTTTTAAATACATATATTTGTAGATTTCTATTACTTTTATTTTAAATGCAAAATATTTGTGTGTACATCAAAAATATATTCTTAAATCTTATCTTTAAATATGAGGATTTTGTTTACATTTTTAGATAATGACAACTATTTTTATGTACTTTCAAAAGTATTTTTGTAGAGTCATTTATATACAATTCACACAATACATTTGTGAATCCTTATGTGTGCATTCATTAAATGAATGCACACACTCATGCCCACTCATGCACTCGCTCACTTACTCACTTGCTCACTCGCTCACTCAATGCCAAAAACACACATAATGATTAAACATGTGTGGTTTTTTCATCAACTGTTTTAAAAGACCAGCTTTAAAAACTCTCCTTCAGTTGTTATGGTACATTAGCATTAGCATTAACAGGGTTAATCACCACAAACATAATGATAATGAGGAATTACTGGGGCCATCCATCTAAAATCATATATATTCAAGACCTGATGAAAACAACTTTGAAAACATGACTCACACTCTTCAAATCACTTACACCTTACTAACGGCAGCGCTGTCTTCTTGGATAACATTTTTCCCATTGCAAGAAATAAATACTTTCTCTCACTGGCGGAAGGTAGAAAAATCATTATTTGTGATTTGAATTTACCTTGGGGTAGGTATGAGTGTTTTGATGCCGTAGCAGAACATGCACAACAGGCCAGAATAGAAACATGTAAACCCTCGGATGTGGTGGGACTTCATGATGGCATTTTCATGTATTTTGATCATACCCTCTGCACTCCCGGAAAGCCTCTCACATGTTCAGCGGCATAAGTGCTCATGTCTAATACCCTCAGAGGACGTTTTGGTCTGTCTCTATGAGTCTAATTTACGGATATCTGCATGAATTGGGAGGGCCTGGGGCCAACCATCTCAAGTCTTTTTAAGGGAGGGGATGGGCTGTTGCGTTAGTAGGCCCTTTCGGGACAGGAGCCGCATTTCAGATAAGATCGGTGGCAGGAAGTGGTGAGCTGGGCCGTTTGTTCTCGTTGGCCATCTCTCATGTTGCACCACTGATTGGGAGGAAAGCTAAAATTGCTTTCACCGGGGCTCACTCCAGCACTAGGCAATGATAACTAACAATGCCCCCGGGACCTAGTTAAAGCTGCATCACACGCGCTGGAAAACCACTTTAATGTGGCAGCATTAGGAAGCTGTCAGTTGGGTTGGTGGGGAAAACAGATTCCAACACATGGTAGATTTCGAAAACATTTGTTATCATCACTTCAAAAATAAATGTAATCAAGCAGACTTTTTTTAATTTCATTTCACGCGACTTACCATGAAGAAAAAAAAAAAGATCATAAAAGCAAGGCTACAGAACAGAAAGTTACCACGCTTCCGCTCTTCTCTTAAACCCCTCTGCTGCCTCGCTCAGTCATGGGGATTGTGGCGCTCTTGTCATACAGAAGCAGCAGGTCACAGGTTTCTCTTGTTTTTCTCGGGTTATGATTCAGGTAGCAGATATATTTTTTAGTCGTTACATTATTGACCCATCTGTGCAATTTCTCTAAGTGCCACTTATAATTAGTGCTATTTATAGCTGCTGCTTAATATAGTGAAGCTTTCCTTGTCAACTGTGAGGTAGAAAAACAATATAAATAGTGTTTTTTGTAAGCTCAATATGACAGAGCTGTTTCTCACACACCACTTTCATTTACGGCAGAGTTTGATCTAAAATAATTGACTTAATTAAAAATATTCTTTTATCTTGTACATTTCATATGTACATATATATAAACACATTTTATTGTTTGTCTATATGCTGTTTTAGAACCAAAATGTAATAATTAAAGAATTAAGTCCCAAAATCACAACTAATTCTGTTTTGAACTGTGACTGTGGTAATGCTGAAGCTCTGGACCAGGGAATCACAACAGTTTATTCACGATAGATTAACATCTCCATCGGTTTGTATGGTGAAGGAGGAAAAAATACTGAGAAAATGCACTTTTTTTTAAGCTTCATTTACACCAGTTGTCAAGTATTCCAGTCTTTCACCTTTGGAGAACTGTGTCCTTCAGCAGCTTGGATGTAAAGTAGTAACACTTGGCTCATAGTGTAACCCACAACTCAAATGATTCAAGATTAGCTATACTGTTTAGCTTCTCCCACCCCACCAGGTAATTTCTGAATAGAAAATTCTTGTGATATGCAAATTCTCTGTTTTGCAAAATGATAGTCATATTTGAGACCTGCCTCTGTCAACAGTTAAAAAGAGACATGCAGGCTGTAAATGTTGCTGTTACTCACTTCAATAGTGAGAATAATTAAACTAAAAATGCATTTTAAATCCTTTTAAAACATGCCGGTGGCAGGTTAGATAGAGAAGAGAATTATAATGGTTGTTATATGTGTTTACCTTTTTCTTCTAAAAGAAATTGTCAAAAGTAAGGTATAACATAGAGCCATGATCCATTTACACAATCCACACTGACACAACTCTGATCACTCAAAAAAAGACTCCCTATCTTTTCTTAATCCTGTCTCTTTCATTTGGCAATGGTCTCTGAGTGTCCAAGAGATGTTCTTATCCATTTAATATATGCTCACAGTGTATCCTGTCAAATATGGATTTGAATCAATAGCGCACTGGAGTGGCTCGTTAAACTTAAATCAGTTTGGAAGTGGTGCATGCCTGCCT
This sequence comes from Anoplopoma fimbria, assembly GCF_027596085.1. Taxonomy (NCBI): domain Eukaryota; kingdom Metazoa; phylum Chordata; class Actinopteri; order Perciformes; family Anoplopomatidae; genus Anoplopoma; species Anoplopoma fimbria. The sequence continues at coordinate 19,456,768 of NC_072450.1, forward strand.
CACAGCTGCTGTCATTAACCACCAGCTTGCGGATTATTGGAGAAACGTCCTTGTGTGAGCAGATTCACCAGTTTACCTGAGGACTGTTGTTTGAAACTCCGATGTAAGATGAACTCGCACTGAGGAACAAACAGCTCATATCCACACCCTCTGGTCTTAAAGCAACACTCAACCCAATGTCTATCTTTTCAGTGGCCCATGTACGCGGAGAAAGTTTGCAGGTTTGACCTTCACAGAGCATAGCATCTGCAGTCTGCTTTAATTCATGTCAGTTACCATGAACAGTGACCAGTTGTCATGGTCAACAAACTTAATAAACCACTAAATCGACTTCTCCTGAGGTCGTACCAAGTATTGAGTGTTTTCTACACTTTTCTCAATTGACTAAGCTATGGATGAACATGAATCCTCCATCTCGTTCTTCTTCCCAACCCTGTTGAGTTCGCAAATAGGTGCACATTATTCTGTGCATGTCAGGGGGCTCTGGCTCTTTCATTGGTCAGAACTGTTCTATTCTATCTCTCCCATCCTGTTGTACACTCAGGTCAAACAGTTACCCCCTCAACAAATAAAATACTGGACTCAAGACAGCCAGTGTTGACCAATGTCTGGGGAAAGTGAAGGAGGGAAAAGAAAAGGAGAGGCAGGAATCTCTCAAAGACAGAGGTGAATATTTTTTTAGGGTTTTTGAGAAGGATTTGAAGTAGCCTAAACTTCTTTTTGAAATATAATGTGCTAGCTAATCTGTGGCTAGCTGTTCAGATAAATTACCCTTACTACGATCGCTGTCTGCATTCAACACTTCACCCAATCACACCACAATCATCCTCAGGGCCGTCATCAGAAGCTCGTTAGAAGGCCATCACCGATAAGATAGCAAGATCTATATGCAAGGACAATGACAGATCTGGGGAGGCGTAGCATTACTTACACCATGTGTTGTGGAAAAAAATAATTTAAACGAATAAGATGTTTGTTTTAGTTTGAGTATTGTTAGATTTATTTCGGAGTATCAGAGCTATCTCCGTGACAGCTGAGCAAACTCCATTCTTTTAGGCATTCTGCGGTGGAAAAGCTCATCAAAATATTTTTTTCATAAGAACTGCTACTGCTTTTTGACTTCTTGTGTCTTTGTTGATAGCATGGTGTGTTTAGGACTTATGTGGTTTGAACATAAATTATTCTCAGTAATGTTACCATTACACAATTTGCAGTTAAGAAGTTTAAATATATACGAAACAATCAGTGTGGTCATTTGAAATATTTCCTCTCATGGCTCTCTTGACTGGCCTTGGCTTAAATCCTCCCAAATGTGTCTCTTGTGTGTTATTCTCTGTTTTCCAACTGCATGAATAAATATAAATATTGAAAAGTAAGTGATTCATCCGCTCTCCTGTAAAGACTCAGGCTCATTGCACAGCCCCGCCTTGTGGGAAAGGGTTAACTGCGACAGCAACAATAATGAGAGCGCAGTGAGACGTGTGAAGTAATTAGTCAGTCTGCTATCCAATATTTACCCAGTTAATTATTTGTGAGTATTACTCTTGTCTTCCCTTCAGATGGCTGCCTGTGTTGTTTTTTCCACACCATTTGTCACTGTCCACCTCTTGTGGGTTCTCATCCCCTCTTCCTGTCGTTATTCTTTTTTTCTTTTCTTTTTTTCTCTTCCTTCGGTAATGGCAGGAGAGTGGCATTTTGCTGAACCCTTGCCAGTGGAGGTGTAAGACCGCTGTCCCTGGTTGTGCGAGGTCAGCTATGATTATTTATTCATCTCTCTGTTTGTCTAACGTTAGCAGCAAGATGTGATAATGGTTGTTAACTTTCCAGAGTGGTGCACACCACCGAAAAGGTCAGACAACCAAGTAACATAAAAGAAGACTCTCTAAGTTCAAAGGTTGCACTCGGCCACAGTAAACCCCACCTCCATGCTTCTTGGGAATTATAGAGACAGAGAAATTCAGAGATGTAAAATAATCAAATTTATATATAGAAATATATTAAAAGAGAGTTATAGTTTGACATTTTTGGAAATATACTTATTCGCCTTTTTCCTGCAAACAGCTAGCCTGGCTCAGACTGCCGGTAAAAAGAATCTGCCTACCGGCACCTCAATTCTTTACACAGAGCCAGGTTTCCCCCATTCCCAGTCTTTATGCTAAACTAAGCTCCATCTTCTCGGTGTAGCTTCATATTTAACAGACAACGATAGTTGTATCATAATCTTCTCATCTGACTCTCGGAAAGAAAAGAACTATGCCTGTTTTTCCCGTATTTCAAACCGTTTCTTAACTTCACAGAAGCATATTTGTCCAACAGCTACTATAAACGACCCTGAATGGACGCAATGAAGATGAGGCTGAAATAAATCTATTATCACTGTCATGGTTTAATTAACTTTTAACATGGAAGAAATATGTCTCTGACCAAGAGTTGTGGGGGAGGGGTCGAAGCAGAGGGGATGGGATGGGCTTGGTTGGTTGAAAGGAAGACAAAACAGTAATTATTTCATTATGGTATGACAGCAATAATATTACAGTAGTGCAGTTTGCAGTGCGCTTATCTATGGAGCAAATGAGCTCTCCCCCAGGAGAGCAGACTGCAACACTGAGCCTAAGGTAGGGTTTGCAGTGCTGTCTTTCTTTCTCCCTCTCACACTTCCCCCCCCCTTTCGCTGCCACCTTTTTAATATTCTCATTCATAGCACATGCAATTATTTTAAAAATAAATTTAGCACAGATAAAAAAAAAAATTGGGCCTCTTGGGTGACGCAAATGACTTCCTTGTTTTTATTAGAAGACAAGGTGTTTATTAGGGGCCTTGTTGGCTTATTGCAGGAGGTTTCTGAGTTTGAGTAATTGTCCAATTAGGTGTAATTTCAGGATTGGTGCTAACCCAGGCGATTGTGCTGTAAGAGGAAGACTACCACGGGGACACACATTAATGAATCCCACTGAGACCTGCCTACCTTTAAGAAAGAGAGACTATGTCTGCTTCTGTTTCGCCTTCCCAAATCTTTTTAACGAGGCATTATAACTGGGATTTACAATTGAGACAAGGCGCTACTTCTCCCTCCCCCACTTCATTGTTCCTTATTCTTCACCGTCTGTGCACCGGGTTACAAAAATAATTTATCATTCATGTTATTTCAGTTCTCTGAGCAATTGCCTCTTATTCAAACAGAAAGGTTACCTTAATTGTTATGTAGCTCAGCTATTTATGCCCTGGCATAAAAATGCATGTTTGCTGCTTCATGGAAAGGTCACTCATTACAACCCAAATAAGTTATTTTTTCTGTTGGTGTGGGCTCCTCAAAGTGTTTGTTGGCTACTTCACACTGAGGGATGGAACAAGGTTTTCAGAGAGAGCTCCAGAGGTTCACAGTTGTTGCTCCCTATCTGATGTGATGAACATTTTGGGAAATACACTCATTCGCTTTCTTGCCCAAAGTTAGATCAGAAGATTGATACCAGTCTGATGTCTGTCTGTTCGTCATGTAGCTACAGCCAGGAGACAGAGCTTAGCTGAGCGTGAAGACTGGAAACCGGAAATAAGCTAACCTGGCTCTGTCCAAAGGCCAAAAACAAATCAGCCAACCAGCATGCGTAGAGCTTACTAGTAAACACATTTTATATTTTTGTTTATTGAAGTTATGTGCTGTAACTTTTCATTCTCTGTTGCGAGAACTGAACTGGACCAGACAAAGTGCTTTGAATACATTGCACGGGCAGAAACTGTAATGTTGTTGCGCAGACTCTTTAAATTCTCAGTTGGAGGTCCTATGCCTTAATGTGCTAAAAAGCAGTTTTCTTGCTGATTGTGTTAATATATCAAATTTAAGACAGGAGGTGCCTTGCATGGTGACAGAGATTCTTGTTTTTTTTGTTATTGTTGATTTCTCAAACTGTGCAGCCTAAAGGTGTGTTCGGATCAAATGCAAGACATTCTATTACATTTTTCTGCTTTGGTGTTGTGTTATGTTGTGAAAGCCTACCAGAGTTCAGATTCTACTGATTATTTACTGCTCTACTCTGCTTCCCTGTCCAAATGTCTCGAAATACTCAAAAATGGGCCAACAAAAGCTACCAGCACCTCAATTATGCCTAACTTCAAGTACAATATGATTTAAACAAGCGAGTTCTATAAAAATGTATCCCTGGCCAGTTGTCATGGATAAGGTTACTGGTAGTGGTTTTAAACTGTGCTTTCTTTCATAGAGCTTTCTTTCATAGGCGTTTTGGTATGCTGCCCCTTGCGCCTGGATTTGTTGCAGACTGAATAGGGTCTAGAGGAGCTGGTCTCTTTAAATTTGATCAAAAATAGATTGAAGGAGTTGGAGAAAGGTATATCAGGCTGTAAATGCTTTGACTATGCCCCTATATGATCCAGGATATAATGAACTGAGAACTACAATTCTATTGTTTGTAACATTTGTGTTATACGTCTTAAAGTTTGTTTAATGTGCTGCTGCGTGTCTTGGCCAGGACACTCCTGTAAAGGAGATTTTGAATGTGAATGTGGCTTTTCCTAGTTAAATAAATGTTGAATAAATGAATAAAGTGTTTTGTGAACTCCACCTATATGTGCTTACAACCTTAATGCTAAGTTAAGCTAACTGGCTGCTCTAGCTCCTTATTTAGAGTACAAGCACAAGTTATTATCTCGATCTTCTCCTCAAACTCTCGCCATTAAAGTGATTTATTATATTTGCAAAAGAGTAGAACTATTCCTTTCACCAAAACCAATGTCTTTGCCTAATCATAACGAAGGGACTTAAGAGGCCGAAACAATCATAATACATAAATTGTGCTTTTGTTGCCAGGATTGCCCATTGTAGGGAAAACAAAAAGAATACATTGAGGACAGAAAGAGAAAAAAAAACAGGACAGCATTAGGTTGAGAACTGGGAGGACCTGTAAAAAACTGAAATATTAATAAGGGTAAGGGCTGTGATGTTGAAACCCTTGGACAACATCCTCCTACATGTGTTTACAGGCCTGCTCTTTGTGGACAAATAATAGGTGTTGGGCTGGTTTAAAAAATTCAACACACTGCATAATGTACAAAGGTCTAGCACGGAAGCACAAAGAATATCAAGGTGACTCCATCAAAATGAGCCTGGCCTTCACAACATGTCCACTTCTTGCACCACTCTGCTGTTACATCTGTATGGGTTTAAAGCTCCAGCAGGACACAGAGGGTCGAGATGAAGGGAGAACTACACACTGCAAGTCATCAGCTCAGAGCTCAGTGCACCAGATATGGCCTCACACCACCTGAACTGAAGGCTTATAATGCACAAGATCCCAGACTGGACATCATGCTGGCCCACTTGTCCGATAGTGGGAAGATAAAGCACTAAGCTGCTCATATGAATGCCAGCAGCATCAGGAGAAATGTGTCTCAAGCTCCCATCTAGTTTGGGTTCATGTCAAGGTTACATTACACCCACCCGCCCACCACCAACACCATCACCACCCTCTCTTTCTCTCCGTCTCTGCTTCATCCCTTCTCACATTAGAGCCTCTCACAGTCTCACCACAACCACTGACACCACCACGAGCACATCACATCCTCGCAGCGGCTACCCACCGCTCATCTTCACACTAAACCTTGTCCTTCTTTCAGGCTTACGTCTCAACACTCCCTCAGAAATAAGCCATTTCAAAAAGATTCATGAGCAGCTGGAGCCGCCATGCTGTATAACTGCAGCCATCACAGGCTTCTTCGCTGATACGGCCTGACGTCTCCAAAGGCTCTGGGATTCAAAACAAAATCAGGTTTCCTGATCCAGCGACAAACTGAGCTATTGGGAAGGCGCTTTTGCTAAGACTCTTTGTGACATGATGATTGGGAGACAGGCTCAAATTCTCTATGAATATGGATGCAACTGTTTATGCCTCTAGGAGAGAAAAAAAAAATTAAGCACATACTTGACTGGTAAATATTTGTGAAAAAAAATCTTGGAATGTTTTTGGCAAGGTAGGCTATATATCTGTTTTGCTGTAGATAGATTATTTCTTTCCAGTGTGTGGGCTTGGACTGTCATTTCATACTATCTTAAAAGGGATTATCTGATGCACCTAGGTCTGATTTCAATTTGAATAGGTGCGAATTTATTTTGCAGTGCTCAATATCACATACAAATAAGTCCCCTATAATCCAATTCCACCCCCACCAGAAAAAAAGGATGAAATAAGAATCTCATTATACTGTCCTGCTTTATGTTGGCTTGTTCTCTCACAAACAATCTTCTGAATTCAATATCAGAGTGTTTACTCATAGCTCTTGAATAGACAGAAATCTAAGTGAACGACAGGTGATCTTTTTCTAATTTCATAAAATTTCAGGTACAGAAATTCATCCCCAAGCATCAATTCATTTTGAAATACCTGCACCCCATGTCTTATTTACTGCCCCTGCGACACTGAATTCATAGTGATTGAATGTGGTGGTATGAAATTAGATTGCATTGTGTGTCTCTGGCTAATAATTCCAGATGGAATAGCTCCTCACTCTGCTTGACATGATGCACCCAGAGAGAAATATGGAGGCAGAGAGGGAAAGTTAAGGTTGCTAAGGTTCATTCGGAGGCCTTAGAAGCCCAATGAATCAAGCTTTACTAAACCTTGGGAGTGTTGAGGACCTGTGTAATTTGCTCTAAGAAGTGTTCTCTGAGGAGGTGTGTGGTGCTTCTGGCTCCAGGAAGAGGCCTGCCCTCTTTTGTGAGTACAGTGTGATGTGATGATAAGATGAGGTGTCCTGTTTAAGAGCTTGATTAATGGCGAAGGAAGAGATGGCCTCTCAGCACAGATACTGTTTGGTTTCACTGAAGCACACTTCTGTTCAGGCAGGGAAGCACTCCTGGGGTGCTCCACTTCATCCCTGCCCAAACCCCAAATTACCAACACCACTGTCACCAGAGCTCATCCTTACTTAAGGCATAATGGCAAAGATCACGATCAATTTTCAAAAGTCCATTGGAGCAGGCTCCTTCATTATGTTTAAAAACCATTCACACTGATTGATCCACGATGAGTGCATGGTATTGATAAATAATTAAAAAGCTCTCAGTTTAATTTGGGGCTAAGTAGAGGATGGAGATTGTGGGGGTCGGCGGTAGGGGTTGAGTCAGGCCAGTGGGCTCTTAGTTGGTGTAATGAAGCCTGGCCCCCTGCTGTGGCACAGCCCGGCCTCAGCTCCCTGTCTGCCTCCCCACTTTGTCCCAATGGACGCACAACCAGCTGGATTCGCCTGCCATATTCGCAGCAATCAATGCTATCCGGCTTGAAAGAAAATCAATAAGATGTGTCCACTTATGCCTCAGAGTGAGGATCCTTTGCCGGAGCAAAGCTGCAAAACCAACACCAGAGATTTCATAAAATGCTCTGTGAGGTGTCCTTGTGGTTGCGGGGTGCTCTGCCTTTTTCATATTCTTTTTTAGATTTAAGGCATACATCTCACACTGAAGCACAATCATTTCATGATAGAGGATCTCTACAAGTATTCTTTGTTCGACAATACAATGAAAGGGTATAAAACATGTACTGACAGAGACCTGAAAAACACAAACAAACCCCCCTCCTCCAAACTAAAGAATACAATTTGTTTGCTCAATGACCCGTTTGTTGTTTAGTTTGGAGGACTAGGTCACCTACAAGTTGGTGTTGTCTACTTATTGTAGGTATCACTACAGTACTGTAGGTCTATGCTAGTTGAACACCTTCATGCACTCTCTGCCTGACAGGGACAGGAAGTAATTCATTCGTGGGGAATGAATGACATCTCTGTGCTTTGTTTATATTGCTGGGCCTTTTGGTACATGTAAGTGCATGTGAGCGTGCCCCAGTGGCCAGCTCATGGCCGCCGCTCTGCACTGTGCAGCCTTTATACAGCGGTTTACAGCTGATAACACCATCCTGACAGCTGGCGTCGTCAGGGCAGCATAGCGCACACCCAGCGGTTCTCCCCAGGCAAACACTTTTGCCATTGTTTGCATTGTTTCCGCTGTTAGCACCGTTAGCTGCAAGATGCCGTTGCCATATTGAGAGCCATGTGGAGGCAATAGAAATTAGCAAATTTAAGTAAAAGTAGTTGGACTGCACTAGGGAAAATACTTCATGACAAATAAAACACAATCAAAATCTTAAATAAGTAAAAGTAAAACATTTTATTTGCAAAATGTATTCAAAGTATCAAAAGTAAAAGTAATCATTATTCAAAAAATGACATTGTTGATGGTTGATGGTTTTATTATACAATTATATAAGTAATTGAGTCATAAAAACTTATTTCATTATGTACAGTTATATTTTTGTTTTTAATTAAAGTCAACTCAGGTTGAAAAATACTTACAGCATTGGTGGAATTTACTTAAGGATGAAGGATTAAAATCCCGAAAGATTTTTGTTTGCTGAAGACTGCATCACATTTCAAAAACTGATCATATCCTTTTTGAGGTCAAATCATAATCTCCAAAATAACTAGTAACTTTAGGTGCTAAAATATTTATCTCGGAAATGCAGTGGAATAGAAGTATAAAGTATCAGTAAAATGAGGTACCTCAAAATTCTACTTCTAGTACTGTTCTTGAGTAAATGTCATTTCTTACTCTCCACTACTGATGATCATTGAAATATTGACTTAGAGTGAATAATGTATTTCTATTAAGTCAAAGACCTCCTGTTGTGTGGAGAGGTATGGAGGCCTAAAATGAACACTTCATTTAAAAGATAGTTTAAAGGCAATTTGAACAGTCCGGAAAATTGTTGGCTCCATCGGGGAAAGGAGTTCTGTTTTTCTGTTTTAGTTGTGGGGACTGTGTTGGCAAAAGCAGTTCAGTATAACACCAGAAAAAATGTGCACACAGTGTTATGTTATGAAGGTTTCAAAATGTATTCGGCTTTTTTGGAGGAGTGTGCGTGAAAGCCCGGCAAGGAGAATGTGTTTTCCTATACTCTGGGGTTGATCAGCTCATGGGGGTTTTTAATGCTCAACCCACCAAATCCTCCACCCCCTGCTATTGCCACCTGGCTAAACCAGTTAACACCGCAGGCTTGAGGTCACGGCTCAGCGACCCTGGTGCAGACAGCTCCTAGAGGTGTGATATGAGGCCTCACCCACTGCTGAATATCACTACATGCCAGTCATGGACTCACACCTCGACTGAAGAGCATGATGACTGTAAATCTGAAACAAAGCAAGGTCAACTCTGACACAGAAAGATGGACACTCATATGCACAAACACAAACTGACAAGTACACACAGCTAAACTGTGTAACCAAACACAATCTGTGTCAAAAGTGGTCTGTGCATGTGTGTGTGTGAGGTCCTGAAGACATTTACTGCCTCTCTGTGAACCAAAAAACAGCAGAAAAAATAATATTATGCTGTGTCACACTTTTAGTGCTGATATCCGTCTAATTGATGACTTTGTGCCACATCAATCCATTATGCATAATTTAACATGGATCAAGTCCCACATTAACATAATCACCCATTGGATATTCTGCATAGTGTGACACGTTAGTGAGGAGCAGAACCCCAGCTTGAGAAAAAGTGACAGGGGAGATGCATCCCGCATGAGTTGGCAAACACACCCACACTTTCCTTCAAACACACACACATACACTCGCAAACACACAAAAACATACACATGCACACACATACAGTATAGGTTGGGATGGGGCTGATGTTAAGATGTCAGATTCTTATTCGCTTTAAGCGAATACTGGGAGTCCAGTCTGAGCATCTTGTGTTTATGTGGAGCTGCATTTGAATAAATAGGACACACACACACACACACACACACACACACACACACACACACACACACACACACACACACACACACACACACACACACACACACACACACACACACACACACACACACACACACCTACACATTAACACACCAACACACAGTGAACAGCTTGGAGAGTGAGGGGTGTAGAGCCGCCTGCTTAGACGCTGCCGTTTGCAATCACTAAGCAGCTTTAGTGTCTCCTACCACAGTCCTGATTTAAAATTCATAAATGCTAATCCTTCATAATTTACAGTTTAAAAAGCAGCCCTGCTCACAGGCCCTGTGGCCACAGCTCTGTCAGAGTAATTATACCAAGGAGCTGGGAATGGACTACTAGCAGAGACTTTCAACAGTCAAGGAAATCCCCCTCACTGGCACCAGACCCAATTACTCCAAATACCTAAACAGATTAGCAAGTCATTTTCCAGTTCAATCTGGACATAGGTGCCAAATCGGTGTTATACTTTAGTCAGTTGGGTAAATAGCATTAAAGTTGGGACATGCCTGCTTCTTATTAAGTGGACGGTATGCCAAGTAATTTTATTAGCCATTTCATTTAATTTGTGGCCCCAGAGATTGTCTTTTACAAGGTTACTAGGCTCTCTCTATTCCTCTGGTGTCAGAGGGTGATTTGCTGCCCTCTCACTGTTCACTGACATTGCAGTGTGTATGTGTGTATATTGAATATGTGTGTGTGAACCATACTGATGAGCGGATCCCTCTATTTGGGGAGGTGCCAGCTTCTAAACCAAATTCTTTGTCCTTGCGAGGACAAAATACATTAGTTTAGATGTAGATTGTCTGTGATTCTTTCATCCAAGGTCACTAATAGAAAGCCATTATCAAAATGGTCTGATTTCACTGTAATGGTTCACAATGACACCACAAAACCATTGAATGTCCAGTGAAAGGGCCCTGCTCTACATGTAGAAGCTCTTAGTGCAAAATGGCTCACCATCCTTTTAAATGCATAATTAAGTAGCTATCTCAAATATTGATTCATCTCTCATACTGTTGTAGCATATGATAGTGAAAGAAGTACAGACATATGTAAAAAAAAAAAAAAATATGTTCAACTACACAGCAGATTGACACAATTTGACATTACATTTACATGACATCCACCATTTGGGTGAATGCTTTAGGATATAAAATGCACTACAGTAAAAGCTGGGCAGTGTAATTAATCATAAATGTCCAAAAAAGATAGGACATTTTGAAAATTCAGATTCAGTTTCACACATTAGCATTTTATAGTAAAAGTCAAATAATAATAATAAAAAAAGCCTTGATTTTCCCTTGATGCCAAAACATATTATGTTACAAATAGGTAAACTATATAAATGCATATAAGGGCTGTAGCTAATGAATATTTTCATTATCGATTAATTTGCCTTTTATTTTCAACATTAATGATTGATGCATTGTTTGTTTCCATAAAATGTAAAAAATTGTAGCATGTTCCCATAATAATTTCCCTGAGCCCAAGGTGATGTATTCAAATTATTATTACAAGCGCAAGATATTTAGTCAATTGTCATATATGGCAGAGAAAAGCATCAATCCACACATTTGAGAACAAGCAAATATTTGGCATTTTTACTTTTTTTTTTACTTTTAAAACTTAAACTTTAACTTAAGAGTTACTGTAAAATTTTCAAAATACTAGCTGATAAATTCTCTGTCGATCAGTTAATTTAATAATTATTTCAGCTCTGATGCATATAAGAGTGGAATACAATAGCATTTTCATATTATAAATTATTACCTGTATACTATATATCTTCTGTTATTCAAATCACTTTATTATGTATATTGAATCACTTTATCATGTATATAAATATGAAAAACATCCCACACTATAGAGGCTTCAGAAAGAACACAGTATTACTTTAGTTTTTATACCTGCCTGATATTTCTCTGTCCTATCAGAGATGGCCACAACACCAGAAGATGCTGAGCACTATATCACAGTGGCTCTCATCTCTAAGTGAAATAAATCAGGATTCTATTAGAGCAGATTAGGAAGACTGCATTGGACATCATATCAAAAATCCCAAGCTTTAAAGTTTTTCTCTGTGACCATCAGCCATGAAAAATGACTCGCCCTATACTAAGATTTCTCTTCCCTTTCTTTTCACAGTATATCTGCAGAAGTCTATTGCTACTGTATACTGATTCCTGCATGTATGACTAATACTACTGTATTAAGCTTTGTTACAATCCTCCTCACTACTTTTGCAACAGTTTACAGACATATCTCTAAATAATATCTTATGCAGCAAGTAACTCAATTCATTTCACACATTGTCTTGAGAATACACGCTGTTTGAATGTGAGACAAATTATACACCAGTGACAGACAATGGCCTAAAATCAGAGGAAACTTTTCTTGCACCCTTATTTTGTTTCACAGAAAACTGCATATTACAGTTATTATAATTATAGTTATATGATCTCACTTTAGGTCTTCAGATCTCACTTACATCCAGGTTGGATCACCATGGTAACCAATACTGCATGATACCTAAATGTTAATCAATTTAACTGATTAGTTGTTGGAGCCCTAGTTTTAATCAAGAAAGCTCTGATAAACCCATTAATGCTACTTTCTCAGCAACAACAAAAGACAGATAAAGTTAACAGCTTGCTGGTTTGATTTTGATTTTGATTTTGATTTGATTTGATTCAATTTCACTTTGCTAAATTTTTCTGAGATTTGTCTGGCATCACAAGGCGTACAGTGTATACAACATATAGCCAGAAAAAAAGACAAATATATACAACCTGACGTTATGATCAAACAGCTGCAGTCCAACCCTAACTTTGTCATTCATGACTTACAGTGTACACAGGTAGACAGTTGGTGGAGACTAAAACATGGCTAAGACTGATCGAAAATTTTCTTTAGATCGTTCAGGTGGCAAGAAACAGGATAACACATCATTCAAGGATTCAAGAATAATTTATTGTCATTATGCAACACAGGGATGCACAATGAAATTCAGTTGTAGCCCATTTGTAACACAACAAATACATGACAAACAAAACAAAACAAGAACAGTAGTATATTCCTGTCGTGCATTTTTTGGAATGTAAACAGTAGCATTTGGCGTTATGCCCTCCATTGCTCCAATACTTACCATGCTCTGGTCTTCTAATTAAAAAAAATATTGGTAAACAAATTCTCTTAGGAAACAATTTATTAAATGAAGCTTCTTAACACCTTGAAAGTGCCAGTATCATTACTAATTTATGCCCTAATGATGGGCCTATTTTATTATTCACTTCATTGTTTTCAAGCCATTCTATTGCACTTTTGTATAATCTGAGGAAAGAAATAAGTAAATTCTTTATCTTTAGCAATACTAATATTTACATATCTGAAAACAGGGGATCAACAGTTTCAACCTAAAAATATTCTGCTCTGTTTTTGTTAATCAAGTTAACCATCATGGCAATTACCTTTCACTTTTTTGACAATGATGAACTTTCTTAATGAAAACAGGCCAGAGGTTTACTCCTATCAGTGTTCAAAGAAGCAGCCTCAGAATGACAACAGACTCGCACATGCTACTGTATATCTTCTCCAAAACACCGCACGGCTTCTAATGTGTCAGGCTTGTGGTGCTGCAATTTCACAACCAAATAGCTCCCAGGAGTGATAAGGGTTTCATTATTGCACGAACAAATCAAAGGCAACAAGCAGCATCATTCATAAAACAGAATTCAATATTTCACCTGTTTTAATTTAGGTGTTCAACAAAGCGACGGAGAGATTGAAGACAGAGCAAGAAATAATGGAGAAGGTGGGTATAAGTACACAAAGAAAGCCGCACTCCAGAGGATATTGCTTTTAGTTATTCTAGTTGTGTGCTAAAGTCTGCGCTGTGTTGTGCAATTTTGAAAATAAAATCTAATCAAAACAAGAATGCACGAATAAAAGACCTGCCCTGAGGCTCCGTCTTACACTTCAGCTGAAAACAAAATTGTAGTTTTAAGTCATTTTAGCTTTGAAGCCAACCACAATGGCCCAAGCTACACTCATAACTAATTTCATTAGTTATGAGAGTCATTTTGCTTATAATCGACTCTAGCTCTTGCTAACTAGCCACTAACCATCTCCAGAGATGCGTCTGCTCTCTTCCCTGCAAGCTGCGTCAACACTTTGAAGCCCCACTGATGTGTGTTGTCCCAAATTCAATAACAACAAATCCTAATTTTCTTTTTTACTAGTCAAATGTACGCGGAAAAGCTCCAACAACTACCCTATAAGAGCAAAGCTGAGGCTGTATAAAACACTGGTGGTGCCAGTCTTGCTACATGGGTGTCAGACATAGAAAATGAACAAGGCTGACAACAAAGCAGTTGATGTGTTCCATAATAAGTGCCAACAAAGAATTATCCAAATTCAATGGCACGACCATATCAGCACTGAAGAGTTTCTGGAAAAAGCCGAAATCAAGCCGTTGGGTGTTGTTATATTTGTGTCCACCCCCTGCGCAGTACATAACACCCAAATCACTGCCCATAATATTAACTGCTGTGTTTCAGTTACCTACAGTATTACGGCTTGGCTTTAAACACACAAGAAGCAGTTAAGTGCATAAACATCTGATGCATCAAGGTCAAAACATCCAAATTAAACATTTTATTAATCTATTTTTTTCACTCATCATATAGCCTTGTACACATAAAAAGCTCAAAGAACCAAGACTTACTAACTAATAAGCGCTGAAGAAGTTCCATTGATGAAAATACAAAGGAATAGAGAAAGGCGGCCTCTGGTATGATCACAAACGGAAAGCAATTTTTCTTTAGGTCATGGGCAGTCAAAGGGGTGGCTGAGTGGTTTAGCACAGCAAGAAGGTCCTGGTTTTGAACATAGATATCTCAAGAGAACTGGATAGCATATTAGAAAATGTCACCCCATTCATTCCAATAAGACCTGTCTTCCACTGGCTGAGTCCTCAAGTCTTCTGGTGAACTTAATGCATCCAAAAAATATGTTTGTTATCAACATAATTAGAAAACTTCTTAATGAATTTGGTCACATTTCATGTTCATATTTCACTAAATATTCTCTGACGACATACTTTATTTTTTCACCCTACAATATTAAATCTAACGGACCAAATACTGAGCTAAAAGACTAAGTGACCAGAAACAAAACTTTGATCTGTAAATGCTGGATATGTAAATTAGTAACTGTTTGCATGATACGGCAATGCTGTCTCCACGATTTATTTCCACTGCCCTCAATTGGCCAAAATAAAAACAACAACCAGTTGGGGAGATTGTCTTCTATGTTGATTGATAAAAACACTTACGCTCCCGTTTATTGAAAAACAAATCAGTAGTATACAAGCATAATATTGAGGAGGTTGTTACCAGCTTTCTTTTGCGGCTAGAGAATGCTCATAGAGTTCTTCTCTAGGTGAGCCACCATTAACAGGAATTGTATTGAATAATACACCAATTTGGCTCTGTATAAACGATTATAATTCCATTTTTAGTAAACCTGATAGCTCCAATTGCAATTAAAACAAACATGTATGTTAAAATGTATCCATTGTATTACAGCTGCTTCCTTTGGAAAAATGCCTTTTTGGGACCTAGGTCAGTACGTGACCTGCAATTCATACGGTAGCCACTACGCAAAAAAAACAACATAGCACCCCAGTGGTGTTACTTGGTTCCTGGCTTCATACCAGCCGACTGGCAGTGCTTTTTACTGGAGTTGTACTTCCTGTGTTAGTGTGGGTTTCCTCCAGGTTATCCACTGGCTCCAGGTTTGTTAGTTGCATTGCAAATGTTACATTGCTTCTCCCATTTTGTCTTAGCCTGTTCACCCTGCTCAATCTACTTTATTACTCCCGTGACCCTGAACAAGGTCAGTGGTTTACAAAATGGATGATGAAGTGTTTTAGACAAAGTGTCATGTTTTCCACCATATTGTATACTGTTATTTAGATTTCTGACATCATCTTCCATAGTCTGTTCATCAAAATAATATTTTTATCTTTTGTGTATGTTTTCTTGTGTCACTCAAATTGATTCATGAGAGGTTTCTTAACTATTCTTATGAGAATGTATTATTTCAAATTACTTCTTATTAAACTAATCCATATTGGAATGATTACACCATCAAGAGAAGCGACAGAAGCACTGTATATTACATCTACATTAAATGCTCAAGCTGGCTACAATTCTTTCTTTTGATCTATTCTCCTAGGCATTGAAAATAGACCCATCGCTATTGAGGAAAAAAAGGCAATTGCAACACATTTCAATAAAAGTAATTGGTCCTCGTGCAGACAAAACATCCACACAGTTGCTATCACTATGTATACAAATGTGAATGTAATTACCTTGCCTGTGAAGCGCCTCTCCCTCTCTCCCTCTCTCTCTCTCCTCCATCATACTCTCATATGATTATGTTTTTCTGTCTGTGTTATTTGTGAGAGAAGTGTGCTGCTGTGCTGATTAACAAATAACTATGTGATGAGCCCCCCAATGTCCGGTTAGGTCCAAACACACACCATATTTGGACAGAGAGCTGAGGCCTTCTGGGAATAGAAAAACTGCTTATCAAGTCAAATATTTTACAGCTAGCAGGCCTGCTTTTGCTATGATTATATTATTATACATGTTATGCCATGCTTCCATCGTAATATGTTTTAATACTTAACTTCCACTCTTGCATCATTTTCAACATTAGGATCAACCACCACTGGTGGATGTGTGACAGGCTATCCAGAACTGCACAGTATGATTCTCGTAATGTAATTAGTCCATCTCACTAGGAGGGTTTTGCTAGCTTTACCTATATGCCAAAGTAAAGTGCAGTCACTTTGATGATAAAAGGGATAAAAAGGCAGCGATAAGGTGGAATGTTGAGCAGAGCGAGGCTGGTGTGAGCCAGCCAGCGGAGGTCTAATTGGATGAAGGAACCCTGTTGCATGAGGCGTTCTTCCCTGAGAGTGCAAAGACATTATGAAAAAACCTCCCACGCTGCTTTCAGTTGATTCAATTAATTAATTTTTTCTGTTAAAGTGATGGAAATATTGCCTCTTTTCCAATAAAAGCCTGACAGCTTTAGCACTGCGACATTGCTTGAAGTCCTCAGCTCTAAGGAATTAATTGTGAATGCATTTTGCTCCCGTCACCAGCCCTGCCCTCAAACTGATCCCAAAAGGATGATCAGAAATCACCCTGTCTCCATGGCGGCCCTGCCCAGGCTCAGCCTGTGGTCGAGTGATCTCATTCAGCGTTATAATTCCCCTCTTCCATGTTTGGTGCTGTGGCTTTTGTTTTGGCCAGGCTGAGAGTGAGCCTTAACTGATCGCCATGCCTCAACGCAGCTGAGGAAAAACATTGGTTCAAACAATAGGCAGAAGATCACAGAGGTGGGAGAGAGTGAATAATGTGTCAGGTGCTCCGAATGAATTAAAGTGCAGAGCAGGGCTGTGGAAATACCTCTGTGTGAGGCCCTAATCAGTTGCAAACAAGGGAGGGAGAGAGAGAGAGGGGGGGGGGAAGCTTTCATTCCTGTAACTAATCATTTGCGGTTTCCCAATGCAGTCAGCCAACGCCAAAGGCAGAGACTAATAAACTGGGAGGCTGTGTAGATTTATAAATGATTAATTAAGGGGCCTCCCATGGGAACTACAGCAGCTATAAGCAAAAATATTAATTAGTTGAGATGAGCCTTAAACTAACAGGAAAACATTCCAGCCATGTTGGAAAGCACATGGTGGGGGCAGCTTGTTTGACTCTGGGCTGACAAAGAGGGCCCTCACTGCTGCACCACTGTAGGGAGAGGGAGGGGGCTGTGTTGAATTTGGCTGGAGGATAATGAAGAGTTACATAGAGTGTCAGACAGAGAGACACACAGGTCCTTAGTATTGAGTTGTAAGGAGAGATGACTGAGTGACTGAGAGGGTTAGGATTGGGTCTGAAATGAGTTCTCGACTGCCTCAAGTACCTCTGCACCCACCCTCACACAGCTACATTATCATCTCTGGTTGCCTCTCTTTATGCCTGCCCTTCAGGGAGGTCTCTAAAGCCTCTCTCCCTCCTCTTCTTTTCATGAATGTCAAGATGCTGAGTTTAAAGTCCTGCAGATTAAATGGGAAGTGTTTATTCTACGTCTAATGAAAGAACTACGTAATTTCATGCAGAGGATCTCAATGTCACATAGCTTTCCAACTTCCAGAGCAGTCTTCTTATTTCCTGTTCTCCACAGGGAAGGTGGCAACTGATTTCACAATTTTCTGATTACTCTAGCATCATCAGGGTGACACTACCTGGATGGACACGACCCATCCAAAAGAGTCTGTGTAGGTGTGATACAGTATGGGAGCACAGTGAGCGCAGAGGGTTCATGTTACTAAAACTATTCATGGCCACTGTCATATCTGACGGCTGATCTGATCCAGCCCCCTGTCATCTATTGAGGACAGTCTGTGCTGACAAATAGATACAAATATCCTTGTTTCTTGGTAATACCCACATCAAAGGTCAAAGATTAATCTTGGGATAAAACGTAACTGACAAATTAGCAGGAGAAAGAAAACAGCACATATTTGTTTCAGGAATTCCACAAACCCAACATCAGTTTCTGTCAGAAATGCAATATCCTACAATTTGAAATCACATATCAATTCTCTGACATATGCCCCCTCCAATCTGCACTCTGAAGAATAATGTGGATTGCATCTGCATACTGTATACCACAAGACAAACCAAATCAAAAATATTTTTCCTCTACCAGATATGTTAAAAACAAGACAATAAAAAGGAAGCCAACACTGCACTGGGCAGCCAGCATGAAACACAATTACAGAAATATGAATTGATTCGTAAAGGTCGTGTGTCCTTTTTGAAGGTCTTTGTAATGAGAGCAAAAACTACTGGGAGCACAAACCGCCTGTTCCAACTCAAATATTATCACAGTCAGTAGAAATTATATCAGACATTTGTGACAAATAATCTAAGCAACACAGACTTGAAATAATCAGAACCTTAAAGAGAATACTATGCATCTGCATGTAATTCACAATCACCTGACTATACTGTGGATGCCTCAAAGGTAATCCATCCACAGAAAAAAAAGCCGCAGAGGAATCAGCCATAAAGTGACTACATCAAAAATCCCCATGTGTCATTCTAGACTTCAGTTTTGCGTGAAGGTTAAAAAGAACTGGCCTTAACTATTTTCATGTTTTCAGCACAGCATCTGATGAAAAGAGTCTGAGATGAAAAATTAGGGCCAAGTAGACACTTGAAGAGAGAGGCAGACATTCCTTTAAGCCATCATAATTGACTCACTGGAGGGCCAGGCTCTGGTGGCGCTGAGGTGCTTCAGAAGTCAATGTTCCCAGAATCTAGTGTCAAGGGTGAATACATGTTTTTAGATTTCATAAATAAAGATTTCATTCGACTGTCAATGGCATGTATGTGGTGGAGGAGAGCACTTTCATGTCACTCTGGTTTCTGGATGCGTACGGGAAAATTGAGGCTACTAAAGGCTACCGGCAGCAGTGAGCCAGAAAAGAATCGCATTTGAATGATGGGCAAAGCTTGAACTGGTTTTTTTTTCAGAAGCTGAGGGTGTCCAGCAGAATTGGAGTGACATTTGACAACAATTAGTGGTGTTGCTTTGAGCTGTGATAGGCAGGCCCCTATACAACACAAAGAAGACTCCAAATGCCCACTTCACTGCGGATCACACCAACACCCAAATCAGGTCCATCACATCTCCAGACAAGACTGATACTGTACAGCAATACCTATTCTAACAGTCAAGAACACTCATGTTTATGTCCAATAAGAAACACAAAAAGAATAAACTTCCAATACATAAACATGTCCAGCTAAAACTACATACTGATGTAAGCAACAAGTCCTCCAAACTTAATGACAAAATAGGGCTGGGCTGCATTGTTACTGATCTAACACCACTATGGTCTCAGTTTGGTAAGGTTTAGGAACAAAAACCCAGACTTCCTTGATTCACAGACTTCGTGGCTCTATAACATTGCCACGCTCATTGCTCCTGACACACCTCCATAATTGACATTGAAGCTAGACGTCTTTGACATATAGCTGTCGCAATAACCACAAAATTGCAATTCCACACGGTAGCGCTGGGATAGCAAAGGTCTTATTTGTCATTTAAAAAGCGACTTACACGTTCCTAACATTTGAACTAATTTATTAAGCACTAAAATCAGGATAAATTAAGTAATTTTTAGAATAAAAAAATGGCAATAATACAGTTACTGTATAGAATAATATTTTACAAAAGCATTTTAAACGATGATATAACCATCAATATGCTGCTAGTAGTCTCAACTCATCAGAGAAAACTGTCCACAACATTTTGTGACATGTCTGCCAGTAATTACTACCATTCAGCCACACGTCCATCAGTGAGGTTAGCCGCCGATGTTAAGTGATAAAATCTAGTTTACAGTCAGAATTACAGTGAATAAATGAATACAAAAGGTATGTTTTAGTGTCAAGTCATTTACCTGTCCCATCCCTCCTCGGGTAAATCAGACACATTTATCAACAACAAACATTCCTATATGTGTAGCAACCAGCATCTTACACCAACACCAATATATATTGTCTTACAAATACATATATGAACAGCCTAGAGTCCAAGGAGATATCCAACAATGGAAACTAAATGAATTAATGCACATAGCATCACATAAACAAACCCAATATACAAACATGAAAGCAACACAATCTACAAGTCATATCAGCTTACAAGTTAGGAATGTTTTGGATGGGGCTGAGGTCAGGGGTCGTGCAGATCAATCAACTTCTTCCATATTAAACTCAGGAAACCATTTCTTAATAAAATTTTCTTTAGAATTGACACGTTGAAACAGGAAAAGAGGCCATCCCCAAACAGTTGTGCCAAAGATGGACATGGCCCATTTTTAATGAAATATAAGCTACATTATATGCTTTAACATTAACATTTCCCTTCATTGTAAACAAGGCCCGCCCAAACCTTGAAAAACATGTCACAAACGTTTGGGTCCACATACTTTGGGCCACATAGTGTACACTGATAAGCAAAACTAACAAGCAGTTACAGTTTTAATTATCTATCATAATGGCGTACAGTATCAGGAGACAATTTAATCCAAATTGTCAGTGTCAGCAGCACGTTCAGGCCTGTATTTACTTCTATTATTTGATCAAGTTCATAGGGTCTCTGCCAACCTACTGTATTTTAAAGCTCACACAAAAGCATGTTGATGTTTTGTGTGTAATGTAATGTTTGTGTCTTGGGTAAATTGCAGGTGGAAGCAATGACTTCTGGACCTAAAAACAGATTCCGGCAATAATTGAATTGTAGCATACAATCGTCCCTACAAATAACCATGACCCATTACGGGAACATATTCTCTCCCCTTTCACTTAGAAACCAAATCTCACACACACAAATACTGTGTGCATGCATGAGCACACGCAAGCACATACACACAAACGCACGCGCATATACGCAAGGTGGGAGAGACCTTTGGGTGTTTCACAATAGCACATTTATCCGCAAAATTAAAAATGGTGATTGATCCGTGGAATATTAACGGTCAACAATGTTTTTCATTAAGTTGTGAAGGGGAGCGAGGGGAGGCATTCTGGAAGAAGAAAGAGAGCAGGAAAGGGAAAGAGCGAAAGCTTTATTCAATGCTGAATCTGTACTGTAAAAAGGCCTGAAGAGAAATGTAAATACTAGACTCCAATAACACGACAGCACACTAATCATATTTACAAACTATATTAAATCTGCCTATTGTGTTTGCCTTGCTGACGATTGGCTACCATGTAATTGTCATTGTAAGCAGTGTTGGCTTATGGGAAAATTTAACTGCAGTGATATAAGGTGACTGGTAGGATTATTATTACTTTATTATGACCCAGTATATGTTTATTAAAACAATTTGTCATGCAGAACAGGAGTGGGGAATGGAAACATTAAATCCTGCTCCACTCTGGCCGCAGAAATGAGTTACAATAAAATTAATGGTGGGGAGGCCCGGGCTGACACCAGAGTGGTACGTAATAACCTGCTGCTTCGTTTCATTTGCCGATCATTTCCTGTTGGGCCCTCACCATTAAACATACATGCTGGGGATTATTGAAATAGCCCTGCGACAGCCATTGTAGTGCAGGAAGTGTGTGTGTCTGTGTGTGTGTCTGTGTGTGTGTGTGTGTGTGTGTGTGTGTGTGTCTATCTGTTTGGCTCTGTGGGTGTTTGTGTGTGTGATTTGGCTGGAAATGCTGCTTTTATGTGGCTGGGCATTTGATCTTAAAAACACTGGCGTCATGGCAATATGCCACGGTGTGTTTGTATTTCTGGTTGTGCTGTTATGAGAGGAGAGATATTAGGACAGAGAGGCAGTAAGGCTGGGATCTGAAGTCTTAGAAGGAGGCGTCATTTCACTGAGTGCCTGGGAGGGGCAAGATTAGTCTGTCAGTCCTGTCTAAAATGACTTTGTGGCTATAGCTACAGGGATGCAGCAGAAGTTAAGCCAAGAAGTAACATGCATTTACACTGAACAATGCCCTTCATTCCCCTTGCGGTTTGGTGCTGGGGACAGCCATGTTAAGGTGTGGACTGACGACTTGGAGAGACTTGTTTCTCCTGTATCTGGTATCTTGCAAGCTGCAGCACACTTAAAACAAAGTAAAATATGCTGCCTTAGTAAACCCATCGTAACTAGCACAAGACAAACACTGTGCCAATTTACATTTTCAATGCTGTGTACATCATCCCACATCTCAACCTAAGCCAAACAAATGCTGCCTGTCAGGTTTAATTAAACTATTGTAAAAGAGGACAGTGCAACAGCATTATGTTATTAAAGGAGCGCTAGTCAAACCCCAAACAAACAAAAACAATGTTGAAAACATGATGGAAATATGGCATATATGTTTGTTTCATGTATTAATTCTTTGTCGATCCACACAGATCAGATTTTTGTCGTCTACTGCAATTTTTTTTTCTTCAGTTGACGCTTAAGTCACATGCGTCTGTTGCCATTACACTTTGTCGCATTTTGCTTTTATCGATATAGCAATGTCTTCACTTTTCCACCTCAGTCAAGCATAAAAACTACAAATATTGTGACTTTACATTTTTTCCACTCACTTATATTTATGTGCAAATCGGAAATGCAATAGTAAAAAATAGAGGATGAAAACGCACTCACATAGGGATACTAGGGTTGCGAATACTTCCTGCAATCAAAACTCAGAATGATTACTGTATTAGCAACTACATGAGGCCCTGCAAAAATAACTCTATCTGCTGATTCACTTTAAATATTATGCAAATAAAAGCATGACCTGATTGGTAAATGTAAGTGCACAAGTATGAGTACAGAGTCTGCCAAGTAAAGCGACATTGGTGTTTGTAAAAGGTTAAGCCTCTGCCCGAGGCTCATTATCAGTAGTATTTTTGTCACTTTAAATAAGCCAATGAGCACACAATGTATCTATGTTTTGAACTGACTTGTTTTCTGTGGCTTGAAACCATCTCTTAGGTCTTTCAGTGATGTTGTCATTGCATGCAGTTTATTGTTAGAGTAGCAGGGTCCTGTATATGTCTCTCTCTCTCTCTCTCTCTCTCTGGAATTTCATAGTTATATGGAGAAAATAATTGGTCACAGTAATAAGATAGGATCCACCCGATGCCATTGAAAATAGCCTGATCAAATCTCTTGTCTGCAAATCTCAGAGTATTGTGTTGTGTTTTTGAATTTACTGAACACCAGTTATGCCAACAAAGCCTCGGTTTTCTAAGAAATGTTTCCTTATTACACAGCATACACAAATAAACTAACGCTACCCTCTAATTCCACAATAATTAAAAAATAAGCCTGGGGTCACCATTACACGTTGTCTATGAGGGCTCCAAGACCTCCAACAGCTCACACAGAGGAGGGAAACCTTTTGAGTTTGCAGTGTAAATCCCATTATCATAAAGTGTTTGAGAAAATAATGTAAAGTAAGAGGACCCATGAAGACACCTGTCTTTAGAGGACTTTAAGGTTCGACTTACATGTTAAAGGCAGTTTTGGGCAGAGAAGGCTGCTCTGTTTTTGTATTAACATTGTTTTGGTTAATCAGAACATCAAAATGAAATGTTGAGCCACAACTGTCGGAAATGTGCCCAGAGCTGCAGAGTAACAAGTGATTCTCCAGGAACAGTAGTAGCAAACCCTATAATATCATGATTCTTTGGAACTTTCTGCAAAGATGGTTGACTGATGTAAAAAAGACAGGAAAATTATCCTTTAGAAAGGTGCAAAAACATCAATTCTTATCAATTTCAATCCAGTCAATAAACTATAATAATTATTTGTGATTGTCTCTGGATAATTACAATACCCAAGTATTTATCTCATGTTAACGGTGTTATTATGATGAGTTATCAAATGATGTCATAAGGAGATTTTCACCTCACACAATATAGCCTAAGTTTGACTGTCACACATACTTAACTTCCTTTCTTCAAAAATGCACAACACAAAGTGCATTAGCAGTGCTGTAATGACAGCATTCTTATATATATTATATATATATATATATATATATATATATATATATATATATATATGAACTCTGAATTGAACTCTGAATTGAGAAAAAATTATTCACGTGATTAAGTAGTACATAATCTGAAAGCTGAAATTACACTTTGTTACTTTGGCCGTACCATTTTTGACAAAATTACTGTCAAAAAAGTGGTGGTAATCAAATGGCCAATTAGTTTTTAAGTGAGGTCGCAGTATTCATTCCTAGTTTCCAAATGTCTACTACAGCCCACCCCTCATCAGTTCATTGCACCCCCCATACAAAGCCTCTTATGACCACATTAATGCACCTAATTACCATGTCAATCACAAGTAATGCTTATTAATTGCCCCTCAGAAAGGGGCTATTTCAAACAGCGAGTAGAGCCTTTAAAAGCCCACTGAAAGGCTGACTGTAGGGTAGGTTATGAGAGAGAGGGCCGTGTTTCAGCCCCACTGCTGGCATTAGTCAATCTGCTGTCCAGATGTCTTCCACAGGTGACAGCTGCAATAGCCTAACAAGCAAATTAATCACGGAGCTTTTGTGGCGCTTCATTTTAGGGAAACTCATTTCGTTTCATAAAAGGCTTCATCTCGTGTGAAAAATGACAAATTGCGGCCATGGAGTGATGTGGAGGACCAAGCAGCCGGCTCTCATTTTTTGTACCATGCCTGCAAGGTACTGAAGAATAGAGAGGCAGAAAGATAGAGCAAGGGGAGAACTGGGCCAGAACCAGCAACACAGTAATGAAGCCCAGCTCTGCCCCTGTGGGCTCAAGTTCTGACGAGCCTCACAGGTGGCTTGGTCAGATTAAAACCCAGCATGATTATAAGGAATAGGCTTTGAATGAGGGGATACACTCTGTGGTCTGTCAGACATTGTCCCCAATTGCAACATGGAGGACAATTTGAAAAGCTGGCCCAACAAGGGTTTTGTGGCAGGGAGTTTTCTTTGATTTAAACCCAGATAGCTTGTTGTACTTTAATGCCTTTTTGGAGTTTAATGTGATGTTTTATCCCACAGATTAGTGGTGGTTTTGGAATTTGGAGTGCATGTTAACCAATAAAGAAGCGAACGTGTAGAGTACGCTTTATTTTAGAGCAGACAGCCCGGCCTTTATGTTTGGGATAGAGTTGCTACCAATAGAATAGGGATGGCAATTGCAAACTATGTGTTTGGACTTGTTGAAAGTCAGTGGGTTTTGGATTGAATCCATTTAGTTGCAAAAAGCGACTGACCCCATGACAAACCTTAAGTGTACTCCACATTTTAATCAATAATTGAACATTATGGAGCAGCTGAAGAAGAATTTCACATCACAACTTAAAGCTTTTTTCAAACAAAAGTATGGAAAATTGAAAACTTACAGTGGTCACACAGTACCAACAAATTAAACTTTTTGGATTTAAAAGCTTCACAAAGCCATTAATACAAAAAAGGAGATAAATCCTTGAAAGCCGTCCAACAAAAACTGTAATTATCATTGTCAGTAGAAAAGAAAGGAGCACAGGGAGGCAAGAGGATTACACTCCTTCACAACAGAGGAATGTTCTGTGTTTATTTCTCTTCATTTGTTGAAAGAAATTCTGGGGTGACAGATGTCAGCAACACTTTATAATTTAACATAATTATCATGTTCATTCTATTCTACCAGTGCATATTGTATTCCACCTTCTATTCTTCAAATTTTCACTTCAGCTCACTCTGATTGTGAAGAAACTCATAGTCCCTCTCTTGAATGTTTGACCGTGGCACATAGCAGATTCCTTAACAATACAAAGAATGTGTTGCATATCAACTGAAAGTTTGCATTTCCTTTACCTTTGTCTACTACAAACTTTCTTAGTTGATTCATACATATTAGAGGTATGAATCTTCACTGGCCTCCCGATTTGATTCGATTATGATTACAATTACGAGGCACCTGTCAACACAAGCACAGCACGACCATTCTCTTAATGTGTTGCATCCTCAATTTTCATCACACTTTTTCATTAGTTGATACAAGTTGTCAGTTAAATCAGAACTCCATTTATATTTAGAAAGTGGTTTAAAAAAATCGGACTATGAAATCAGTCTATAATATAAAAAAGCTGCATCTTTTTAATAGTATCTGTGTAAGCCCCCTTACCACATAAACATGATGGAAACAAAACATAAATCCTTCTCCAGTGCATTACAAGTGTGCTTTTATCTACAAAAATAAGGTTTTCACATAGCACCTCTAAGACAGGGCACTGAATGGCTATGGCATTTTACACTGCTTGAATTAGCCTAGCCGCTAGCAGAGTTTTCTTCATTGATCCCAAACACAGAGCTCAGAAGAGGAAAAAGAAGAGAGAGGAAAGAAACCATTGTGACAGCAAATGACAGCAAAAAGCTCAAACTGGGCTGAAATGAAACCAAACTCCACTTTATGTTCTTTCACTGCAGCGATGTAAAATCGTTTACCTTTGCATCGCGATGCAAAGTCATATCTGAAGGTAATACAACTTTTCAGTTTTCTGTTAAAAGGGAAGTATCAGGGTCATCCTGATGACTTTTTCTCTTGTTAAGAGTTATTATATCACTGTTCACATTCATTCTGTGAAGATTGCAAATGAGATGAAATGTTTCTGAAATATGGTGAAGACAGAAGAAAAAGCTACCACGTTTAATGAAGATGCTTGAACAGTGCTTCAGTACACAGTAAGGGAAATGTCCCTTAAATATAGAACTTGTATGTTTCACACAACACTCATTATGAGGTTAATTTCATCCATTTTCAAGGTGATTATTGTATGTCACATTTTCAAATACAATTGAACCTACTCAACAATCACTTAAACCTAAAGAATGGACAAACCAGTGGACATATGTCAAACCAAATGCTGCTTTTTAATTATTGCCACAGAGGACTTCAATGAGGCGACAGTCAATCAGTAAGTGATGGCTTGATCTTGCCTTGCGGAGTATGCGTCGCCATGGGGACCCCAGACCCTGACGACCAGATGTGGTGTCTTCCAAGAGACTGAGATACGGCCAACTTCTGACTCTTCAATGTGGTCCCACAGGCAGATATGCTCTTATCAGGACAGGCAGCAGCGTTCATCTTCCAACAGCAAAACAGATATAGAAAACAGGCCCTAAATAGTGTAATAGGTGAAATTCTATGCACTTGTGACTGTTGTATATGATCAACTGTATTGCAGTAAAGATTAGTCTACTATAGAATATAAAGCCAGGCTAGCTGTTTCCCCCTTGTTTCCAGTCGTTGTGCTTAGCTAAGCTAAACATATATGAGAGTATTCTCATCTAACTCTTAGCAAAAATGATCAAACTATTTTTGTTAATCCTACTGCATGCAAATCATAAATTAGCATTAATAATAATAAATCAGAGATTGATGCGGAGAATTGGATCATATATAACTCAATCATTTAATCCTATGTTGATCTGAGAGTGGTACAGTATCAATCTTCTCATCTAACTCTCGGCAACAAAGGAAATAAGATGTCACAAAATGTTGAGCCATCACTTTAAGTTGGAACAAGAAGCTAGATTTTCTTGCTGTTATAACAGTCATCATGGAGAGAGAAGGATGACCAATCACAATCTAACAAAGTGATTTTCACTCAAAGAAGATATTAATCATAATTTCTTTGCATTTAGTCGGTGTAATTGCAGCTTGTTTAGTAGCTATATGGGTGTTGTTTTTGTGTAAGTGTGAGTTAGGGGGTGGAGTAGGAATGAACAGGAAGTAAACTAGTGTCGACTTGAAGATATGGCAATATCCAGAAACACACACATACTCACACACACGTTCGGACACTCAACACCCCCTTCCCCCGAGGGCCTAAAAGCTAATTAGCTCCTAAAGCATTTATTTATCACAGATAAACTGTCCAGCAATCTCACTGGCACATCCCCAATGGAAATAAGAACTACTCATTAGTTTGTTCAATTAAGCTTTCTTTTCCCACTCCAGCCTGCCCTCCCCACATCACACACCGCAACGAGAATGCACTTTTTGTTACTGCAAAAGTTGCTCCTCTTAAGCAGACTTTCCATATATACATGTACACTGCAGTAAAACTTGAAGCCTTTGACATCTCTATCAATATGTATGTGACCCAAATTAGATTTAGAGGCTAAACCTAATCAATCTGTGTGGAAAGTCCTTGAAAGGAGAACTATGGTTAGTAATGCTAAAAAAAACAAGACAACAAGGGTGGGGGGGATTCATTCTCATTTTACATTTTACAGTAAGACATTTGAATAAGCAGCCGTCTGCTGGTGCTGTTGAATAAACTCATGAGGTGAACTCACACCACATTGCAAACTTTTCCACACGAAGGCCTGTTTGGGATTATTTTGAGCTGAATGAACTGAATTCATCGTTGACTCTGCTGCATTTCATTTATACAGCATGACAACAAGCTAGGATCTGGTGTCGTGACAACATGGTGTCATTAGCCACTATTCAGTGAGCTGAAATAGCTTCCCTCAGTACAACATTTGCATAAAAAACCACAGAACAAACGTAAATAAAACACCACGAATGTCTTTGTTATTTCATAAGCATGTATCACCTTTAGCTCTTCCAAAACATCCTCCTAGAATTCTCTCATTTTCATTCATTTCTAGAAAACATGGGTGTGATCTGCATTTCCTCTGCACATAGTCTCCAGCATGTCTGTTGAGTAGATTTAAATTTAGTTTTATTGTTGGGAGTAATGAAGTATCTGACAATGTTTTTCCCCCAAAATTCTTTCCAAATCCTTGAGCTAGTGGTAGATGACTGTATTTAACATACATTACACCTTTATTGTATTTTGGTTTATATTTCCCAGCTGATTCTTTCTGATGCAATATAAATTTACATACATCTTGCCATATTAAAAGGGCCAGTTTTGTCTTTATTCCTCTGTTGCCAAGAATTGTCATCTTTCTCATGCAGTGGGGTTAATTATTAATCTATGTGAACTTTAGTTTTGTCCTCCATTATTAAGGGTTTCTCCTACTATTCTATATTATACTGCCATTCTGTGTGACACAAAGAAAAAGATTTTATGAAGCATTGTACCTTTTCTTGTTCTGACTCATTTCATTAAATCATTAAAAGCAAATTTCATTTTAAGCACCATTGGTATTTGAATGTCAGGGGCATAATGATTTTTTGAAGTAGCTTGAAGTTGTTAGAATCCTGTTAGGTCAAACCCTCATCACAGATAAAGGTTACAGATATTCCCACTAATTCCAGTTTTTTCTCATGAGCCAAAATACTCAGTAGCACAGCTGTCATCAACATTGCATGGAGGCAAACTTCTCTGGCCTGCTGATGAATGTGCTGAACTTGGAGAGGGGTTTTTACTTTCCTCAGGCCTGAGTTTCTATCCCCTCAAGACAGTATTGCCGAGACGCCACGAAGGCAATATTTGGCCCATTCCATCACTCTAATTCACTCCCTGCACATCCATATTTCATTCGGCCTCGGCTTTAATGAAAGTCATGGCAACTTCACCACCACAGGAGTCTCTAAGCGCACACATTGAACAGAAAAAAAATCATAAATAAGGACATTGGCCTTCATACAAAACAATATGAGAGGAAATGAGGCCCTAAAGTTGGGTGGAGAAAGGGGATGGGGGTGGGGGGGATTCAGTTGCATTGTAGCTGGGGAGGCCATCTGCTTGGAGGAGTCTGGCTATCTCCCATCCCAAGTCCCCACTTTTCCTCCACCCGACCCCCACCTTCCCTCCACTGCACAGACAAGTGCCTGTTTATCCCAATGCCCTTCAGAAGACATTAGCACAGGTCTCATGTGCAATCCTGTTATCTTCTACTGGCCTGAATATGCTCAGATTTTAAGTAGGGTTGGCTGTGTTGAGTTGGGCGTCTATATCCCCAGGAAGCAAACATGACATCCCCACTAAAAGGCTGCAGGGACACTGGGCTGGGTGGTGCGGCTGTTACCTGCATATGCATTATATCCACATAGCCCCCTCCTGCTGGATACAACACTGCATTAGCAAGAAGTGTACAGTGTCATTTCAGAGCTCTCTTGGATGTTGCCAATGCAATAGAAAAACGTGAGTACACAGAATGTACCATTTGTTTTAGCCCTCTAAATTTAATTTGCAACTTAATTCACGAATAACAAAAGGAAAATGAAAAAAAGCAATATGACCATATCAAACAAATAATTTGCAAAAGACTTGAAATAGTTCTGTTGACAGTAAACAAGACAGAAATAGTAATGTTCAATAGTAGGTCCAATTAAGGCATGATGCTTGTTGTGCATCACAAAGTCAAAACATTTTGGGGGGTCATGTCCAGACAATTAAATTGTTGGGAGCAGTTGCTAGGCAAACAGTGGAGACTCACACTGTTTAAACGAATAAAAAATATTGTGTAAATATGTGAGCTTTAGAGCTGGTAGGCTAATTCTTATTTTAGGATTGAGCCAGGATAGCTATGGTAATGGCAACCCATGCAGATGCAGCGGCCAGAAGCCCCCACAGACTTTGCTACATTTATAATAAAAATACACTCTTCAACATTGGAAAAAAGTAAGAGGATTGGAAGCGTTGTTGATGTTAACGTTCCTCTGAATACAAATTCAAAATAATGCACAACAGGAATCGTACGAGGTCATCAGCACATACATGACAAAACAACCGATTGGTATTTTTAATCATAGCTTGTGATTTCATTTCACAAATTCAAGATCTGTTTTACGTAAATTCAATGAGCAGTATCCAAATCCACACCACAGGAATTTCTGTGACCCCATTTTGGACAATAAGATCATATTTCTCTGCCTACTAAGTCCCAGCTGATTAGATGGGCAAAACCATCAGCAAAAACAATTAAAGTGCGGAGAGTTGAAGCTACAGCTCCTCTACAGGACTGTTTTAAATGTACAGACTGGCACATCAATCTTGCCATCAATCTTGAGGAATGCATCAACAGTGGAGAGTTAAAGGCACCACCCAAAATCAAAAAAGCTGCCTTTCGGTCAGGTGACAAGGAAGCATTGAGTATTGCCACAGCAAGACTGAAAGCTGGCATCGAGGACGAAAAGCTGAGGCATCTAGAGACTGGCGACCTCAACACCAACAACACTAAAGATATTTGGCAGGCCATCCAGAATGTCACTGGCTACGAAAGCAGGAGCGCCCCCATCATGTGTGATACCACATTGCCAGATGAGCTTAACACCTTTTATGCACACTTTAATCCCCTCAACAAAGAGTCAGCTTTCAAGTCTGCTACGCCTCCAGAGGACGGGCCACTGTCAGTAAACAAGTGAATGTGAGACAAACTCTGTTCAGAGTGAATTAGAGTAAAGCTGCTGGGCCTTATAACAGCCCTGGTCATGTACTAAGAACATGTGCCAACCCGCTAACTGATGCCAGCTAAGTGACATTTTCAACATCACTGTCCCAGGAGAGTCAAGACAGCCATCTTCATCCATGTAGCCTGCATTTCATTGCACAACCCTGTAGTACAATGACAATAAATTAACCTTTTAACCTTGGTTACCCATGTTTCCAGTCTTTAAGCTATGCCTTGTTAACCATCTCCTGGCTATAGCCTTATGTTTAGCAAGTGGTATCAATCGTCTCATCCATCTCTCTGCAAGGAATCAAATAAGCCTATTTCCCAAAATGTCAAACTATAACTTCAGCATTGGTAAGCATTGTACATTTTTTTACTTTTTGGGGAGACATCACCACAGTTGGCAGCCCCAACAACATGGACATGCGTATTGCACAGTACAGAGTCATACCTAAACTGGTATTACTACGGTATCTTACCACAGTAATACTTAAAATTAAGTTGTATTAATTAACATATTTAAAAAGCATTCACAAGGTCTTGATGTCCACTTCCTGCTGTCTACAATCTGCTCTCCTGTATAATACCAACAGTAGCAGCACTCGCTCATTTGATATGTACCATATCCAAACTTGGTAGGTTAACTGGTTAACACAGCAAGTCAGACGATTATTGAAGACTGTAGATAATGCCATCATTATTCAATTCATAATTTCTAAATAATTGCAGCAAAATGCAGAGGATGAGACGAAAAGAGCTGATATATTTTAGTCACTGTCTCGTTTCATAGATAGATACATACATAGATCTTAGAGGGGTGATTGTTATTTAGCCTTCCCTCTGTTGGGGTAGACAAAATAATCGAAACCATGACCATTATGACTTTCATGAAGGTAAGTTTTATTTCAGGACCATTAGACTGCATTCAATTTAGCTAGGTGTACTTAATAAACTAGCAAAATATCCATAATTATTTAGGAATTAAGTTAAATATAATATTTTCATGTTTCTCTAGTTTTGCTGCTCAGATATTTCAAAGTGGACATACATGTAAAGAGCAGCGGATAACATCAACAAGGTTTTAAATCAAGGTCTAAAAACAAACACAGATGAGTCTATTATCCTATTACGGCCACTCAGTACAGTATGATGCAGAGAGAGAGAAAGAGAACAGGCGGAGCCCATCAGAGGACATTAAATGGGGCCAGCTCTCACTCTCTCCTCACTCAAACCTCACAGGGAACCAGAAGAGCAGAGGAAGCTACAGCAACAGGCCGGGATCACACAAGGCCTGCAGAACTACACAAATAAATGATTACCAAACTCATGCTGCAGAGTTCAAATCAAACATAAACAAAGTCGGAACGAGGATAAATTATTTTCTGGAAATTAAAACTAAAACAAATACACATGACTAAACTAAAATGTGTATGCATCCCATATCATCCAAAGGGGCTTTTTCATTCAGATCCATATCAGGAATCATTTTCCATCTTTTTTTATTAAGAATAGCATCACTATCTAAGATGGAATTTGTGTCTCATTAACAAAGCCATATACTGTAAAATCATAAAAAGATATATATTTTGGTTATATTCACAATGTTTGACTATGTCCACAAACAGAAGTGGAAGCTGCTTTGTCCTGCAGGTGGAGAGTGACATGCAATGAAAAGAATGTTTCATTTGAATTGAGGATGTAAAGAGGATAGTCACAAATGAAGAAGAAGGAGAAAAAGCACTTTGCAAATATACCCTAAAGCTGACTCTTTAAAGACGCAGCCTCAGCATAAGGTATTCACTTTGCAGATAAAGGCGTTCTTTCCACTCATAATCAACATATACAGCAATGCATCATTTTCTAGCAGATAGCAAGAGAACAATTAGCTCAAATTATTTTAAGTTTTTGTTAATTACTTTTGGAGCCTGAAGCTGATCGCTGCAGCAGCAATCATGCCTCTGAACTGCTAGAAAGTTTACAGTCACACGGTCACATTAACCGACTTATAATTCAAGCACTTATCACCCAACTCTATAGCAGTGCTTTATGAAGCATCCCGGTCTTTATCTGTATGTACACCTCCAATGTGATCACATGGCTAAATGATATGTCTGCTAACACTCATCCCTTAAATTAAAAAAAGCAGTGGGCGTGCATTTCTGTGGGCATAATCTTACACTTCTGATCTCAATGGGGCATTTACGGAGGGTTTTATAACTCTAATTATCTTAGTCCATTACAGTATATCAACTTTTAGTGGTCCATTGTCTTCTCAATATGCATCAACTGGACAGATGCCTCTGTAGCATGGAATATTTATCTCAAATAAGAGGAGTTTATACTTTTAGTTGGATGCAGTTCTTTATGCCTATACAATTATGATAATAGTATCGATATTGTTGATGTGGAGAAAACGCTTTCTTCTTACAATGACACTAATAATATGAGCATGCTAATATAAACCCAAAATATAAACACATCAGGCTTCAGCATACTGTATATTGGTAACAATGTATTTAACCCCATCCCAATTTAACATTTACAAGCAGTTTATGGACCCTTAAGACCCAACACTAACTGTAATTCCTCATATGAAGCACTCATAACTACAGGATAAACAGATAATGAATGGTTGTCCTTATATAAAATGATTTGTCTTCATTAGTTTAAAACCTGTGAATTAATTTTACATGTGTGTAAAATGCTTGATATCTCACTTTAAGTGAGGATTGCTGCATGTTGGGCATTTTATATTAATACAGTTATGTTATAGTGTTATCAGTTATTGATCAGATGTTTAGACACAAGCATTAATAGTTTTTCTATATGAGGAGTTTTCAAATACATAATTAAACACTTAAAAATGTACTTGTGTCTGCTTATACCTACAATAGAGTTTGTTATCCTTCATTATAAATTATTTATTTAGTATTTGTTTTATAAATGCTTAATAGGATAGGTAAAAATACCCTGTGTAATTAAGTTGTGTATAAGACGGGAACTGATCTGAAATGTTTTTTTTGCAAGTTTCAATTGAGCATCCCCTGAAACATGGACCCCCATACCACAGCAGCCGGTAGCTCAGCCCCTGACAAAGCTGTTAATGTTCTGCAAAGAATGTGCAAATTGCAGAAACGAGTCCAAGTGTGGGCAGAAAACACTTCTGGTACTTAGAACCAGTGATGGAACAAATTTGGTCAAATTGGTAAAGTGCCCAAAGGGAGGAGGGAGATGTTCCACGGAAAACCAATTCCAAGCTTGGGTGAGCTCAGGATTGTTTGGAAACTCTCCAATCTGGGGGCCTGCATTGAATTGCGTGTCAGGCAGAGACTGTTAAATAAGATTAGAATAAGGACCAAGAGAGCAGCACAGGTACCTCACAGGATGGCTGTGTAATGTCAGGCCACAGTTACTCTCTAACAGCCATACATCAGCTGAAACAGTATTGGAAAAAATGTTACATGAGGTGACATGTAACTCACTGGACAGTCGCAGAAAACATTAGAGGTTTCTAGTGCATTATGAGCTCTGTTTGGAACAATTCCGGTTTCCTGCTTTGATTCATTCCTCATGGCACCAATTAGGCTTTGCCCACTCCTGGAGGAGTTGAAAAGCTGACGATGGATATGTCATGGGATGGTATGATCAAAGCAAAAAGCTAAAGAGCAACAGAGAGAGAAAGGAATCTTTTTCGGTTTCATATTTATTAGGCCTTCAAGAGACCTGTATTACAGCTTGTAAACACAGCAACTTCCAAAAATGTAGCTCGTAAAAAAGCAAAAGGAAGACGAATGAAACAAACAGCATTTACATCTTTTGATGAGCACTCCAGCGAGCTAATGTGGGAGAGAGATCTGGAAGCCTCCAAACACTGACTGATCTCTGGCTCCCTTCCCTTTGGTTCAGTTCATCAAGGGCAGTGAATCATTATAGGGGGACATTTAAAAGGGGTTATACTTACTGTTAGTTTCTATGTTTTACACTGAATGGCTCTGGACATAGTAATTGGCATAATGGCAGTGTGGGGAGGATTTATCTGACTTAAATGCAATGAAGTGATACTGTAGGATGAAATAGCACATATTTATTGTAATATTTTAACACCAATTCAAGAATTGAAATATGCGAAACAAGGGGAAGACAAGGACACCAATAGAAAACATATTTAACAGTTAAATGTATATCTCGGATGACCCTGTGTTATTCATTCATTTCAATCAATTAAGCACTTAACTCCCTTTATTCATCAAACTATTCCTCATTTATTTTTAACAATTTTCTGGTGTTAAAATGTCAGAATTGATAAAAAGAGCTTTTTTTCCATTATCTTCCGAAAAGTTTGAAAGTAATAGGATTTAAATATATGGTTTGAACTATGGGTTTTTCGATTTACTTTTTAGAGGGACGGACTGAGACCTGAAAGTCATTCCTAGTCTTCCTTTTCTTTTTGAAAACAGCCGTACTTTTGTGTACGGTGAGGTTCACAAATAGGGTTATATCTGACAGTATTAAATTCTTGAGCAATACAATATTCTTTCACATTAAAATTAGTCTGGATGTTTGCCATAGGCTGTTTATGAGATACCGTTTCCTATATGTATATTTAAATATGATATGTGAATTTATATATATATATATATATATATATATACATACATACATACATACATACATACACACATATAAATATACACATATAAATATACATGTATGCATACATATGTACATAAATCCGTACATATATTCATGTATATATGTATTGTGGATTACAATAGCAACACAGTTGGAATACAGAATATTACAAGCAGGTCAGCAACAGTATTACAATGTAAATTCTACTGTAGAATACTGTAATACAGTAAGCTGTGATATACCTTTGAATTACATTAGGTATGGTAGTGACTCTGTAAAATAACAGTTGGATGCTTGAGAGCACAGCTGCCAGTAATTTACTGTAATTTACGGGGAAATGCGTTACAGTGTAGATTGTTCCATAGGCAATGTGGATAATTGGAATAAGTGTTCAAAGAGGAAATATAGTTTTTGTCCATGTGAAGTGAGTTCATTGTTAAATACAAGGATGTGGAATTAACAGGCCACCTTCCTTCCTTTCATCCTCAACTTAGTGCTGTTTGACTGAGACAGATGGGGAAGGTAAATCAAGGCAGCTGAGTGGAGAGCACTGCTGACAGCACATTAGAGCCTCTCTCAATGAACTGTCACAAGTGCACAGTGAAAGTAAAGTTTGATCATACGTGGCTGCTGTCCTGTCAGACATCCTTAAAAGCAAATGGGGCCTAAGTGCTGCGGAGCTCTGAATGAGCCTGAGATGACAGTTGTAGTCGGTGCAAAGAGAGGGCATCGGCACTCCATCCTCCATCCTGTAAAAGGACAATGAGGTGAGGAGGACTTTGGCAGCATTTCTCGCCCTGCACCCTCACCTTCGCAGTAAAAGCATCTGACAAAGTGTCAGTCTTCCACATCATCATTCGCATCATTAAAAGCCAGGGACTAAACTTTTTTGCTGCTTGTGTAAAAAGGTCATGGATATGTGGAAAACTCCACATCTCACACTCAATATGTACACTTTCTTCCCCAAAAATATATAGTTCAAAAAATTTAAAAATCAACATTATTATTAGGAATATCAACCTTTAATGTTATGACTTTTTTATCCAATATTGGCTGTGAAAGATTTAATGTTTCACCTGTATTCAGATTTAGAATGTTTTCAACTATTTGTAATCGGAGTGGGACCTGACCAAGTAAGAAAACATATTGCAAGCATTTATACTTTTTAGTAACACTATTATAAAGAAAATGAACCATGTTGTTATCCTATTTCCAGGTTACATGACAATCGGACCTGTGCAAATGTATAATTATTCAGGTCTTAAGTGTAGGTTACCACAATTTCAATGGTAACACTAATTCATTTTTGGGTTTGTGATAAAGCTGCCTGCACCATACTGCCCAATCAACTGACCTTACACTTCGTCTCCCATCTTATGTTTGCCTTTGTTCTAGTATGACGGTATGTCATAATTACTGTTATTAGTAGGTAAAAGTAGAGTGTATATAAGAAGTGGATGTATTCACGGTCATCCATTGGTTTGTGGACTGCCGTTTTAAAGCGAATTCTGCATTTTTGCCAGTGCCATCTTGTTTTTTGCAACCAGAAGTGACACAAGAGTCCTCTGGCCTGTATTGCGAACAGCTGCTGCTCCGGGCTTTAAAAAGCTCATTAAAACATTGTATTGCTTTACAAATACATGTAAATACATGACATGAAATGACAAAGAGTAAGACACTATGTGATGATTAAAGTTGGTAGTCTGGTAGAAATATTGTTACAGAAAAATCTTAATTTAATTATGTCTTAATGCATTGAATTAAATGCATTAGGACAGTGGTTCTCAACCTTTTTTCAGTGATGTACCCCCTGTGAAATATTTTTTCAGCCAAGTACCCCCTAACCAGCGCAAAGCATTTTTGGTTGAAAAAAAGATGTAATACACAGCGCTCTGCCATCAGTGTCTGATTTATTAAACTGTCAACACTGAAGATTGCATTGTTGCAATGAATTCAGTTTATGAACTTACACTTATATTTTATTTAATATTTATTAAATAACTATTTTTAAAGGATTTTTGAATGGATGCTAATTTAAATATATATTTTTTTTAAATCTCACGTACCCCCTGGAGTACCTTCACGTACCCCCAGGGGTACACGTACCCCCATTTGAGAACCACTGCATTAGGATATAATAGAATGCTGTTTTGTAGGTGTCAAATTGTAATTGAGAAACCAACGACAGGTAAGAGTGACATTTAGAAAGCAATGAAAAATAATGGGTAATGAACAATGTGATTGCTTTCATCACTGAGTTATGAGTAAGATATTAAGGTTATTATTGATTGATTGGTTTTTGAGTGAATGCCATAACACTACTATTTGCACAAGTTCCATGCAACACATGGGCCAAAAGATTTTGACCCGATTTAAAATAACTGCGAAGAACCAGAGACTTGCCTCGCTTAAGTGCATGTGGTCCTTTAAAGTAAATTGGATTTCCTTCCTCCATTGCAAAGCCTAAGAGACTGTCCCACTTTATCTAAAACATGCTGTTCCACTTTGACTGGGCCTGTAAGAGTGGGAAAACTTGAAAAATATTTTTAATACACAAGTAACTAGTTTGCACTTTACTTTCACCATGTGTTTACTTCCATTATTATTGCATCATGACAGACTGGCCATTGTCCAACAATGCAGACTGGTTATGCCTAAATACATTGAATCTGATGACATAAAAATGTATTCCTGCAGCATATCTTATATTTGCAGTTCCGAACATAACAGAACAGGGCTTAATTAACAACTGCAAATGCCTCTCATTTGAATCAACTACAAAACACTACTTGTTGCGAAAAATACATTCACATATTTGTAGCTTTATTAAAAAAGAAAATTGTCAGTTCTGGTTTTTCATTATTCAATATTTCATATTCCAAGAAGCATTTGGAAAATTAAGCTAAAGTGCAGATTAAGCTGGTTATAGCTTTTGAAAAACGTTATCTGTAATACTCAGGGCTCAATTGGTCTGATTGGAAAGCAGACCACCTTAAATTACGGAAAACACAATGGGACGCTTTCTGTGGGAATAGGTAAAGTGGCCTGCGCTGACATATCTTTTATGAATAACTTACAGGCCCATGGACTCACAGTGGGTAGAGCCTTGTTTACCTCAGCCCAAACCTGCACTCCAACACTGTATGCTACTTCACTCTTCCATTAGGGTGTGTGTTGAGGCCTGTGCCCACTGTTTAGCCTGGCGCAGAGGTACTTCTAGCTGTAGGAATTTGGTCTCCCACACATTCTAAAACCCACTTTCACTTGCTTCCCAGTGGGCCAGCATACCTTATCTCTGATGCAAAAGAGCACTTTCATAAGTGCCCTACTGGAGAGGGAAAACACACAAACAAAGAAATATTCAGACATAGATTGAACTTTGTTGTTCTCAACCAATTTGTTTGGTAGGTGGTAGTGGGCAAATGGGCTGTTTTTCCAAATGGACTGTTTTACACACGTAAAAAATTTACAAGATGGGTGAGTAAAACACGTACATTGAATGTGGGATCATCATTATGGCATTAAAAATGTAAACATTTCTAGAGGCCTTTTAGAGTCCCTGTGTGAGCACATTTCTTCTACGCTGATGCTTTCAGTGTTGACCATTTAAAGCAGACGTCGTAACTGTCCTCAAGGGAGTTTTCCTTTAACAAAGAGGATAACCTAGTTCAAAAACATTGAACAAAGGGCAATGGCAGAGCAGAAATGGTCCGTAAGTCCATCTCATTCTAGCTCAATGCTTTTAACGTCACTGTTCCTTAGACAGACACATCACCCTGCCCCTAAAAGTGGGTCTAAACCAGGAGAAACAGCCATTACGAGCAATTCAACTGCATGAAAGTAGTGTGTGACAGGTCCACTCTCACTGACAGATGCCATTATAACCTGTAAAATGTGATACTGGCACTTTAAGGTTATATCATTTTACCCTTCAACTCTGGCAGCCCATCTGCTCGATAATAAGGGCACCCTTCTTTGTTTTAGTTCATATAGCCAATGTGCTCATAATCTGTTACTTCACCAGTGTTTACTATTATTATTTTAAATCCCCTTTGAAGTGAGATATTTAGGAATATATTGAGGCTGGGAGTTTGTTGGCCAGTAACTCGTGTTAGATTTTTTTTTTCATGCACAGCATAATGTTATTATCCCCTTACAAAAAAGCTAAATCTATTTGTCCCTGCTTCTGACAGCAGTATAGTTTCTAAAGCTTTGATTCAAGACTCCATTTCTTGAGCTCCAACTCCTCCAAACAAGAAGCTATGAAAAAAGAAAACTCAAATTTTCATTGTCACCACAGTTCAGATGACAATTATGACAGGCCAGGTTTAATCATAAGAATCGGGTAGTTCATTTTCTCAATGTCAACATGAAACCTTGTCAAAAAATGAATTCTGTCTTTCTCTCGGGAGATAAGCAGGCTCCAGTGCACCGGTCTCATTCAGAGGAAAAAAACTTGCAGGTCACAAGGCAGCGACTTGCATGTTTTCTTATTTTTTTTCACCCTCTCGCTCTATCCTCCCCCTCTCCTTTTTTCTGAAAACCACCCAAGAAGAGATTAATCATGAAGGGAAAACTCAACTTCACCCTCTAGCTGCAGGTCACAGTTCTTATTTCGTGTGGAATTGGCTTTCGGAAAGCAGAAGGCCTGCCCGGGGGGCAGGGACCTGATATGAGAGGAATTTGAGAATGAAGCAGAGGGGATTGATTAGCCCACTTCATATCCCACACTCCGTAAGCACAGTCCAGCTGCAATCTAACACACCGCTGAGCTGAATAGACAAGAGAAATTGGATTCCTTCCTAATATTTAACCTTCAAGTCAGCTCTAACAGCTGTTGATGGGTTGCTCTCCCAGGTAGTTACAAGAGGACTTTTTACATGTTACATGGAGAGGGAACCGCAAAGTGGGAATGTGATGACTTTTCTGTAGGTTATTCAATTACAATGGTGCAAAGAGCAGCTAGGCCATTGAAGCACATCATCTGCATGCAACTGCACTGAGGGATTTAATTTTACACCTCTACTTGTCTGAACAGGCTGTGTGAGTGAGTGTGGCCACATGTACCACACTCATGTACACGTGCACAAACAAACGTACAAGCATATACGCACATAAAGAGCAATTAATGGCCCAAAAAGTTGAGTGTCAGCTAATGGATGGATCATATACAGCACGTAACGACTTACTTTGATGGTGGTTGTCAAAGTAGACCTATTTTAGACACGGAGCAAAAGGCGCTTGAAAACATCCTCTAATGCTCCCATTCTTTTTATCTCATTTCACGAGCAGATGTTAGAACAAAGGGCGATGGCATCACTTCCTTACCCTTAGCTCTCAAGAGTGACTTCCATTTAAATTTCTGTTTTTTTGGTCTCTACTCGAATACAGATCAATGTATAAAAATATGAGGAGTTGACTAATAAATGGTGCATCTCTGTGACTCTGTGAGCATATGAGACCCTAATGAATATTTAGTGGCTTCATTTATAGGCCAGTTTGATCATATCCAACCACCATCTCTTGTGCCAGTCTTTGGGAAGTGTTGGTAAGAGAGCAGGATGTCATCAGGCCCTTTTCTTAAGTCATTAAGCCATGCAAAGTGTTGCCCATTTGAATGAGCACATTAGAGAATGTCTTATGATAATTAAGTGCTTGAGTTGCAGAATCAGATTCATTAGTAGAGTCGCACATTTTCTATTAGCACCTTATTCTGTTCCAGGGTTGCAGCATTGCCTGGTGAGTCTACATACAGCTTCTCCACAATGAGGAGTATATTCAAGCACCAAACTACCATGATTAGACAGGGCATATTGTAAAACTTCACATCATGGATTTGGAAGAAGTATATTTAAAGTAAATTAAGCTGATTTTTATGTTCCCCGAGAGAATTTAGGTCAATTTACTGAAGCATATTTCAGGCCCCGGAGAGCAATCCAATAAAGTAGTCTGGTACAAATCTATAGATAAATGATGCCTCACTTTCAATTACAGTGCAGATTTTATCTTTACTTTTCAACGATTTTGTCAATTAGTCAACACAGTGTTTCTTAATTCATCAAGGAGTCTGGTATTAGTCAGTGTGTAAGCATTCATTAGATTAGCAAAGGCAGGGGGAAAGAAAGAAAAAAACACATTAGACGACATGGATGGTTTTTTTTTTCGTTAAAATAAGTCCACTAGTAAAAGATAAGTTTTCTGTTATGTGAGAATGAACTCTGCTTCTTGAACTGGGTTCATGGCAGCAAACAAAACAAAGCGGGTAAACATTCCCTTATTCCTTCCGTTTGACACATTGGCTATCGAGCACATACACAGCAAACCGAACTGAATCCACTGGGGAGCCCATGCAGGGACCATGAAACTATACTCAATACACAAATTAATTGGGGGAAAAATAACTAATTCTGACATTCCCTGAAGAGGGTCTTTCATCTTATAAATAGTGGCTGCAAACTTGAGTATTTTTGCTTAAGTAACACAACACTGCAGATGATAGGATTCGTTTGGCTCAACCCCAGGGGCGCCAGCATGACAAAGAACACTTGTTTAGCAACTGCAGAACCAGGTCCCAGTATGGGCCTGTGACTGTGCCAAACCTCACCTAGAAACCTACTGCATTTGCATTCTGCCTCTCCAGACACCAGGCGACAAAGTCTAAGGGGATACAGCGTCCCAGAGATGGCATTGGAAGCTCCCACATAAATTAGTCTTTATTCCCCAATCTCTCCACCCTCTCTTCTCCCACTGCTGCTCCTCCCCTCTCCCCCTTATTTGTCCCATGGCTTCATCACATCACAGTTCATGCAAAGGAGAGAGTGAAATCCAACTTTTTCCCCATCTAATTACAATCTGTATTTACTTTCCTGGGGCTGCTGTGTGAGCGAGCATATCGGCTTTTTAAGTCTGGGAACCAATGTTTAATTCAGTATTAAACATATCCTTTAGAATAATACAACAACTGTGTAAAATAAAGTTCATGCCAAATCCAAACCCACAAAGATGTATTCCATACTTTATATTGGACAAAATGTATCATGTGTATAGAGTATACAATGAACTCTAAACGTATTTTCCATCAACCCTATTTCTCAATATTGTTGATTGGTTACATCCAAGCTGGCAGAGTTGTTGTGAACTTCCTTGCTCCGGTAACACAGTTATTCTTGTCTAACCAGATATCCCAACTTTGTTATAGGACCATTAGATGGGTGCACCCCCCCTAGCTGCATGTTGACAGCATACCTACAGAGGGATGACAAATTAAAAATAATAATAAATAAATAAATGAGTGGAACACCATTCACTAACACAAATATTCTATGCAGGACACAGGGTTACAGGGTTACTGAATGATTAAAAAAATTGTTGTGAATCATATCCTATAGCCTTTACAGGGATCGAACATCTATGAGAGATTTTGGACTGAAGAGTGGCACAGAGCTCTCCACCAGCATCATCAAAACACACAATGAG
Organism: Anoplopoma fimbria; assembly: GCF_027596085.1. Lineage (NCBI taxonomy): Eukaryota > Metazoa > Chordata > Actinopteri > Perciformes > Anoplopomatidae > Anoplopoma > Anoplopoma fimbria. Next base: position 19,500,612 of record NC_072450.1, read on the forward strand.
GAGTTCAGAGAGACGGCTCATGGTGGCCCAACTTCTTACTAAGGCTGTGGTTAAACTTGGTTTTTCAATTTGACTTTCGTCAAGGACACATTTACTGTCAAGGGTGTACGTTCTACAAACTGTTCTTGCCGCATTGCGATCCGATCAGCCAGATCAAATGCCAAGCTGGCCTGGCTGGCATTGAGTTTGGATCTTAAACGTGTCATCGAATTAGTGGAGCTTTGTAAGCACCTGTTCTCCAATAAAACAAACAGAAAGGCAGAGTAAGCAGCAAAAATAATGAAGAACTTATAGAAAATGAATGTGTTTTTCCCTTTCCCCATTGACCACTAAATACATATGATTACCAACCGATCAGGAAGGTCACACACAAGTGAGAACTGTGGACAAACATATATGGACACAGCTGAGTTCTGATCCCGCGCATCTGGTCACAAAAGTTACAAGTGTTACCACGGCGTAAGCCAATTTATGTTGGGTTTTCCCTTACATTTTTTACCCTGTATTTGTATGCTCAACATACCAAGCTAGCATCTTTTACAATAGTTGTATTATTTTATTAGAAGCTAGTAAGGTGCTGACAGTTGAGAGTCTTTAGAGCAGAGAGCGCTCCCTCCAATCTGTCCATCTAATGGGAAATGGGGAAGACAGAAGACCACTGTGGTGTTGACTCTTTCAAATGCCACCCCCACCCAATCCTTGCCTTTCCAGACCGTCACATTCTGCGTGGCACATCATTTGCTATTGCCGCAAAAGCGATCATTAATTTGCTATCCCCAGTGAAACTTCATATACCCATGACACATTTTTTTTCTTTGTCTAATTAAATCTAATTTTGAAGCTCTTTAAATCCAACTTCATCCAAACGCACAATCTAATTTTTCATTTGCTTTTGTACATGATATAAGACATCAAGTCAATAATTTATTAAATTACTTTTCCCATTCATTTTCTTCTATCTATAATTGATCTCTCCAGTTGAAATTCTGTTGTTCCTCTTACTCAGCCAGTCTACGGAGAGGCTTCGTGACATCACTGTGAACAGGGGCTTGTACTTACCCATAGCCCCACTGGAAGACACACACACACACACACACACACACACACACACACACACACACACACACACACACACACACACACACACACACACACACACACACACACACACACACACACACACACACACACACACACACACACACACACACACACACACACACATACACATACACACACGCACACACACGTTCCTTTCGGAGCTGCTTGGGACATTTTACAGTGTACATATACCGCAACACTTTCTAAACTATGTATTGTTGATTTATTTACATATTTAAAGCTGGTATCTGAAAACATGTTTATTAATTGAACTTATTATATGAGTACTGTAAAACACAATTAGCTATGATGGAAATGGTCTCCATACTTGTTTGACCATGCCTTTTGCACTTGTTTTCTGTCTACAGAGCCAACAGCAATAGTACAGAGCAGATGTGGTAAACTGGAAGCACATGTAGCCCAGTAGTATCATAATTTGCTAGTTGAAGCAGTTTCCAAGTTTTGCATTTTCTGCTATCCTTTAGATAGACACCACTGCAAGGCCACAAACAAATGAGAATATAGACATTGATGTGAATACTTTGATTGTTTGCATGCAATTTCTGGTAATTGTTGTTGACTTGGAAGCGACCTTTAATTGACAATAACAGTTAGATATTTTTCATTATACGCATAAATCAATCAAACATTTACAAATACACGCTGTTTTTTATTCCAAACAATGATTTTGTCATTTCTCTCTTCCACGTCCACCATTGTAATAGATGAAATGCAACGTCATGGGGTTGAAACATTTCCAGTAAACTTCTGGAAAAATTTCCAAGGGAAATTAAACTCTGGAACTTTTTAATTTTTGCACAATTTCAATTTATACCGCATACCTTTTATTAATTTATTTAGGGGGGGAAACACATAAAAAGCAAAACAAGATCTTCTGACATGTTATGGTTAAAAGCATGCCCATATTATTGAAATGCAACCATGCACCACATTAAGCACAGCCTGGTCTCCTGAAAATTGCATTCCTATTCAACAAAACTGCATTATGATGGTTTAGTTTAAATTGTTTAAAACTGCATAATCCGAATAAAATACGCATTCCAATTCTATTTACTTTCTGCTTCATTCTGATAGGATCTCCTCCCTTCTAGGGAGTCCACCTTGTTGTACCGCCATGTTGTCTACTGTAGCTTAGAGCAGACAAACCAAACACTGGCTCTAGAGAGGGTCTTTCATGTTTTTTACGTTACCCGAAGGCCCATGTAGTTCTCCAATGTTTGGTTTAGGGAGGAGTGAGTGGAAGGGTATTCGGTTGGATGCAATCTGCAACCTCACCACTAGATGCCACTAATTCCTACACACTGCTATTTTGATGAACTTGGTATTCCTAGCTAACCTGTCATTGGCAGTTAGCAAGAAACATTTACATAATTTCCAGTATTTATGTAGTTAAACATACAATTTTGAATATAAAAACATTAAAAAAAAGACTTTAGTGGTGTCAAAACAAAGTACTAAAAACACTTTTATAGTGGTCTGAAAAAAAAGGAACTTTGGCCTCAGTAAGATGAAAGGGGTCCTTCAACTAAATAAAGATGTGCATGGAATTGCCCGATTTAAAATTACGTTATCATGTCACACAGGAGGACATGGTTTTCAATGACAACATTTTATCAAGATCCAATGCTTTAAGAAATATATAATTTTTTAGCTTTTTCTTTTTACTTTATCTGATTTGAAATAACTTGAACCATGCTTTTGATAGTCACACCATAAGACACTTTTGAGATTTGGCCCAAATTTTTTTATGAATTCTAATAAAAAAGTAGTTTTTATCACAACAGGTCCATGTAAAACAAAGACATTTGAACCATTTACAGCATTTTAACTACTGATAATACTAATTATATAGTAATATATAATTGTAATTCCCACAAAAACAGGGCACAAACCCATTCTGGATTTCTATTCATTGAATGCTTGCAGAGCAGCTATGCTGCTACTAAAGCTGGCTCAGCCAGGTGGTTAACCACTATAGACTTGAAAGATGTTTATCTTTATGTTGCAGTGGTGCCTTGAGATGAAAAGTTCCTCTGTGTAGCTCTCAGGGAGAGCTTACATATACAGCTTTTCAGTTACTTTCTGGGTACCAAGGTTTCTGCCAAGGTACTAGAGTCTTCTTCTAACTAAACGACCTTAAGATTATTTTTGGCCTGGTCTCTAGAGTCAGCTATGTTCTACACAGTGCTGTTGTTGCTGCAACTCACCAGGTAAGGGAAAGCAGGAGAGCTCCCACTAGCCAATCAAGCAGATGCTTTATTTAGGAGTGGAACCGACTTCGGCCACACTTAATGCCAGACCCCCTTATATCCAGATGCACAACAATGACAGCTTTGATTCTCATGCATCTTTTAGGTTTACTGGCACCAGCTAACACAGCGATTCTCTTGGGTCTCCTGTATGTGAGGTGCATGCAGATATGTTTTGAGCATCACAGCCTAACCATTCCCCCAGCAGTGAGCCAAGTCTGGTCCACTGGAGAGATCCTTTGTTTTGGGGGAGTGCCACCTATGCATCTGTGTTCACAGACAGACTCCTGATGGAAAGGGATTGGGCTTGCATGACAGTTCTTCCATTTAGAGCAAAGTCTTTGAACACTCCGAAACCAAGGCTACAACTGATGGTACAGATCCAATGAAAGCTGCAACACAGCTTTGTGTTTTGATTCAGCATCAAACACCTTTGGCTGGCACATTCTGTGATGCATTAGTGGATTAGGGAAAGTTGTAATAATCCAAACTTTGCTGTGCAGAAATGTACACACTGCCTTGCAAATATTTGAAAGTGTCCAAGTTGTTATTAACAAGTCTCGGTCAGTCCAAGTCAGTGAAGCAGCCTATGAAGGCGGGTGGGCTCTCGTATGAGATCAAGCCTATATTGTTTGTGTGACCCTGCATGAGTGATGTTCCTCTGACTTGCTAAGTCATGCACTGTGTGAGTCAGCGGTGACTTGCAGGGTTAGCCTTTGCCTCTGAGTACTTGTTTGTGCTGTGATCATTTTGGTTCCTGGACTGGGATTCTTCCCTAGGTTCCCTGGTTAGGGTCAATCAAGCTTGGAGCATTGTATTTTGTCTTCCCATCCTCATGGATCGAAAAGGCACCTGCTCCTATGTAATCAGTTCATGTTGATTTCATGTCAAGGTGGTGTCACAGCAAAAGGAAGGTGTCAGTGTCATGTTTTCCCCTCTTAAGCCTATGAGCGAACCTGTTCATTGGAAATGTAGCTCTATGATGACAGGCAGGGTGTTTGCCTTTTCATATTGCCACTTCACAAATTGCTGATTCGGAGGGTGCCCAGTGGGGTCACACTACCCCTGATATCGGGTTAATAATAGGTGTGTCTATAATATAGGTGGGAAAAAACTTGATGTAGCAAGCAAGGGCTTGTACAGCCCTTGCTTGCTACCTATATTTTTCCCACATATATTAGGAGAGGTACTTTTACTTTTCTTCTACACAGCAGTAGTTGTGGACGAATCTACAGCAGGCTGAAAGAAGGACTGCTCTTTCAGTTGGCAAAAGCGGGTATAGTTTCTAAATGACCTTTTAATAAAACAAAGGGTTGCTTCAGAAAAATAAGAATTAAGAAAAATAAGAATAAAATATCATATTTAAGTGTTTTTCAGTGATCAGTCATCAAGTCAAAGGCAGAGTGAGATATATGAGATAATTATCCTGGTTGTGACAAAAATAATTGTCACACGTTTTTACTTGAACCCTTCAATAGCTCCGGTGACGAGAAAAGAGCAAGGGTCTGACAACAAGGACAGACAAGGAACAGTCTTGGAAGATTGGTCTATAATTAAATGTTTACATAATTCGATGGTTCATTTTGGTTCATTTTAAAATTCAAGTGCTTCCCTGAGACAATTTCCTCTCCCTAATTACAATTTCCGTCTAGACTGACATTTACAATGCAATCTTCTGATCTTTGAAAATGTGTTTTTGATTTATTTTTTCTGCTTTCATCAGAGTAGTTAGTGACAAGAAATGAGTTTATAAAATAAGAGCTCAAATTATCAGGGCCTTTGACTTTTACAGCTGACTCATTACCGTATGTCAAAGAGAAGCTGAACACTTTTGACAACCATGTACAGTGCGAGAAGATCAGAGGAAGAACTAGGTTGTTTCAATTTTCTCAAAATGCTTTTCTGCTATTGAAATGAACTGCAGGGACATCAAACATTCTTGGCTGCGTAGCTTTCAGAGGGAAGACAGACAAAATTATTTGATGCCATCTGAGGCTCACCAGTGCTGAGGATCACAATACAGCTAGTTGACACACTGGTGATTATTCATGGCACTCACGCTTATAATGCTGGAGAGACAGAACAACGGTTTTCTGTTGTGGGAAGTGAACAGTTAGAAGTTCTAACCTCTGCCAGAACAAGCGCCCTATGCATTTCTCTCAGCAGTGAAACAACGGAGGGCTGGAGGGATGCACACATCTCTGTCTCCCTTGGGTGTAATCTGACTTAGATAAATATTTGCCATGCAGTCTGAACATCACACAAAACCTTTGTGATGCTCTTGTGAAGCTTGCTGTGATTGCTTTACTCCACCGCAGGGATGGATTCCAGCCTGGAAGTGACTTTCGTGGCTTAAATATCTACAACCAGGCATGATATGCAGCTGAAAGTGGAACAAAGATCAATTTAAAAATCAATAAGAAACAAAGGAAAAACATCTAGAAAACATATAGAGGAATAAAGATAATTATTCTTGACAAGAAAAACTGTTTGACTCCAAAGTAATATGTAGAGGATTTTTTACTTTGTATGTTAGAGCCAACATAAGGCAGCAAACAGGTGGGTTGAGTATTGGCAGTGACACAAATGATATTGCTTTGTCTTTGAAGAGCTCCGGTAAAGCTATTCTCTGAATTTCTGCCCTCCCCTACAGCACGCTGGCCCATGTAGCTCGTGTTTTACCATCACACACATCCATCACTGAGTCAAGAATCATATCAATACTTGCCCATTTCCCCATTTGGAGTGAGCTGAGTAGATCAATTCATTTAAAAGGAACCACAGCCAGACATCCGTTTTAGAGATTAGAGCATATATTGGCTAGTCATCTGATGGAGGGTTTAAGGTTCATTAAGTCAATGGAATCCTTAATCAATAGGCTAACTTTAAGTCCAGGCTTTTATGGCAGAATTTCTACTGCATATCTGGATACACTGGTAGAGCACAAATGCTTAATAGCATTATTTTGAGAATGTTTAAATTGTATTACTTAACGTGTATTTTGTCTTATGTACAGCTAGCATGACAAAGTAGCTAACTAATTCTTAACAGGGAAATTCAAAAGGCTTCTGTTGTTTTTATAAAATTGTGAAATGCAGTCTCTGAGAAAAACAAATCTGTGTCATGACCTTGGTGTTGTGATGCGGCTATAAGGCAATACAAATGGGGAAAAACTGGTGAGAAATAAAGTCTCGTTCCATTCTCAAAGTCAAACAACTGGAATCTTATATAGTCAAAGACAAAGGATAACGACACATGTCAAGCATAAAATGCATGCTGCCATATCCTTACAGCGTTGTCCAAATGACAGGGTGGGTCCTCAATCACTTGGTTTATGTAAATCTCGCAACTCAAGTTTCTGTCTATAGTCCAGCGTATCCCTCTCCAGCTAAATCATGGGGCATACTCCGGCCGTGATTCTTAAGTGTCACTCGTGTCCACCTGAATTATTGTTTGTGTGTAATGCAGGGGAAGAACCAGCATGCAATGAGAAGTGGTTGTGCCCTCTGATTGATTGTTAAGTGTTGTCCAGGAGCCCATTGCCAGACTCCACTTAACAGCCTGCACAGCAGAAAGCAATCAGTGGCTGTTACTAAGGGTCTCGTGGGGACGGGTCCGGTCATGATTGATCTTCAGTGGATCTCTGAAGATGTCTCAGAGAACTGGGTTTCACCAGAGTCGCGTTCAGGTCAGAGAGAGTGCCCTCGGACCTGAATGTGTAGCATCATCTGAGAACTTTGGTTAGCGTAAAAACAAATAAAGCGGAAACACTTTTTTACTGATTTAACATTCCTTGTTTGGAGAACATGAGATGTGTTGGTGTGTCTAATCATAAGTCGACTTGCCCTGTGAGGCATTTTAATTGGCATGACAAATGGCGTGTTTTGCATACATCATTCATACGGTATGTTAACTGCAAATTACGCCATGAAGCAGTGCATTATAGCCAAATAGTTAATCCCAGTGGATATATTACATGTCTCCAGGCAATATTGTACCTGAGGAAGCACACGCACAAGCACACACACACACAGTCGCCTATGGTACCAGGCAGTAGAGCTGTCGGCTCTCCAGTGGTGTGTCAATGTGTTCAGTGACCACAACGCCTGGTGTTATTCTCATTACAGAGGGATCAAAGGGACATGAGCTTCATAGCAGCGGGGACTCTCTTCAGCCCCCTGAGAAGCAACTCCTCCTCTGATCTCAAAGGTCACATTTAGTCATTCAAATATAAAACAGCATCACATCTCTTGCACCCATGTGACCTGCTGGAGTCTTCTCCAGAGCAGAGTTTTCAGACGAAACTGATAAAAAAACGTATCCCATTAAAAAAAAATTGCCATATAAAATGGAAAAATGTAACATGTAAAACAAACAAGCAGTTTATCCTAGAGCCATAATTAGCCTCAAAGGTTCCCAAAATCACGGTGATGACCCTGCTGATATTTAATCTAGACTGGTAAGTAATGTTAATTAAATATTCAATTAATATTCTGCTGCCCCGAACCACACACAAACAATAATCCTCATTAAGAAGCTGAATGAGGGTTTGTCCTTGCAGTGTCATAATGACTGAAAATAACGGCCATGACTTGTGCAAACACTACATTCTGTGCCGTCTATTTCAACAAAGCTATAATGTCAGGGGTTAGGTGAGGGCATGGGATGTAAGTTTAAGATGAAACCTAACCTTTCTATTTCTTTTCATACATTTTCATGCTCACCTCCAAATAACATGTTAAATGTTATAGAGTACTAGCTACCGCAGAAAAAGGTACAAACACTGCAACATATACACAATGTTTACAATTAAAATCACACCAGTGATTTCTGTCATGGAATTTAGTTTTCATTCTTTAAATGACACAGTGAGTGGACAGTGATGGTGGCAGCTAATAACATTGCAGTGCCAACAGCAGTTCCTCGGGATCTGAGCAGCTGTTCTGCAGTCTATATTGGCCTGCTCTTAAAGTGGAGAAAAAAAAGAGCAACCTAGATGAGAATTTTGTGCTTCAGTGACTATTGAAAGATGAGGCAATAAACGGCTAAACTTGAGTAATCACACACTCCCTGAGGAATTTCTCAAATGGGGATGGTCAAAAACCTTGAAATTTGAGCCTGTCGCACGCGACCCAGGCTTTAACATTTGATGAGATTCATTATTGTAGGGAGCTGAATACAAGTGTCTTCTGATTACAGGGCGCACCATTAAGAGTTCCCACCAGTGTGCATTTCCATGGTGGAACGTCAATGGGATTAAAATCTCAATTCACTCTAGTCAATTCTCCAGTAACAAGATTTCATTAAAAGCAGGCAGGGAGGAAAATGGACTCAAACGCACTGAAACAGCTGGACTATAAATTATAAAAATGTGCTTTCTGCTAACTGAACACACCTTCAGCTTGCAGATGCATTATTATTTAATGTTCAGAGGAGCTGGTTTTATGTAAATTGGAGTCTTCTATTCTCTTCAGCCCCCTTCTCAATGCCAGGTACTTCCAAACCAAGCAATGGGAGAGATTATGCAAACCAATTAACATATGAAAATAACGTATTAATATACTGTCTCTGAACTGTATCCAATCAGTTCCTTTTCACTGGCGTGTGTACAAAACAATTAAAATTAAATTTATACTGCTCTTCCTTAACATATTCCGCAGCAAATGGAATCAGTGAGCAAATGCTGACAAAAGTTTTACAGGCCTGTGTTTTTCCTTAAAGGCACACTGACTTTAAGAATATTTATAAGAAGCCATGCTAATAAATTCCACTCTTTGTTTCTCCCTAATGATGTGTGCATCTGAGACAAAGCAGCGAAATCCATAGCGGTAGCCAGGTGCTAATGAATGGCTTACATTATGCTGTCCACTAATTACTACCGCACCATAAATAAAACACAAGACAATCAATTAGTGGTAGACGTGTGTTTGTTAGTCATGGGCAGCAAGTTCCTCCAGGCCAGGGCTTTGCAACAGACCTGCCTCTTCAGGGTGTAATTTCAAAATGGATAGGATGAGTTCAAATAAATCACATTTTCAATATTACCGTATGCACTTCAGGCATTCTATTTCTACGCTCGGAGATTACAAGTAAATTAATATCTCCACAGTTTCAACTGAGCGGTGAGTAAAATGTTAAAATGCACATGGAGCAGAAAGTCCTTTCCACTGAATTAGACAAAAGAAATCCAACAGGCGGCTATCATCTCTCTGCCTTTTAATGGAGCTTTGCAAAAAGGCTTTCTCCTCCACTTCATACAAAGCTCCTCCAGTTTCCCAGACACCAACTGGCTGACGTATCGCACTTGATTTGAACCAGAGCAGGGGAAATCAGAGTGCATTAACACTGCATGTAGAAGGCACTAACTGAATGATCCTAGCATTATGCGGCCTCTGGCCTGGCCTATCTGCGTAGTTTGATGCATAATTTGAGCATTAATGTAATTTACATTTTAACACAGTCCCAAAAGTAAACTGATTAGTTGATAGTTATCTGCTAATGTGCCAAGAGGACGCACATGTCACTAGGATGCAGGCAGAGGGACAGGATTACACATGACGAGGTTGGCCTTGCAGGAGCTGAGACAAAGAGACAATGCCTGCCAAAAGGACAGACACCAGAGAAAAGCAACACACACACACACAAACACACACTCAAAGTCTAACAAAAAATCTTGTGAGGTAAATGGTTGTCGTTCAGGTTTGCTAGTGTAGCATTTCTGTCGAACAGGATCTATCTTTCTTCTTTATTTTCAAGGACCTTTAAACAGATCATACCAAAAAGGAGGGAGAATCATGACAATAAATCTGGAGGATACAACAAAAGGTTCTCAGTTGTGTTTGCAGTCTTTAGGCCACTCGGTGACATCTACAAACGTGTGTTTGTGCAAAGTTTCAAGGGCAGTTCACTTACCAGGCATCGTATTAATCAATCTAAAATTCAAATTTGAAAACTTATTAAAAGTCTTTCTGGGCCATCAAATGTCTTTTATCTCCGTCCCGGCAGAGTTCCTTCTCTTTCATGGGACAAATTAGTGCCCCTGTAGATGACAGAGGCGCTTTAAGAAAGTGTAACAGAGTTGCAGTCCCATGATGCAAAGCTCCTTGTGGTTACATCTGCTCCATTCTTTCATCTTTCTCCATTGTTAGGTGGGAGCTGTCACATTAGGAGGAGAATCGTGGCTCCTTCCCACCCCCAAGTACCCCCTTTTTTCCCATTCCAGCAGTTGGCAGGGTGGCAGGCCCCATACAAAGGAGCGTGCACCAGGAGCGCAGAGGGGAGCACCGTTAGAGGAAAAACTGTTTGGGAATTAAGGTCATTAATTTTCCACTTTAAAGGGCTGCCACACAGACGGAGATAAAGTCAGCATAAATATTCCGCCGAAGTTTCTCCTGTTTTTCTCCTCTCCCCATTTTCATCGGCAGCCCATTTATCTCCATGCTGTCAATTAGAGGCAAAAGCAAAGAACTAATTAGGAACTGTGCAATTTTAATTAGCTGTTTTGATAATTAAACTAATTGGTTCCCTTGTGTTTCTGCAATGTGTGCTGAGAACTTTTTTGATATCTGGGCAGCAGATTTCCCATCCGCTGGTTAATTAGTCACTTTTGCATTAAAAAGGAGCCTTCCTTAATAGCCTTAATTTGCAGTTGAAAAGAGAATCTACCATCAATAATTTGTGTAATTGGTAACCGTTTGATTGTAATTTAGAGGCACGGCCGGACAGCTCGGCATGTCTAATTCCTAATGACTAGGATTAAAGTTGGATTAACTGTTTGGGAAAGGGATTCACTCTGGTCTCTTTCCTACCCACCAAATGACACCTTGTCTTCATTTGATTGGTCATGAAATTCAAATTGACTATGTGAACAGCAGGGCTTATACTATTCCTATTACCATCTATATGGTGAGCCTGTCAGGTTACATCAAAATTATTCCAATAGCTCCCTTTTTTCCCACATATCGGCTCAGATGCTCCAAGAGGAAGATAATAAAAAAGATGTTATAATTTATTATGTTATGTGTTTAACCTCTGCCATCAAACCCATTTGTGTACAAGGGGAAAACATGGCAGAGATCAGCCACTAGGAGGAGCAGAACCTTAAATCTCAGAGTAACAAAGTATAGTACATCTCACTGTTAAATAAGACTTCATTCAAGTAGTAGGCAATGCTTTTCTCTCTGAACATAACACTGCATATTAAACACTTTGTACATTCACAAATTGCAAATTAATGTCTGCCTATAGGTTACAGGCCTAAACTCAATGCAAAGATGGTGAAATAACATTAAATCATTTTGCACAAGTACTTACCAAACTGGTGTTTGCTACAATAGCAGAAATGTCAGGGGAAATAACACTGATGTTTACAGGTGTCAGCTTAATGCAGGGATGCATTTGAATATTGCTAGAAGCTGGGAAACCAGGACTAAAAGCATATCATTCAACATCTTAACTATCGGGCACCATCTCTATACTTTTACAACACAGAGCCCCGTCAGTAGTCTGATTAAAAAGCACCATTCATCCCACTTAGCCAGAATACAATTAAGGGACATGGCTTTAAAAGCCCAGCCCTGAAGCCTCTCCCCATCCCACATAAAAGGAGCACTCTCCACTGAGCCTTGCCTGTAAATATCATGTTTGATATGAGGTTTTAATCTGCTTAGCCATTCTGGACTATAGAACGGGCTCATCCTCTCTCTGAAACCTCTGTCCAATGGCTGTGTGCCTAAGGACGAATAGGAACACAACACTAGTGCGCTATCTGATTAGGTGGGGTTAATTACAGAGCACTGTTTTGTAGTGGCTGCATTTGAGAGCTGCCCATAAATAGATGGGCATGGCTAATGCATGCTCAGAAATGAATTTTAATTAACTGTGTATCAGAGAGGCCCACTCAGGGGCTTGTTTGTAGTATGTACTGACCTCGCTGTTGGATGTGGAGTGGGAAAGGATCTGCACCCAAGACACTGGGAGAGGGGCTGAAGAGTGCACCATGGCCTACATGAGCCACGTATCATAGACGCACAAAATGTTGTGTCTTTACCCAAAGGTGATGTGGGTAATTTTATTGATGAGAACTTTGATTGAGAGCCTCTCTGCAACCTGTCCATGCATTCACATTAGGAATATCTCAGTTGGACAGAGACACATGGTCTCTGCAGCTACTCCACTTGTCCATATGAGGATCAAATACCAGTGACGCTTAAATATACATGAAACTTCCTCACCTACATGATTTCTTACAACTTGTAGACTCCAAAACCTGAGGTACTGAGTGAGGTAATTGTGGTAAATTCACAGCTCCATCCGTTATTACCCACCCCACCATTTTCTCTTTTTCTCTCTCTCCCGTTCTCTCTCTCTCTCTGAACGGTCTTTATATTGAGTTTTTTTTCCACATTCAAATGTCAAATGGTTATTTGAAGTCAAGGCCCGATGATACTGAACCATTCTTTCCCATTTCATTTCCAGTTTTCTGTGTGATTGGATTAATTATGTGCCACTCACTTTGCTAGAGGTCAGCAAACATACATTCTCGGTCATAAGTCATCAATCTATGTGACCGTGGAGATGAAAAGTCAAGCATGTCAGCCAGGAAGCCGGACAGAGAGGGATCAGGCCATTGATTTCAGGGCCAACCCAATCTCACCACAGCCGGCTGCCCTGAGAACTGAAATTATCCCTATGGGCTATGTACAGTGAGCTTTATACCTTATATTGGTGGTGCATGCTCACATTAGTGGGGTCTATAGTAGTTCAAATGTGGGGCGGGATAATTATCAAATGGGAAAGCATGTGTAGTCCATATATTGTACTCCGATAACTGAATCTGTAAAAACAGTGCAACTTAGTTAAACTCAAAATTGATGCACTTTTATGTGGATGTGATTCTTTTCAGTTTTGTGTATATATTTTATTTATATTTGTATTATTTACCACCACCCCAGTTTATACAGATATTACTCTTGTCTTCACAGATGAGGTTTCACTGCACAAATCTTACTAACATGTGGTCGAATGCAGATCTTAAAGATGCTCTTCATCTGAAATAGTTTGAGAGTAATTATTACTACAATCATTTATTATTATTTTTATTATTTGATAATGTGCAGTGTTGGTGCAAAATGTAACAGAAGGCAAGGACAGACCGAGCAAGCTCACACCACAGACAGCCTGCTGGCTGCTGACGAACCAGCATTATTGTAGCTATACTCCACTCCACTCTCCTAAATGGCTAATCTTTGTTGGATCTCACCCTTAATTGGTTAACAGTCTCCGCAGGGCAAGTCAAAGTGGTGCTATTTAAGGCTCCACCATGAAACAGCAACACTTTCATCTTGGCAATAACAGGCAACAATTATATTACCAGATTCGAAACTGAACCTTCTATCTACCCACTAATCAAAAACGGAGCCCATCTGTTGTGCCGTCTCTTTTGAAACGACTGTTTATCTGCCTGTATGATAACTGTGTCTGGACACTAATTAACTGCTAAATAGACCACAATTACATGTTATTTCTATTAAATTCTGCAGGGAAAAATAGTAAAGGAAAGAAAAACAATAAGCGCATTTTGTGTTTACTCCAACTGTACCAGGCACCAATGGAGCAGCATCTCTCTCTGCCTCTCTCTCTCCCTCCCTCTCTCTCTCTCCCTCTCCCTCTCTCTCTCTCTGACACACGCGCACCCGCGTCCGTGCACACGTGCATCAATACAACCTGACGTGCATGCGCGCTCTCTCCTGCTTTATCGCGCACATTCAGACAGGCAGGCAGATCCGATGCGCGCGCGTGCGTACACACACACACTTACACACACACACACACACACACACACACACACACACACACACACACACACACACACACACACACACACACACACACACGGACACACACTTTCCCTTAGCTGTGCTTTTGTGTTTTGTCAGAATTAATGAGAAAAGTTCCCTTGCCCTAGGGGTAATTAGTGTCCTTGGAGTTAAATAAGCTAATACTTAGACACCTCTGGCACAAGCAATTATGTTTGTGTATTGAATAATTGATTCAAAGAGGGGGGAAGGGCTGCTAATCAGATCTGAGCATAATGAATTGATTTAATTAACAGGGGAATCCGAGGGTCTCTGGAAACTGCGCGCATTTATTCAGCAGCAGCCGAGGCGAGCGCGGCACATAAACTGGGAGAGAGGCGGCGTGAGTTTGCTTTTAGCAGTTGTCAGATTTGCAATTGGATTTGTTTGAATATAGTTGCCGTCTCGGAGCAAATGAGAACGACAAAGAGAGAATATTAACAGCGAGGCAGAGCTCAGCCGCTTCAGTCTGAGCGTCTGATCCGTCCGTGTGTGTGTGTGGTGTGTGTTCACACAGTTACAGAGAGGCGACACTAGATTTACATCGCTTTTCATTGTTTTTCCCCATTTTTTTTTTTTTTTTTTTTTTTTTTTATTCGCATGGAATTTATCAAGAGCAACCAACGCTGTTTGATCGCTGCTTATTTGCATTACAGTTCAGTCCGGATAGGGGGATCTCGCCGCGTATCTCGCCGTACTCCGCGTATGAATTATTATTGATAGGAGGAGGAGAGAGAAAAAAATATATATAACGTGCAGACGGGCAATTCATCTTTCCAGGGTTTTCGGTCCATCGAGGCGTAGTCTAGTCAACCGCGCGTTTCAAAGCCATTTCCATCCAGGAGAAGCTTTTTGAAGCGGACCGAGCGCTGCAGCCTGCTGGAGCCGAGGACGGATCGCCCGGGGAAGGACTCCTCGTTCCTCAGGACGATGGTGTTGGACAAGGAAGAGGGTGAGTAACCTCTCCGGCCGCAGGATGCTGGAACCTGGGGAGTAACACGGCCAAACTCCGGGGACAATGTTTTACACCTTAAGTGTTTTTTTCCCGCAGCCCTCCGCTTTATATTAGCTTTTTCAACCCCATTTAGTCACGACAGGCTCCGTGGTTTTTTATTTTTTTTATGGTTTTTTTTTTTTTTTTTGGGGGGTGGGGGGGGGGCGAAGAAAACCTGAATACTGTGGCTGCTTTCTGTACCACGAAGTTAAGGTTGCACTTACGCAAATAGCCAAACTGCAGTGTAGTTTTGAGAGAGTTGCATGTTTATTTAGAGCAGATTGTGTGTGTGTGTGTGTGTGTGTGTGTGTGTGTGTGTGTGTGTGTGTGCGTGGCGGCGTTTTGACGTGTAAGCCAGAGTTTGAGGATACTCCACAGACGCTGCAGTGCATGTGGCTCCTCTTTTCCTTTCCTCCTCTAAGTGCTTTTTGCGTCTGTGAAGTTAGCGAGGCAGCCTTTGACATCACCACGGGATGGGAGATGACAGCAGAGTGCTTTTAACTTGATTGCAAATTATGGATAGCACCGCGCAGCGTTCACTCACTTTCCATCCAAATAGGCCTGCTTGCATTACTTATCTATTTCAATGTATTTAGGTTAATGGGTGAGGCAATCTAATTAATTTAAATTTAAATCAAACTCCCCTCTAATGGTGTCCCATTTTGGATTAAGCTGATGTGCGGTGCATTTATCACGTTCAGGTCTAAACGGCTCAGTGTGTATGTATTTACATGTGTGTATACAACATGATAATATTTCATAATCAGCAGTGAAGGCTTCCTGTGGTCTGAAACAAAGTTATTTTCTGATATTTGTCTTTTTTTTTTTTTTAAAGAGTATTATGAGGGTTGCTTTGTTGACCACCTGCTGACATGCACAATGACAACATCCACTAACCTTATATTTGTGCGTTATCTCAAAGTACAGTAGCCCTTTGCACATATGAGTTTATCCAGGGCTCCTCCTCCTCCAAAACTAATGGATGCATTTGTAACCCATTATTTATATTTGAAAATGGATATTTCATATCTCTTAGCAGAGCATCCTTTCACTTACACATCTAAAAACCAATAAAAGGATTGCGGCAGAGACATAAATTGGTCTGTCTGGCTGAATCCATGTTGTGCGGCAAATGTACCCAAATTAACTCAACTGTAAATTGTCTCCTTTGGATGTCTGTCTAGCTAAGAGTTCCCTATATGATTCATGATTCAGATTGCTTTTAACAGTTATTGGCTAAGCAATATGGTAAATGTACAAGGTGATGCAAATGGCATTAGTGGGAAAGGATGCACAGGAGCATGTAATGCAGTCAATACTACATTAACTACTGATGCCCAATTACAGAACCAGGGAGAGTGGCTTTTAGGAGCATTAGGACTTGCAGAAAAGCTGAGATCACCTGCTGCTCATTGCCTAAAAGCTTCACCCTTTACTTGCTGGTCCTGACCAGCAGCTCCAGCATTTTGGCCAGGTTGTCAACAGAGCCGCTTGGATCTGGTCTCTTTCATTGTGGTGCCTCTTAGCGTTTATTGGCTCTAAAGTTATAGGCTTGTCAATTCAACCTTCTTGTCTAATGTACCCACTTAGTGCCTGCAAAAATAAATGTGTGCGTATGTGGAGCGGGAGGTGTGGGTCGGTGTTTGGGGTGGCCACATGGGTGTATGTGTAAGATTACTGCCTGTTTCTCTTGACTGAGTCACTATTATGCCTGTGTGTGTTTGTGCGTGCTGTTAAGTGTTCATATTTTAGTCCTTACGTGGCACATAAAACAAATCTTGTGTTTAAAGCCTGCCATCCTGGTTGGCAACACAGCTATGCTGCTGAGTGTTTTTGAACTCTGACTTCCTTCTGAAAAGTCTGCCACAATGTCTGCAACAAAAGCATTGACCAGAAGTGAACATAGGCTACGTGACCCCTTATATTAGCTCCAATGAGACAATCTGCCTAAACCATTTACCACTGCATCTATTAAGAGTCGAAAGTTTAACATTACATTTTAGACAGACAGCCGTTAATTGATTTAAATATTTCCTATTTTAGCTTTATGTTGCAAGTAGTTGTCCATATTATCGGTTGTGTCCATCACAAGTTACATGCACATTGTAAACTTATCACCCTACTCTCAGATGATGCAATCATTAACTTATAATATACACTTTCTGGCAAGGAACTGAGCCAGAAAGCACGGAGAAGGACTGTAAATGTAATACAGACACTGCACTGTGAAATAACCTAATATGCAGGGCATAGTTAGTAATGAATAGCAACACATGTACATATTCTATGTCAACATTATATTTCACCCTGTGATTTGAAGGTTGCAATTTGCGTCTAATTTGAGAGGAAAAAGCAACTCAGCCGTTTTTCTCCCCTTCTTCGTACAGTAGCAACTGCAGGAGAAGCAAGTGGGTCCACACTGAAGGCATACTTTTGCTGAACATTAACACAACAACAGTATACTCTCTGCAGACCTGAGCAGAAGAAAAATCCTCCAGCTACTGATGCATTTCTGGTAACCTTTGCTTGTTAATTTATGATCCTGTTATCATCCCGTCCAGTGAAATTTGTACATTCATAAAGCATGTGATAGAAAAGCAACGCTTCAGATGAATACAGACTGGTGATCTGTCGGCTGCTGTAATAAAACTTGGGCTTCGGGCTCCAATTTTTATTTTGAAATAATAAGAATTGCTTCATTCTTTACCAGTGTTACCATGGTAATACTGTCTCGTAGCGATGTTATATTGATTTAGAAAGTGGACAGTAATATTTCTTTTCTGTTATTTGGTTTCTGAGGGTTGATTTCTAATTTCCAGCTGGAGATTACTTTTATGTGTTCCTTAAGTCTTTTCACTTTTCCAAAGGAATGCAATTTGCTCCCCTGTATTTGCTATTTTCTCAGCTTATTGGTTTGCTCTTACTTCAAAATTAAACTTGCCCAATTCAAATATTGAAATAACGTCTGGGTTTTTTCGCTCTGGGCACCGAACAATATTACAAACACATTGCTTCGTTTGATATTTCTTAAGTCGCGACAGTTTCTTTTAAAAAGCTTTATTACAGGCACCTGCAATGCCTTTGCAGTACTTTTCCAATTTTGTCAGGGACATAGATTGTCAAAGGAGGCAGTTGTGGATTTTAAACAGTAACAACCTGTGCACAAATGAGCGCAGGAAAATATCCTTTTTTATTAGCAAACCCATAACAAAACACACCCAATGACACTGTACCTGATACAGATGTGATAACATTATCTATAGTACCCTGAATTGACATGCAACATGGTTTGCACCGTCAGTGTGTCTTGCTATAGCTATTCTCATTAATTACCACACAATCCCATTGATACCATTTTTAGCTGTGAGTGTTTAATAACATCTAATCTGTTTCTGATATTATAAATGCAGAATTCTTCACCAGAGATAATTTCTACTGTCACCACTAAACCTCTAGATCCGTATCTCCCCTGATCATTTCACATCTACGAGTGCGCGAGTTGTCTATCATTTTCTATAATCTTAGTGGAATACAAAGGTACTGAATTGAGACTTAAGAGACACGTGTTAGCGAGCGCGCCCACCTGCCTTTGATGTAAATGGCTGCACTCATCAGTGTGGCACACAAACTCAATTATGCACTTTTGAGCTGTAAGAGCATCCCTTTTAATATTGCCAGAGAGCCACAGCCATGTTATTACTCAAATAAGCAGACCAAGATCTGCATCACATGCATCACAGGGATCGGACAATCTCTGTTGTGTTGTCCGAAGTCGGACCCTTTTATTCGCCCCGATGTATTTCAATGTCATGAAGAATTTCTGGTGTATTGTAGAGTTGGGAGAACAGTAAAGGTTGCATAGATAGAGATGCCACATTGAACATTATATGAACAAATAAGAAACTCAGAGCGACAAGGGCATACACACATCAGTCCAAATGTTACAATGAAACCTTTTACAAAAGCCACGATTGTGCTGACAAGTTGAGATGAATCGTTACTTTAAACCACCTTTGAAACCACCTTGGAGAAACCCAGTGTCTTATCGCAAGCTCTGAGACAAATGCAGACATTCACAGAAGTAATGTTGATGTTGAACAGGTGCAAAGCTATTTTTGTGTGCAAAAAAAAGAATACCCCAATAACCTCTTGCATAGTTGAGTTGATGGATAAAGCTGTATTTATTAAGAAATATATAATCCAGCTTTAGTGAATATGATCCACCATACACATGTATATATATATTGTAAGTTATTCATCCGTTAGAACCTGTTGGGAGTTGGTGTTACAGCGCTTGTCACTGCAAAGCTAACTCTCTCAAGCTTTTGACTAAGCTTGTGTTGATGTGAGGGAAAAAACATTCATTGATGCCTAAAACAACACACTCTCTTTCCCACATAAAGTTACTTATTCACCTGTTTACCTATTACGGGCTCTCTGTTCTGACTTTGTTTTGGCATGCTGATGCACTCTGTAAAGCTTACTCTTTGCGCCCTGGAAAATAATTTCTCCTTTATTCTGTCACCAAAGGCTTGTTAAGAAGACAGGAAAGATGGGTAAGGGGAATGACATGAAGCAAAAGTTCTCGAGATGAGCAGATGTCAAAACTACAATGTCACCAGCTATATTTATTTGGCAGCTGAGTTAAGGTGTCAAAATAACCAGAAAATGTTACTGAAGAGCATCTTTTATATTCTACCCGCAGTGTTAAAATAACATATCAGCTGTAACACTCTAAGACAATGTAAGCACTTTGTACAGTTAAGCCTCACGGGAAATCAAACACATATGACATAAATGACTATTATAATATTTGAATGGATTTTAGACCCAGAAGAAACCTAAATGTTTCATTACTATGGCGCATTATTCATGTGTGAACTGGATCTCAAATCAGAAGTCTAGTTTAATCCCTCCTGAAACTGTCCGCTTTAAAGCCGATACCAATATCGATATTTGGGGAGTTTTAAAAATCAGATATATATATATATATATATATATATATATATATATATATATATATATATATATATATATATTCATATACACACAATTACATATATATATGGAATATATATATTCCATATTTTACAGATGACAAATACACTTGTCAAAACTTTTTGGTGAACAAACTACTGTATGTAATGAAGACACGGTGTCTATTTTTGATAGTTCTTGTTACGTATTATTGATATATTTGTAATGAGCGGTTAAGCAATTGTATAGGTCTAGCTGTAGTGTGTATGTGAGTGTTTGTTCTGATGGGAATAGGAAGCTGTAAACTGTGCTGTACTTTGGGGTGTGGACATGTGTAAAATGTGTTATGGTTATAATTATGGTGTTTCATCAGCTTTTCCTGGAATTTCCCAATTAAAGGCAAACATGTGGAGTGGTCAGAGTTGACAATTTTCACATTCAATCATGTGTTTGAGTTGATATATATTAAACAGGTGTTGATTGGATTGCACAGGTCCATGTACAATGTGGGGAGACACTTGCAGAAATACAATACAGTATTATTGTAAAGATATAGTTTAAGAGTTCAGCTATATGAACTAACCTGTGTTCTCTCTATAGTGCACACATCACAACGCCAGCAGGAATTCTTGCCGATTCAATATTTCCTATTTGACATAGCTCTGATCGTTGTTGCTGAGTATTTTTCATTAGTTTTGGCCCTGCCTGTGCGACTGTGTGGCTCTGAGGATGACAGCGTTGATTGGTCAGTAAAACACTTTGTTCTTGTAGGTGTAAGGAGCAGTACAGCCTCTAGGGGCTGCTAGTGGGGCTTTTACACTTTCAGTCTTGTTTCACTGTAAATATCTTTCACACACCAACCTTAGATTCTAATGCAGAAATCCGTTTTTGTCAAAAAGTAGCTTTGGTTAGAGCTGTCTGATATTTGTTGCATCTCAGACGGAGTTTTTTTTCCTCATTTCTGATCCATTTTCCTTTTTTACGTATTACAGGTTTCCAGTCATTGGATAAAAATGCCGTTTGTTGCAATGATATGTGAACTTTACAGCAGTTAAACCATAAGTTGTTTTAATGTTATTGGACAAGTGGTATTTAGTTGGCCTATTACTTGCAGTGCTTCTGTTTTCCTGCACTTTCACATACAATATGTAGTTCTAATCCAACTTAAAATGACCTTTAGTTGGATATTATTTTTGCAAAAACAAAATACCACATGCATTTATAAATGCCTCCTGGGAGCTTCCTTTTAGTATAAGATTCCAGAAAAATAAAGCAGGACAAAGGCTTCACACCTTAAGATATTACAGCTATTTTGTTGGTAAATAGAAATGCCTTGGGTGCCTTCTCTTAAATAAGAGCCAACTTGCTGAGAGCTAATCTCTTATTGGATGACCTTCAGTAAATAAAATCTTAAACAGCTAATTAAAGTCTGTGATTAAAGGGGGTAGTTCTTTCTCTCTTAAAGCTAGTAGATTAGGTTTTGGATATTGAGGTTGCTGATTTAATCAGTGCTTAACTACACTGATTGCAGCTACAAATACAGAGGCAATTGACAGCAGCCATCCAAAAACATTTCCACTGAACCCAACATTCATTGAAACTTGTTTCTTAGACCTTGGATCACATCTTTCCAATCACACCTCTATAATTTGATATCATTAGGCCAGTCGTCTTTAGTTGAATTACCATTTGATTTTAGCAAGTAACAAGAATTACTCCCTTAGGAGTAAGGCCTGGTTTTTATATTATGAGGTAATATGAAAGTGTTAAAAGGAATTCATTAAAAGCAAGCCGTCTTCATAATGAAACATCAAACGTCATCTACAATATTCCTCTCTTGGGAGATTTAGGCTGTGATACATAAGACATTTAGCTTACAATCCACCCAATCTTTATGAACTTCTCGCCCCCACCTGCAGCCTACCAACATCCCTCATTACTTACCCCATCAGGTGTGGGAGTAGGTGCTTGAATGACATTAGAGGCCAGTGCTGCCAAATAACTGCCCCCTGTGGGGAATTTGCATTATTCAAGATTAAAGAGCCTCACACAGCGCACCACAGTATGGTGTTCCTTCTTCCCTTCCATTTTCGACACACTGAGGACCCTGAATGGCACACCTGTCTCCTGGCATATCCTTTGAAATAATAAGTGTGCAGTAATTGCTGGGGAGTGGGGAGGATTTTGTACATCACTTCCTGACCTCATGAGTGACACAAACTTTAGAGGGCTACATTTATTCCTCCACAAATGCATTTTTAATGTGGACTAAAAGTGTTTGTGCATTATTCTGTTCCGGATGGCGGAAGGTGGCAGTGACAGGTCTAACGATTTGATTTTTCTTGTTTATTTTTTGTCAGGAATCACAAAGTGGCAGACAAGATTGCCTCTTGTATCAAAGTTTCAAGTATGTAGTTTGAGAATAGATGGTTTTTATTTTATTCAATCTCAGACTATTGGGGGGAAAAAAAGTAAGTTGATCTTGCTCCTACTGTATGAGGATTGAAAATGAAGATGCATTCCCCTTCTCAAATATTGACAGCTTGTACTTGAATGAAAAATGGTAAAATGGCAGGTTTGAAGAACTAAACACCTCGGAGCAACAGCCGACAACCCAAACACTACGCCAAAATTTTATTGGCTAGATCCAATACCAAATGTTCTCCTTGTTGTGTCAACACTCAGACAGTCCTCCCTCTTTAAGGGCTCTCATGGGTTTATTTGGGGTAACCCTGCATGATAAAAACCCTGTCTTTTCTCCTCCTCCTCATTCATCTTACTCCCTCGCTCTCATTTTCTAGCCCCATCGCTCCCTCTCTCACTCTGTCTCTGCTGTTGACAGCTTACCTTGCAGAGCTCTAATCTCACCCTACTACTGAGCAACCAAGTGTTGGAACAAGTCGCCTTCTGTAATAATTTGGAAACTCTGCCAGTTTCATGTCTTTAAAAAAAAAAAAAAGCTGCAATGAATTTAATTAGAAAGCTGTTGCATATCTCTGTGATACATTTCTTTTAATTAACCCCATGTGAATAAATTAAAAATAATAGGGGGCTGAAGAGTGTGGAAAAACACCCTAATGAAGTTTTCCGTTAATTGGGATGGAGTCTGGTGCCAAACCACAGTGAGTAGTGAGCACCAGGAGCTAACAATGCCTTCTGTAAGCCTCAGAAAAGAGCCCAGGGCCTTCGTGCTGACTTCAAGTGTAAGAAATGCACCTCTGACGTGATGGAAATGACCGTGGGCTGGGAGAAAAGGCAGTCCTGTTCCAGGCTGCTCTGCTGAGACTCCCCATGCCGCGCTTGAAGCTGGGCCAGTGTTATTGCAGCCCTAATGCGGCTGACTCATTTGGAGCGGATCAGGAGTAATTATGGTAGGGAAAGTGGCTGCCGACCGTGGGGGTCAGGACACTTGTAACATGTGAAAAGAGCAATTATTCCAGGAGACAAAACCCTCCCTTATCCTGGGCAGTGCCAGGGTCAATGCAAGGGACGGCTGGGCTCCGTTTCACCAGGGCTTATTAGCCACAGCAAGCTGCAAAGTTTGAGAGAGTGCATCTTGTTAATGAACAGTCCCCTCCTCATCCGCACCAGCCGTGTCTGCTCTCTCTCCCACTTACTGTGGGTGTTAATTATGTCATAATCATAGCATGCATACAGTCCCAGAAATCACCTCACAGACCCCAGCATTCATACACAACCATCTGGTAATGTAGCATGCCGTACAGTAACATAGAAGGCTCTTACAGCAAACTATGAGTAACAGACACAGTCGGTGTGAAATGTAATATTGACTTGGGCCTTGTAAGAAACTACCTAATTTGAGAGAAAGAGTGTGCCTCTCTCTGTGTGTGCATGTTCATGCATATCTTTTTTTTTTTTCTTCCTGCGTATGCTTCAAACTAAGGATAGATACATGGTTCACTCAATGAATCACTGATGTTTATTTTGTTAATCTTTTAGAATACACTCAGTCTGCTTTCAACTGGCATGTGTATTCCAGATGTACCATTAGCAGATGTCTTGTGTTTTGTCTTGGCAATAGGGAAACGTGTCTATGGGCTCAATTACGGCGATGACAGGAGCTGAATGAAAGAGGTCGATTCATACACACAATGGCACGATATCTGCACACGATCCCCATTAACCTTAGTGGCAGACGCCTTGGCCTATGGACAATTTTTATTTGGGATTGCCATGGTCAAGGCATTTACTGTGGTGGGTGAAAAGTAAAAGATTGAGGTTTGAATCAGCCCCTGCAGCTTCTGAACTGCAGATTTGCCAATCATTTTAAAAATACTGTGCCAACATAGTATTTTTGATTTTTCCACAGTCCTTTATTGCTCTTCCTGTAATTATTAATACAATTTAATTTAATTTAGATTCTAAGATGTATTAAGATGATTCATACAGTCATGCAGTGTTGACATTCAGTGGTTTGGTAACTCCTGTAGATTCATCAGAGGCCATTAATGTCTAGTTGTGCAGGAGTGCTTTGAATAAGTGATGATGATGATAATAATGATGATAATAACACTTGTTTCAGCTAAATGCATTAAATAAAAGTTATTATGATTTGGTAAGGTAGTATCTAATTTCCCTGAGCTTCCCAGTCTGTGTATGCACCATGCTGGTGGCTTATTCGCTGCAGCTGGGATTTGGAATTATAGGGGCCCCTGAGAGGAGGCCCACCCAGGGCCAGCTCCCACCTCCTTGAAAGAGCACCTCCCTCCCCATGTGTCAGGAAGGCTGAGTGTTTCTCATCAAGATCCTTTACCTCCCCATGAACCAGCAAAGTCTGCATCACACCATGGCATCGGTGCTTTAATTGATCGAAAGACATAACAAAACAAAGAATCAACTGTCCCTCAGCCATTAAGGATGAGTGCCTGTAAGAGCAGCTGTTTCACTGGGATCATGTGGTGTAGTTAAGGAGAACATAAATGTGAGTCAATTTTCTTATAATTTGAAGCATGCACTTGAAAGTTAACATACAAATCATTTGGCAAAGTAATTAATCAGTTCTTAAATTATTTTCTCAGTTTCATATACTTGTAAATTTAATATCTTTCGGTTTTGACTGTTGGTCAGACAAAACAAGCGATCCGAAGACGACACCTTACGTTGTTTGATATAATTTGACAGACCAGACCGGTGTACCACATTTTGCCACTGTCGTACTTGACTCAGCAGCCGCTACTGAGTTGAACATATTAAGACTGAGAGAGCCTATGAATGAGAGTATGGTGTCTCCAGTCAACATTACAGGATATTTTCACTTGTTTCCAAAGCAAATAATCAATGAACCCAGAAGATAATTGGCAGATTAATCAATAATTAAATAATTGCCAGTTGCAGCCCTACATACTGTAAAACAATGTAATAGGGGAGAGAGCAGAAATACAGAGACTGTAAGATCAGGGGACTGCTATTAGAGTTTTTTTGTACGAACTGAGATTCAGAAAGATGGGGCAAGACCATGTTGTGATTCAAAAGTAATGAGTTAATCCTGAAGTTAACTGGAATGCAGGGAGTCTAAAATGGGGGTTACGTGATCTATTTGGTTTGATCCAGTTATCATTGTGGCTGCAGGATTTTGTATACCTGAAAGAGTGAATATTTTTTACTGTTAAGAGTGAATTACAATAGTCAATTCTTCCAAACAGGCGCATGAATAACTCCCTCCAAGTCAGAGAAATTATCTAATATTTGAAACTCTTATAAATTGATCAAATCAGGCTTATTATTAACGTAATATTTCTTGGTTTCCGCAGTTGATGCAATAGTTGAAGGCAATAACCAATCTTCTTTTAGATGGCATGACACTACAGAATGGCTGGTGGCTCAGGGATTCATACATGTATACATTAATGTATGCAGCATGATCTGCAAGCATCAACTCACTTGTTAGCCACCAAACATTTAAGTAATGATGGAAGAAAAAGTGGGCAATCATCTTTCTTTTCACCTACTCTTGTCCAGTCTGAGGGCATGTGGTAATTTAATTTGTATAATTTCAAACATTTCCTTGGGTGCTCTAAACAACTTACTTTCTCTTAAATCTTTAAATATACATCAAAAAGGTTTGCGGACTGGGGCGATTCTTTGATAGCTGTAAAGACGGAAGTCTAAATGGGGTAACATAGAAATCGGATGTTATCTTTATAATAGAAAATACATGCTCTGACAGACTGCTTGGGATGAGAAAAACTAACTGTACATATCCTTGAAAGATACGATCTTAAAGAAAGTGGATGGTGGAAGGGAAAGATGACAGGCCTTTACACACAGTACTAATGGCAAATTAAATTCGCTCTCAGGAAGAATATTTGGCAGGGCAAGTGCTGTCTCTCCACTTTGAGGGGTAAAATGCATCCCTTGTTGGAGAATGAATTGTGATGTGGAGAGGCATGCTTTTGGTGACATCAAATGACACTGGAAGGTCAGTGGCACTTGTATCTGTTAAATGGATTGGATTAAGTGGAGGCTGCCTCCTAGTCTGCTGCTTCCTTTCATAATGCAGCTTTTCTTTCTGGGAGGTGGCGAGCATGGGAGGCTCTGTTCTTCTCCACAGTTTCACATGGCGCGGTGAGTGGTGACAGGTGCAAGAAAATGTCTCGTGGCATTAAGGGAATTGAAAAGACATTTACTTCACAAACTCAGTTTTTTTTTTCTGTCACTGCTCTTTGTTTAGAAGATTTGAGCTAGTGCTTGCTACACTACTATAAAAGCTGTTTTTCCAGAGGCATCTTTGGTGGAAGACATCAAACTTATGTTTCTTCCGTGCAATGGTTTCAAGAAAGACCAATTCTTGAATTCTTGAGTTGAATGTACATACTGATTTTCCCGGCAGACATTAGGCATTCCTCCATTGAGACATCTCTCTTACAGGCAGAAGGACTGAAGGACCAGGACGCATGCATGAAGATGTGAGAGTCAGACTCACTGCAAACAATGTTGTCACTTTGACGATACTGAGCAGGGTTTTAGACAAAGTGCGCATCCAATAGAGGGGGGTGAGCAGCATGCAGTAATTCCAGGATAGGTTAAGCTTTGGCCTTTTCAAACGTGATGTAAAACACACACGTGATATGTTTAAGGGATGTGTGGTGGGTGGTGGTCTCAACCAATTAGGAGTAGTTCTCTGGAGGTGGAGGAACGACCTTTTTGTATAATTAGTTCTCTTATTTAAAGCAAAGATTTTGAGTAGAATAACTAATTAGGTGTCATAAAAGGCAAATTAAAGAATTTTGTGATCCCCGAGAGAATTGCAGCAACTCCTTTCTTTATCTTTACACAAGCTCTGCACACACACACACACACACACACACACACACACACACACACACACACACACACACACACACACACACACACACACACACACACACACACACACACACACACACACACACACACACACACACACACACACACACACACACACACACACACATTTTCTCTCTCCTCATTAAGACTGTTTTTTTTGTTCTGTAGAAGTCTGTCAGGCATACCTGCAGAGAGCTCCCCTAACAAGCCATGAAATGCAGGTAGAAGAGTCCACTGTTAACCAGTGTGGCTTGAATTCGAAGCTTTTTAGCTTCATTTACACTGAACATTGGTATTTATAGCAGGTTTTGTGATCCTAATGCGCTGGCTTCAAGGGGTCTGTTTTGGAGAGGGAGGGAGGTGAGGTAGCTGGAGGGCAGGTAGAACACTAATTGATGGCTCCCATCACCAGCACCGGACCAATTAGCCTCTGCTTTCCACTTCTGATAAAGAAATAAGACAGCTCAACACCACCAGAGCACTTACTGACGTATAAACCAAAGCCATAAATTTGACTAACAAGCTCTCCTATTTCTTTCACCTAATTATATTACATTCATAGCATTATTGATGTGTGGATGGCCAAAGATTGCAGAGCAAATCTGGATCCAATAAGGTACTTTGTGAGTCCCTTTAAGTGTGCAGATGTGTGTGTGTGTGTGTGTGTGTGTGTGTGTGTGTGTGTGTGTGTGTGTGTGTGTGTGTGTGTGTGTGTGTGTGTGTGTGTGAGAGAGTGTGAGTCACAGAGAGAGAGACAGAAAGAGAGAGACAGAAAGAGAGAGAAAAAATATGCTTTCTATTCCAA
Organism: Anoplopoma fimbria; assembly: GCF_027596085.1. Taxonomy (NCBI): domain Eukaryota; kingdom Metazoa; phylum Chordata; class Actinopteri; order Perciformes; family Anoplopomatidae; genus Anoplopoma; species Anoplopoma fimbria. Next base: position 19,528,941 of record NC_072450.1, read on the forward strand.
AGAAGTCTTAAAAAGTGGTATACGATTTTTGTGAAAGAGAACCAACTTGACAGGTTCAGGAGAGAAAGACATAGCTGAGAGTGAAGCAGTCCCTTGTTACCAGATGAGGATGGTTCATCACTGAGCAAACCGCAGAAGTTACTGTAAAATGGCAACTCTAACTACAGAATGACCCCCATTCATACTTAACAACACTGTCGCAATTGTGCATACTTTCCTGCAAATCAAAAGAAAAAAAAAATCAAAATCTACCTGTGCAACAGTAAATCAGTGACATTTTATATAAAACCCAGTATAACATGTCTTTTAAAATGGGCCTTTATAGATACCCACACATACAAAAAGCTGGCCTAACCCCCTGTGATGCAGAGTGTCTGGTCTTTTTTTCTCAGAGAGAGAGAGAAATGTGTTTTGAAAGTAGAGTGGCAAGTGGCGTCCACTGTGTGTTCTTTTAGATGGATCAATAGCTCAGTGTGTGAGAGAGTGTCTTAAGAGCTGTTGTCTTGTGCTTTCAGCTGTGGCAGACCTGTTAGTGCTACAGAGGGGAGCTGCGAGCCCCTGACTCTGTACCAGCAGTGGCCTGAGGGGGGCTTTTAGTCCAAACACAAATGTCAACCACACATAGACTATTAGTGTTTAGTGCTGTTATTAAATGGACTTTATTTGTCCTTTAGGAGGCTAAAAGGCGCGCTTAAAGGGGACCTGCGTGACAGCAGGGCAATTTGCGAGTTTGGTAACTTAGGCTCGCTCGTTGCAGACACATGAGTACAGATAAGTGTAAAAGGAGGTAAGGCTGTAATGCTCTGAGTAGGGAACATTGAGTGTGTGTGTGTGTGTGTGTGTGTGTGTGTGTGTGTGTGTGTGTGTGTGTGTGTGTGTGTGTGTGTGTGTGTGTTGTGTGTGTGTGTGTTTGTGGTTTGTGTGTGCAAACGTTTGTGTGTGTATGTATGAAACACCGAGAGTGAGTGTATGCTAAAAGGCACTTAGGCCATAACATATCTCACTGGGGTCTGGTAGCAGCGTTTTTGTGGTCAGAGGCTTTTTAAAAGGTTAATGTTAATCTATACCAAACAAAGCCCATGAGGAGCTTTTACAGCTGTAGACAGTTGAGTGAAATGGGCTTTGATGAAATGGCAGGTAACTAACGTACTGCACAGCTCCCTGTAAATACCACAGTAAGCAAAATAAACATTGTGTCTCTTCAGAAGATATGCCCCTTCCTCCGAAACGAGTGACCGTGTAACTTTTGTAGTACAGCATGTTCTTGGTGGAACGAGTAAGTCAGGGCTTTGTAGTCCAATGTGACCTGTGCGCCTATCTACATGGAAGAATGTTTTCTTTAATGCATATGAAGCAGGTAGGCCGTGTGCTGTGGCCACGCGTAAGGCCAGGCTTAGACGCCTCGAGGAGCAGCCAGCTTATCAAATAGAGAACATGAAAAGTCACTCGTGTTCCCGGGCCGTAAATCACACATGGCTGTTTGTCTCCTTATCACTACAGGTGTGCCGATGCTCTCCGTCCAGCCCAAAGGGAAACAGAAGGGGTGTGCTGGCTGCAATCGCAAGATTAAAGACCGCTACCTGCTCAAGGCCCTGGACAAATACTGGCATGAGGACTGTCTCAAATGTGCCTGCTGTGACTGCCGCCTGGGGGAGGTGGGCTCCACCCTCTATACGAAAGCCAACCTCATCCTCTGTCGCAGGGACTACCTGAGGCAAGCAAGACACACAATCACCTCTCTCCACTCACAACAAACACAACTGCCATGCCATTCCAAGAGCTCTGTGACATGAAAGAATCACAAAGGGGGTTTATTTTTTGCCTCCTGGTACCGTTTGCTTTTGGTTTCTCAGTGTGTGTCCTTTGGCTTCCATTCACAGAAACACAGCTAAAATCTAAACCATGCAAAGATTCCTCGATGTTAAAACCACACCACAGCAAAACTTCAAATGTAGAGACTTTGTTGGAATTTTATTTTACAGCATGCATATGGCAGAGAGTAATGTTGTTTTCGGATGCTCCGGCGCAAGCATTATCCACAAACAAACATCGGGGCCATTTTAGGAGCTGTGCGTCACCTTTTTTTTTTTCAAACAAAATTCTAAATACTGTACAACTTTAAACAATTATTGTGCAACCATCATAGGATGAGTCGTGCTGCCATGACATTTCTGTATCATTGCATCCAGAATAACAAAATAATATAAAGTGAGCTGTGGCTTACACTTGGGTGACATTTACAATAGTTTGTTCTCATAGCATACTTATTTAACATCTGGAAATATCTGTTCTTGATGAATTTTGAAGACATGAGGAGCCACTGTGAAAAGGGGGATCAATTTACCTCATCAACAACATGTACAAAAAAGGGTTGAAATTCAGTCAAATTCTTATTTAATAACAACTGCACTATACATTCAAACCCAGTCAAACAGTCTCACTGCTACTGACAACATATGTCCATTTAGCTAAGTTAAGTTCATACCACAGCATGTTTGCTTTTTACTGTTTTTCATATTATCATCGTACATTTTTTCATCAACACTACTGTCATGCAGTAGACTTGCTGGCTCTTGTACCAGAGCTGTAGGCTGTGAGAATCCTGCAGGCTTGTTGCTTCATCAGTGTCATTGGCTCCGTATACCCCCCTTCAGATGCCCCTGCCATCTGCTTGTTAAATTAAACATGACCATTTCCTGGGCGTTAAGTCACATTCCCAATGAGATCTTACCATTTATCGGAGAGGGAATCCCCCAGGGGCCGACTTAGGGATGCCGGTGCCGTAGCCCCCCGCCCCCCCCTGTTAAAACTCCCTGTCCTGCGCTGCCCTCCCCCTTTCCCCATTTCCCTTTTCTTTCTGCTTACTTATCTTCTCACTCCCTCACTGATATCTCCAGTTTATTGCTACCCACAAGGTTTGTATCGGCCTATTATAGTAATTTACAAACATCCAAAACAACAGCTATCATCTTGTGTCAAATCCAAACCAAAGAGACCCTTAATCAACTTGGTTTTCTCCCTACCTCACTCATGGATCTCCATGACATTTTACTTACATCTCAGCTCCTCCTCTGACCCGGACGAAGCCCGCAGCCCACTTGAGAGGTGCTTAGGGACGTTACGTTGAGATAGGCCATTACCATCCATCAGTTCCCACCCACACTTAATGCTTTTAAGATGCAGTGAGAGGTCCACTCAGACCTGATGTTGCCCCCAGAAGGGGCAGATGGTGCAGATGAGGTAATAATAAATGGGCAAATGACCAAGAGAAGGCAAAAATGATGAAGCTCAGAGTTTCACTTGGTGGAATACATCTGCTGAAAGGACAGCAACCCCAACCCCCAAGCAATAAGTGCCTAACTGGCACTGTGAAGGGAGAAGGAAAAGCTTTCTCGCACATTAGAAGCAGCAAGATGTGGAGGTCAGAGACGGGGAGAAAAACTGAGAACGACATATGAAATCAAGAGTTAGGAATACTAAAATAAGAATAAAAAAGAAAGATGAGGAGAGAGCTTTCTGTGCTCCTCTGTTGCCCCGGATTGCCTAATGAAATCCATCCCACTCGCCTGCTCTTCAGCCTGCGACAAATGCAGAGCACTTAATGGCTAGAGATGCTTGAGATGAATTCTATTATGGAACAAATTAAAAACCTTGCCTTGCGTACAGAGAACAGGCAGTTTGAGAGACCAGAGTATTTGAAAGTAGGTGATGCAGTCTTCATCCGGCACTAGTTTCCTTTTCATTCCTTCTTTTCTGTGTAGTAAGACGAAGGCTCCACTCACCTGCTGTAATGAAGTTAAATCTGTGCACTGAATTAGCCTCCTGCACTTCATTAAAGACAAGCGGGTGGATCAAACACACTTTGGTTATTTCCCCGGGTTTGGATCCCTGCCATGCTCACATTAATTATTATAGGAGCTCCATCTGTGATTGTCCTTCAGTGGCATTAGCAGCTTATTGAATGCACTCACGCTTTCCTGAATCTTACACTTCAACACACACAAACCCTAAAATATATACATACCTTAAATGGTGTCCTCCCCTGCCCTCCAAACCACTGCACCAAAAAAAAAAAAGTTCAGTTTCTAATATCCCTGACTTTCACTTCCCGGTATCAAGAGTTTTTTTTTTATCAACTTGGCTACACTCTTTCATTATAAATGAGAATAATAGATTAATTAGGCGTTTCCTTTATGTCTAGGGCCCGGGATCGCACGACTTCACCAGAGGGTTGACAATCTAGTCATGGTGTGATCATCAGGACTTGAAGCCTGAAATCATTTAATCCTCTATTTCATATATTAGAGAGGACATAATAGTCATCCACTTATCAAAATGGGGTATAATTAACTGTAAGAGGAAAACGTTTTCAAGATAATGAACATTATAAGTTATCCACAAACCGGTGAAATAGCAGGGAGACGATGATAGCTCCATCTGGATGTGACTGTTTTTCAAATCTGTCCTCTCCTTACTACTATAGTATGTAAAACAATTGCTCTCCTCCCTTAACAGTTGCTCTTCCTCTCTGAGCAACAGATTTGAACAGAAAGGTTTACACGTTCAAAAAGACGCAACTGTTGGCGAAGGTCAGGACATGCGATGCATGCATTAACAGATTTCTCTTTTATGAAATCTGACTAACTGTGCAGGTTGGGAAGTCTCAAAGAGCTCAGTGAAGAGGTAGAAAACTTTAAGAGCCACAGCCCAATCTGAAGGAAGCAATACATAAAGGCAGATGATGCACTGTAGGAGCTTTAAGGGTTTGAAGTTGGCAAAGCAGCAAGTTGAAAGAACCTAAGACGGCCCTCTTTTCTCTATAGAGTGATTGTAATGACTCAATAACAGAAGCTTCTTTACATTCCTGCCATCCAACTCTGCTCCCAACAACCCACATCAGCACACAGAGACACATTTTTAAGCTGCTAAATAGTAGCTCCTTTAAGGAGTACAGAGTTTTGCAGTTCCACTGTGCTGTAGACTGTATGAAGCAGGGATTAGGAAGCGATACATGTTGTCATATGAATACAAAATGAATGATTTCTATTTTGTTTAGTTGGTAAGAACTTCATTATAAAAATGAAATGCAATTACAATGCACAACAAGACACTATGGATATAAAAAGATATAAGCTACAATAATGATGACTATGGTTCCCATTATTAAAGCCTGTAATCTAAAAGGGACTTTGTAATTCAAATTTGAATATATTATTAATTATTTCAATCATATCATTTTAAAACAGCTGTTATTATGATAATCAATGTCATTTTACAAGCTTTACTTATGTCATGTATGGTGGTAAACTGAATATCATGGACTGTTGGCCGATAAGACAAGACAACAGAAGTTGTCACCGGGGCTCTCTCATATTTTTTAACTATTCAACTAAAGTTACCATGTTGCCGCAAAGATGTTGATGTTTTAAAAGTTCCTTAAAATAAATAGTCAGCCTGCTTTCACTTTCACTTTTCATGCCGTTCAGAAATCCTTGCCAGAATGTCTTTTTGTGCTTCAAACTGTTGCAATGCGGATGATTGATCGATAAAACCCGATGGGCTCAGTGTATCATGAGAAGCACTGAACAATACTCTCGTATTTTCCAGAAACTCACCATTCATGCTCAGTTTAAATAGAAATCCTGAAAATTGATGTCAAATTCTTTTTTTCCCTTTCCTTTTGAGAATATTGATTTATTTAATCCAAATGACCAGGGAAATTGAAGTGCATGAGCCACTGCACTCCTACAATACAGGACATGTGTCGGAGAAATACGTGAGGATTCTACAGAAAATAGTCTATTCAAACAAAATAAAAACCATTGTTAATGAAATGAATGAATGTTTTTCAAAGGTAATCCTCAATTTATGAAGGCACTGTTTCAGTGCTGAGGAGCATATCTTGTTAAAATAGAAGAAAAATGGTTCTTGAGTGTATATTGTACTGTACCTACTGTACTGTATATGGTTTGTATAGATGACGCCATCTCCATGGATGCTTTAATCATTCTCGTATCTGACGGTTAATACCTTGTCCTTAACATTTTCATCTCAATCATGTTTTGGTATGAAACATTCATTGCTTGCTAAACCCAGCTCCACTTCAGCTGTTACTCATGAGACTGCTGCAGCAGTGGTTCAACTCCGGTTGCTTTTAGCTTCACAGGAGCATAAAGAGAAGAGCGTAATGTGTTTGAACAGTTCTCTCAGGCTGTAATCTCCTCTTACCACAAGGAGTCCAATTAAGCCATACGTTGATACAACGCTATAACCCAGAAACATCCATTGCTGGCTGAAGAACTCTGTGAATGGGACACTTTCTTACCCTCCAACTCTTCATGTTATGGTGAAGATGGAAGTGGTGCCAAATTTCTACTTGTGATTGTAAATAACAAAACAGATAAGGTCGTCGGGTTAGCATGGAAGAGGTTTATCAAAAGTACGACGGACTATTTATAAAGAGAACAGCCTCAGCACCAATTAAGGGCCAGATCTAATAAGAAATGGTGAGGAGTATGTAGAGGACAAGGTGGTGTTGATATGGATGTTAATACTGAGGTAGATAGTCTTAACAAAACAAATAAGTTTAGTTGCAGTTGGAAGTTATTTTACAGTTCATTGATGGTTCATTGAAGTTCACATTCAAGTTTGATGAACACAGACCACTATTCATTTGTGTTTCTAGTAATCAGGTTTTAGTCATACAAGCCTATATTTGATAAACGTTCGTTTCCACTTCGAGCTTCCTTGTGGCTCGTGAAAATTCCATCTGCGCTTTGTTTATGCCTCGCTATGGGGTGAACTACTTAGCGTGATGATGTCATCACTGTTCAAAGTATGCGTAGATTTAGAAAAAAATGGGTATTTACCAGCAAGGGGAAGGGGGAGGCTCTTTGTTATACATTTTCTCAGACTGCTCTCAAAAGCCATTTGTATATTTGGTAGATCGCCCCTTTAAAATGTTGCTACTTTTTTTTCAAAATCAAGGGAGGCTATGCAACTAATCAGATCTGTTTCTTCCTGCTGAAAGCCTTTAGTATATCTGCAGTCATTTCTCTCAATGGAAAAATATTATTTCTAGTATTTTAGTAGTAGTGTTTGTGTGACAGCAACATACAATACGTTTTTGTATTAAGTCAATCAAGATATCCAGTATTTTTGCGAGACTAGTAAAGTTAAAATGCAACATATCTACAGTGGCTGGGGCTGCATATGTAAACAGCAAACAATCCTTGCGTGTCATGATAAATGGGAAGAGAGGTTATACACACAGGATGTGGATCATTGGTTTGTAGAGACTATAAATGTGGCTGAAAGGTAAAAACTAGCCTCAGGTGTCGCACACTACTTTGACTGAAGGTAGAACTTAGTGTCGGCAGCAAGCTGGGCTACCCCACCAGGCATATTCACAACCTGTATGTATCATGTCTGCAGCCCAGCGGGGTGTGTAAGAGAAGGGTTAGAATAATCCTACGAGCTTTTACAGGTGTGTGCATGTCAGACTCTGTAAGTGGCCGAGGCTTTCTGGGCTCTTTTATAGCCTTGGTTCCCTGAGGGAGAGGAAAAAGACATCCCTGTGTGACCCCTTCAGTATAAAGTATAAAGCTCAGGTGTGGTGTGAAACCTGGAGCAGACCCTCTTGACTGTCATGATAACACAGGAGGTGTGAGGCAGTGGGTTATATATCTAATGGGGACAACTTTTTAAAGTGAACAACAGGGAAAAGAATTATCCTTAATTGTATTGTGTTGCAAAACCAAAGAAATCAAGGCTGCCAGAAAAACCTACATAGTGAAACAGAAACAAGGAGCACTGTAGCACTACAGATATTTGACCAATTTTGGGATCAATACTGAATGTGTTGGAATCTTCTAGACCTTTATGTCACTGTGGAAAAAAACGACTTTGTTTTGCAGAGTGCCCCGTAGGTGGCAGACTGTATAACATGCAGTGTTTTACTGAAACAGTAACCAGTTGTAACAATGTCTCTGTTTAACACCGTGTGAATCTCTCTCATGGAACATAACAGCCTTTCTCCCTCTGTTTCTGTCTCTCCTGCTCCTCCGGGGCAGTGGCCCCTAATTAGAAGCAGGGCTGCTGGATAGACGTTTCCTTTAACAAGGTGAAAGCAACTGAATGGGACTAGCGTAAACAAGGCAGAATATCAACACTGTGACTCCTCTATCTGAGCCCTACAAGTTTGGGGAAAAAGTGTTTAACATACTGTTGGAATGGCAATCTGCTGTTGGCTTATCCCCTCTTGCAAAGCTGCGAAACGGTTCTTCTCTTCCTGCAGAATATATAAATCTATCTGTGCTTCAGAATCTCCAAATTAAACATAGGGGCAGGCGCTTGGAAAATGAAAATGTAAATCAGACTGGGAAAAAGCATTTGAGGTTCCTTTGCTTTGAGGAGAAAAGAGATCTACACCAGTGCCTTTTTGCTCTGTTTTTGACCTTTATCATTTGGCTCCTATAAGCCTAAACAAGCAGCAGCGAGCTTTGAGCAACGAGTCTGTTCACTGTGAAACATTTAGTTAACTCTTCAAGGTTACATCTCCCATCACTTTTGCATGCTCCTCTCTGAATGAAAGAGGGAGATGGAGAAAGAGATTGAGCCTAAATCCTTGAAACAGAAATCTTTTGAACTTATGACTACATTATAGAACGTAGCCTCTTGTGAAAAACTCCAGCTGGCTTTGGTTGGAGAAAGGCCTCATTAGGTATTTTAGTTATGAAAGAAGACAACTTTCAACAATTCAAATGGTTTGCTTCAGACTTGTTTTCATGCTTATTGTAATGTGCAGGGGGGAGCGGGGGGAGTTTGGGGGAGTTCTTTGAAGAAGGAGATTAAAACCATGTGATCATTTTAATTAGATCATTAGCCAAGAATTAAGATCTATGTTTGTAACTCTCATTAACAAAAATACCAAGTGGGTGCCAAGAAAAGATTTGTGCATTACATTCGACGTATTTCGATTTTGCCCTCTTTTCCTTTCCTTTGCAGCATTTTTTCCCCTATTGTTCTTGCTGTCAGTAGGTTTTTGTTTACTCCTTTATTGCATCAAGGTAAGGGGAAGGTGGGTTAATCGCTGTCTGTGCTCTCTGTCTTTCAGGCTCTTTGGTACAACGGGGAACTGTGCAGCCTGCAGTAAACTGATCCCAGCTTTTGAAATGGTGATGAGAGCCAGAGATAATGTTTACCATTTGGACTGTTTTGCCTGTCAGCTTTGTAACCAGAGGTAAGAATAACTGCACAACATTGCCTTTAAAAAAAAACATGAACGGAGTGTTTAAATTGCCAAAGCTTTAATATTAGCTGTTAAAAAGCTTTTTGTCTTATTATTTTATTACAGATCACCTCACAAGTCTAGGGAATAAAACAAGTTGTTGATTGCTTCCTTTGTTGTAAAAATAAAGGTTGCTGCATTGCATTTGTAATGCCCTGCTAATTATTTCCGATTGTGACACACTGCCAGTAGTTTGTCCTTGTTTGTGGCTAAATCTGTAAATCTTTTAAGCCAGAGGGATGCAAAATTAGCTTTGGTCTTAAGTGTGCAAGGATGTATATGAGCTACAAAAATAAAGTCCTCCAGAGGTGTGTTGCTGCATAAGGGAGCTCGGACCTATACAGGTGTGAAATGGTGTTTCCTTGGCGATTTGATCTATTACGAAATTGGTGTGCGCACAAAGCCCATGGTATGATACACATAGAATATGACATACCCAAATATTGCTTTTTCCCATTAATATACTGTCGGTAATGGCACCACTCTGGGAGCAGAACGTCCTTTGCATGCTTGTCAGGGGTGCTGTGACCCTGTTCCTCCACACAGCACAAGCCCATTAACCTTCTGCAGGCCAGATTCAGTTACCATAGTGAACACCTGCTATAAGGGAATTATGACTGCAGTCTCTCTTCTCAGCTGGCAGACATGAAGCCAGGTCTCATCTGGCATCGTATTGCCACGGCCGTGACTGTTTTACCAGCCTGGCTCATTACTGAAGCTAAGCTATGCTTGGCTATATTCTTATCTTCACTCCCCTTCAGTCACATTATGGAGCTGTCTCCACCGTGTGTCACACAAACAAACGGCGGCACAGAAAAGAACATCACTAGGGCAGGCTGCTATGTGTTATTTTTCCGCCTCAATTGACTCTGAGACTTCAGAGGAAAAAACATTTTCAAGCACTGGAACCAAACTGGTGTGTGAAAAAGCTAACCCTATGGCAGAGGAAAGCTTGGAAACTCCCGTGGTGCCAGCGCCTTTTTTGCCAGGCCACGGAGAGTTGACCTGCCTTTTATCGGGTGCCAGTCCTCGTGTCTGCTTGCTTTGAAATGATAGGGTTTTAATCAACTTTTATTTGAAGCCACACATTTATGCTGACCATCAAAACGGGCTTTGAATCTGACGAGGCACAGTGTCGGGGTGCGTCAGGCAAAACAACCCGGACCAAATGTGTGCAAACAAACAGAATCATCATTACCTGCTGATCTTAAATGCAGCATTTTCACTGCCAGAGCAGAGTCAGCCTGTCAAAACACACACACACACACACACACACACACACACACACACACACACACACACACACACACACACACACACACACACACACACACACACACACACACACACACACACACACACACACACACACACACACACACACACACACACACCCTTCGTCATAATGCCAACAGTAAGCATCTTTGTGTTTTAACAACAGTTCTGCCTTTGTTTGTTTTTTTTCTCTGCCAACAGGTTTTGCGTGGGGGACAAGTTTTTCCTAAAAAACAACATGATTTTGTGTCAAATGGACTATGAGGAGGGCCAGCTGAATGGAAGCTTTGAGACACAGGTTCAATAGTTGGAACCTCGTGGCAGCAACAATCGGCTCCACACTTTACACACACAAGATGGATGTTCTGCTGCACTTGGAAAAAGACAAGCGTATGTCTGCTTGCCTGCAATACTTTTTAAGACCCCTTTATCAGTCCCTAAGGACTCTATTGTAAATGTTCAACTTTTCGCCCTTCCCACACCCCAACACTGAGCAGTTACAAATTTTGATGTACAGTTGTGCCTGCTTAGCTGAGCACTGTATTGCTTGTATGTTTTGTGAAATTTGTTTCCGGTTGGTTTCATTTTCCTTTTAGAAATGGTTCATTGGAGGGTATGTACAGTCTGTTTTCTCTGTATATATAAACTGGAACATTTATTTTATGAAATGTAATGCAATTTTATTACTAGTGTGAATTAAAGATTCTTAAATGTTCATAGTGAGTTTTTTTCTCTTGTACCAAAACCAAAGTTGTCGGAGGAAGTTGACCCATGTGTTGATATGTAATCATGTCTCCTAAATCGGCAATGCTAAAAAAAAAAAAAAAGCTTTGTGAGAGAAAATTTAGTTGAAGTATTTCTTTAAAACATGATGCAACAAAACAAGTTTTATTACATTTTACAGAGTTCTGAGAGAATTAGAAATGCTGTTTAAAATGGACTACATAAGATTTTATTTGGAATAAAAGAATGCTTCTCCAAACTGTGTTGTTGTGAGCGTGCAGGTGTCATGAAAGGGAGTGAGTTAAGCCGAGCTGCTCTCCGTGATTCATGCTTCATTAATTGCCATCTGATTATCAGGGTGAATTGGCCAGGAAATGAAATGCAACAGCAAATAAATTAGAGAGAAAATAAATGCTCATTAAGTTTGAGCTCATTCAAACTCGGCTGTATTAAAAAAGTACTTTCCCCAGAGGACTCTTGTTATTGGAGCTGTGTGACACTTTCTGTTTAATTGATGAGGTTATTTTGGATATACACACCAAAAGTCAACGATATACCAAGTCTTTTGGAGCTGTCAGATATTCAGCTGATCGTTCAAGTGATAATTTATGTCAATGACTTTGCTAATTACGTGTAGTTGTATGAATAAACACCTCAACTTGATCTCTAAATTATAAAAAAATAAAAATACTGGGTAAGAGAAGTTTGAAAATGATTTGCTGCAAATAAAACAATGAAGGTGATACCTATAATTTCTTCCAGAAATATCACACTATTTAAGATCTGATTAACTTAAATAGACTAAAATAATGCAAGAAAGGTTTATGACCACAGGGTGACAAAGTGTGCTGCATTCTTTATGAGACCAGTTTTGATTTGAATTATTCAGCTTATAATTTATATTGTAGTTTATTTTTGCATTGGGTGAAAAGAAGCCAAGCCATGTATACAATTAGTTTATAATGAGGCTGAAACTAACAGTTATTTATTTAATTATTGATCAATCTCCTGATTATATACTTAATTCCTCGATTTATTGTTTAGTGAACAAAATGTGAAAAAGTAAAAATAATTTCATGGAATAGTTGGAACCACTGACTGTTTGTCACTGTTTGAAAATATACATTTTCTGTTGACCAACTACACAATTAATACATTTTTCTGCTTCAGCTTATTAAATTAAGCTATTTCTACAGCCACTTTGGGTTGATTTGAATTAATTCTGCTACACTCAAATCTTCATACCATTATGTTATGTTATGTATAAGCAGAACTTTCAACTGCCAGGTTTCTTACATGGTGAGACAATGACATCTAATTAGAGATAACAAACATAATTTTTTATATAGAGAGAAAATAACCTAAGCAGACAGCAAGTGGGCACGGCTTGGAAAATAAACAGCTGTTAGATCATAACATCCATTCTATTTAAGTTAAAGTTTAGTAACAGGCAATATGCCATACATCAGTCTGGACGGAGGTCTATAGCCTTTAATTTCACTCATTAACATTTGACGTCAAATGCTACCAGACCTTACACGTTTGACCCTGAAATCCAAATCTTACATCCATATTTTTAGTTCAATGTGATGTTGTAAAGTGACCAGAAAACTGTATGACCCCCTATACCTATGCACCGTGTGTAATGCAGGCCTCAAAGATGAAATCACTTGTGGGGGTTCAGATCAAACCTGTGCTTAAAAAACACCCAGGTTGCACATCATGTCTACCTGTGTAAATGCTAATAAATAATACAGACTTGGAATGTATAGCATACTGAATGTGGGTCAGCTCAGGGGTATGAAAAAGTTATGTCATTATTCACCGTAGTATTCTTCATTTTGGTGAAAGCGGGCAAACTTCGGATTTCACCAGTAGGACACAGAACAGCAATATAATTTGCTAACACATAAATCAAATGCGCAAAAAACATTAATTAGAAATTCATTAAAAATTCAGACTCACCGGCAGGTGTGCAAATAAAGGATTAGGTAGACATCAATTATACTACATAAGAGAGCATTTTAATTGCAATTCCTGGATTGATTTACAGAGGGAAACAATCAGGCTCCGTGCAATGTGGCTGATTGCTCATTTTCCGGAAAAATAATGATGAAAACACCTAACCGGGTAACACTGTCCTCAGCAGTAAATCCATACACACATACAGATTCAGAGGCGTGCGTGTTTTGTGGTGCACAGATGCATGTAGCCTTATATATATGATTGTGCATGCCCACAAACACATTTTTAATACTAACCATATAATATAACACATGCCATAAAGAATAAGGTAGAAACAAAGAGACCTGCGCACACAGAATTATAAAACATGACACACACACACACACAGGGATCCACACACACATATACACATTCACTGCAGCTTGTCATTCCCATCTGCTTGTGTTAGTGGAGAAGTTCTTAAGCACCAAATGTTGTGCTGTTATGACTCAAGTTTGTGAATTCTCCAACCTCCTCTGTGTTCCTGATTACTGCATTATGGCATCTGCTTAATTAGCTTGGCTTGTGTCATATGTTGCACACGAGGGGGTGTTAAAAAGTGCCCTTCCCTCTTGCTCATTATCTGCCTCGATTCATGTGATGTATAATCTCTCTTGACAGACATTCATATTGACATAGGGACAGCTGTCAGCAGAGCATGGTCATAAAGGGTACACATAGAATAAAAACAACACAAGGAAGGCAGATAAGTGGAAAGGATGCCAAATTTTGTAAGTGAAAGTACTGATTTTGTGTTTCTCACTGGCTCCATCAACACTGCAACAGTTCTAATTATACAGAATGTAATTTTATGGATGAGTTTTTTGGGAGAAGGGACTGAAAGAAGGCCTTGCATTTTGATTACTACAGGTAATAAAGTTACCTCCTGCCGTTGTATTTTCTAAATTGGACTGGTGTCCAACTCTTGGCAAGGAATCAACCTCATTATTGCCATGTGGGAAATTCAAATCATTATCTGCATAACAGCTCTGGACAATCATTTCCATCCCACAATATGTAACTTTTTTGACGGGACAGAGTTTGTAGATTAGAAATGTTCCTTCTTTAGATGTCAAGTTCAAATCAGATCAATCAACTTGCATGCAAAGGTCCACCGGCTTCCACCTTCTGTTCCTCTCTCTGTCTCAAACTCACACAGCATCTCTGTAATTATCTAAGCCCCTAGTCCAAAAGGCAAAAAGTTATTGTAAAAAAAATTATAGATGTAATGATTTCCAAAATTTCCAATAATGTTTTTATCTAACAAAATGTTTTTATCTCAAATGTTTTTATCTAACTCAATCCATACTTGCTGGCATTTAGCGTTTCAAAGACAGCTATTTCACTGCGGTCAAAAACTGTTCACTATCCTGCACGCACCTGTATAAAGGGGAAGTCTAGAAGCAATGTAGCAGCGCCATAAATTACATTTATACAACAACAATAACACAAAATATGACATATGATAGTATTTTGTTTTTGTGATACACTAATGCAGTGATACTTAGAGAAAGCAAGCGAAAGAGAGAGACTGAATGTAGCGCAAAATTCATAACAGGCATTGCAACTGAATAACAATATGTTATCATGGAAATGTAAGGACCACTATCTTGGCCAACCAATACCGTGATAAACAATAAACTTGTCATATCACCAAAGCCTAGCCATTATACAACCCTATTGCCGGACAAATTTATAATTTTTTTAAGTGGATGTCCAATAAGTATGGATGGTAATGCAGTTGATTGAAATAATACATTCTTTAGTGCATTGCTACGCTGTATGGGGGTGTTGTGGGTAGCACTGTGGGGCAGCTGCAGCGGGGATGATATCGCTGGCGGGGACCCTCCAGAACCTAAGCTGCACCTACTGGTGCTGCCTTGGCTCTAAACCCAACAGGTAAATAATTATTCCACTGCAATGAATGTCAGCGTGGGCAGTTTTTGCTGGATGACTTCCCCAACCCAGAGAGTGTGTGTTACTATGCATGAAATTATCAAATGGACAGAGATGTGCTGGAGACCTTCCTTGGAGAGTGTATATGACCACCTTATGCTTTTGCAAGCTGTTATGTTGAAAATCAAGACCTGCATATTTGTTCAAACATATTACCTAGGATACTAGCAGCACAACAATATAAGGACCCATCAAGTTTCCTTTATTTTCAGGAAATAGGAATCAGTAAAAAATCAGTAACTAGACTAAAAGTCTACAGCCATGCTAGCTCTGGGATGCTGTACTTGAACCAAATGCTCATATTAGCATGCTACCATGCTTACAATGACAATGCTAGCATGCTGATGCTTAGCAGATATAGTCTTTACCGTGTTCACCACGTTGGTTAAGCATGTTAGTAAGCTAACATTGTCTTATTGTAAATCTGTATTAGTATTGTGCAAGATGAGAAGCCAGGAGATTAAAGTAATTTCAATTAATCCCATGGGGACCATGAATGTGGGCACCAAATTTCACAGCAAATGATCCCATACTCCAATAAAAAGGCATCATGGTGGCGCTAGTGGGAAAATCAAAGGATCACTTAAGTCAGTATGATAAATCCTGAAAACCATGAATAAATTGTTTTGTGCCAATACATCAAGTGGTTGTTGAAAGCTATCATAGCACAAGTGAGAACTTTAAACTGCCGGTGGCACGAGAAGAATTGTTGATGGATCCCCCCAATTGTTAGAATGTATCATAAAAGGTCAGATTAAATCAAGGAGAGTAGTATTCATCCTCTGGAGAACTTGAATGTCTATGTAACATTTCAAAGCAAAGGTATCTGGCTAATAATTGTTGAGATAATTCAGCCTATTGAATTTCTTTGTTCTTGAGGCTTATTTGTCCTTTGCCACTGAATAGAAAACAACTAGGGGAAATGTAATTTCTTCAGGACAGTTTTAGATATATTGCCATCATTAATTTGGTAGACATGGGATTTGGCCTTTTACTGTTTAAAAATGACTAAAATCAGATGGTCATCTAAAAAATAAGTCATGATGATGCCAATGTGGTTGGTTAATGTTCTTTTGTGTCGAATGTTTTCTAATCTATATTCTCTACACATGAAAAATTGTTGTCCTTCAAACAAACAGCTGTGACCTTGACAGAGACAAAGATACAGCATGTGTTTTTAAAATGTGCAGAATAGATTTATCTTAAATAAATGAAAATGTGAGCAAAGATGCTTACTGTGGTCAAGTGACTATTATTCTCCTTGAAAATAAACAGATTTTGACACCCACTCAAAAAATCCACCATATGTTCCATTGATGCCTAATGGGTCTGCTTGTGCTTTGAGCAAGAGACTGGAGAGGGCAATTAGTTGCATGTGGCTTTGATTAGCACTGATTCCACAACAGTGCTGGAAGGAATACATAAAATAAAATACTAAATTACTGCCGAAGCTCTTTTTGACAGAACGCAATGAAATGGAAGAAACTATTAAACTCCATGGTAATAACAGGTAAATGTAAACACGTTAACTATAGCATGCCCACGGCTAAGATTATGCATATTGTACCTACAAACAGCCTGTGCCAAGCAATGCATATAAAACTGAAATAAATGGCTACAGATGCATGAACTTGCCCTAAAAGAGGTTTGCTTACTCTGTGATCTCATTCTTAAATGAAACCAATTTGCCTAGAAATTGGTTCTAAGGCCTAATGCTGAACTCTGTACATCAGCTCCACCACACACATACACACACAGTTAGCTTTTTACAAACGCACTTTCACAGTCACACTGCTTCCACCCCTTCCACCCCTTCCCTCGCTGCAAATCATGTTTGACTTTGAAGTGCTAATTTTGGAAGTTTAGCCAATTTTTATTTGCTGCTTTGAAATGTATCCCCTAAGCTGCTGCACCAGCAATGAAATATACAGACCTTTACAATGAGGGATAAGTGACCAAAATGAGAAGCGCCTGGTTTTCTTCCCAACATTATATAACTGTGAATAATCCCCACATAGCATTTTCTCCTGTGCTACCAGTGCCTCAATTTATATTCAAAAATATTATGCAGACTTTTTACTTTTTGCTCAGTCCTCAATCCCTACCTTAAGTTGGAGCTAATTTAAGATATGTACAAAATACTAAAATATGTTCCACATTATTACTAAAACGAGGAGAGTAAAAGTGTAATCTGAGCAGATATTTTCACTTTGGCCATGTGTTGTTTACTAATAGGATACCTGATAAGTTCCTGACAACAGGAAAATTGTATCATTGGTATATTTCTCAGAGTGCAGGCCTTTTTATTTTGTATATCTATATACTATAGTGATCCTCTTTAATAACGTCTAAACCCTGACAACAGACCACAGCTTGACCGAGGACCATGTGGGCCTGTGGACGGATGTGTTTGAGTGAATTTAAATACATCCGCTGTAACATTTAAATTACATTACAGTTATGTCTATTGAGCTTTGTCCCTCTCGCGCACCAAACCCAAATACTGGAAAAAAAGGCCATGGTAATATACGTAGCAGCGTTTACCACCGTGATGGATGCAAGGATGACCTCAATCACAATCCTTTTTTAACTGCTTTCAGTGGGAGCTAGAGCATTATATAGTAAAATAAGTTGATCAGATTGGCTTCTCACAGAGCAGCCCAGCTAATAACGTGGAAAGCAAAGAGCTTGAGGGAGAGAAGATTTGGAATGTGGGTCCCTCCACTTTTCAGCACTGCTCTGCTTTAACACAGCCCTGGACTTGCCAATAAATTGCTTTGGTAATCAGCTTTTTGAAAAGCTTATTTACTGCTTGTTTTGTGTTTATTGTACTTCTCAGAATGAAATACAAAATTGGATTTTATTACATGTGCAATTTTCTCCTCTCGTAAAGAATAGAGAGAAAGAGAGAAAGAGAGAGAGAGAGAGAGAGAGAGAGAGAGAGAGAGAGAGAGAGAGAGAGAGAGAGAGAGAGAGAGAGAGCGCATCCCCTTGTTGAGTATAGATGATCCGGAGAGAATGTAAACTGCATATTATTTTTGATTATCTCTCTGTTTTGATACAGTCTCCTTATGCTACTAAAGAGGCACACTATGGGATTGGTTGGAAATATTTAATGTAAAAAAATGTCCCCAAAAAAGATCAAAAAGTCTGCTACTGTAGCAACACTGAAGTAAATATCTATATGTATTAGTGTGTGATTGAGTGATGGAGAGTGAGAGAGGAAAGTGGGGAGTAGCTTGTTTTGTATGTAAGCATTAAATGTATCAGTTTTGTATTCTGTTAGCAAGTAACTGCTCGTTCACTTTACAACTTGAATAAAATATTAATTTATCCACAACTCTACTTGGCAAATGCACAAACCATGTGCTCATGCTTGAAGAATCATAGCCCCAGTCGTACTTTTCACGGTTCCATCTTCAGCATGCAGCACACTGAGACAATGTGCTTTTGTAGATCATATACTATGAAGTTAACGGAGAACATGATAGTGTAGACTTGCCTTCACCAGTGGTTTTTTCAAGCTTTGAGGTCAGCTCCCAGAACCCCTTTTGAATTTCCCATCATCATATTTTATATTTTAGCTTTGTGTATGCATTTAACTACTTCATATCACTGAAAAACCAGGCACTCTGTTATTAAATCAAATAGTTTCATCAAATAAACATAAAAAAATTAAAATCCAAACACCACCATTTATTCATAAAAAAAACACTGTTATGAGCTATATTCTAAGAAAACTAACGTATAAATGTGCGATATCCTGACCGTCGAAAAAAAAAAATCTATTAAATGCTCACAAGCCAGTCAAATTTACCCACTAAGTAAAGCTTTTTGCAGTTATTAAAATCAATTTTATGATCACTTTTATTCCTTTTTTCTGCAACTCATTTAGTCTTTGTTTTGTTGTTTGGGCCTTCCTCTAGCCAATAAAAATTACATTTTTAATAACTTAATATAGAATATGCCTACTAAACTGTGTGAGGTAACTTTTAATTCTTCAGGGCAATCATATTCATCATATCAAGCCACATATGATATCCTGTTGATACTTCTGTGGGGGCTTGGATAATGTATCTGGTTGCTAATATCTTTACAATGACCTTAAAGCATCAGAGGTATTTGTATTTACAAGGTCCCTCATGGAGAGTCACAACACATTTAATTCAATGTGTTTAATATAACTTTATCATGTGACACATTCCATTGTATTCTGAAATTTTGTTGGGATACATTTCACGTCATTTAATTTCCCGTCAAAGACTTTTATTGCAAACATTTTATTAGTTTGGCTCTCACATTTGATCATAATATTCTGTTGTACATGCTGTCTGCCTCGATGCTAAACTTTGGGCCTACTGATATAAAGTCATTACGAGCATCTTTTGTTATTCATTATCTGTCATTGGCTTTCACTGATCATCTTCGATGGCCTGTAATGTTAATCAGATGACACCCTACTTTTTAGATCTACTTCACATCTTTCACTGTTTCAGCCATCAAAAGACACAGATTCCTGGTTAATTAACTGGCTGTGATCGTGGACAGACGCATAAAAAACATAACGAGTGGCAGCAAATTTGATTATGAGTTTTCATTCATCTAAAATAAGCATATTGCCTAAAACTAAATAAACAAAAATATTTCTAGATGTTAGGGTGCTTACACCCTGGGTCCTTATGTAAATCATAGCAATAAATGCTTCATTTGTGTGAGGAGAATTGTAGGTTAATTTAATGCTATAATAAAGAGGTTTAGACAGTTTCATTTTATGGTATGTATGATCGACTATTTGATATGTTTATAGTTACATGATGCATTGTTGAGACATATACACACCACTGATGATTTCAATGAAGTAGGAGGGTTGTCTAATACCTAATATATCTCTGTCTTCTGCTGGTGTGTCACTATTCAGCAAAACTTAAAATTCCTACTTATGTGTAGCCTCCTGTCCCTTCCCACTTTTTTTATCAGAGATTCAACAACCATTTTAAACTGTGATAAAATTTCTATTCAAAATTTAATACTGAAATTGATAGATCCATAAAACTTTTACACAACCTAATCAGTCGGCTTGGTGCGTGTAAGGTGAAATGCAGAAATGTCAAATTTGCATTGACTGTTTTTAGCTATTGTCAAAAGTTTATTAGTTGGAATCTCTTTCATTTCCTGTTTTGCTGATGAAGAGCAATCTGAAGGATACATTTCTGTTGTATTCACTTTCTTTCTCTGTTGAGAGTTGCTATTCTAGCAGAGCTGCATTCATCTTAGGCAAACTTGTGGCCAATTTTCATAAATGTAGCTAGGTAGCTAGCTAACTATGGAAATCTCCCTCAAAGCAAACATATCAGCAACATCTGTATTGTGTTACACTTATACGAGTCAAAGTATAATAATTGACCTTTACCATGTCACAATGAAGCAGTGGCAAAATACAAAGGGAGAGCAGTAGTTCAAATTCAGTACATTATGTCCAACATAGCTTTCAAAGCTAGTCCTATTCATATTCAGCAATTATTCTGGTGGCACATAGTTACAATGATATCCAAATGAGATCTCTGTAGCACTGACATACTTTCTGCTAGCAGGTACAGGATGCCTCATATATGATTAATTAATTGCTGCAGCCTGCCATCTGTGTTTTAACTGATTAAATAGCTCACAAAGTGGGATGCACCTTTTGATGTGAACCTTTGGGGAACTGGCTCTGCCTTTGTATTTCTACCTTGATTAAGCACAATACTCCCGCACTTCCTCCAGCCCTCTATTTCAAAGTCTCTTTAATTTGGGAGGAAAGGACACAAAGGCATTTTTGGGTGCTTTAAAATGTTGCCCATTTCCAGCAGTCAAGGAGCTCTCTCTCTCTCTCTTTTTGTTTTTTTATAAAGTGAATGTTTCACACAGGACTGGGCCGGTGAGCAAGCATCGAGTTTTCAGATAAAAATTGATTCCAGTAAATTCTCACCTGAGATCCATCACGGGGAAAGGCTTTAAAAGGTCACACATGTAATAAGTTCCTATGGTCTCAGTCCCTCCAATAATAGGCCTTTAGTCTGCCATGGAAGGCTGGTATATAGAAATAATTGAGTAATCCGTGGACCATTCAATTCAATTGGGGACTCAGTGACAGTGCAAGGCCTGCTGGGCCTCGAAGAGGTTGTTCAGGAGAGTCTTTCTGCTGGCAGGGAAATGTTTTGTGCCCTAAAGCCATGCACCTCTATCTTTGCAACGGCACAGTAGATCACTGACATTTTAGAGGCTCTTCCAGGCCTAAATTATATAGGATTGTGTCAGCATTTCAACTCAGATAGAGGAAGGAATATGACACGACAAAAATGCATGGCTGAGAGTACCAATTAAATTAAAAACTCTCCTGTATGTAAAGAACCACATTACTGAGTTTTTGAGACCTTGAAGCACCTTAAAGAACAAGTAAAATTATTTAACTAACAATAACATTAGCTCCTTCAATTGGTTGAAATGGTTGTCTCCTGCTGAAGTTTTAACGTTTTGAGCTGATGCATTCTAAAAATGAGAATCTTATATGGTGACTTTACTGGTCAATGATCCATGATAAACAGAAATAAAGAAACAACCTCATACTTGTATTGGAGAGTAGGGCTAGATAATTCTAGTATTTATATGATAGGGAAAAATAAAAGATTAGACTAATTTTTCCCTGATTTCATTCAGAAATGGCTTTTAGGATGAGGAATAATCAAACCGTTCGGTGAGCGTAACCCTAAAACTTCCCCAAATCTTTTCTTTTTTATACAAGATTATTTTCGCCACACAGGAATCTAATATAAAGCAGGACACTAATGCTATCCTACACATGAAATCCAGGACCAGCTTCCATACAGAGGAGGAATATTGTGCTTTCTGAATGTGGATCTTTTTTATGTAACCTGTAACCCCAAAAATTAGTGTGTGAAATGCCACAATACATTATTTGTACTCTTGGAAGTTCTCTTGGTTAGGCGACTACTGCATGTAGTATTATGTAGGTTGCAGCTAACATTGGAGCAGTCAAAACGCACAGTTTAGTCCAATCCTTACACTTTTACTCTTGTATTTTAGAAAGGCTACAAAAAGGACCCGCACTCCAAAATGTTTAAATACAGAGTATCTTCTTTACTAGAATACAAGCTCACTGCTTCAACATGTCCAAACAATGACCAAAGCCTGAAAGGCCTGCTCTGCCTAGTTACGGTTGCTAAGCTATAATTGCACAATCAATATTTGGGGGAGGGATTCAGAGAATTGTCAATTGTGTGCTACCATGCATAGTTGACCACATTGAGAGGCCTGGTTAAACATAAGAAGAAATGAAGAAAATAAGTAATTGACTATAAAGCAATGTCAAATCTCTAAGTTCTTTCTGATACTGTCTGACATTTGAATAATCTTTTCATATTGCAATTCAATACGAGGCTTCTTACACTACAGCCTTTGAGTGAACCATATCACTCCTCCATCTCTTTATCCGTACAACCACACCGCAGTCTCTTTCTCTCTGTCTTTATGCAGTATCTATGTATCTGTATCCTGAATCATAGAGAAAAAGGGGACAAACCTTGTGCTACATTGCGTTGTTCATTAAATGTGATAAGTGTCTTGTAATTAAATGTCCTTCAGAAGGATAATTTGTTGACTGCATGTAGATGTCAATATTGATGCCAGGCATCGTAAGATGGACCTTAGTCTTGACAAGTCTGTAAACTGCAACAGCATTTCAATGCTAGTCACAGATGTCATAATAGCCTTTACACATCATTTTATTTTCCGCAAAAACATTTGCACCCATCAAAGAAGTGTTCTCCACACATACACACACACACACACACACACGCACACACACACAACATGACAGATTTAGAAATATGACTTAAACCAGAACAGATGGCCCTTAAAAGTAAAACACAGTAATTCAATCTGGCTAATGGGAGGAAAGCCACAAACTGCTCCATTCTCATTTCTTTGACTGAGGAACTCGGCTGAATTGCTTCTCCAGCTTTGATGCTCAACCCCTCTATCATAGTGTGTTTCTGTGTTCCCCATGCATATTATAAGACATTTAAAAGGAAAACAGTGTATATTTACTAGACACGCCTCATCATGTGCACAGACAGGAGCTATTAGTGCCTAGACAGAGGGGGAAATGTATTGTAATTGATTGTTACAAAAGATTACCCTCCTCTAGAAGCATCAAGCTATTTCAGAACTGCATTTGACGCCTTAGAGCTCTGTGCAAAGAAGGCTCTTTCAGCGACACACATTCACGCTGACATGCAGTTTGCAAAACAATTACCATGCGCTGTTGTTTGATCTTTGTCCCCACTTTGGTTCTTTATAAGTGTGAGTATAACTCACTTGCCAGCCACGCGGGCAATCATGGCTTCTATCAAGCGATGTCAGCTATCAGCAAATGGAATGCATATTCCCCACATATGTCCAAAAACTGCAATAAGGAGTTCCTTTCACCACTAAAATGATGTAGTTAAAATGATAATGAATTGCTTTTGGAAAGTTGTATCCTCGTAGGTTCTAGCGGTTATGAGTTGCACAATGAGTCTCCACAATGTTGGTGAATGTCATTGCAAATGTTCTAAAACATACACTAGGTTTGGTGTGGAAAAGGATTACAGAAAAGCCAACTTAAGTGACAAGTCAGCCTTCAACTGCTGGATACAAAGTATTTTTCTGTGAGGTTGAGTGAACCGTAGTCTTAGCCCCATGAAGACAAAAACAATGCTGTGTCTGGAATTGATTTAATTTAACTCACTTTCTGCATGTTTATGAAAGAAAATCTCCAGTTACAGAGGGGCTGTATTCCCTCATGAGGTTTACCTAATTACCCACTGAATCAGACTGTTGATTTCAACTTTCCAGATAGAAGAACTCTACATTCTGTACAGAAATTATGACTTTAGTAATTACCTGATTTGATGGGAAATGTATCTGTGTCGATTAAAGACAAGTAATGTGTGTCAAGGGGTGGTGGTTAGTGAATCTGTAATTCCCAACCAGCAGAAAATTGGTTTCTGTACAGCAGCAATAGAGCTTGGACACTTTAAGTCAGTCTTTGGAGGAAATATATTAACCTGCTGGGCCACGCGCACAAACTTTCCAACCTTATTGTTGACAGGTTTTATGAGCGTAATGCACTTTGTGATGTATAGCATAATAACCCAGTCTATGACTGTAGGGCCTTACTCTTAATATTGGCTGCCGAGTGAATCCGGCAAAATTATTGTAATGAGACAAAATTTCCATACAACAGCAAAATGAGTTCATTACTCTGAGTTATATGGGTGAAGTAACCAAAAGAAATTGATGGTTTTATTAAGCTGGAATCGAATTTCAGCCATAAACAGAATTAGGCAAACATGCAGACAGCAAAATGTAATAATAATTACATTAGTGTTATCAAAAAGGTTATCAGAATGGCCCCTGCTGCTTCGATTCATCGCTTTCTAACTGTGTTCAGATCTAGCTCGTATTTCCTGGCCATAGTTAGGTGATTAAAATGTGTACAATCGCCTGTCCAAATGGATCATAACCTTGTACACGGGTGTAAAAATTCAGAAGGAAATCTAACACTGGTCATTTACTATCTTATGCTTATCCACCAGTATGTAGATCAGGGAGGCATGAACCAGGGTATCACACGTGTCATTTTCCTCACAGCTTGCTTTTGCTCTAACTGGGGGATCCCCGGGCAAATTTAGGAAAGCCAGGAGATTTAGTCCCTCCAGCACATCCTGGGTCGGCCCTGGGGTCTCTCTCAACGGGTTCCATTTCCTGTACGCATCCAGAGGAGAGGAGCGTATACTGCAGTAAGAACTCACTACTATAATATTCAGGATTATTTTATAATCAAGGCATCAAGACGATTTGTGTGCAAATAGTGGGGATTTTAAAAAATAAATAAAACTGATCTTGGATAGAATGATCACCGTGTTTTCAAGCTGGGGTAAACATTTTTATTTTTTATTTTTTTACAATCACACAATTAAGAACACAATCTACTTTAGGTGGATCCTGAGGCTGCAGTCCATAACTTATGTATCCATTAAACAAAGTATCAGTAGTCCTCCCAAGGTTACCATCTCTTTCAGTAGCTGGCTGTACTCTCCAGCTGTCCACTGAGGACTGCTTCAGTGCATCCTCTACATCAGCTGATTATGCTATCTATCAAGCCCAGCTGTCACTGCCCATTTAAACCTTTGTCAAGTCCTCCATGCAATGCAGCCTGCCGTAAACCAAGTAATTGCACTTTTGTAATCCAACACCTGAACATCACTTGCCCTGTATATTTCTAAAACAGATAAGCAAGATGGTGCATTTAAAAGAGTAAGATTTTGAGACCTATGTTCCATTTACGGAGGAATGGGAAGTAGTCTTGAAGACAAATACACTGGTATCGAAAAGACCATTTTCTTGTTGTTGTTGTTGTTGTTGTAGTAGTAACAGCAAGCTAAAGAAGGAGAAAAAAAAGATGCCAATTCTTTTTTCTTGTTGCCAAGTCACAAACAGGATGCTGGCAGCAACAAAGATTCAATTATAAAAAAGTACAGAAAATAATTAGAAAAAATAATAGCACTTGAAAAAAAATGCCCCTCCAGAAATTGCGCATAACAATAAATCCGTTAATTAGCTCATTAATATTCAATTGGGGTCAGTGGACTTAATGGAACCTTTTTCATGGGCCAAGGAAATGTTTAACACTCACTTTTCCTCTGCCTGTTCTCATTATCAACTATGCACAGGCGGGCCTTATCAGCCCTCCAGATGGTGAGGAACAATGCAGCACCATTATCGTCTTACAGCAGCGTGTGTGCCTTGTAACCAGTGTGTGCCTGGGACAGTGAAGTATAGATACTGAGGCATTTAGTGTAATTGATATGTGGTATATATCGTATTGTTTAGGCCTGTTTGTTTGCTCTGCTGGTATTCAAGGCGAGAGGAGAGGCGAAGATTGATTTTCACCGCAGCCATTTCCGCTCTCACCGCAGGTCACAGATAACTTGTCAACGCAGGTTTTGGGGCTGGTGTAAAATGCATCAAGGCTAAACTCTCTCAGGCATAGTGGAGGAGAGGGAGTTTCATCTCTGCAAACACAAGCCCTCTCATTGCCGTTACCTTGTGCATGAGACAGATGTTTTATTCAACAAGTACATGGGATGGAAAGATGTCCAAGCAAAAGGCCTTTATGCATCTTGTCCCTGGAAGATTCTTATTCTAAGTCATGTTTCTGCTTGGCAAAAAAAATGAAATGTCATTTACTGTATTGATAAATATAAGTTTATTTTTCCAACTGTACAATCTACGGATTTTTAAACTGTCTAGTATTGTTATTAACCTCAAAAATCCAGGCTATAGTTACTACTACTGTTAAAAGTTCCTATACTTTATAAGTACACTATATGTCCCAAAATACTGTCTTTGCAATCTCTCTTATGTTTCATTTGATGAATAAATTAAATCAATCAATCAGTCAATCTGATGCTCGTTTCTTCATTAAGAAACCTTGTTTGGTGGCACAGAAGATCTGCAAACGTACTAGGTCCTTGCCGCTTCATAAGCTTCTCAAAGATTCAGATAACTTCAAACTACTTTCACCAACATACAGCATAAACCTATCATCAGAAAGCAGACCAAGACAGAACCAATCATGCATAAACACAATTGGCCGAGAAATGACTGTGTGAAAGTCTATGGTAAAGCCAAGTTTAATTAATGTAAGTTGTCACTATTGGGCGTTTTAAACCAATCACATTTCCATTGCCTTTGTTGGGATCCATCACAGAAATCAAGCACACCAAGAAATAGGCTAGCAAGGATTTTACAGTTCTGTGATTTTCTGAGCAGAGTAAATAATGCAATCTGCTAAGAAATCTTCATTCACTGACAGTCAAAAGGGAAATTGATGCCACTTGTAACAAATATGCAGTACATTTATCTTTTTTATCAGCATTTTCCATAACACTGTGGATTAATGTGCCTCAATTCGGAAGATGAACCGTGACATCGTCAATTTCCATTAACGTGCTCCATCTCTTGTATCCATCATTAGATCTACAATAGCTTATGTCAACCTTTTTAAAGCCAACATTTTGGGTCTCATCCAGGGCTTTAAAAAAATAAGGAAAAACATGAAAGCACAGTTTGTTTTTTGTCTTTGTTTGAAGCAAAGGCTTTGGATTTTTACTGAGATAAAGGCTGTTGTATTTGTTCTTAACATGTCAGTTTATTGACACCATTCTCACAGCAAAGGGAGATTATTAGGAATGATATATTATTGCTTGAAATAAAACAACATTTTTGTATCAACTCAGTGGTGCAGAAAAATATAGGGTTGGACTGAATGACTTAAAGAAGATCTTCTTGACAACTAAGTGAAACTAAAGAAGGTAGCAAAGAGAATTGAATTCGCTTGGCTGAAACAATGTAGGAAGGAGGATTTAACAATGAAAGCATTTCTAAACAAATAACTGACAATGTCTCTCCGCTGTGAGAGCCAACAGAGCACAATGGCTTTGATTGAATGTGCTGAATGTGCTACGGCTATCCCACAAATAGAGGTGATCCTAAATCATGTGCTTAAAGGTTGCAGCTTGAGAGCCCAGGTGTCATGGATAATTCCTACTCAGATATCTATAGCCCTCACTATCTCACCCCATTCTCTCTCTCCTAGCTTAACTTCACCTCCGTCAAACAGGCAGGCTACCATCCTATTGATCCCCCCCAACCTCAAAACGCCCACCCCCCTCCTCAGGCCCAGGCGTAAGGGCAGTCACTAAACCTGTGGGCAAAGGGAAAGAGGACACTCCCCACTGAGTGCAATTGGGATTTGAGAAAGTTAAACACTTCTCAAGCACAAAATTTCAGCCTGGGCAGCAGAGAGGGGATTCTGTCCTAAGGCCTCCGCACGCTCACCTGATCAGAAGGTCAGCCCCATCACCATCGTCCTTCTTGCCCATCTTGCTCTCTCACCGTCTTTCAGGAGCTCCGTAAGAGCTCAGCTTTCTCATTTACTTCAAACACTGCTGTCAACAGTTTTTGCTGCTGTCCTTGACTCTTAAATGATACTGGGTTCATATTTTGAGAATGACACACTGCAGGGAGTGAAGGGCAAAAAATACAAAAGGGATGAAGAGGGTAAGCTCATTAAGTCTTACAGTTGAGGAAGAAACTTTGATCACTAACTTAAACTACCCCCATTTGGCCATTTAGTTTTTGAGAAAGGTAGTAGGTATTTCTATTTTCACTGATGCAAACCGCAACAGAGAAAAACTTTAAACAAAATTCCCAGATAACACTGTACTCAAAGAAAAACCCACAACTTCCATTACAACCCAAATGGAACCGGTCATCACGTGGCGTTTGCATTCAAAGCATATGACCGACCAACACATCTCAGAAAACTTAAGACATGTACCTTAAAAATGAATATTATCCAAACAAAGCTGTCTGAATTGATTGATTGATTTATTTATTTTTCCACAGCTCCTCACCATGCTCGCTTTTGAGTCTACATTGATACCACACTGGCCAGCTAACAAAAACGCCAATGAAAATGCTCTTATACCATTAATTAGAGCATTAATACGCAGAGGGTGTTGAAAGTTTCGCTTATTGAAACAGATGTATAGTAGATAAAATAAAGCTATCATATGAGCATGTATGTGCTAGTTGTTGTTTGTTGAGTCTAAGGAGATACAAACCAAATCAAGAGAGGCTTACAAAACTGCGTCCACTTCCTGTGTGGTGTTGCACTGCGCACACTCCTCAGTGTGCACTGTTTTGGGGAATTCTCATCTAAAATCTTTGTTTCTGTGTTCAACAAATGGGTCAGTGGCATAAATATTTACACGTTCAGGTCCTTACAATCATTCCCAGATTATACACTTATATACTGTAGATGGTTGAGAGAGTAGATCAAATGTTAAATCTTGTATCAAATATGAAATATATATTAATAGATTCTAATACATGATATTGTATATAATGATTGACAGTAAATTAAGATTAGTTATTAGTAAATTGTTCTGTCATGTCCCAACAATAAACCATCAATAAATGCTATCTCTAGATAGCTTTGTTGACAAGCCTGGACAATTGTCAAGGATCTGAGTTTTAATTTAATTAGTTTAATTTAATTTAGTTCATATTGTTTTTTAAATGTGAGAGTAATAATATTGTACCCGAACTTGAAGATGGATCCGTACTGAAGATGTAGCATTACTAGTGAATAATGGAAAGTGCCTTACAGCTTACACAAACCTGAATAAGACACAACTCAAAGGACAGATGGCAGGAGAGGACACAGCAGCCATTCAATATAAATATAAAGTCCTCCATAATACAGGATAAGACACTAAAGCACTCAGGACAAATACAGGACGGGACACACATTGGTCGAAAAACATCTAGATGTACTTTCCTCCTGTTCTTGGACTCAGTGGTTGTTTTGTAAGGAAACGGTTAAACAGATGAGACCAGGCGGGTCAACAGCAGGCTCCATGGATATAAACCCTGACTACAAGTGATTTGTTGGTCCCCACAGATACTCTTGAACATACAGTTGAAAGGTTTCCATTGTAGCTGACGCCCATGTTACCCCAGTGGCCTTTATCTATTCCGACCTGTGGGTCTCCTGTAAAAACAACCTGCAAGAGTGAAGGAGGGGCATTTAAGGCTGTATCGCCACTACAAAAAGAGCTGCATGTTAACAAGAACAAGACAAGCACATTACGTTCAAACAATGCAGCCCTGCCTCCAATCCTGTGCTCTCTTTCACTCACTACATCCCACCCCCTCGGGGTTAGCAGACCTTCCTTCATGTTCAAAGATTATCTGTTAATCCAAAATGTGCAGGAGCATGAGACGGCAGGAAAGGGACCAATACTCTGGGGGTAGGGAGGGGGGTTGCATGGCTTTATTTGTTTGTTGGCTTTCATATTAATCCATTGGAACACAGTGCATTTCCCCCCTCTTTTCTGGGCATGTGTTAATGTTTTAGAGCCATTAAATGGAAGATGAAATTTTCAATGGATAGCATGTGAAAGTATTAATTGTAAAGACCATTATTTGGTGTCCATGAGGCTGAATCAGCTTAGCCACTCCATTCCCCCATTTGCATACAAAATGCTTTATTTTGGCAATCAATGAAAGTGCTCCACTGTATGTGTGGCTTATCACATGCTTGCAGGAAATGGATTCCTTAGCCATCTCGTTAAATTCTGTTGATGCAGAACAATTTGAAACATGGCACAGGCAGCAATGACATTTAAAGATGCCTCGGCTTAATTATATTTTGCAAACATTTGGGCTGTTTGTCCTCGGGGATAAAGTGCCTCCACTACAAAGTTAACTTGTTAATAATTCAAAATGAATCTGGCTTTTTGTTGAGCACCAATCATTATCTCCTATTAGTGCTGGTTAAGGGCATTCTAGGTTCCCTAAAAACACACAAGGGGGAGACGTGCTGTTATTTAAAACTTAAAAATGAAGCGCACACATGCAGCACCACGAACCTGGTAATTTTCATCAAAACAAATCCAGATACTAAAGTTCCTGGAAAAATGTCAACC
Source organism: Anoplopoma fimbria (assembly GCF_027596085.1). Classification (NCBI taxonomy): domain Eukaryota; kingdom Metazoa; phylum Chordata; class Actinopteri; order Perciformes; family Anoplopomatidae; genus Anoplopoma; species Anoplopoma fimbria. The sequence goes on from NC_072450.1 coordinate 19,559,790, forward strand.
ATTTAGGAGGAGAGGTGATGCTGAAGTGCACAAGATGAACTGATTGAATAAATTATCTTACTATAAAGGAAGGAATATCTGTCTGCCTGTTGGTGGGTATGTCCTTCGAATATCTCGAGAACCGTTCATCCGATCTACTTCACACTTGGATGGTAAACCCAAGGGAATGCTTTATTAAATTTGGTGCAATTTGGACACGTTAAATATTATCAAACTAACAGTGCTCTGTTCAGCAGTAGGGGAGGGGCTACGAGGCTCTGCACACTGAGTCCAGCATGTTGTCCGTCGCACTTTTCCCAGTGCCCTTTATCTACTGCAGTTCACTACAACTTTTCTTCACTTTCCTAGTAGTAAGACTATCAGATCGCCAACTGGAAGAAGAATGTTTTTTCTGCATTTCATCAAGACTGCATTTCCCCACTGTATGACTTGAAACTAACTTTTAACACTAATAACATTACTGCCAGCATATACCTCTGCATATTCAAAAACAAGACATTTGAGGATGGCACATTTGGCTTTAGGAAATTGTGATGGCCATTTTCACCATTTCAGGACATTTTAAAAGATCAAACAATTAATTGATTGATCGAGAAAATGAACAGCAGATTAATCAATAATAAAAGCAATCGTTAGTTTAAGCCCTAAATGTATATACTGCTAATGTTTAATTGTATTTTGTGAAAATGACAGGACAAAATATGAATTAAAAAAGTAACTGTTGCAAAAAATAAGGCAGCTCACTATACTGTATGTGCTTGAACTAAGACAACAAAAGGTGTTTTTTCATGCGATTAATTCGCACATTTTGTTCATGAATACTTTTCACACAGAAAGCGAATATTATTGTGATTTTGTTTCAAGGTCGATTTTGCTGAGCTTTCACAATGCATATAAAGGCATCAACCACATTGTGCAGAACGGGTTGAGTTGCGCCTAAACTTATAAAAACCACTACACAACTAAACCAAGACGGGAAAACTTTATAACTCCTTTCAACCTTGACATAAACAGCACATACCTGATACACAATATATCATTTTTGCAAGCAAGAATTTAGCATATTCGTGTTGTTTATCCGTCATGCCCCTGGTTTGTAAAGGTCTTAAGTCGGAGAAAAAAAAAGAGAAAAGAAACTGAAATTCTCTGCCAAAACAAATACAGGAAAAACATGTTTTTGAACATGCTGTATATGTGCATTTATTGGGAAGAGCTCACATTCAAACTCCATGCAGCAAGTAGTGTGCTTATTTCCCTCATGATGGCCCATAAAAGCAACACAAATTTAAATTGCATCCCTTGGTGTATGTCCTTCTGATACTGGTAAATTAAAGTGTGCAGACTGGCAACCATACAACTAAAAGACAGTCAAGGTTTGGCCTATATTGTAAAGCATGTTTCGACTCCATTAATCCACCTCATTCACTTTTCACAGCTGCTTCTACTCTATGAATATACAGGATTCACATTTGTGACAGTGTGTCCTTCATGAAACTCAAAGCCAGGTGCATCCCCATCAATATCAGCAAAAAGAGGAAAAAATTAAATCTCAAAATATACACCGTAGGAGTGCATTGATTTAATATACTGCCATAAGACCTTGTTCCTACACTCGACATGCAATTTGGAAATAAATTGACTGATTTAGATAGAGGCAGGGGGGGAGTGAAAAAAAAACCCAGATGTAAACCTGGTCCGCTACTATTGAGTAAGGTGACATTGCGCAACAAATCACTTGCATGAATAGAGAAAGAAAACGATTTATATTTCTAAAAAGTAATTTTGTTTGGGGAAGGTGTGTTGATTGCCATGTATGTGAATCTATTCCACACTCGACTCGAAGAGCATGAACATTTTATAAAAGTCAATGTTATATTTTGCTGTTAGCATAATAATCAGAAAGGCCAGACTTTCATCCAAAGAAAAACAGAATCTCATTTATTCCAAGTACATAATAGAAGGCCAACTGCAACAGCCTATCTCCTCTGTGCTTTGTATACTGCTGTGAGGGAGCAGAAATAGTTGACTTTTGCAGCAGCAGAGTCCATTGTGTTTTAATTGAGCCCAATGAAGAATAATTAAGTAATTAAAGGCTTGATAAGAGAGAGGTAAACAGATAAAAGACAAGTGCGGCTATTAACAATGAGGTACACTGCAGAGTGAATTGGACATACCTTCAGTAAGGGATCACTAAAGGAAGACTAGGCATCAAAGGCACCACCCAAAATGGGCCAACAGTCTGTATGTCATTTCTTAAAAGAGCTTGTGGTTGTGAATATGCACACAAAATGTAATACTTCCCAGCTGGATTTTGGGAATGGGAGTGCACTGTGATATTTTCAACACTCTGACATTAGCGGGTTTATTTTTTGAGTAATTGCACAGCTTGATGTGTACTCAGGGGTTTCCATGAGAACGATGAAAGTCTTATTTCAACAATGCTGCAATTATGGGGAAATATGGGAATACATTTTGAGCCAGTTCACAGTTGAGTTGACTGGAATAATAGGAATAGAAAACAGAAACATGGAGTAAGGGTGAAAGTGGCAATTCGAAACTCAACTGTTTTTGAAATATCAGCCGATTAAGAAAACAAATCCTTACAACTAAAATGTATAATACCCTCTATGTGTCAGATACTGCAGCACATCCATATTACTTTGAAGTTGTTCATGGTGCCAAAATTTCCCAAACAGTGGTATCTGCTTTATTCAACATACAGCAGCCATAATCTCTGTTGGCATCATATGCTGGTTGGCAGTGATAATCTATAATCCATTCATCCAGAGAGGGTACACAAATGCATATTTGTTTCCTAGGATTAAAAGCTTATAGAGGGTGTATGGCATGGCCAATAATGTTCATCCATGCCAGCTATGACAGAATTTTCGGCTGTATTGCAGATAAAGTGTTTTTTTTCAATTCACAAGGCAGTATACTAAGTATTTGAAAACAAAGTACTGACTAAAATGTCCCAATACTATTAGATAAGGATACCCAAGGTAATGCCATGACCATATGTCTTTTAATGATAATTTTACAATTCCACAGGTGCATGTTGGAAAGTAAACAGTTTTTGACCACAGTGAAAGTTTTGCTTATTTATTATATTTTGCTTAGAGATAGTGTTAGTAGGTTTAAAAAGTAATGATTCCCTCATCAATATCTATTTATATTGCTGTGAAAACCCTTCCTTCAAATAAGTGTATTCATAAAAAAACAAAACTGGATCTTACAATATTACATCATGATAGCGTTGGAATTTACCCTCGCCCAATACTCATTTTTACTGAATGATGCAAGAATGAATCATAATAACCACTGTTAATGTAAGCTATTAGCTACATTATAAGGACGAGCTGCAGCTGTCACTCGTTTTTTGGCTCAGTCGGTGTGTTCCTGTTAACGAGTTAACTTCTGGACTTCACTGTCAGTCCACTTGTCTATGTTTTCTTTCTTTTACTTCCCTATGAGCTATTTTCTATGTTTTTTGTTGGGTGTTTTATACATGGTTAACGCGTTTTTGACCGATCACCATACTCTTACGTCACTCAAAGTACCTTGTGAAAGGAGAGTAAATAATCTGACCTAAGAGCTAAAAAAAGTCCCTCAGACTGTGTTCTAAGAACTATGTTTTTCTTAAAGCATTACCATCAGTAGGAAAGTTTCCATATTGCCCAACCCTAACATCATTGTAAATTTAATTTTGTACAGACCGCTTCCCTTTTTTTGGCTAATGGAAACCATGGCCAAAGTAGTTAAGAGAGTAGTGTCATCAAAACAAGGCCTGGCAATGAAACCACAATTTCCAGTGCAACTTCTTATTAATTCAAAATTATGTTTTGGTAGTAGAGGACCAATAGGGACTCTCACAACCTACAACATTTTAAAGATAACAGACAGAGGTGCCCCATGTATCCTTCCTCTCACCTTGCAGGACAAGCCAGCTCCTCTCTCCACAGTGCGAAACACTAGATCTGTTAGATATGACTGCACAAAAGTGGTGTCATATTTAGACAGGTTATCCAGGCCAGCCTACTCCAGAAGTTCAGAGTTGCAGATTCCACTGGGCAACCAAGCAACAGACAGTAGGCCTCAGCCTCCAAAGCACCTCTAAATAACCATTTAATTACCAGATGAGTTCTTCACACTGTAAAGCATATCCTTATTGGACATCAGCAATTGCCGCCACAAATACGTCTAAGATGGGGAAACAAAACCTTTCTAAAGCACTTCCTCAAGAGGTGTGCCGGCTATATGGAACCTTTAATGCACTAAGAGCTTAAAATCAATCCTTAAGATAGCTGGTGAAGGGATCCAAGCATTCGACTGTTCGCTTTGCACTTAAAAAATGTATAGCTGATGCATCTCAAGAAGCAAGGGGAAATGGATTTTTTGCCAATTTCTGAATACAGAGCATTACAGCTCACTAAGCAGAATATGATAAATACATGGATACCAGGTTCCACATTTTACTGCATACCTTTTTAAACATGTGTATAGGAAGGGTTTCTGTATGAAAAAAATACAGATTTTCTGCAGCGAATGTATGAATTTGACATGACAAAGACAACTATTTCAGTTTAATATGCATCTACCTGCAGAAATAATTGAGCCATCCACTTCTGAACATTTATGATGACAGTCAAATACATGTGGGTTTGGAGAGTTGCATATTAAGTGGAGCTGCATATCATCTGCATAATCAAGAACACTGATGGGATATCTATACAATAGATGGTCTAAAAATGACAAATAAAAAGAGAACAAAACCGGACCTACATATGATCCCTGGGGAACTCCACAAACCATCCTACAGGAGAAGGACCTCAACATTAAAATTCCATTCTTAAACCTAAACATTATCAGGGTCCACAATCCATCCAATGCTTAGTAAGGATTGCATGATTCACTGTGCCAAACTGAGGTCAACAGTAAATCTGATCAAAAAGTTGGCATCAAAATGAAGGGATGTTAGACATTGACATTTTATCTTTATATGATCTATCTAAATATTGGACATTAGCTGCTGTACAAATAAAGGGTAGACATGGCACAAGTTAATTTAAATTATCTCAAAATGAATCAGCCTTCCACCAAAACAGTAAGAATGTCAAGACTGATTGAACAACAAAATAATACACATTAAAATATCACAATTCTGTCAGAACTTTGTAGGACCAGAGACAGAAAATATTGCTACTATGAATTGGGAGAGAGTGATGCCATGAAGAAAACAAACAAATAGTATCGAAAACCAATGACAACCTGCACAATTGACTATAATCCATACTGGGAAGTCAGTGATCTGTGGATGTTGAAACTCAGGTATGAAACATATAGATATGTATGTTAACCTCCGGGATGTTTCAAACAAAGCCCAAACACGTATAGGCGCATAGGTGAATGTTGTTGTTGTTGCATGCTTAGTTAACTATACACAGCTCCAAATATCTCTTCATGTTCCTCTCTTCAGCAGCCTATAAAAACCTTTGCCTAAATATCTATTAATCTGTTCATAAAATAGATAGCACAGCAGCTCATCCTCATTTAAGCAGTGTTTTCAATGTTTTTCTGCAGGGAGTAACCATGTTGAAATCAGTGTATAATGATGTACAGTAAACAAATATGTATGGTGAATTATTTTGCTTTTACAAGACATACACCTAAGGAACGTATACAATCAATGATATATCTGACTCTTGCATTTACTTGGGAATTTCTTTGCTTATTGCTTTAACACAGTAATCATGGTTTAAAAAAAAAAAACTTAAGCTTCGTAAAAATATATTCTATAAATATATATAAGATTAGAAAATATTATTCCTGCAGCACCTTTAAAATTGCAAAATAAAACAGGAATAATGGCACAAATGAAAAAATATACCTTTTCCGATTAATTATAGTTATTCAAGTGAGCCTTTCTTTTACCTCTTCTCCAAACTTGCATACATAAAAGGCTGAGGGAAGCAGGACAATCCCATACAACTAACACAGCAGAAAATAGGTCTATTACATCACAATATGTAATTACAATACTGAATGTATAGCATACTTATGCACCTTTCACTAACTAAATGTCCTTCATATTTTCTAATTATTTTGAAAAATGCATTTATGCCTCATGGTTCATTAATTTCCTCTTTTTAAAGTTACAATCTCAAATATCTCTGTGTCATTCTCTTTGGCGGCAACTGTGGCAAGAAGCTGTAATTGCAAGTAAGGATCTAACTCCCAGAGATGCCAACAGTGTTGGAAATGTTGCCACCAAATTCATAATACTGCAAATGAATGGGCCTTCATCAGCGATCCATAGACTTAATCACCATTGTGTTACCTGATTTGGGGATAGACACTGATTTAACAGACAGTTATTAAATGAAAATCTTCGAGATTATTATTTTAATATTTGTCCTTAATTAACCTTGTGTGTTTAGTTTTTAAGACAATTTTCCATTTTCAAGATTGTAGACAATAAAGTTTAACACAAACAAATTTTTACTAAATAACAACTAAATTATGATAAACATAATTATTTCAATGGGCCTAATATTGAGGCCAACACAGGTGTGCAAACGGTGATGGTGAAGTGCCTTATTAGAGCTGACTAAATGTGTTTACTAATATTGTAGCAACATGTGAGCGGTACCATCTGTAGTGAGCTAAAATATGCTAAAACTGCACATGGTTTAAATAAAACAAAAAATAAGCATTTGTTCGCTGTTATATTCTACAATTTTTTAGACAAATCTATTAATGAGGGCTCTTCACAACAGCATAAATTAGACTTGGCTGGCCCTGTTGGTACTCTGAGTAGGTGATCTGTTTTCCACATGCCATTCCTCTGTATGTGAGCCTGCACTGCCATCTGCTGCTCTCTTGTATGAATCGCACACCAGAGGGTTGACAGAAATGATGGGTTAAAAGGTCATGAGTTGCATTCAAGAGCTGATCGTAAATACCCAATTTATAAATGCATATTTTGTATTCAGGGCCATTGTTTGGGAATAATTATGAATAATCCTGTAGAGCATATTAATTTACTTTACTATTAATTAAAATGTTCTTTTGTTGGCTGTTGTCTGTTTAAGAAATCAAACAGCACAATGCTGGTTTGTCTTACAGCAAAGGGATGCACATATAGACTTGCCCATCAGGGGTGTAATCTCAAACTAATCTTTATTGTAAGTGATTCGCCTTCATAATGTAAGAACGTAGTCAATTGTAGAGGATGAACTAAAAGAGGCTTTTTTAGCAAGCTTAGTTTTAACATTTGGAAATATAATAAGTAAGTGGAAATCTATTTAATTTCTTGCTTTGAAAATAAAGTGCATCACTCCTCCTCACTTTTTTAATACATCTTCACGGTACACCCAAAAAATGACACTGATAATTCCACTGAGAATACCAGATAGTAAAGGGACCAAGTGTCTGCACATCCAGGCAAAGATACTCAGGTCCAAGGCAAAAAATGCAAACCAGCTAGTAAAAAATGACTGACCCAAATGTCAGCTTGCAAGAATAACAACACTTACCCAGACACATTCCAGCTTATCCCATTGTGGTTTTTTTTTCCTTTCTCTGAAAAATCATGAAGTAATGCACTTTCCAACCAATGTCATCAGTCTGCCACACAAACAATTCTCATGAAACCACCCATAACACACAGTAAAACAGTGAGCTGCCTTACCTGAAACCAGGTTTGTCTTCCTCCTCAATGTTTCAGCTTTGGCATGTTGCAGCAATGAACCTGAATCATTGAAAAATGAAAAATAGTAAATACATTTTGAAAGATCAACTTTTTAATCTTGTTGCGCCTCAAATGGGTAAAATTCCCCCTGATTTAGTGAAGTATGTACTTTTACATGTGCACCAACTTTGTAGACAATAATAACTTAAAAAACTACAACTTTGTGTTAACTGTGACATACATACAAACATGAAATTTGACTCCTGCATTTTCAGCAACCCAACCTAAGCATTTTAGGAACAATGGGTTATGGCAAAACTCCTCAGTTTCTCACTCAAGGATACTTCGACATGTGGACAGGAGTAGCTGGGGGTTTGAACCGCCAAACATGTGATTAAAGGACAACCCACTCATAGAGAACTAAATCCCTCGGCCCATCATAGTATTAACTAATGTTGTGAAGACTGAGTCAAAATTGAATGCTGCAGTTTTTATCTGACTTTGGGACAAAATATAAACAATGATGGGTACCTTCACTGAAAAGGGGTTGCAGATAAATTGCGTTCTAACCCAAGGAATCAAGGGAACGACGAGGGTTTGACTCCCATCCACTTGACCAAGTAAACGTGGTGAGTTGATGCTCATTATTCTTGTACCTTAGTAGAAGGTAGCCCCATATATCTGCAAGGTCTGGTTGCTGTATGTACTGTAGTTTCGAATATTGAGATATGTTTAGAGAATAATAATAATACTAATAACAACAATAATAATCAATCATAATAATAACAATACTTTTACTAATAAAAATAACAACAGCAAAAACAATGATACAAATAATGATGCATGCACTAGTCCAGTTGATTCCCTCTTTGGGGATTTGTAGTTAATATTTTGAACAGCACTTGAACGCAGCTGGTCTAATCCGGTCTAATCTGGGGAGCAACGTCACCAGATGAGAGATGACATCTGTGGATACTAGCTTCACTGTTCAACACATGGCTGTCATTTTGTGAGACAAAATGTCTATTACAACTTGCCAGAAGGTTACTCTTATATCATGCTCTGTTCTCTGTGTTTCTCTCTTCCTGCCCAGAATGCTTTTACCCAGAGGGAAAAAGGAGATGGGTCGCCCGGAGGGTAAGGCGGTTTATCAGATCATCATCTGTCCATCCATCCATCTCCATCCCGACCCATCTCCTATGTGTGTTTTTTATGCTGTTGTTGTTGTTGTTGCCAGCTGTTACTTTGACTATACAGAGAGCGCGAGGCCCAAGGCCCCATCATAGTGTGCATATGTTCGGCATAATGTTACACAATTGATAAGAAGAAAACTGAAAAACATGTATTTCACATATATTGAAGCAAATGTGTATGGGATGTGTTGTAAACATTTTTTTAAAGTACAGTATTTATAAATACACATTGCACATGTTCAAATATGTTTAGGCCTATCTATTCATATCTTGTGATACATGTCTACACTACATTTTAAAGTACTATCAAACCAAAATGTTTGTAGGGTTGTATTTATTTATGTATGTTATAATTATTATTTGATCCTTTCACGCCTCACGTCCTCAACACAAGTACTGACACTGATTAAGCTGTTGCGTCTGTTGATAAATCTGACCTGTAGATAGATGGTGGTGGAAACTTAATATGAATATTTAGAGATATTCTAATCACTCTGCTTAGACTCCACAGACACCGATCACATATCTGTAAATGTCTTGACAATTATTTGATACTTCACTTCTTTCACTTCATTCACCTGCTCCTTATGAGAATAATTTATTTCCTTTTTCTAGAGAGAAGATTATAGTTTTAATAGAAATGTTAACACAGGCTTGAAATAACTTAAGTTCATTGTGTAAAGGCTGATTCCACATGCTTGCTGCCCCACACTAATCAAGCAGTGCTTCAGACTCAATTTTCGAAAATTGAAATATAATATAATAGAAAGTATGATAACCTAAGCACCACAAACAGTTTTATGCTGAGATCAACCAGCAAACCAAGTTAACCACATCAAGTCCTGTCACACGCATGTACAACAACAGGTTTCTCTGATGTCACAATACAACAATAAATCCGTAAGAAACAAAGTATGTATTGCAATGTGTTACCTTTTGCATCCAAACAGGGACGATTGATCCAAATTTAAGGCAATAACGACTCTACTTTTGTACATTTGTTTGCAAATCAATTAACGTTACAGCCATTGTTGCAGAAATTGGCAGCATGCTGACATCATCAGCGTTGGACTGACGTCACCAGATGGAGCGTTTTGTCTTATAATTTCGAAGTTATTAGAAAGTGTTTGAGGTGTAGCTAGTCCCATTGTGACGAAGGATCTTCTTCGCTGATGGGCAAACTTAAGACGACCACATTCAACTTTTTTACAGTCTAGGTAGCTACAGACGGCACGTCATCACATAAACAAGAATCCGTGCACGTAACGCTACTCATGCTTGGAACGTTCCTGCTTTGCGGTGCGATCCGTTCTGCGCATGTGCGTACTTATTCCTGCCCGATGTGTACCTGTCTAGTCTACCTGCTTTATTAGAGCTGGGTTGCAATTGGTGGAACAGAATCGCGAGAGGACGGCTTAAGGACTTACAGGGATATATATATATATGTATGATTTATTTGTATTATTATATTCATATTTAGAATTGTCCGAGGATTTGCTTCATCTAACTAATTTCTCAATTCACTGATTGTTTGATCAAAAACACATTGTTCCTAAGCATTGAACTAGCAGTAAATATTAATTGCACTAAATGGTAAAATCTATTTTAATTTTGGGGAACTTGTAGTGCTGGCAACAAAAATAATTCCTCAACAGTCTAGGATGTAGGCCCAGCTGCTCTTACTAGTATGGTTAATCTTGAAGTAACATATACCTCTGGTTGAGAAATACATTTCTGTGAGACATTTGCAGGAAACATTCACTCTAATTATTGATAGATTGATTGATTTTTGTCTCCAGTTGGACCTGGGTTCTACCCTTCTGTGATGCACCAGCTGTCATTGCCAGAGGACCCAGAACTGTGGGGTGTGGACCCTTCATACTCCATGACACACATTGCTGAGGCCATGGCCAAAGTGAAAGGCATCGGACCAGGCAAAAAATACAATATGATGGCTCAAGTGATACCCATATATGGCTTTGGGATACTTCTTTACATCTTCTATATCATTTCTAAGGTAGTTACTATGACTGACCTGCTTGGTATGAATACAAAAAACTATATTCACTACCGTATATGAATATGAAGTGTTAATCATGCAGCTTTACACCACACTATGATAAACTGCACTATACTTTATGCCATACAAATACAGCCTAATGAGAGATACCATGGTGATCTCTGTGACAATAGTGACTCTGCTTTTACTTCCCATTTAGGCAATTTAATGTACAGGAGATTGTTTGAATTTACCGATGATTATTGTTATGATCTATGATGCAAAATATGTATGTGTTCACAGCTGACATGTAAGGGGCAGACTACTAAATCAGAAAACCACACTACAGTAACCAAAGCAAACATGGAGAAAAAGATTAGTAAGTACCTTCAGCAATTTATTGATTTGTTTCTGAGTTCCTGTGTAATTTCATTTTCAAATTTATGGACAATATGTTAACATTTGTGTTTTTTAATTACTGGCATACAGCTTTTCAGTCACATAAATATCACAATCAAAGTGCAGTGGCAAAAATACTTTTGTTATGTAAAGGGATTTGTGAATGGCCCTTTCGCCTATAGAATAAATCCACCACATATGTTTGCCTGTGTCTGTGCATGTGACACACTTATATAAAATTTGCACATTTATGTAAAAACGCATTATATTTTGACTTTAAAACAAAGTTTTCTCTTGTAAATCTTGTAGTACCCGATTATGAGCTTGTCAGGCTTCAGGAGAAGCTTCTGCGAACAGAAAAGATGATGGAGAGAATTGTCTCTGGAAAGAGTCGAGGTTCTGGGAGGTAAGACTTATTTTTCCTCTCAGCATCCAACATTTCACTGCCCATAGCACAGAAGAACCAGAGAAATCCCTTTTACTGGGATAAATCAGTACAGACCTGGCATGGAAATGAAAGGGCTTAAGATTAAAGGGGGAATTATTCAAAGGTGGAAAGGCCACTGGCATATTTTACTTAACAGCTACAGCTACTACTCTTTTTCAAAATCCTTAGGTCATATAATAGCATACATTAGAAATTGAATCAATGTAGAAAATATGACATTATCTTGTTGCTAGTTTGTTGGAACCTTTGGATATGCTAAATAATTCTTGTCAGAAAGCAAATAAAAACAGAGACTCACTGCTTATTAGTCAAATTCAAAACATCTTTATTCTATGCCTCATCACACTCATAAGAATCAGAAAACCAAGGCAAATGAAGTATGCATTGCAGCTATGGAGAGCGATTGAAATCATTTACTGAACCAGCACTATGTGATGTACCAACGCTTTGCCATCTTGCATGACTCTGCCTCATTATCTGTGCTGTTCTCTAGTGGCAGAAGGAGGAAGAGTAAAGGTTCTATATCAAAGAAGGAGGAGAAATTACTCAAGCAACTTAGACAGATCACACTGCTGATCCAAGAGGGCCGGTTGGAGGCAGCTTCCCCTGAGATGGAGGCTGAGGAGGTCCCCTACTGTGTCGACTGGGAAGGTACAAGCCTAAATTGGGATCTAAAAGCTCCTCACATCTTTTCACAAAATCCACATTCGTTGCAGTTAAAGTGGCGGTTTTCTCAAGGGAAATCAAATATATTTTCAATTACAAGAAGCTGTTTTATGTTACCAAAATCTCATACTGTATATCAAATGATGCATCGTTTTGTACACCATTGCAGGCTACCCAGAGGAGACCTACCCAGAGTATGATGAGCCCTGTAAAAGACGAGGATTTGACATCTTTACACTGGAGGAACCCCCCCACCAGCCCACTGCCGAGGCCCTGGCAGAGAGGATGGAGCAAGAGGAGGAAGAGATCTTGGCAAGGAAACTATCTATAGTGGAAGAGGTAGATGAAGATGTAGAGGAAGAGGTGGAGGACGATGATGATAAGGAGGAAGAAGTAGAGGAAGAGATAGAGGAGGAGGAAGAGATAGAAGAAGAGATGGAAGAGGAGGAGGAGGAGGAGGAGGAAGAGGAGGAGGAAGAGGAGGAGGAAGAGAAAGCAGAAAGAAGGCAGCTGCTCAGTCTTCCTGCAGATAGAAAGCAGGAGAGACTTGGTCTGGAGTTGAGCGAAGAGCTACAGTGTCTCAATGGAGGGAAGAAGCAAATTAGCTTTAGCGACCACAACGATGTGTTCCACTACCCTAAAGAGGGTATTTACGAAGAGGAGGAGGAGGAAGAGAGGGAAGATGAGGTGGAGGAAGATGATGAAGGGACAGAGATGGAAGAGGAGGAGGAGGAGGACGCGGATGAAGATGATCCAGTGATGGAGGCAGAGAGCCTGCAGTTCAGCTGTGAGGGTTGTCCCAACCCGGAAGAGGAAGCAGAGGAGGATAATGAAGAGTATTTGTTACTGTCGGAGGATGACGGTCCTTTCCATGCAGACATGCCCAAAGAAGTTGGAGCGAGTGGGCTGAGGATGCGGAACAGGAGGGAGACGTAGAGGACTTTTCTAATTACTGTACTGTACTTATTTACTAAGTTACAGTGAACTCCATGTTCCTGAAATTGTACTTTGTTTAACACTGATCCCTTATGTGTGTAAAATATAGAGCAAGAGCTAAATAGAGACGTGCAATGCTGCTCTAAAGTGGTACATTTGTAAAAATAATAGTCTCTGTTCACACCAACAATATGGTCAGAGCTTCTGATGTTTGATATTTTCATTTGCAGGCTGTTGTTTAAGGCCCTGCACCCCCATGGTCCACCCACACAGGTGTTTTCACTGATTTGCCTGATTAGACTTTCCCTCCCTCTCTATAGATGGACCTGATCATTTTCACTTCATCATTCTAATTGGTTGATTTCGTGGCACAGCCAAACGTCAATCAGTCTGGTTAATTTAAAACACCTGCGTGGGTGTGCCGAACCTTTAAAAGCTGAACATTATTATAAAGTTAGTGACTGCTCATTTGCTGTTATTTTTTAATCAAGAAAGGCTTTACAGTTTTAAAATGAAGTAGTGTTATGGACCAACAGAACATTTGCATTATTTATCATCTCCCCGGATTAGTTTTGCTACCTTATTGTTGATACTTTTTAATCAGAAAATGGGTCATTTGTTTTACAGAAGCCATGGGTGCTAACATCAGAAACAGATAATTATGGCTTTGCCAAAATAAATATGCAAAGTAGTTTTTACCTACTTTGACTACTTAGCCATGCATATCTGCCTCCACCTTGTGGTGTAATGTGGTTCTATTCTTGGGGGTGCTCCCTGTTGCAGTGATGCGGCATAACAGCTTAGAACACAAGGCGACATTATAAACAACATCCAGGGAGCATGACAAATAACCCCCAGAAAAAACATCATCATGGTAATATAACCCTTCAGGGTGCACACACACAGAGTATGGGCAGGTGGAGGCTGTGGATTGCAAATTGTTAGCAGTTGTAAATAGCAGTCAAGTAAATAGCAGGGAATGAAATGTTTCAATATTACTGCAAATAACTAAATATCACACCTGTCGCTTTAGACAAAAGTAATGACATTATAACAGACAGAACAGTCTCAATCTTTCAATAGAATTAGACGATGATGTTGAATGCTTGTTACAATCACCATATGGCAAAAAAAGCCAGACATTGTCACAGTTTCAGGTTGCTGTTTTTCTGTACACGACAGGATGAGAAAATGCTTAAATATTTGTCACTTAGTTTCGCTATCAGCATCTGTAGCATCAAACATCAAACACATCACTGACCAACAGACCTTTCTCACTGTGGACATTTTGACTAACAATAACAATGGCTGAAATCCATTTAGGTGTTGCAGTCCCAGAGCCCTGGCATTGTGCTCGTTATCTCACTTACACAATCAAAGCCATAAAAATATTATAGTTGCACCTGCACTTCTTCTGGTATGACAAGTCAAAATGGCAGCTGTATGAAAGGTTTACTGTAATAATTTTTATCTGGCATTTGTAAGAAACATTGCCTTTCTAAAATGATTTTGAACTACGTATCCTATTGTAGGACTTTTTAGTCTAAATATTTAGGTTTACAAATGTTACAAAACCGTGACATCTATTTTTCAACATGAGCAGGTGCTTTATGTTTCATCTATGACGTTTGGATGATCAAAGATAGACATACAGAGGGTGACTGAGTCTGAAGCTGAATCTCAGTCTTATAGAGTGATTGATGAGTGGATGTAACTGTAATATCGAGCAGCAGCCCCCGTGGCCCAATTTCACTCTCTGATCATACAAAAAAATGCTAAGCAGAACAAATTATGAGCAGAACAGAAAAGAAAGAAAAGCCACAACAAACAATGCAAATTGTAGCTTTAACCAGTCCAACATGATTTGACATCTCTGTAATGTTGGAACTGTGGCACTAAAACAATGGATTCTAAAGTATAAGCTTGTAGGTAAGGTTGTTCATGTTGTTGTAAAAATACCAGACATAAAGACAGCATTGCTTCTCAACTTTAAATAAAGTAGTTCTATGTACATTTTATATTTTTCGACTTCTTTCATGCATTATGTAGACTTATTACTCCACACCTTGATTTACATCTTGCCACTTGATTTCATCATTAATGAAAATGAAACATTAACTGGCCCGGTTAGGAACGACAACTATGTTGGAGCGAGGAACAAGGTGAGTGATATCAATTTTCTTGGACTGGACTTTATTGGTGATAAGAGATGGTATGGTCATTGTTACCGTGTTTTGACAGAGGAGCAAAGGTCAAAGACTGCATAAAATTCATGGACATGTCGGCATATTTTGACTCACTATTTTATTATTTTCCATGATCAAAGGACTGTGTCTATACCACCACAGTAAGTTGTACACCATTTATTGTACATTACAATGAGAGCACTAAAAACAGAAAGTGAAAGAACCTTTGGTTCCTGGACACATGTATGAAAAGCAGACTTTACAGCAATAGTATCAATAATTTTAAAATAGAAATTTAAAATAGTTAGAACACAGTTGAGTACAAGAATAGCACATTTGATAAAGATTTCCTCATAACCCACAGTAATGGTAGCCGTATCAGAGATTGTTCTTTGCCTTCATTCAGCATTTTTTAATGGCCATAAAAAACAAAATATTATATATTTGAGAAAGTATACTGCCCCATAAGGAGCCAGAAGAAGAATATTTTGAGTAAAAATGTGAACAGCAATAAACCACATGGTACAGAAATTTACTGCCAGTCAGATGAGGAATGTACCAAACTCCACCTCAGTGGAGCATAAAATTAATTAAAGATGTAAGGAGCAAGAGATGAAATATGCAATTGTTGAAGCTGCAGCAGATTTACACTGTTGCTGTGTGTTTGATATCAGTAAGTCAATCTGTGTTCGGTTCATTTTTTTCAAGGTAGGTGACATCAGAAGATATGAGCACAACCATAAGCCTAAGTGCCTTGGATTCTATATCTGCTGCCGGATTTACAGTACAATGTAAATAATTATTTACCTCTTTACTGAAATATGTTCTAGGCCCTAAATGTAATTTAAAAATATCTGGACAATCCCTAAAATGTTGTCCAATGATGTGCACTTTGGATTTTTATTTAGGTTTTGTAACTCCAGCTATTGATGCAGTCTAAACAAATTCTGCATTAGACAACTGAAGTCACTATAGCTACAGTGGATTACCTCTAATGCATGTGAGGCGGCAAGAATAGCAAAGACCAATTTGGGCTCAGCTCATTGAATGGCTGAAGCCTAACACTAGAATTAGTCTTCAAAGGCACAATAAAGTATGTACAGCTATATCTCAACCACTAAAGACTTCAACGTAAAGTGCACCATTGTCCTATACATTCACATACATGACACTGTGACACAATATTGTATATGGTACACAGCACACTGTAACATACCTTTGCCCTGTTCACATCCAATCGTTTTGTGTGGAAACAAGAGATATTCCTTCCTGTGATGCTAATTTATCTGCTTGCGGCTCCATGGAGCCAATACAGCTGAAATTGTTGCAAATGGTAACAGAACATGTAATAAATACATAAATAACAAAATAAATATATAGTGACGTGCATGTTATTTTAACTTCAGTGACTATATAAGCAGTGTTCATGCTAGAGGAAGAGTGTGACATTTTTGTGTGGCAGATTACATAAAATCCAGGCAACTTTTAAAACGTACAGATGTGTAATTGTTAGTTATAATTGACAGATAAAGAAATGTTAAATTTCTCTTACTACTACATAAAGGAAAAGTGTTTGTTTTTATAATGCCATTACAGTACAAAATTACTATAGTTATCAAAACAAATCAATTGGATTTTGAAAGTGGATTTCTCTTTGTGCTTGTTTTCCTCCACTGACCAAGACCATCCCGAGGTCGTCCCCCCACCCCACCCCCCACCCCACACACACACATACGTACACACAAAACTTGAGTCCCATAAAGCATTTTGGGATACGCAGGACTTCCAAGGTCCCGCGTGATTTGGAGAAGTCAAACCAGCCCCAAGGATACATCAACAGCCCTTGATGAGAGGACAGATGGACCAGTTCTCCACAGAACATCAGGCTGGGATCTATTCACAGGCTAACTTGCTGTCAAAGCTGGAGAGCGCAATGGCAAAGGCTTGCAGGGCACACATTGGGTAGTTATAGTCCATGGTGAAGACATCCTCTGCCACACGGCCAAACTGCATCACAATGTAGTCAGCTGCAGAGGAGAAGAATCAGGAAATACATTTATTTCTCTATTACTTTCTCTCATTATCTACACATTATTATTATTATTGTTCCACCCTTTGATATTAAAAGGAAAAAAAGTTTTACCGAGGGAGAGGTTTTCTAAATCATGACAACTTCACCAAAACATGTTAAATGTACTCTGTTAATTCTATTTAATATTAAACCTCTATCAGTTTAGAAGAAAATAACTCACGGTCATTGTCGTGAATGATTTGGAAATTCTTGACGGAGGCCTGAGTGACTCTGCCGTGGAAGTTGAGCACATAGGATTGTGTGTCATCATTCCACACAGGCGTCTTGTTGTGAAGTTCAATCACGCTCTCTGTGTTCTTGTTCTGCCACCTGGCAAGCAGTGACTCATGGTCCTGTAGTGAAGGATAAAATAGTGAAGCCTCTGACCTGGTCCTCAGATCAATTATATAAGTATGAGAAAAGATGAATTGCATCAGCACAGATAAAGCTATTGCGAAATTATGAGTGAAACATACATTTCGTGGGCGAATAGACACTCTCTCATGGTCCATGTTCATTCCAGGAATGATGACACTCATTTTGCGCGGTCCTTTGAATCCTAAAACATTGGTTTCCTATAATTGAAAAGATGATAAACTGTACTGTAAGCATGTTCATCCACTGGTAGCTACATCATTATTAAGCAAATGTTATGTTATTCCAGACTTTATAGTCATCTCTCACTGCAATGAAGGTTAAGGCCATTTATTCACAAATAGATGATGACTTCATTTTTCAACTGATTATGGCAATGCCCTGACTCCTCAGCTTTATACTATTGTATAAGTAAGACTCTAATTTTATATTTTCTCTTTTTAATATGTGATCAGACCAAATTATTATAGGTCTTATTGCCAACTCATTGCTCAACATATCTCTTGAAATGTATGACCAACTCACGTAGCAAATGGCTGCTAGCTCTTGACGCAGGTTGCTAGCTTCAAGGCTGGTTGTGCTCTTCATGGGGTTCAGGCCGCTGTCGTATACAGTGAACTTAGTTCCCATGAGGTTAGACCTGCAAAGAAAACATAAGAGACTGGGAAGGTCTGGATGTGTAGCTGCACATCTTGCTAATGTATCAATGGAGGAAACTACCAAACATTTCCTTTTAGTGCCAATTTATAATGCATAATAACAGTAGCAGCTATTGTAAAGAAAACGCCTCAAGTCACCCTGATAGTGAAACAGTAATAGAGTTGATGTGCTCTAATGGTGTTTGATATTGTGGGATTGGGGCCCAGCAGGGATCGATGGCCTGGCTTCCCAGCAGAAGAGGAGGAGTCAGATCCAGATCCTGGCAGTGGGTCACCAAACCACAGAGGGAGCCAGTGCTTTGCCTTTAAGTGGCTCCCTACTCTAAATGTTCATGGTCATTTACTAAGGAAATAAGAAAGCATACGTATGTTGTGAGATAGCATTTGTGTGTCTAAATGTTCTTCTGATCCTGTTACCATAATTCCCTGACTTAAAATGTGTCTAACTGCCTCTAGTGGGGAAAAAACTGCAGAGTAGCTCTGCTACTTTATGTACCATAAATGTTGCATTTAATAGTATCTTCCTAATTCTATGAAATATTGTAGTGCCGAGATGCTTTATGCACAGACGCTACCATCTTCGTTGTGAACCACTGTACATTTTTTCAGTCTTTACATTTGATGATGATTTTTCCATCCAGTGCTATGCAACAACATGTAATGGTCATGTTATATAATGCACAGTAGGCATTTGAAGTTTGCAGTCTTCACACAACTTATTCTCACATCATGACCTTTTGATCACATTATTTCCCAACAGTTTTGTTTGTTATTAGACTAGTACTTTGATTTGCAAAAATGGGAGATTTCCAAACCAGAATGACAGCTGATATGTGATCCGCTGGGTATATTTAATAACAACACAATGGCTTATAAAGTCCATTTGTCCAATATGAAATAATTCTTCTTATTTTGCTCTATTTGTGTTTCTCAGTTAAAGTCATATTAAGGCAGTGACTATGTGAACTCTGCCACTGTAGCTTTCATCCTCTGACATTTAAATACAAAGTCTTAAAAACACACCCAGAGGTTGACTGTAGTGTTGGATGTGTCCATCGTAGGTAAGGTGGGTTAGCTACAGCATCAATCAGCAGACTGTTTACGTCTTATGGTCGGTTCCTCATTTGGACCAGCCCCCTCAAGGACTCTTGAGAAGCGCTAAATGAAAGGTCACCATTTATTTAAATTTAGATCGCCATCATTCAAGCCTGATTGTGATTGGGTTAGAGCAGTGCATCGACCAATGGTCAGGCCAGCTCTGAAGATTAAAGGCTGCACAGAGCCATATTTGATTAAACCCCCAGGAGTTTCCATGGAGCCACTAAAGCAGCCTTGAAGCTGTCTCCAAAGATTATGTCTCTACTCACTGTCTACCTCTTACTGTGGCCCTAAACATTAAAATAATTTACATTACATACTTACATATTTTATTTATATTTGGGAGGAAGGCATAAAATAACAAGGCTTTCTTTGTTAGTGGTGAATCATAGAGGGTTCATACAAGAGTACAACAAAGACATTTTTCTAAATATACAATTTCATTGATGAGGCTAAAACAGTACAGAACATAAATTTCTTATGTGAATTAATAATAAAAAGATGCTATTCAAGTACTACTTGTTAACTATTCATATTAGCCGTTAGGTGATGTGTTCATCATTCATCCCTTAGTAGCTACAGTACAGAGTTTATTTTAACATTATCGTAAAATATTACCCCTACAGTTGTTGTTTTTTATAGGTCACATAAGAATGTATGAATGGATGAATGGGTATTGACTCTGCGTGTATTTCAATAATTCATATTTGGAAATGTTTCTTGTTATATTAAATATAATGATGTTTAAAAAAATACTATGGAATTAGACATTTTAAGGAAAACTCAAAAAAGCAGTGGAAGTAAAAAAAAAAGTAAAATAACACTTTTTTAGTGTATATAATTCCTGGGGTGTGCTACCAAAGCTTTTTATGTATCAAATCCACAGAGGACTTACCTCAGTTTACCGATGAAGCTCTCTCCGCCTCGAGACAGATCAGTTGGATCGATGGAGATGAGATAATTTGATGTTTTACTCTTTTTCCTTTTCCTGCCAGCCAACAGGAACACCTGTGACAAGCCAAGCCAGAAACCAAATGAGTATATGTATCTATTTGGACACACACAGCTTGAAACTGCAAAACAATCCCGGTAGCACTTTCTACACCCATGTCTATAATGCATTACAAAAATACTTATAATGCATCATAATCTGCTCATAGCACTGTAAAATGCATACATGATTATAATGCTGTATAACAATATTCATGACACATTAAAAAGCATTTTATAATGACTTATAATCGTAAAACAAATTTTTTTTGCAATATAATAATACAATACAATACAATACAATACAATACAATGTAATGTAATATAATAATAAATAATAATAATAAAGTGCTATAAGCAGATAACAATGCATTATAAGAATGTTTATAATGCATTATATATAAGCTTCATACAAAGTGCAACCAAAATTTGATAGCTAAGCTACATGAAATGTCTGTTTACCTTGTAGAAACTGTGCTACTTATTGTTACAAAATATTAGAATTTGTCAAGTTTCATAATGTTCAATAGGTAAAATGTTTACAGTTTCTGCAGCCTAGCCCTTCTCACCTTCTTGCCGTCCTCTCTCTCCAGGTGAAGGTAGTAGGTGGGATACATGCCTCTGTCCATGCCCTTCTTGTCTCTGGTGATTCTGCACTTCACTCTGACACCCTGAGGTGCAGGACGCAGAGAAAACTCTTCAAGGTCATCTACATCGATGGCAGGTTCATTGACTGTGGGAGTGGGTGCTGAGGCCACCTCCTGTAGGTGAAAAAAATCCCACACAGGACAATCCCCTTGTGAAATGGTGAGATGTGAGTTGACTTTCATTAGAACAGAGTAATGAGTCTGAGGATCAAATCGTCCACTGGGACTGAGAATGAGTACACTGTATCTAAAATGAGGACCTGGTGTAGAGATTAGAGGGGAATGAGGAGCAAAGAGAAATAATTGTTATCATGAGTACAATACCAGCTGGGGTTTCACTTTGAACAAAGTCTAGAGGCTGCAAATAGGATGTATTTTAAAGGGATGAGGTATTATCCATAGTCAATGTAATACTTAGAGTAGCTGTGCAAAACATAATTTTTGCCACATAAAACAAAGGCCAACCAAAAAAAAACCAATATCAGTGTAAGTGTACGTTTTATTTAGAATACTTTTGCCATGAGACAGCCATTTTTGAAGTTGAACTGAAATCGTTGTAGCCATCTATGCTTTCATCAAAGCTATCAGTGTTCCGTAACTCCTTCTGCATGGTAACATTTTTGTTTTTTTCAGTGGAGTCTGGGAGCTCTGGCATTAGCATAGGTAAAAACTTTAGTTCCCTATCGGAAACATAGACTGTATAGCTGTCTCACGGCAAGGTGAACTGGCAAATATATTCAAAATATAGCATACACTTAAATAGATTTTTTAGGTGGCTCTTTCTTTTAGGTGTCACTATGTCCCTGACCACAGCTTTACATAGCTTTGATACTGTGCTGGTACTCCTGTCCGCTTTTCCAACCTCGGGGCATGCTCACTGCTGTCCATGTAGCAAATACACTGACTATGGATAAGTACCTCAAACAACCCAACTTCAAAAGACGCAAACAATCATTGACATCTGACCTTAGTCCTCCATTATCATACCTGAGTGGAGAAAAAAAAACAATATTTCCTACGTGTAACCTCAAACATTTGATCCAACAGATCCAGAGCTGCATGACTTCAAGTGTTCAGGAGTATGTAAAATAACAACTAACAACACATATTTTCAAAATACTTAATAGTGTGACATACATTGCACATTAATGCTTACATTGGCCCACCTGGGCTGTTATGCAAGGCTCACCGACTAGACGCACATACAGTAAATTGTCTGTATGAGATCATTGGTCCATCACCTGCCCATCGTTTTTATCTTCACTTTTACATATATTGCAAAATGTAAAATAAATGGCAGGCCAGGAATAGCAAAAGCCCCAAATAATTCCAATATTAGAATAATTGAAAACAAAATGTAAAAAGGGCATCTGCACTTTATTTGTGTCACATTAAACCATAGTGGTCTATAACTGTACGGTTAGCCATGAAATTTAAATAGAGTTTTAAATAGAATCTGTCTGAGCACCAAATTTGAATCTCTTTTTTCCTGCATGTCATACAGGCACCTGTTTCATGGGCAAAATAAAGACTAATCTCTCATGCAGAGGTAACGAATGCTGTGAACTCCATTTTACCTTGCATGACTTCTTGCTAGTGGCAGAGCCTGGCCTCGTGTTGCTGTTGAGCTGTGAGGAACTGGAGCTAATTTCATCTTCATCGTCCTCTTCTTCATCAAAATTCATACTGCTGGATATACCTTCACAGACAGAGAAAACACAAAAAAGAAAGAAAGAGGTATTACAGATTTTTTCTCCTGCAGTTAATTGGTAACTTGAAATGCTGCAACAATTGTAGCCTTCAATAGGAACACATTCACACTTTATCCAGTATAACTTAAAATAGTTAAAATACAAGATAGTTTGAGGTTTGAATAGCATAACTTGTGCCCAATGTTTGTGAGTGCACATAGGTCGTAAGTTTCCATTAAATGATTAGAACAGGTGTCAAAACCCACTGGGTTTTTGTAAATTTAAGTTTATAGTCACTGTTATATTGTTGTCATCTACAGTACTTGCAGCCTTTCATTGCATGAAGTGTATTGTCATTCAGTATCCGACTGATGCATAGCCTATCATGGTAAAAACAGTTGATAAAATATAAAATATATGCTGTTAGTTTAGAGAAATACTAAAGGTTGAAGGCATTCAAAAACATCAGTTAAACAAACACTTATTAGTAACTGTTTCACAGAGGTCTTTGAGTTATACATGTTCAAGAGGTATATTGTTATTCATGTGTTACAAGCTGATCCACTTGAAGCTGTATTTGAACCTATTTGAAAACATGGGAAGGAACAAAATCTGCCTATCCGGTATAAAGTTACATATTCCAGCTCTGCCTAATAAGGTATAAAGTTACATATTCCAGCTCTGCCTAATAAGGTATAAGTTTTGCGCCAATAAATTACCAGAAAAATAAATCTTCATAAAAGAATGGAATAATAATCACTTGAAAGAGTAAACAGCTTTATAAAATAACAACACACTTTTGTGGCCAAAATGTCATTATAATTCTTCAGCTCAAAACCTAAAAAACAATACAAACTGCAGCTGTGTCTAAAATATTTAACGTACAATATATGTACTATATAGCGTCCTCAAAAAACACTGGACTAATCAGTGAGGGCACCAAAACATATGATTTTTGTGTCCAAAATCTAAATGAACAGCTCACTAGTAAACTACTGAGTGTTTACCATGTACGGAATAATAAACGAGTGTATTAGTAATCAGGGTGTACAGTCACTCTCTGCTTTTTAAGAAATAAAAAGACAGCATCATAAGTTACATCATTCACACACTGTGTCTTAAAATGGCATTTCTATTTGCAGTTCTAACACGAATCAGTGTGTTTCACCTTCCTACCAACACACCGCAGCAGTATACCAGAATGAAGTGGGTGTAAATGAGGACTCATGGTTGTGCTATTACAGATGCAGTGACAGAACCTTCCTTGAACACTGACAGTACCTTTTTTGAGCATTGTGACACGCAGATCCTGTTTGCTCTGCGACTGAGTGCAGCTCATGACAGGCTCTGCCTCGCCCTCCTCTGTGCTGGGGTGACCCACCGTCAGGATCTGGATCTGACCGTCGTCCTGCTGGGAGGCCAGGCCATCCAATGCTGCTGAGCCACAATCCAACAGGAGCAAACTGCATGAGAATAGAACTGTGCTACTGTTCGACAATCATTATCTCATGTTAACACACAGTAAATTACCAGATGAATCCCAGCAAAGTAAAACACAGGCAGTTGTAACCATCTTGCAATTAACACTTGCATAAGCAACATTTCCACATCTCTGCCTTGACTACTGAATGTGTGGGTGTACTGTGTTCTGTTCAAATGTCTTGTTTAAGTAATTGTTCACGTGTCACTGTTAAATTAGCTTCTAATGTTTAAGAGGTGAGAATGTCCGTGCTGCTCCAGGCATTCAGTACACAGCAATTTTAAAACAACTGACTTCTCTACTTGCCCTTTTTTACAAAGCAGAAGTGCAAAAGAACACAATAAAGATTTTTGGAAGGGTGAATTGCAGTTTTTCATTTTTTGGGGTTGTTTATTTTTTGGAAATGCCAAATTTCGTGCATTGTTGCTGTTTATATAGAATTTTTTTTTGTTATGTGTAATACAGTGGTTAGCTAGTCTAATCAGTTGGTTTCTCATGCCCTTTATTTCCTTCCCCTCAAAGGTATGCATGTAGAAATCCATTGTCTTATGAGACAGCGTGTTGCACATTCCTATTTGTATGTTCCATTCAGGAATTT
Organism: Anoplopoma fimbria; assembly: GCF_027596085.1. Taxonomy (NCBI): domain Eukaryota; kingdom Metazoa; phylum Chordata; class Actinopteri; order Perciformes; family Anoplopomatidae; genus Anoplopoma; species Anoplopoma fimbria. Next base: position 19,584,916 of record NC_072450.1, read on the forward strand.
TCTGCATGTAGAACTTTTTTGACATATTTCTGACAATATAAGTACAAACAACTTGTGATTATTATTCTGGATAGCCAGAGGTGTGATGAAGGATGCAAGTGTGCATTTTATATAGTTTTGTTTAGATTTGGTTTTTGTTTTTAATTACACTTATGTAACCAGTTTTGTGTTGGATATTTAGTTTCAGATGTAGATATCTTATTTATGGAGCAGCCTAACATACTCCATCTGAGTGAATTCATCAACCTGTACTCATCTATTCTGTAACCTTGATGCAGCTGATTGCATAGTAGCCTGGGAGCTCTCTTCAAACTGAGTTCCCGTGCTTGAGAAAATCAGAGAGCAAGACGGAGAGTGAGTGAGACAGGTCCATCATTGGTGAGATTGGTACGTCTGGCCTGATTAATCTTTTACCCTTGTGGAATCTCATTCACTTTTTTTCTTTTTTTTCTGGGACACAGTCATTCCAAAAATGAGCATCTTCTGTAATGTGCTAGATCAGATGACAAACAAATGTAATGTCACATTTGCATTTGCATGACGGATTGCTCTGTGTGTCAGTTCCTTATTTTTCTGTAGTGAATCTTTAAATTTCAAAAAAACTATAACACTCCATAGTGTCAGTTTGAAAAATACTATGAATAATGAAAAGCATAGAAGCAAAGGGAAACAATGTTTGCACTGTAGACATAGTTGGACTACACCATTTCCACCCTCAGGTTTTCCTCCTCCATCTGAAGACTAATTTATGTGTCAGCAGGCTGACAGCACTCAGACTGTCATACATCATCACACCATTGAGCTTTGACAAGCATGGCACCACAGCGTGGCTGTTTCACTGGCAGTGTTAGTTTCCAGATGTGACTTGAAAAATAAGCAGTCGAACCATTATGTGAGGTTTGCAAAGAGGGCCTGAAAAGACAGTTGCAGCTGTTTGACAATAAGGACTTTGACTCTTCGCGCTCATTCAGTGGACATCCTCTAACGACTTAAATCTGCTCTTTTGTAATTCAACATGAAAACATAAAAAACAAAGAACAATATGCTTGAAAACAATATCCTAATTTGGCTATCATACATAGAAACATGCTTTACTGTCAAATATCTGTCTATGTTGTCTTTTACCTTTTCTCACCACCTCCTCTCTGATTCAGCAGTGTGTCAGTCCAATTATCTATTTTCTATCTATTCTTCACTTCCACTACTGGGTACACTTAATAGGCTGGCTGGTAGGCTGACCTTTGTGCTTCCCCTTCCTCTCCTTCTTGTCGCTGCCTGTTTGTGGAGTGGAGCTGGCCGATGCTTTTCCCTTTTTGGCTGAGCGAGGCGGCTGTGTGTCCGCTATCACCTTCACCTCCTCCTGTTCAGCTTCTTGCACTACACACAGCGATGGAGATGAGCGGCAGCAGATGCAGGGTCATCAGAGCAGATGGACAGAAAGGGAGTGAAACAAAAAAGTTAAAGTTACACGGACAAAAATGAAATCAAAAAATATCATGTCTAGCAGATTATGAAAAAAGGTTATAACATATAAGAGTTAAAACATATCCGTGTTATTTATTCAGTCTTAGGCATGAATTACCAATATCAAAACGTGAGTACCTTAACATAAAGCCCAAAATGTACAAAGGCAAACATTTAAATTGTCTTTCTCTATAAAAAATAAGTTAAAAATCTTACAGAATGTATTTAATGATGTAGTAATACATTACAGATTTAGTTTAAAAAACTTATTTTTTCCTAGTGAGAAAGATTGTTATTGAGTTTGACAGATCCATTGTTTGCTTAAAATATACATAAGAGCAACATTTGGCTCCTGTTCACTGCCATGTCAACTCCCTGATTGTGAATAGAGCAATATAGAGCTAAACAGTGAATGCAAGCAAGTAGAGTTTCTCTCCCTTGTTTTGGGGGGAAATGATTAGGCTTTATTCCCCTTCTTTTATTTGAATATCAGCATAGTGCAGAGTAACATTTTGTCAATACAATGTCTCTTCTCTCAGCAGGAAATGTGACAGTTCATGGCCTTGAGCCCAGAAATTGGTCTTCAGAGCTGGGGATTAGTTGGCTGCTCTGTTCTCTGTGTGTAGATAAGAAGACCTAATCAAACCCAGTCTTAACCCCCTTTCTGTTCTAAGATTTGCAGCAGAGTGTAAGGGCCTGCAATTGATGGTACATTGGTATGTTGCAGTGGGTCTACCGGTGCTCTAATTCTAAACTGTAATATCAGCAACTGTTCTTTTTAATTATTCAACATTTTTTATAATTAGTTAAAAGAATAAATACTTCCTGTAAATCAAAACAGATTGATCAAACAAGCAGTCTGAGATCTTCATGCTTAATCCAGAGTGTTTCTTAAACCCTCCGGTTGAGCTTCCTGCATCAACAGAGTCCCAGAGGAGTGCCAGTCTTTACTCACCGTGGTAGATGGTGCTGCTGTTGCTGCTGAGGTAGGATTCCACCAGCGGCGCCTGTTCCTCGCTCTGTTTGGTCCGACGTGTGCGAGATCTCCCGTCCACAGTAGACTGGACCATCAGAGGCTCCTGCCTCTTCTTCTTCTGTTTCTGTTCAAGAAGCGCCCGCTGTTGTGAAGGTTTCACGTATGCGTGTAATTGCACATAAAACGTGTCCAGATAGAAAGAAAAATAATCAAGGCACAGTGTCAGCAAATGAGAAAAGCTACACCCCCCTTATTACACATCATTATACATCATTATATAGACAAAAATTAAAGTTGCAGTTAAAGTTAAAATAAAAATCACAGTGGCACAAGTAGGCACTAACTACTGCTATAAAGAACAACCTCTAATTTTTGTTGCCCATATTTAACCTGACAGTCACGAAAGATGTATAAGTCTTTCTACATACACTACAGCTTAAGATTCATTTCTAAACAAAATGGCCTCAGTAAGTGATATTTAATCAGCAAATTGTTTAAGATCACAAGAAATATAATCAGTAGTAAACCATGTCAACATATTCAAGTGATAAAGCTGTATTCTACCCTCCTGAGACATAATATACATAACAAAACAGTTTTCCATTTTAGTTCAGTTTGTTTGCAATAATCACTTAAGAGGCATCACAGATTTTGTTGTAAGCTGCCTTCATACTGTAGGCAGAGTGCTGTGTTTAAAAGTGTCTTGCAATAACACTGTCTCAGATAAATCTGTAAGGCCAGGGAAACAATCTGAAGATGTTTAAGAATGAGCTGCCTGAAACACTATGACCTGAGGCTGGATATAGCTATTCATCTGGACTAAGTGTCAGATGAACAGTCTTCAAACCAGAGCTCATCAAAAATTGAAGGTTTCTATTAGTGAGAAGTCAGGCTGCAGAGCATTAGAGTGCAAAAGTAGTTCCTGTAAAGCTGAAGACAGTGAAAGGCACACAGTGCATGGTTAAGGCACAGGTCTGTAGTGCACAGCTACTAGCAAGCTTCTCTCCCTCTGACTGAGAGGTTACTTATTAACAATGAGGAAGATGTTTTGATTTACATCGCACTGAACTTAAAAACTTGTCTTCAGAAATAACAGAAACCTATTGAGTGAAGAGGAACAACTAAGAAGTAGATTCATTCCTCAATAAATCATAATAACAAACAAACAAAAATGTTTTTTGCAAAAACACAATTTCTGAAATTAGAGCCCCTTTTGTCAAAACTCTACACACAAAAACCAAGAACATATCCAAAAAATAGCTTACATATCTTGGAAGAGCAAACACTTCCTACTAAATAAATATTTTTGGCATTTTCGTTTGTAGCATGTAAATATAGACTAGGAAACAAACAAATGTGTTTATTCTCATACTAAAACAGCCATAACAGTATGAGACACTCTGTACACTGTAAACGGAATACAGTATATTGCAATTACACTCCTCATACCCTCTCTCCAAAATCATCAGCCATTGTTGTGCACAAGTGATCTAATTGGTTACACAGGTTTTCACAGGTGCACTCCGGGTGCACCTGTGAAAACCGAAAAATAACTGAGTGTGTAATATTTCAGTAGCAATGTTTAGCAAACAACACACTCAGGCTTTTGGTTTTGAACGATGTCTCTAATGTAGGTAACAGTGTGTAGTTGGGTTGGGTTAATGCTGCTTGGCTTTAGGTTTTGTAAATTATATTTACTGGACTTATACCCACTCTCACATTAGAACGCGGCCCAGAGAGATAACAAGTCCTAACAGGCCATTTGTGGCCTTGTGATGGAGCAGTGGAAGTTTGTGTCATGATAAAAGTGCTGTGTTATCATTGATTTTGCCTCTGTGTTGCTATATTAACAGAGCTGCTTGGAAGAACAACAAACACTTACCTGTCTGTCCAGTTTCTGTTGTCGGAGGTTTGTGCCCTCATCATCTAAAGTGCTGCAAAGAAAAGAGAAAAAAAGTTCTGAAAGGTGCACCTCGGCTTTATATGTGTAAAATATAATAAAGACATTTTCCAAACTGCTTTAGTTAATTCAATCGCAACTGAAATTACAGCGGAAGGTTGAACACTTGCAGTATCTGACTATATATTAGCTTTATTGCCTTTAATATACTGTACATGGTAATGTAGCCTGTTGTAGACCGCAGGAAACAGAGCATTTGTTTATGCTGCAAGACATTTTGTTCTCACATTGACACCTAAATTACCCTTCATGGCTGTGATTATTATTGGCTCATTGTTCCCTGAAAAAGAAAATGATTGATTGTACAAAAGGTGCTTTTATAGCTTTGTGCATTCTTGTCTTTAACACAGTGAACTACAACAATATAGGACTACAGAAAAAATACTTTTATTTATTTTAATTTATTTTATTTTAAAAATACTAATATTTTGGTGTGAGTAACACGAAAGCCTTATCTTGAACTGTATGCACCCCATTCAAATACAACTGCCAGCCACACTTGAACCCTCCAGTTCCCTTATTTAGTTTATGTCCATATATTCAAATTCTGATCTATATATGTCTTAAAATGTAAATTTATAAAAAAAAAATAGCACACGATAAACAAAATATATAGGATAGTATGGACAACACACATTGGAGGATAAGTAGCCTACATTAAGTCCGACAATAAAAACGCACCGGTCAGTTGCAGAATAAATGTAAAAGAGGGCAAATAGTTTCTCTGATAAAGGAGTTTATATCATCTGGGTAGCTCATCGACTAGGCACTGAAACAGTTTAATTAGAGCATGTGTTCTTTGATAGATACAGCCCTTTAAAAACACCCCCTCAATAATTAGAGCCAGGGAGGCTGCTACAAAGCTGTCAGTTAGCCTCTTCTCGGTGAGTGCAACAGCAACAGAAATCAGAGGCATCACTTGAACTGATGCTTAGTGTGATGTCATAGTGTCCAGAAGAAAAACACACATAATGAAGCAGTCCCAGATTATTATGTATGAGAGCAGAGGAACGGTTTGAGAGATCCTTGAATCCTCTTTCCTGAGCTATCCCCTTTTACAAAACAAACTCCTCCTATTATTGAGACACTGCTTTATTTCCTCAAAACCAATAATTAGATTTTTCGGATGGTTTTCCACGCAGCAGCAGACGGATTATAGAATGTTAAATAGTCCATTACATGCTCTGTTGGTTAATTTGCACTTGCACAGCTTTAAAAAGAGTTGCAGCTGAGATGTTGTAGAAGTGACAAGAAGGCGTAAAAATAAGCCCAGAGTGACTGTGACTGGAGGAACATGTGCAGATCTGCTCTACAGAGATTACGACATAAAAGCAGCAAATAACATTGGCAGTGTTTTTCCTTGAATCAATAGCTCACATTTCAGAAACTGTACCAGTGAACATATGGACAGCAGCGTCTGTCACAAGAAAGGGATAGAAATGGAGGGTCTAATCATGGGGAGTCGTATGCTGTACAGATTGTAAAAGGCACATTTAGATTTGGGGCTAACTGAACAGCAGCTGTCCTTCACTTGCACACTTCACTTTCAAGAGAGACAATTTTAACGATGAAATAGACCTTGTGTAACCTGTATCACCTCAAACAAGGTCAATGGACATTGTTAGCTACAATAATCAACCCCTCAGTCCTACCAGTATAACTAACCTTTAGCAGGTTATCCAGTTGATGTTGCAGAGAAATGTGATAAATGGGACAGATGCTACTATTCATTTACATTTTTTATATCTCTCAAAAGCATCCTTGTGTCCTCTGCATTGGATGCAATACAGAGAGAAAGCAATGACAAAAGGAAATCACAGAGGATTCATTGTAAGAGAACCACCACGTCCCGGCAGCACAACACATAATAGACTGCACAACATGAAGCACACTCCTGATCTGAACATGATTCTCTGCTTCCCTGAGCAGATTGTTCTGAAACAACTGGGTATAGTATTTCTCTACAGGAACACCTTGAACATTATTTGATTTGTTGGTGCACTGCAGCCTGACAGATCGCCACTGGCCTAAGCAAATGCCTAAAGGTCAGTGTAGCACCAGCAATGCTGGTAATGGAAATTCTTAAATGATTTCACTGTTTCTCTCTCCCCAGAATGCTTTAAGTAGCCATGAAAGGGATCATATCATGAAGTTGTTTTTGTGGGCTGCCTCAATCAAAAAACCTGTGATTCAACAAGCCATTCAGATTTGGTTAACTTTCCTATGTGACATGCAGGCTCATTGGAATATACCCTTCTGAGTCTCTCCACCAACAGCATGAGAACTGCTATCAGAGCAGACTGGGCCTTTTCGGGAGGGAGGCTTAAAGAGACAGGCGCTAAAACAGAGCTGTTCAGACAGAGGGTGATTACAGGTATATTCAAACAGACCGTATAAGAAAAATAATGTGTTTCATTTAACATTGAAGCTTGTTAAAATGTTCTAGAAGAAATCCAAAATACAAGTATGAACCAGAAAATGAGTATGATATGTCCCCTTTAAAGTATATATAAACAGAGATAAAGGCCTTTTTTCAGTGCTGCCTTCTTAATATAATAATATATTATCAAACAAACATTAACTTAAAGGATGAACATCAGGAACTACAGTAACTGCAGACAGATAGAATCAAGGACATCACAATCGACCAGAGCCCAAAGTAACGCGTTGCTTTGTCCGACCATTTACATTGAAATGAAACAGGTCAGAGCAAGTCCTACATTTGATGTTATTTTAAAAGTATGCATTAATATAAGGATTAATCAAATATCATTATCAGCATTGATTAATATATCAGTGTGTGGAATGTCTGCCATCATTGCTTGATATCCAGAGAGAGGAAACTGTCGCTCCATGCTAGATTAAATAAGAGGACAAAGAGAGCTAAGAACAGAAGATTGATTGTGATTTCCTACTTCTTTGCTTTTATTGACCAAGTATATTATTTTTTATCAAACACAATTTAATTTAGAGGTCAAAAACAGATTCAGATTTTTGGTAGGCCATTCAATTATACCAATGTTGATTTGACTATAACATCAGCATTAACATAGCTATTAACTGTAACCTTCCTCTTCCAGTGTGCTCTGATTGAACAGCTTTTAACTCCAAATGAACCTCACTTATGACCCACTGGGGATTTGTTCATCCATCTGTTAATGCATGCAAGATTAAGTGAAACTAATCTAATTTAAACAACTACGTCGGGCAAAGCAAAAAGACATCAAATCCAAATATGAATGTTTTTTGTGACAACATCTCCTCCACAAACACAGTTATAGTTTGACAGATGCCAGTCTTTCTCTGTAACATTGTTAAACGTTGTGTCCATGCCGACCAAAGCACTCCATTTCAACATTAGACCTTTTGTTGGATTGTTGCTATTGTACAGAGTTTTTAGTACATTTTCTCTGTATTAGACCCAAACCATGTTTTGAGTCATACATTACTGACAATTCAGAAACTTCACCTTTATAAACAATAGTGGTTGGTGAACCTCACAGGTCAAACCCTACCAGAGTTTTACTGTGGCTTCCACTGAGCTCCCGTGTTGCACTGCTCTCCAAAAAATTCCATAAACTGCAGGAAATTACCATTCTCATTAACAAAGCAACAGGTAATTCATCCACCACAAGTGATTGACTGGTTGCTCTCTGTTTTCAGTTCTCCCTTTTCACTGGGCGTGTTTGGACGGGAATCTCTTTTCTAAAAAACAAACTCAACGGTTCCTTATTAGAGCGCAATTAGAGGTTTTCTCAGAAGAGTTAGAGAGAATTAGCCCCAGCAGAATAGGAAAGGATGAAAGATGAAGTAGGATGAAAAATGATGTGTTCTCCAGCACTCTTTAATAAGACTGAAATGTTGTAGTTTTAACGGCATTATGTCTTTACAGGCAAATGCAGAACGTGTTTCTTTACACTGCTGATGAGTTACATATGCAGCTTATGACATGGTCAACTCATGATGCATGTTCTAAAAGTCTCTCATTTTATTTTCCCTTACCTTCTGAGAAATATCTGTATGTTTAAAAGTCATATTTTAATCCAACAATTAAAAACCTTTCATGCATACTGCCTGAAGGTGTATGATAAATGTGACATTCAAATGATAAAAGGCCATAAGTAGGTTATTTATGTATTTGCATGATCATCATGATGCATCAATTTTGTTGATTCCGAAATGCTGACTAGTAATTGCAGGGTGGATAGTAACAACATAATTGAAAGCACAATGCATTTCCAACTACGTATTTGAGTATATATGTTTTATTTTTTACTTGTCAATTTGTTATCCCTAAGCTTTATTAATGTCAACTGTTAAACCTCTGTTTTTATTTCCCATAGAGCTTTACTGGTACGTGATAAATAAAGCTAACTTATATATTTTTTTACTCTTCATACCTCTGTCAAAAGCCTGAATGTTACCGTGATAGTTGATGGTCAGTTTTGCATTTGCAGTGTGTGAGATCAGTCAATGGATATTCAGTCTACCTGCACTACCAACTCCAGTTTTACGACAGAGGCAAAAGAGATGCAATAAAAACGTATTTACCTCCCACTCTCTCTCAGATATACAGACAAACAAAGCACTCCATGTCTGCAATCAGAGTAATCAAGAGTGTGAATAGGCATCAGACAGGAGGATAATGATTCAAACAGATCTGTTCCAGTGGAGGTCAAACAGCTTGTTATTGTTAAGTGGTCACTCTGTAGAACATCAATAGAGAGGTTTACAGGCAGCTTTATAATCTATTTAAGGAGCAACTCTAAGGTGCAAGAAGGTCAGCAATATCAAGCATTAAGAAGGAAGGGGCTGTACAATATTATTGATAAAGCCAAAATTTTGCTTTGTTTCTAGACCACCACCAGGACAAGGGAACGTAACCCTAACCCTAGTGGACGAAAGCTTGTATTTATCATTCAATACTTAAGTGTGCAAAGCCTTCTTTTTCCATTAAAACTGAGAATCTCAATTATATTTTGAAGCAATTGAACCATTTCATTGCTGTTAATCTGAAATGTTCAAATTCATTTTACATGTTTACTGCCTGAATGCTAATATTTAAAGTTAGTGTTTGTTTAAACATTATTCAAGCAGATAATAAAACTTTTAAATAGCTTACATTTTAGAATCAATGTATTGTTGTGCTGTAAGCAGACCTTAAAAACAGCTGTATAGGTTGTCTGTGCAAGTAGCTTATTATGACCCATATTTGCATTCATTGTTAGACGTCAACCTCTAGTGAGCAATGTAATTATGACAGGAGCAAATGAGGAAGTCAGGTGACATAGTATAAAGAGCGACAAAGTCCTCGTAGGATAGAGCTTGGGTTGGATGGATGGGTTAGAAAAACCCAGGACGTTAACCCATGACACCACTGTTAGTGTCCTGTGTGAAAACAAAAGTCAACGTTGACTTATTTGAACTTGCATACGTAGGTTAGTTAAAGTAACATAATTAACGTTAAGGTACAAGGCTTTGTTAACTGTAACATAAGCACTATATTTTCAATAAACTGTACCAAACACGTCAAGTTCCAGACAGGACTGTTCAAAGGGTGATGCTCTCAAATTCTGGACTGATAATGATTTCTCCTTATCAAAATAGCAATAAAATGCTGTTGTAAATATTACATTGTTCAACATTTAATTAACTCGGTCAGGCAAAAGTGAATATCACTCAGGGGAGGGAAGGAATTGACTGCTATCAGTCCCTCATAGACTGCTCTTCACACTTTTAAAATAGTTTCATATGCATCACAAGGTTTACTATGTGTGACCATCACTGGCTGATGATTCTGCAGCAGCACCTGGTAAAACTGGAGGACAATCCAACATTCACACAAAAGTCTGTTTAATTTTAATTTGCATGTTGCAATGCATGAAATTAGATTGTGAGAACATTAATGTGATGAGCACTTGTATCGACTCGAATTGACCTTGTCAGTAAAGCAAATAATAATTTCTATTTTGACACGATGTCACATTGCAAGAAAACAGATAAAGATCATGGCAGTAAATGTCCCATGCATTGCATTAAAGATACGATAAGATTTTCTGAAATAATTGTAAATGCCTTTTTGACATTATACAAATTTCACCATTTCTGTTGTGACAAGCTGACAAGTTCTGCTTGCCTCCCTGGGTTCCCATGTCAGAGAAAACCAGAAAGAACTAAAGCTTTGCACAAGTCTACTGCAGAAATGCTAATCTGGCTTCCCGCATAGAAGAGCTACTGAACAACTCGTTTCTTCGTCGAAGTGTGTGTTTGTGAGCAATTTTTCCTTCATTTTGTCAATTTCTGCGAATGTATGCACAGATTATCTCTTATGATATCAGAGAGCTACATAATACAGCTGTCTCCTCTAACTCTGCAGAGGCCCCATGCATTTTTCATGGAAGCTTTACTGGATGAGGAAAAACTGCTCATTGAGGAACCACCAATCTCTCTACCCCACTTACACTTAAATGGCATACTTTGAGAGATAACTTGGTTTATGTTTTGTATATATTAATTTCTTCCCATCAGTTTTTTGCAGATATTTTCTTGAACAAAAATTGAAGGGGAGATAAGGTTCAAAACACAGAATGACCTAAGTAGTTCTAATAGTTTGATCTTCCAGTACTGCATCAGTCCTGAATAATTCATTTTTGTTTGTTTAATGACTTTGTAAAATGCTTTTATATTAACCTTGTTATTTAATGTGGTACCTAAATATCAGTGTCTCTACAGTATTTTCCAGCTTCCTTTCCAGCCACCGTAACTTATAGCAACCGTGAGCCAATGGCATCAAAGTAAGCAGGGAAACCATGGCAATGGGTGTTCAATCAGAGGAAAGCGCCAGCAGCCTAAGTACTGCACTTGAAATTATGAAAGAATATATAGGTTTTACAGAAAGATACTTAAAGCTCATAAATCCTCATACTTTTGTTATTTACAAAAATACTTTGCTGCCAGCATCATACAGTACATACCATTCCCACTCAATCTGCTCAGTGATTTATTTAAGTGAAAACATGATTTGTGATTTTGATTTAAACTTCCAATTGAATTACTTTTTTTTGAAGCCAGTTAAACAGCACTACTTCTGAATCAAATAACAGGCAATTTCACACATGAACAATATGACAGTTGAAGAAAGACAGAATTTGTCTGCCTGTGACCCAAATTGAGATCTCAATAGTTTAGACAGCTGAAATGATGGGATTCACTTTTGCAATTTTATTATTTATTTAAATAGCCTCTCTCTAAAATATAAATACAAAGAAGCAACATTTGTCCACTGAACTTGTTCATATTAGCAAAAACAGGCATATTATGCCACCAAACAAAAAAAAATCAGTTTCCATCCACATTGTTTGCTCTTATCAATACAGTTACCGTTATCTGTTTGATCTCCTTGTCAGACACTCACGTGACTGAACACCAGCTCAGATACACAGACATGCACACACTGCTTCAAAAGATGAACATTGTGCCCTTTCTCCTGTGTTCTCACGCATGTGGTACAATACCTGTAGGGAATCCAGTCGGAGGAGTGCTTGGAGCTCATTCTGTATCAATCAACTGCTGCTGCCTAACTGCGAGGCTAAAGGCCTGCAACAGCACCAGTGTAAGTGGCTACGAGGTCTGAGGACAGCGATCACAGCCAGAGAGCCCACATCGCCTGTTCATCCTCTGCACACAGCCCAACGTTCCCCAGTCTGCCTATGTTTTCTTCGTACGTCCTCTAGCTGTGGGACAGCAGATAACTAACGATCCAGACAGACAAGCCGCACTCCTCAGTCGTGCATGCCGAGCACATGAAATAGCCGTTTTCTTCTCTACCATGTGTATGCTTCCAGTCAATGCCTCTCCTCTTCTCCTCTCCCATCCACCTCCTCTGCTCCTGCTCTGTGCTGGCTCTCTTCCCTCGCTCTCACTCTGTAGGCTCGTTCTAAATCTCCCTCCGTTTCTTGCCCTTTAAATCCCCCTCCCCTTCCCTTTTCCTTCCTCCCTGTCCAAATCTCACTCTGTGCCTCTCCGCCTGATATATCTCTTGTTATCTTTTGTGTAGCGTCACCTAACGCAGCATCAAGTGCAAAGCCTTAAGCACAAAAAAGGTTATAGAGAGTAGCCTTTGTCTTCCCTCTTTGATGTTCCTTATACGCTATTTCTGTGCAGTGCCCCCCCTCCTCCCCTCTCTATAATGCAACCACACGCACACACACTCTCTTTCTGACACTCTCTCTTTCCACACTGTCTTGTGTTGCATGAGGCATGCAAAGCAGGGTCTCAGATGTGTTTTCTGGACCATAATTTATTTTTTCTCTCAGAGTAAGAGACATTAGCATATGACTGTGCAGACTAGTGTTAACAGCCTTTAATTCAGCACTCTCTACGGCCAGACAAAGGCACCCAGTGATAGTGCCACAGCTCCGAAACCTCTCTCACACACATCTGCTTCCGCCCTCCGTCTGCAGCCCTTCACTGTCACCACACATACACACATCACTCACTGTGTTCCCAGGGTTATTCAGGAGTCCATCTATAGACAGTTAAACCCAGCGGCTTCCTTGTAACAAAACTGCTTCACAAGGAGTTGATTCATGTCAACTTCCTAACCAAATATCGCCGCTTTTAGTGCTTTTGTGCTAATTTTAAGAAAGTGAAATCATCTGAGCCACTCCTAACAATTACTTAGGGATGAAAATATATTGCTTGTGGGCATAATTGAGAGCATCCTTCATTCTACTGACTCACTGCAAAACGGCTTCAAGCTAAATCTTTTATTTGCTGTATTTCATCATCTATGTGTGTTGCACCAACATTCACATGTATTTAGGACAGTCAGTGCACCAAATCATTGGGATATAGTACGCAAATGCATTGAAGTGTGCACTCTCACACTCACACACACATACACACACACACACACTTAAGATCTTTGTGGCATTTGTAATGTGCTGAAGCTAACAGTATCTAGATCATTCTCCCAAGGTTAGAACTCATATCATGTACTGAACAGATTAGAGACATTGTGTCACATGGTAAAGCTCTAATGTAGCATTCAGTATTGCGTTAAAATTTTTATTTACGTCAGCAAAGACAAGTCAAACAGTGGAGTCACTAATAAGGGCATTCAAGCATCTTCCCTCAATTATTTATCGGGCGCTTTGAAAAAGAGCATCACTGATAGAGTTCAGTGGTAGACTGCCAAAGTAAATCATGCAGGAAATAAAACGGCACCGAAAGCCAACGGAGAAATAAAGACATTTCTGTTTATATGAAATCCATGACAGAAATTTTAAATGTGAGACTTATGACTTCAAAATGGCTTTCCACAATTCCAAAATTGGCAATTAAACTATAATGAAAACAGCCAAACAAATCACAAATCTGGATGGTCCATCAAAAAATAATAAAAAAATAGTATAATATATATATATATATATATTTTTTTTTATATTACATGGGAGACCTTGATTGTATTCTCCTCTATAAGTGACAGCATCAAAGCCAACTGCAACACTATTGCTGCAATACCAAAAACATAGTGAAACATTGATTGCATTCTCCAGTGGTATGGCCTTTCAAAAATGTCAAGTCACAAAGGTGTTTCTTTTTGACTCGAACAGAAGGAGTTGACAGAACCGACAACAATAAAATAAATCAGTTTTCATAAAATTCCAAACAGATCGATCCCTCACACAGTGTTTCTCCCACCACGTCAAAGACCATAAAACATGTTTGAATAAAAGGGAGGAATGGGGAGTGGCTCACGTTTTCTTTTCAAGGTTGAGAATATTATAGACAATCTGTTGGTAAATACATGTATGTGCACACTAGAAAGTTAGAGTAAAATATTACTGTATTAAATTACTGAGAAGCATGTTGACAGTTTGCATTTTACTAGAGTAGGCAGTATAGTGATATGTCCCTCCTACACAACTATGCTGCTGTTTCTTCTGGAATTACACAACAGCTCTCCCACTACACATGAAAAACCCTGGCCTATCCCATCAAACTGAGACAGACTAAAAGACATACGGTGTACTGTAACGACCCAGGAGACCCAGGCCATCCATTTGGCCCATGTTCTTATTGGGGTTTTGTAATTCATTCCATAATGCAATTATTGTGATGAGCAACTAAAGCATGGAAATTTGCTGAAGAAAAACAACCAGCATCATACATGGAAACTGAGGATGGGGCCCTAGAGCAAGGCACTGATTCCCTGCCCACTCTGACGCCAAATGAAATGGGGGCAAGAGAGAGTATGTTTCAATACAGAAATTCATCAGGTTTGGCCATTACAAATGGAAGTTACTTAGAGATAAATGTAGATGACTGTTGAAGAGCCTCTGTGGTCAATGTGGAATACCCTGCATATCAGCTGGTGTGATGAAAGTGGAAGTAAATAAAACAAGCCACTCCACAGAGGAACAGGTGTAAGCACAGCACCCTGCTTAATATTTCATGCTGAAGGGCGGACTTTGAAGTTTGGCCATGAGAGAGTTAGAAATGGGTTGGGTTTCATATTATTTAGTGAAGACCAAAGTATATTCTCCAACGAAACAGAGCTCTTTCTTGCTTTTCTACTCCTCCGGCCTAACAGCCATTACAGCATTAAACAGCAAATGATAAGATCCTCTCGACAAATTAGATTTTCCCAGTCCAGAATTTGTTCATAGTTTTCCCAGAGGCATTTACCGTTGGTAGCAGAGGGCAAGCAGTATCAGTAATTATAATAATGGCACTGGCACAGAAGGAACACACTGATGTGAAAATGGATCTCTGGCTTGTGTCTGCATGTCTTAGTAAGACTGGCCGAAACACAGCTGCAGAGCACACAGCCTTAATAATATAGCAGCCTGATCAGGCATGCAGGACATGTGCCAACTGATGAGAGACTTTAGCCTCTGTATTTGTATATTTTTATCACATGTAAATCAACCAAAAACCACGTTCACACAGAAGCCACTGCTTGTGAGTTCCTAGAATGTATAAACAAACTTTTGTGTCGATGACATACAGTGTAGTTCTTGTGTTTTATAGTAGGCACTACATAACAGTGGCTTCATGTCTTTCCAGCTGCTGTTGCCTCACTTTCATGATTCCTCCAATTGACTGCATTCACAGCAACTATATGCTGCCATGCATCCCAATGCAGGGGCTCTGCCTTCGAAGGAATAGGCCTGTGATGTTGCAGACTTTGGAGGATTGAAGGGTTGCTCCTCCTCCTCCTCCTCCTCCTCCTCCTCCTCCTCCTCCTCAAGTGCATACTTTCCATTCCTCACCCCTAGCCTCACACATATCACAACTAATGTTGTAAAAGTAACAGCAAATGAGTTGGTAAATACCAGTGACAATGTCCCTTAATATCTGAGATCATAGTAAAAGTTGTGACATATCATTTTAACATGGTGGACATTTGGAAAACATTTTACCAGGTTAATGGCAAATGTAGGCCCATGTGTCACAGTGTGGGAAGAATTGTTGGAAGAATGCTAACAAGAACAAACATATTTATGATAAATAAATCAGGTGACATTTCCCAATTTAGCAAGTTGGCAAGGACAGCCCGATCGCACCATTAACAACGACCACCATGCATTGGGTGAGTTATGCAAGTTGCAAATGATAAACCGTCTATGTTCTCCTGATTCAGGCAACCGAAAGCTGCATTTCGCTGTCGCATTTTGAGGAAGCCTCTGAATGTGTCCTCAAACTCTTATGACGTACGCGGCCTTGAAATGCAGACTTCGGAGGAGGCAATTAAAACACAGCTAGGGAGTGAGTCACTGACTGGATCCACATTACATCACACCACACAAAGAAGCGTGCTGCACTTCAGAGGGACTGGAGGAGAGCCAAGGGATCCTGTAAGCAGTAAATTGGTGTAAGCTTAAAAAAAAGCCTGTCTACATCAGGATTAAGAGGTGGATGGAGTTTAGTAATGTTAATTATGCCAAACAAAACGAACAAAAGAATAAGGTTCAGGGGAATGACCAGGTGACAGCAAAAAGCAGATGGAATATTTTGTGAATGACTGCGACTTGATGTTGCACAAAAATAAAGGATTTAGAAAGACATTTAATTAAAATAACTTATTTTGCAAGAGCTTTGAGAGTAAAAGGAAAACTGATTATTAAACTGAACATTTACACATGAAGGCATGATCATGATAGGGACATAGCCTGAAACAAAGTGATTTTTAGTGCACTGTAAATTATATTATTTAACTCAGGAAAGTGGCAAGAAACACAATTTGAATAGTAGATGCAGTTACAAACGTGTTTAAGCATTTTCAAAAACGTGATTAAATTGCATATTCAAACAAATTTTGACAGTCTACTTGAAATCTAAGTCGTTATCAGATAACATTTGATTGTTTTATTCATACTGGAGTGCCAGGCTACCGCACTGCTTTATAATGTTACAATAAATTAACTTCATAAAACACAATTTAGGAAAACTGATTACACATATGAACTGACTGATTAAAAAAATCCCACTTTCTGCCAGAAACAGCCCACTGAGGGGCACTATGAATCAGCAGCAGTATGACGTTCAATTTAAAGGATGTCATCATTTATAGATGAGGACCTCGAAAAATGTCCCCACAATTTATTTTCAAAGGAATCTATTTGAGAGTGATGGTGGGTTGCTTTGGACCAGAAAGCCAGCCTTTGAAGGTTTCTGTGAGGCACAAGCAGTGCCATCTTTATTTTAAGAGGAGTTATAAATCTTGAAGAAGAAAGAATGAGAGACAGGGAGATACAGAGAGAGAAAAAGAGAGAAAGAGAGACCATGTGTGTTTGTGAGTGAAAGGTAAATCTTTAGCTTCAGAGACAGAGGATGAGAGACTGTGTGTGGACTTATGCATGCAAAAGAATGAAAACTGAAAGAGCATATTGGCTTGTGTCTGGTATTGATTGAATCCAATGTGTGCCTTCTATTGATTCCCTCTAATGTGGCAAACGTGGTATTTGCTGGTAACAACAAATTGTGGAAATTTTGATTTTATAATCCAGTTCCATTTTCAGGAACCACTTCTTTTGTAATATAGCATCAAATCTGGTGCACCTGAGACTCCATGTATGTTCCTGTATTGAAGACTGTAGCACAACATATATGTTGAATCAGCAGATGGGTCACCGACACACACACACACACACACACACACACACACACACACACACACACACACACACACACACACACACACACACACACTCACAGACATCCACAGTCCTTGTATCAACAAAAATCCCTGTATCTCATCTCTCAGTACCCAACGGAGGGCATGCATAAAACATGATTTGGATTAGAAAATGTCACGCTGGATGAAACAGTGTCCCAGTGTCCCAGTGAGGCAACCAGATTGAGTGCTACAGTACACCAAAGTTCCTCTGCATCCTCCTTCTCATAGCACAGCTTTACCTGTGTATGGACAGTATTTACAGTGTACTACAGCCACCTGTATATCTAACGTAATCATTAGGAGAAGCCAACAATAAACATTAGCATTCTTTTCTGCATGTTGAATTTGATTCCATAAGGCAATTTTGTGACGAACAACTAAAACATTGAAATTGGCTTATACAGTAGCTTTAAACTGATATAAGGTCTAAAGATAACATTGAAAATCCATTCATAACAAGTGTATCTTACCCTAAACAGTTCCAAAGATTGCCCTTTTACGGATGATATTATAGATTCCGATAATATTTCATAAAACAAGCAAAACATTTTTTGAAATGTGTGAAGGCAAAAGACAAAAACTGCACTGACAAAAAATAGTGATTGTAAACTAAAGCTCAGAAACTGAAATATACGACTTTAAAAAGATAATTGCTAGACATTACATAAACACTGCCTGAATAACAGACAGAGGTCTGAATAAATCCTTCCGTGTGGAAACCTGATCAAAGATTATATGTCTTGAGTTCTGCTTTATTGTTGCCTATGGCAGGGTTTCCATTTGGAAACCACTTGTTTCCACGGGCGACAGACAAAGATGCACAGCTTAGTATAATAAGAGGCACACAATCCAATATGGACTTATGAATCACCTCCCACATTTTCCCTCTGTATAGACAGATGTGTTTATATTTCTAGACTGCCAAATTGTGCACTAAACTTGCAATGTCATTTTCCAGTGGTCAAAACTGCAATCTGTTTTATCCCAGCTGTTAGAAGTGTACTTACAGGTTTTGTTAAAGCATTATAGTACCCATGAATCAAACTTTCCTCAGCTGTGAACCGTGAAATGTAGAATTCGGTTTTATTAATTGCTACCAACATTATTTGAAGTGAAGAATATTGGCATTTACAATATTTATCAAAGCAGGCTGTCCTCATTCACCATTTGTTCTTATACCTAAAAGTAAAGCACTATCATAACTTACACAACCCGCATATTAATAAGAAAGGACATGCAGGGCTGCCTCTAAGGAAGTCAGCTGACAACGTATAAAGAGCGACAAAGTCTGCGTACAGAGGAAGTTGAGTTGGATGGATGGGTTACGCAAACGTTTGTGTCCTGCGTGAAACCAAAAGTCAACATTCTCTTATTTTAGATTACTTTCGATTACAGTTGTTTGCACAGGCGCACTGATTGCTTTGTAGGAGAACGTACAAAATATAAAACATTTTCTGTGAGATATCATACACAAAGAATCAAAGAAGATCAAAGAATCTGAGGCTTTCATAGATATTTGATGTTCACATACAGTTAACATATTAATTGTTATATGTTCCCAAATCTGCTGTCTATTTAAGATCTTTAAGCACAGGTTTATAGTGTTCAAGATTAAAGTAAGAACTACTTTTATAAAACTGTATTTAAAACTTTCACACTCCTTGACTCAATATGCATGCATACATATTGATATTATATTGCAAAACAGTCACAGTCCTTTGTTATATAATGCATTTTCATTATACTGTGTGGGCATTAACATACCGATGAAAAGTAAAAAATAAATTAAAAAAATGATGGTGATATAATTTGTTAATGACCTGTCTTTGGTTCAAACTGAGGATACGAACTACATCCCATAGTGACTGATGCGTCGTATTATCACACTGTGCTGACAAAAAGATGTGAAATCTCGTCAGGTGCTGTATAGCGTGCGAGTCCTGTATCTATCTTTAGATGATTATATGCATGTGACTCACTGTTTCCACTCATACCTATCTGTCCCCTTTATGTTTTGTGTGTCTGTGTGTACTTCAGTTCTCAAATTAGTTGTTGCAGCTCCACACATTCAGGGAAATACCTTTCCGTAAAAAAATGTAGCTGACCATGTTATTCTGACTTATTCTGGAGCAGTGCTAATGAACGTTATTAATTCAAGCAGAGAGCTGTGGTGTGAATGTGTTCAGCCTTTGCATCTTAACTCAGCATCTTTGCAAGGAAGCAGCGGCTGATGTCTTTCTCTGTATGTCACGCTGCCTCCTCTGGCACACGCTCCTCTCCCGGTTGGCTCCCGTGACCATAGCAACAGCGGAGACTAATTATCATTTAAAAGCTCACCGGTTGACCATAATATCTGCTTTAAGAAGGGACACATAGGCACAACACACAAACCAATTACCATCTCGTCTGTTGCCATAGCTGTGGTGAATCAACATCTGGATAAGCCAGCAGCGAGCAGCAACATCACTGTGTTGCTGCAGTAAGTCTGTGTTTATTTTTCTTGACCAACAGGGGGACACATTTAACAGTGAGGGAAATGTGTAGTGATCACTCATGGACACATGGAGGTGCTGTACAATAGCACAAGCTTTGCATTGCCGGCTACAATAACAGCTTCGCACTCTCTCTCTGAGGGAGGGGAATGAAGAGCTACTGGAAACGCACATCTTCTAAAAGAGCTAACAGCACTGACTGAGAATTAGTTCCTTTACACAGCATGCCAGTTACATTCATGTATTTGTCATAATAGTGTTTGTTGAGTATTATTTTACACATATGTACAAAGATGTCTTTACATTTAGGGTGATGGACTAAATGAAACCTGATGTGTTGGGTTGAAAATGAAAGTCATTAAGAGTCAAATACAAATCTACATACACAGTCTTTGGAGCTGATAAAAACCTCCTTGCTTATGCCTTTCTCTGTTGTATAAGCGATAGAAGTATTACAGGCTTTCTATCATCATGTATCTTTATTTGTCTACCTTATCCTTTTATTAGCTAAACATGCAACATAATTGCAGCAGAGATATCCATCATAGTCATAAAAACAGATTTGATGGACAAAAGATCAAGAAATATTATAAGGGTATGGCCAGGCCTACATATTATTAAAAAAAAATGTCCCACCTAGTCGTACCAGACAAAAAATCGTTAATTCCTCGAGTCATTACAGAACATTCTGTTCCGTATTTTTGGAGGTTGGATGGCCAAATGTATAAAGTGAGAAACTCATTAAATCTTCAGGAGTCAACAGAGGACAGACTGCTTGGAGGGAAATGATAGAGACACGGTGACACTCTGCACCCTGACTCTGCCCAACATGCTGTCTTTGTGTGCATGACGTGTTTGTTCTTGCTATCAATTAGGACGCCTTTTTAACCATTAAGATTATTTTACTTAAGAAACAAATGGGATTGAAACACTGCATTTGTATCTCCTATGAAAGGCAATGTCTTAATCTTATATCGATCTTCAGAGGGCCTTGATAGGCAAACAATATGACACATCTTGATATAACACAATGGACAACAGATGTGAGTGCATCTACATGAATGATGGCATCACAGAGATAAGTTAAATGGCTGGTGGCCAAACTGTTCCTAACAATGTCCCAGTGGCTTCTCAGCACCTGTTTAAGTCTTTAAGAAGGCCAGCTGCTCTCTACATGTTTAAATGACCTAAATAATCCCCCAACTATCTATTAATCACTTAGCAACATGGTTTATGCTCCCTCCAGTCCATCAGTTTTATTATTATCGGTATTATAATTGAGTAGTATTAATTACCAGTGTAAATTAAGACACCTTTCAAATTGCATGCCGAATCAGGGTTAGTGAGAATTGCCAATTATCAAAGTGATGATTTAAATATTAGCATATTTCAAGCAATACAATAATAATAATTACAATAATAATAATTGTATATACAATTATTGACTAACATTTATTATGTCATATAAATAAGGAAAACATTAACATGATTACAATTAGGATCATAAGTGTGTATTAACAAATTGGTTTTGAAACCTGTGTCCAGTGATACAGTATCAATCTGTGACAAGTTAATACACTATATTCAACATTGATAATCTCATCATGTATGGAGACAAAGTAACTTTTTAAATAGTTATATATGACATTGTTAATAATCAAGAGTAACAGGACATAGCAAGTTATGCGATTGGCTGTTGATTTGTTGTGGCATAATGAAAAAAAAATGTAATTGGGAAAAATAAAGTGTTGTGAATGAAAATCCCCAAAAGACATTTTGAAATAAAAACCTTCTGGAATAAAATAAAAATGACCTGCATGTAATAAACTCTGTTGCGTAAATAAGGTATAGGATAAAATAACTAAGATGACATAAGAATATATTGGATAATTTCACAATTTCATGATTTTTAACTGCTTAATGTATTTGTAAATCATTTAATTATTTATAAAATTGAATGATTGGGGTCTCCATAATAATGAAATTTGTGCCTAAATGCTTCTCACTATTACAATATATCGACATCATATATATATATATATATACTGTATATATATATATTATAGCCTGCATGTGTTTACACTTACAGTCTTCTTATTAATGGGGGATAAATAATTACAAACACACACTCACACACAGACACGCACACAAAGCTTAATTCCTAAACAAAACATCATTCCTCCAAAACTGGATGCTACTTCACTTCTCTACCATGATGTTTCACCATAGCAACCAGTTCCAGAGACATATCCCACACACATCCACCAGTGGTACAGAGCTATGGAGGATATAAAAGAATAGCAAGAGGGAGCAGAATTAACACATTTATATTTATGGGCCCTTAAAAAAGCAGTATTTTACATAATCTTGTAAGAATACAATAAATAATATAAAACCAATGAATTGAAAAAGGGTCCAATCCACAGTAAAAAAAAGAAGACAGTTTACCCGAGCCGGAAGAAACTAAGTGATTTGACAGAGAAAATCTCCAGCAGCCCTGCCGAGCATCGTTTGGTTCAACTGAGATTTTAAAACATTTCACCTGAAAAACTCAGGCTATGTATTTGCTCATAGAAACAAAGATCGGTCAAGTATAATGTATAGTAATGTGATATACTTAAATATGGTGGTCCAAAAGTAATACAGAAAGAGATGAAAGAGCTGAAAGAGTATTATGCAATGCTGATGACAGATTAGAGAGTAGAGTGGTTAAGAACAATGAAAGGGAACAAGAAGGGAATAGAACAGATGAGATGAGTTAATGAATAGCACCAACTGTCCAAAGGGACTCGACAGTGTCAGGCCTCTCTGGTCTGATTTCTCCTCATATTCATCCATCCATTTATTCATTAAATCATGTTTCAAAATCTGCTCATTTACTATAAAGAAGGCATTTATAGAATGAAGGCTAAAACTACAGTAATGCTTTTGAATGCAATTAGTTAGGTGGCCCAATGCCCAAATCCATCAGGGGCCATTCATCAAACTTAATCAGGTTGATTGTTAAATAACAATGGATATATTTTTTTTTACTATTTATTTTTTATATATATATATTTTTTAAATAACGTTTTCAAAAATGTTTTACATCCAAATAAAAAAATGCCAGAATGTATATTTGGGTTTTAACCACACAATTGATATATTTAGTAGACATGCAGCAACATACCTCCCTAGTTTTTTTATTATGTAAATGTTTGTTTATGTTTATGTTTATTGTGTAAATTATTATTTTATTTTATTTTACCGGCTGGGAACAGTGTTGATGAAAGTGATTCAAAAAGGGGCAAAGTTGTGAGTTGTGAGCTAAAAGATGCTTCATCAATTACTGCACCTTTAATGCTTTGCCTTAGTGTTTGCAAGTACTACATTTGTGTTCATATATGTGTGTATATGCATTAGTATGTATGTTCGTATGCTGAATATGTATCATAAATCAAAATGACTGTGTTTACATGTATGTGTCAGTACAAAATATATGACTTCCACCTTTACAGATATGCCTGTCACATTAGTCAATTTCAGATACACATGAAGGTGAAATAACGTAAGAATAAACATGAGCAAATACCGAACATACGGTTTAGCTACTTTAATCTTATAAAAGTGTTCGTTTATTCAAGGTACTACTAATGTAAAAAAGAAATACCATTCTTAAATATTTATCACTTCTTAATATTTTTTTATAAGCAGTGTATCTTGGCCAGTGGCACAGCTGGCTTGTCGTGCTGCTTCAGACTCTTGCTCCAAAGGAACACCTGCTGCCTAAAAGGTCATTCAACACAAATCCACTTTGATGTGAAGGAGAACCAACAGCCTCTCCTGTTTTAATACGACAGAAAAGGCATCAAAGTGAACGAGCTACAAACACCGTCACGCCACTTGTATAGTGATTTTGATTTATGGTATTCCATTGATGAAAATTAGGATTTGTTTTGGGCAGAAATGCCAAGCTGACAAAAGATTACCTTTAGTGATGGCATTTGGCAATCCTTCAAAAACAAAACCCTTGATTCTACTAGATAAAGAGCTTGAATATTAGTGCATAGGTTTCCATGAAGACTGACTGGCATTCCACATCATTAATGACTTTAAGTAAGCTATTTCCATTTCCTATTTATTATTATTAAAAACTAAATGTTAAATCACCCTAGCATTTTATCATTATTAATTCTTAACTGTATATAATTGCTGTATTTAACTTTCTTTCACATTTTATAACACCTAACCTTCAACTTGTATCTTTCTACTTTTCAATACGCTGTAACGATAAGTCATATGCATGTGTACAATGTACTCTAATTAAAGACAAAGTCCATTCAAAATTCAAGGCCCGTAAATTGAAAGAAGGTACAAAGATTCATGGCTGTTGTAAGTAATGTCTGCCTAGAAAGCTGGGAGCAAATTTGATATTTGGTGATTCAGAATAAGGTACTGTTATCCATTTCTTTTCAAACTGGATATGCATCACTGAGAAATTATTGAAGCCTTGGAAAATTGCACCACACAAACACCTCGACACCTCTAATCTGCATCTCCAGCACTCTGTCACACTTCACACATCATTTTTTCCATCTCTGCGCAGCAAAGATAATCATCAAGTCCCACTGGAGGACATTTAAGAGGCTCCAATCCTGGACTTTAGCTGATTGTCTTCTGTTCTCTGCATCTAAAATGTATAACGTTCATAAAGCAAGACGGAGATTAATAAAAACTAGTCTTTTCTCTGGCTTTACTTTCTGGATGCAGACAAAATATGATGGATCAATTAGGATTTTACAGTTCATAGAGTAAAGACAGTTATATAGTAACAAAATAATAATAAAATGTATGGAATCTGTAGTGTATGAACCATAGATTTTATTAAAACAATTTTTTTAAATACTACGAGAGCCAATTTTTTTTTTGTAACTTAATCAATTCCCATCAGGGGTTTAATCTCATTGACACAGTTGTGTAGGGATTCATTTTATGATTCATGATGATGCAAGAAATGTTTTTTAACACATGCTGATGTTTTGTTGTATTTTAATCACATATAATTGCGCATACAATGTTTCTGAATTCAAAGTTAGTAGGTTTTGGCATCCATCTTGATTGTTGGACGCACACACACACTATCTGCTATATTGTTGCATCCTAAAATATCAAGCCAAAATCAATACCATCATACCAAGTTAATGGGGATTTAATAAGGCGACAAGTTATAAGATTTGCAGGGCGTCCTGGGTTTGTCATCTAAAAGGCCATAAAAAAGGAATATATATGTTGTGGCGTTTAGAGCCTGCCTCCAAAGCTCATGGCCTGGCAGCATCGCAACCACAGCAACAAAATACAGAGGGAGATGTCAGAGAGGAAGCTTCTCCCCCTCATGTCGGATCCTACTTGTCAGCAAGATTATAAGAGGTGCAGCTTCAAACCACACCAGCAGGTCAGCTGGCTGGCTCCCCAGACAGTGCGGATGTTTTCCTTTTGAACCACAGAGGAAGGATTGGACTGACAGGTTGGCAGACTTTCTGCCATGGCATCCTCACAAACTCCCTCTGATCTCCACCTGAAAAACTTCTGAGCTTCACCTCAGTGGATGCTGTGGCACACGCACCATTTCCCTCCTTAACTCACATCTGCTCACGATACTCTCTTCTCTCCGCCCACTGTATTGTCCAGTTTTGTTTTAATTGGTTTTACGAATGAAACAGGTAACATATCAAAAACAGCTATGTGACCATATTTTAGGGCGATGCTAAGCAGCTATGATGATGTTTGTAAAATTAAAGTAATTATATGACATTAAGAGTCTTTTTCTTGTTTCTGCCACTTTGGATTTAATCCAATAAACACACTATTAAAACGCACATGCACCGTGCACTATCACATCTTTAGGTATGGGTGGTATTACAAGAGTGAACAAGGCTAGCGTATTAGCATGCTCATTTCAGTAGATATCTCTACTAACACAATACATAAACGTCTCTGACATAACGTCAACACTGTCACCTCTTCACATTCTGTTGATTTTGTTTTTGAATAATATAAACTCAGGGTAGATCTTACACATCACATTAAATAATACGGAATCTGGATTCGGTTGCAGTTCTGACCATATTGTTATTGTTAATATTTAAGAAAAATAAAGCAGTACAGGAGTTCTCATCATCAGGCAATAATTTCAAAATGATGTGGGGTTTTTTTTGCATTAAATGAAACTGTGACGGGTTTATGTGTACGTGACATTTGAAAATATGTGGACAGTAGATGTAAATGCCAACTCCTTCTTAGGTGCCACTAATGATTTTGTTAGAGATTTTTCAATCCATCAAGTTTAACATCACAAAATGTTATTTCACATTGGTTTTCAACAGTTAAGGCCACAGCTGCAAATCATCTCAGGCATTTGCTAAGTGCCTGAGAAAAAAAAAAGGAAAAAAAGACGATTTTTCTGTATCTGTATTTACTGCAGAAAAAGGTTGACCGTAACTAAGCTATGACCTGCATTAGAGGCAGAGGGGTTGTTGAGCTGAGCGTTAAGAGGTCTGACAAATAAGAAATGACAGGGCTCATCAACAGCAACAATGAGAGGTAGGGGACTGCATTCTTCATCCAGGGTTGCAATAAAGCCTGTCACAAAGTTGTTAAATATAAAGTTATAGTTGTTTTGTTTTTTTCACAGACTTTAACTTTTGAAAATGGTACAGTTTATCCACCTGTCATGCCAGAGGGCTGAATCCTCTCAAATATTATTGTGGTTTCTCAAACAGCAGGCAGAGCATTGTGACACTCTCTGGACACAGCTGTCACTTCAGCTGCTCTCCTGTACTGCAGCAGTCATATCCTGGTTTTCTAGACTCATCTCTCTTCAGAACTATAGGTACCTCTGCAATCCAAGCCCTAAATATTTCCACTTGCACAGGCACAGCACTAAAATAAAGTGATAATAACACACATTTCTGAAAACGGGGAAGAATCATAAGGGGTAGAGCCAAAATACAGTGCCTTGAATATCAAATATCCCAGTTCATTTTAAGACAGTAAAGGCTGAATAAATAAAAGTTTTAACAAGTATGTAGTCAGACAGTAAAGTGCTGAGCCTCTGTTTTCAAAACATGTCGAGAGGAGAAATCTTATTCTTAATCAGCAACTTGTGGATTATGAATTTTGTAGCCCTGGCTTATTTATAACATAACTTTGTTGGTAAAACAGTGCACACATTTAATGCAACTGTTTCCCCACAACTAACATTGCCCAAAGATGGTAATGTTTGCAGTTTCATCGATTCATCAGTTTGTGTCTAATGCAATATCTCTACAAAGTCCATCAGACTGTCATGACAACCACATTCAACTGTGTCTCTCCACTGGGCCTTCGGCCCACTCTCATATATGATGATTTTATTCTTTTGTCTATAAAAAATGTGTTTCTTTTATGATGGAGTAACACTCTTCTTGGATGGATGCCGATGAATCAATCTCAAACCTTTTTATTTGGTTGCAATTTCCAACTAAGGTACATGGTTCTTTTGTGACTCATTTTTAAAGCTACTCACAATGGCCCAAAAACACACGATGGATTCCCTCTTCAGGAGCTCACAGCAATTAGTGTGCATGACTTGGTGTTTAGCTGACCAACAGTGTTAGAAACACACTAGTGGAGGAGGATCTCTTTCAAATCTATTACTTTGCATTGGTTCACTTTTTAAATAGCAATATGGATATGGATTTTTCTGCATATCCTGCAAAATATTCACAACATACATTCTAGCAGGTTAGGGCTTCTGTAAGGCAGTAGAGAGTTCATACACATAGATGAGAACTGAATGTCAACAGCTCTTGCTTTAGTCAACACCTGCATCGCAAGCTGAACAGACATAGCACACCACATAGCAACCCATCAGATCGTATTTGAAACCAAATTTAATACTCTATGAAAGCACCTCACAAAAATTATTAATTGAAACTTCTTGCTGTGTGTCTTAATTCATTGTTAAATGTATTATTCAGGAGGTTATACAAAGTCTAGAAGCACTGAAGTAAATGCAATATGCATCCTCACTATGACTTGTATGTTTTTTGTCAAAATGTACATAGACACTAAAACATTACAACATTAGAAGAATTGTATAATCTGGTAAGAAGCAGGTCAGTCACTGCCTTGTTTGGCTCAGCAGGTTTAACCATCTGGGCTTCATATTCACCTAAAGCTCTGAACAGTGTTTAACCTCACTGCTTTCCAAAAGCTCAGTTTTTTCCTGTTCTTACTACAACAGGAAACTGTTTTTTGTTTTTTTTTATTCATCCACTTTGGAGAGTGTTTTACCTGCCTACTGTTTTAATAACCCTACTTCTCACTTGATTTATTACCTCAGTAAACATTGTACACATGAGTTTATGGTCTAAATTGGTAGTTTCAAGTATTGTTAAATACAGCATGATGTTCATTTAGTAAATTATTGTCCCATTTAGAGTCAAATAGAATATAAAATGGAGTGTGCTTTAGGACAGGGCTACATTGTGATTGACAGGTAGCTACCCTACCAGAGCCATATACGGCATCTCTACGTTACTCCTCCGCTGTCCAAATATTGTCACATCCACTGGTTGCAGAA
Source organism: Anoplopoma fimbria (assembly GCF_027596085.1). NCBI lineage: Eukaryota > Metazoa > Chordata > Actinopteri > Perciformes > Anoplopomatidae > Anoplopoma > Anoplopoma fimbria. The sequence goes on from NC_072450.1 coordinate 19,613,596, forward strand.
AGACAACATGGCGACGGCTGTAATTCAAGATGGCGACTGCCAAAACGACAAACTGGAGGATTTAAAAACGGCAGTCTACAAACCAATGGGTGCGTCACGATGACTGCGTCCACTTCCTAGCCTTGAACCTTTGTGTTAAACCAACAATAGTGTTATCTAATCCAATAGAAAATGATATATATTTCCAAACACAAGAAAACAAAAGTATAGTGATTATGAATATTATTATAATTTTGAACATTTATTTCCAAGTACCAATTTAAAACAGCAAATCCTCTGCTTCGGCAGAGACATGCCAGGGTTGAAAACAAACAAAACCCTGGAGTGATTTCCATCTCTTTTATCATGAGATGTTTGGTAATTATCACTTGTTACAATCTCCACAGTTATTGCTTTCAAACGTTCACTTATCTCTTCAAATAATCATCAGGTACCCTTGAAGACAGATGAGAAATTAAGGAGAATCTTACAAGCTCGACTGCCTCCTCTTTTTCTCTATCTATATCTTGTCATCCCACCTTGCCCCTCCATCTCTAGGATACAGTGTTTACTCAGTGGGTGCCGGGACACAGTGGCATTGTACATACTGTATGGGTCCAAGTACGAACTGACTCCACCATGAATTACAAAGCCTGCAAAAACACATCCGTAAGGCATGGCTGAGTATGAGCAGGCATATTCAAGTATTTTGATTTCCTTTACACACAGATCAGACAGTGTAAATTAAACAGAAGAAACATATAGACAAAGCCAGAGCTTACTTTGATACAAATACGTACTACACACCCACGGTTTAGTTTTTTCCCGATTTGACACATTTCATTTGACAAATGAGAATTAAGAATCTCACTTAAAGGTAGGGGGAATTACAGACATGTGCCTGTCAGTATATATCAGCATGTATAAACTCATCCCCCAACTCAAGTGGCTCCCATGACAGCACATGCATAAGAGATGCCATATTTTCATTTTCACCTCTGCCTCTTAGAGAGCCTATGCCGCCACAAGCATGACATATGTCTCCTTAGTGTTACAAATTGTCTGCCAAAGGAGAAAGACAAGAGAAAAACAACATCCAGCAACACCTGCACAGATCTTACAGAGCTGGCCTTCAGCTTCATTGAGCTTCTAATCTTGAAAAAATTAAAATAAATTGAATTACTCAGTTTGCAACTTCATTGTATTTAGTAAGGAATCATAATTATTCATACACTAAGATATAGATGTGTACCTGCGACCTAAATTTGACCCATCATGCTAGTGTCTCGAGCCTGTAAGTAAGTGTCACATTAACGTCACAATTTGTTCTTGGTTGGATTGATTTTGGCCTCAAGAAAGACTTCACAATTCATTCAAATGGTCAGTTGTAAATCAAACTCCTGTAGTCACTCTGTTTAAGGCTGCTTACTAGTCTGTTTACCTATATTTAAGAAAAAAGTACTGGAAAGTCAATCCCTAAAATTTGAGCTTTTGGTTTTCTGGCATATAAAATTATAATACCATATTGCTGTAAAAGCAAACAACGCTCCTCCTGTAGTGCACAGACCGTTGCACTTTTACAGTCTAAAGCTGCTTGTACACAGTAGCTTAAACATGACTTCACAACACTGTGAGAAATCTAAAGTGGCCAAGAGACCACTGGCTCTGGCAGTAGTCTCTTGGGATGTCATGGCACAGATTCAGAATACCAATTATTGTACATTGTGTGAGCCAATGTACAGTGGGGGAAATAATTATTTGATCCCTTGCCGATTTTGTAAGTTTGCCCACTGACAAAGAAATGAACGATCTATAATTGTTATGGTAGGTTTATTTTAACATTGAGAGACAGAATATCAAAAAAAAATCCAGAAAATCACATTATATACAAGTTATAAATTGATTTGCATTTGATCGAGTGAAATAAGTATTTGATCCCCTAACAAAACATGACTCAGTACTTGGTGGAGAAACCGCTGTTGGCAAGCACAGAGGTCAGACGCTTCTTGTAGTTGGTCACCAGGTTTGCGCACATCTCAGGAGGGATTTTGGTCCACTCCTCTTTGCAGATTTTCTCCAAATCCTGAAGGTTTCGAGGCTGTCGCTTGGCAACTCTAAGCTTCAGCTCCCTCCACAGATTTTCTATGGGATTAAGGTCCGGAGACTGGCTAGGCCACTCCATGACCTTAATGTGCTTCTTCTTGAGCCACTCCTTTGTTGCCTTGGCCGTATGTTTTGGGTCATTGTCGTGCTGGAAGACCCATCCACGACCCATTTTCAGTGTCCTGGCTGAGGGAAGGAGGTTGTCGCCCAAGATTTCACGGTACATGGCCCCGTCCATCCTCCCCTCGATGCGGTGAAGTCGTCCTGTCCCTTAGCAGAGAAACACCCCCAAAGCATAATGTTTCCACCTCCATGCTTGATGGTGGGGATGGTGTTCTTGGGGTTATAATCAGCATTTCTCTTCCTCCAAACATGGCGAGTTGAGTTGATGCCAAATAGCTCGATTTTGGTCTCATCTGACCACATTACCTTCTCCCAAGCCTTCTCTGAATCATTCAGTTGTTCATTGGCAAACTTCAGATGGGCCTGTACATGTGCCTTCTTGAGCAGGGAGACCTTGCGGGGGCTGCAGGATTTTAATCCATTACGGCGTAGTGTGTTACCAATGGTTTTCTTGGTGACTGTGGTCCCAGCTGTCTTGAGATCATTAACAAGTTCCTCCCGTGTAGTTCTGGGCTGATCCCTACCCTTTCTCATGATCATCGATACCCCACGAGGCGAGATCTTGCGTGGAGCCCCAGACCGAGGGCGATTGATGGTCATTTTGTGTTTCTTCCATTTCCGAATAATCGCACCAACAGTTGTCTCCTTCTCACCAAGCTGCTTTCCGATGGTCTCGTAGCCCATTCCAGCCTTGTGCAGGTCTACAATATTTGCCCCGACGTCCTTAGACAGCTCTTTGGTCTTGCCCATGGTGGAGAAGTTGGAATCTGATTGATTGATTCTGTGGACAGGTGTCTTTTATACAGGTAATGAATTGAGACAGATGCCTTTCATACAGGTAACGAGTTGAGATTCAGAGTACTTTCTTAAAGTGAGAGGACTAATCTAACCGGTCTGTGGGAGCCAGATTTCTTGCTGGTTGGTAGGGGCTCAAATACCGTATTTTCTGCACTATAAGGCGCACTTAAAAGCCTTTAATTTTCTCAAAAAACGACAGTGCGCCTTATAATCCGGAGCGCCTTATATATGGATTAATTCTGGTTGTTCTTACTGACCTCGAAGCGGTTTTGTGTGGTACACGGCGCTCTGTCAAAATGTTTTAGTACGACTTTGGTAAACTACAAAGCCGCACCGCTTGCAGCATTACGGCTACCGTAGTCAGGAGCGTCGCGGAGTAATACATACTGTGCTTCACCATAATATTACAGTGTGTGTGTATAAGGACCCCAAAATGGCACCTGTCAAGAGACACGCTTACGACGCGGACTTCAAACTCAAGGCTGTCAGTCACGCAGTAGAACATGGGAATAGAGCAGCTCCGAGAGAATTCAACATTAATGAATCAATGGTACGGAAGTGGAGGAAGCAAGAAGATGACCAGCGCCAAGTAAAGAAGACCACACAGAGTTTCCGAGGGAACAAAGCGAGATGGCCACAGTTAGAGGACAAAATTGAACAGTGGGTTATTGAACATGATTTAGCGGTTTCATACTGTTTTTTTTACGTGTTACAACTGAACAGGGTTGGGAGTTATTGTGAATACGCTCATTAACGTTTGAACAATGTTGAGAGTTATTGTGAACACGTTTAATAAAGTTTGACTGACTGACTGTTTTGTTTCGCTTAATGCGCCTTATAGTCTGGTGCGCCTTATATATGAAAAAAGATCGAAAATAGACCATTCATTGACAGTGCGCCTTATAATCCAGTGCGCCCTATAGTGCGGAAAATACGGTACTTATTTCACAAATGCAAATCAATTTATAACTTTTATATAATGTGATTTTCTGGATTTTTTTTTTTTTATATTCTGTCTCTCACTGTTAAAATAAACCTACCATAACAATTATAGATCGTTAATTTCTTTGTCAGTGGGCAAACTTACAAAATCGGCAATTGATCAAATAATTATTTCCCCCACTGTATGTTGTCAGGGAAAACCATCATCTACTGACGGAGCCTCTGCTTATCGATGACTGAGGAGTAATTGGTCGGATAATTAGGAACTGGACGCTTTGGTGAGTGTTGGCCGGTATTCCTGGAGATATCCGCAACAATTGTGCGGAGCCAGTATGTGTGCATTGATAGATTAACATACTTACAGTGGGTTTTTATCCATTTTAGAGCCATTTTCACAAGTCATGACAATTCAAACTGACTCATTCACACTTAAGTCTGCCATCATGTTGATGACACACAAAATGGACATTTTGTTGTTTTCTTTGACGATACCCTTTCACGAATCACACCTCGGAAAAAGCAATCCTCCACTTGCTCCTATTTCTAATTCCTTCCAAAATAAATTGTATTCAAATATGCAGTTATTATCAAGCTGAGGACCGCCATGGCTCCGCATGTTTGTTTCATGCTCTCTGTGTTCATACTCCGCAAAGCCTGTTTGAATAATTACCAAAATGTGTGGTCCTGATCACACGTCACACCCCATGCTGAGACATAGCCTGCCAACTTCCTGACTATTAAGTATCCAGCTCAGTGATTGAAGCACTTCAGCTTGTATACACAGACAGTCTGATCCTTTTTAGTGTTACAGCAAATGAACATTGGCAGTTCTCAAACACAAACAAATGTAAGTATAATATCTATAACATCAATAGATTGATACAAAGTTAAATAAATAGATAGATAGATAGATAGATAGATAGATAGATAGATAGATAGATAGATACAAAGTTAAATAGATATATACAAAGTTAAATAGATAGATAGATAGATAGATAGATAGATAGATAGATAGATAGATAGATAGATAGAGTATTATGAAAATGAAAAAAAAACATGGACATACAGGTAGTGAAGTACACATCGAGTTTATCTTCCAGCAGACACAGTTTGATGCTTAGACTACTTAATACACTCACATTGCATCTTTCGTTTCCAAATCCTTTGCACCTGTCAACTAATTGCGCATGACTTGGGGGGGGTGGGGGGGTTCCACACCAACCTTATCAATACTGGCCTACCATGAAAATACAAACGAAACGCAAAAAAAAAAAAAAAAAAAATGAACTAAGCCTTTTTAAATCGCAGACTTGTCAATATGGTTGTAGCTCGCTTACCTGTCATAACTCCACCTACTGTAAGACATGCTCCTGTTGCTGCTGACTCCATCCATGTCGTACTGGACAGACCGGACCGGACCGGGGGGGGTGAGGGGGGTGAGACGGCGAAATCAAAAGCGTCTCTCCGTCCTCAATGAACCCTCGAGGCGAACACGAACTACAGAAAATAATAATCGGCGTTCAGTGAACGAGCAAGAAGAGGCTGTGCAGAGACGGACGCTCTCACACGGGCTGTACCACCGGAGAGGGGAGCGGAGATGCTCATGTGTTCCGTTCACGCTGACGTACCACGCTGATTCATTTCTTACCAATACTGACTGTGTCCTGCCTGTCAATAAAGCCATCGGACAGACCTAAGTTTAATTGATCGAGCGTATCAATGAATGAACATGTGATTTGTTTATCTCAAATGTGTCTCGTGCGCTGAACATTTCCACTCAGTTGCTGATTGGTTGAAAAGGACACAGATCTGTTCCTTTAATTTTTCAAACGCTTGAATTAAATCGTATGTGGATGTGTGCACTCTCAATTAGAACTTGGTCATGGATGCCATTCAGTGCAAATTGTGAGTAGGCCCAATTATTCATACTATTCACAGAATTATGCTCACTGCTTATTGGATGCAGGTTTAGTTACCCCTGCTACTCTGAGATCACTAATTGGATGTCTGCATAACTGTGATTATGTGCAAACATTGAGACACTCAATAAAACAACCGATCATAAAGGTGAACCAATCCAGAGAGGAATTAGTGCAAAGGGTGTGCAGGAAATCGTCTTGTGCTGCCATTGCAACTCCCTGTGAAGCACAGTATTCACTATCTAATAATGTGCTGTATCTCTTCCAGGGCTGTGGAGGTCCTTAAACCTTTCCATACTCACCTCATTTTCTCTTGTCGATATTCTATGCTGGAGGACGCATAAATTACACAAAGAAAATTTCTCTTCTTATGTCTACTATGGTTTCACTATTCTTGAAATACAAAAGCATAATGATGAGTGCATGGCCAGATGACACCTACAAGAAAAAAATCCCTAAAACAGGTTACACATACAGCTAGATTAAGACCCTAAGGCCCCTTTGTTGTTTCATCTTAAATATAGAGTCTCTCTTTGCACATGCAATTAATGGCTAGGAGGTTATATACTCTTGGGACACAAGACTGAAATTCAAAATTCTGTCACCGTCTGCAATTTTTGCAGTGCGGTATAATCACAGGCAATGTTTGAATGTGCAAAAAAAGTTGCAAATGCTAATGATCTTGTACACACAGCCCTTTCATAAACCCATCACAAAGGATTTAAAGCATAGCACAGCTCTTGAGAGGGATGAGGGACATACACAGAAACCCTATTTCACAAACAGAATTGAACACATATTGTTTAGGATAACTGTGGCATTGCTCCGAGCTACACTGTCCTACGTGATATGTTTACTGAACCGTTGGGGTGAGATTTTAGGATGCACATACTGTATAATGTTGATTCGAATCTTATATGGACTTCATATCATCAGATCTCAACTCGAGTGAACGCCTATGGGACATTTTGGATTGATGTCTAAGACAGTGCTCTCCATCACCATCTTTAAAAAACACACAATAAAGGAATATCTTTTGGAAGAATAGTGTTCATCTCTTCAGCAGAGACATGTAGAAACTATGCCAAGGAGCACTGAATCTACTCCTGATGGGCTATCGCCTTACTAAAACACTTAATGTTGTATGTTCGCCTTTTAATTTATCCCCATCTATACATGTCTCAATAACATTTCCTTGGTCAAATTCATGTATGTGTCTGTAATGCCAGTAATAAGACCAAATAAGTAGTTTCAGTGTACTACTTTTGTAATATGTAAATGTTTTGTCATGTCATATTTCCTCACAAAAAGTAAATCAATATACAGTAGACGGATACCATGGCAGTGAAATTCAGCAAAAGGCCAAAAGTCTTTTGTGAATTCAGGAATTCAAATAAATATGATTCCAAAACATATGAATAATAATGATCTCACTGACACAAGGCTCAGTATGTTAGTTTCAAGTCGGTGCAGCTTTTTGAATCTAAAAGAAAGATTCTCTACCCCATCTGGCTCAATGACAGATTTTATTGTAGCACCAAAAGCTAGACACAGGGCAAAAAGACATTGATATGGAAGCAAAAGAAGATAAAAACAGTATGATTTGGATGTATACTAGGATTTGGAATAAGATGGGAAGTAGGTATTTCAAATTCCGGTGATTATAATAATTTATCCTTGTGATTTTAAGCTCTCATGTAAAGATCAGAATTATTTCTATGACCCTTTCCCACCTGACCTAGCGTTTTATGCTCAGAGCTGGTGCTGAACACCTCAAAGATCAGTATATTCTCCATTATTAAGACACAAGAAGAAACAACATTCTCGGTCACATCTGGGTGAAGAATTCAATTTAGTAAATTTGGGCCAACAGTCATCTTCAGATTAAAATAATCAAGATAATTAAATATCCCTCTTTACATATATACACAGCTATGCTGTGAATGTGTATTCACTTATAAACATATAAAAATACTTGTCAACTAGTTTGATAAGAAAATAATGTATAAAAGTAGAGTAGAAACATTTAATCAAGTCCATTACTTCCATCATCTGATTTTCTTGTTGTGTATATTACAGGATGATCATATGAAAAACAAACTGTGGTACTTCATTTATATGCCCAAAACAGAAGTACAGAAGTTGGAAGAGAAGGCAGAACAGTGTTTTGTGTCTGTGGCGATGAAAGATCCACAGGTGGCAGGTTCGGTTGAGTTTATGTCCCATAGGAGAACGACTGTTTTACGATTCAATCTCAACACTTCCACTTGTCCTATTTTTCCAAGCGACAGATCATCGTGTGGGAAAAAAGTAATGTAACAGAAAAATTGAAGTACACAAAACAAATACATTGCCACTGTGTTATTGGAATGATATAACAGTTATTTGATCTAAATCGTAGACTAAATGTTTGACAGAGGAGATGCATTACATTGGAATGATCTGAACTGAGCTCCGAAAGCTTCTTGATTTGCAACAAATTGATTTAATGACACTACTTGTCAAGAGTTGAATATAGAGCATACAGTGTTTTCATCTGAAATCATGTTAGTTGTCAAAGATACACAATGTGCTACCAAAAAATGAATCTACTACTTCTTAGAAATCTGAAACAATGTATGATGTCCAATTTCGACTGAACCGCCACCTTCGAGGAAAGAAATTCAGACACAACTGCTACTTTTAGTACATTGAGGAGATGGCATAGCACAGGAAGGCTTCAATCTATAAGACTTTTGAAAAAAATCAAATACAGTAGACACTTCATATTTGAGATGAAAGCAGAAACCACAGACAGAGAAGAAGAAGAATCCACTGCAAAATGCCAAAAAAGTTCTATCATCGTAGCTTTAAGGGCTGTCTAGGCTTTATATTTATATACATACTTATATATATATTCACTTTCATATATGTAAAACCAAACTCAACCTCACACACTGTACTGTGGTGATTTAATAGATCATTAGAAGTACACTTTGAAAATCACAACAAATGTCACATATGTACAGTAGCAGATTAGCACATAAAAGGTGGATATGGCACGACATACACAAAGCTTAATAAGATAATCTCTCTGCACTGGTCAGACGCTGGCAACTAAAGAAACTCGTTAACATTCTGGATATATAGTTTTCATTCAATCTCGGTAGCAAGTACAAATGTCACTACAAGGCAAGAGAAGTCCTTCAGAGTACAAAACATTAATTTTGTCAGGCTGATTCAGAAGGCAATGTTTAGTGTTGGGACTCCCTCGTGTGAATTAGATTACGGCTGAAGGTAGAGTGGTGTTAAAATTTGGCATTGTCAGTTGTCCATAGTGATGTCCTGGGGACAGCACTTCCTGGTCAGAGTATCTCAGAAAAGGCTGTCTGAAGTCATGCACGTGGAGAAGGCAGCGGTCAGTCATCCCCTTAGGATGTGATGTTAGGCAGAGTGGGTGGGGTGGTAGAGAGTAGCTGCATGAGTTACAGTGATAAGGCCGACTCAGACGATCACACAATGGCAGCCGCTCTTGTCTTTCTCTTTTCTTGTAGGTTCTGGCGACGGTGGACATTCCTGCTCTTGGAATTTCCTGGGAGTTGGGAGAAAGTAAAGTAATCATGACACACTGGACTGTGTACTTATTGTGATCTCTCTTTTTCTTTTGTTTGAAACACGAATGACAACAAATTTAGAACAGTTGGTTTATCTGAGATTTCTGTCAGTGCGGTTTTTGTCTTTTATCTTTTTCTCACTGCTTCAAAGTGGGCGAGGCGCAAAGAATCACATCTTTACATCTCCCATTTATAAGTAATATTTGAACCAAAAATGATGACATTTGTGGGGGTGTTTGCTCATGTTGCCAGGCAACTGTCAGTCAAGTCTGATCAAGCACAAACACAGTCTTGATGAGGCAGATCAGCGTAGATTTGTTAAACTCTAATTATAAAATACCTTAAAATGTTTGTTATTAAAATTTTAAGTTATATCGTTGCTTATTAAGTTCATCAATAATTTTTGGGGTGGATCCCATTTCTTTATCGACTAGCTGACTTAGTAGAGAAATGAGGACGGAAGAAATTCAACAAAGGTCCTTGGCTGGAATGGAACCAGGCTGCTTCTGATTCCTGGTCATCGACTTAATCCCTAGGCCACCAAGGCGCCACCAGGCAACCCTGAGTCATGAATATTTAATGTAACAATGTAAAAAAACCTTCACTGTATTCTGCATTATTAACAGCTATTACAGGACTTCCCAAATGTTCATCTTTCATGCCTCTGCAAATGTGAGTCATTGAATGGACAAGATGTAAAAGTTGCATTTATAAATCACCTACCTGATTACTCTAACCAGCTCGTGGAAAGCCTGGTCTACGTTCATACGAATTTTGGCTGAAGCCTCCATGTATGTCACCTTCAGTTGTCTGGCCAGCTGCTGGCCCTCTTCCTGGGTTACCTTAGGCAAAAGTAAGGAGATAATAATGATGGACTGAAACCTGAATGGAAACTGAGATCTAGATCCACAATCCTTCAAAACAAAACATGTGATTATGAAACACTGACACGTCTCTATCTGTTATCTTCTGACATGTAGAGATGAAGCAGTGAAGGTAAGTCGCAGTGAATGTCATATAAATGTGAAATGTGAGTTTAGATGGCATGCTCTGTTTGTGCACAAACTCGTCTTTGATGAATACTACATACAAATAGTGGCTGAACTGCATCCCATGATTAATTGTGTTTCCATTTTGTGAGGTCAAAAAGGGCAGTTCACCTCAAAATCAAAAATACATATTTTTCCTCCTACCTTTAGAAGCTTTTTTTCTCTGCTAAAAATGTATTCGAGGAAGTATTCAATATTTACATTGACGCAAACATTTTCCAACACCGCCACTACCTCCACTTTAATTTCTGACCTGACCAGGCTTTCTCCCGAGCCTTCACAATATTCTCCAAGGTTTTTTGTTCAATACCACAATCCCTCTCAATTCATAGGGCACTCTGGGAAAACATTGTCCTTCCACACTAGAAATGAAGCAATTTTGCATGCATGTCCCATTTGTAATTGCATTTCATGTTGTAATTTCTCAAGGGTAAACATACTACCCAGTTAAATTAGTGTGTATGCATCTGGGACACGCTCTTTTGGAAACAGCTGTGTGACTAGACTTCCTGATAGCAACAGATCGGCTAACAAAAATGAGAAAATTTGAAATACTGACCAAATCTTGATCTGCAGATTGTTCTGCCTTGTTTGGAGGAAAACATTGATATGGGGGACGATGTACAAAACTTGACAGAAAGCTATTCATGGTAAATATACCATGAATTACACATAAAGTGTTATTCTGTGTTGTGTTTAGGTTTCTATATCAGAGCTACGGTCAAACTAATGTAAAAAATACAAAAAAATAATGTAGTCGTATATAATGTTTTAAGCATCTACATGTCTCTCATAGGAGAAAATAATTAATATCATTACATTACATTACAGTCATTTAGCAGACGCTTTTATCCAAAGCGATTTACAATCAGTAGTATATTACATATCATTCACCCATTCACACACTGATGACAGGCTACCATGCAAGGTGCCACCATCTAACTAACATTCATGCAACATCCAGTCCACGTAAAAAAGTAAAAAACCAACACAAGCTAATTCCCTTAGGCTATATAATGCTACATGTTGATTTCAGTGAATACAACCCATCGATAGCGCTTAGCTATGTGTGCCTGTAAGGCTAGTTTCCACCATAAGGGGGTGGTGTGGATTCACTGCAGGAAGTGATGAGTGACTGCATACCAACAGGCAGAAAATCCATCATTTCATCACACTCCCTTTTCTCTCCATCCATCCTCCCCTCCTGACACCACCATTTCTACAGAATCACTATTTATCTTTCACTCACATCCTGCTGTATCTTGGCAGCTAGCTGCAGCTGCACCGCTTGCTTCCCCTTTCAAATATGCAAATGTGAAATCCTCCGGTTGATATCATCTTTTTCAGATGATCAAACAGGGTGAATGTTTGTCAGTCAGTGGGTTCATATCTCTGCAATCTGTTGGACTTACTTGTCTCTGTAGTTCCAGATCAGCTTTGTTTCCTACGAGGATCATAGGGAATTCATCTCTGTCTTTCACTCGGAGAATTTGTCTTTGGAATTTGTAGATTTCCTCAAAGCTGTAAAACATTTTACATGGTGTTATGTGGTGTTTTCTGCACAAACAGGATATATAATGTTTTTTAAAGGGTAGATGCATACATTTGTCTAAAAATGCCCATGTGCCCGACATCGCAATGTAGCTTGAATGACCTACCCACGCACACAAACACACCCTGAAGTTGGGGTCGCTGTGGATCAGACTGAAGGGTTTAACGTGTCAGCGAATAAAAAAAAGAAGTCAGCCACACTATTACAGAAACATAAAACTTGTTTGTCTGAGGTTCTGCTCTGTGCACTGAACTGACCGTGGTCCCGCTATAACATAAAGGCCATGAGCGAATAAAAATGTCAGTCTGGGGGAGAAAAAAAAGAGGCAGAATGCCACCACAAACCCAGGACGGCATTCCAGCCACGGGCCTGCAGACAGCTTGGTGAGCACATAGTAAATCTGGAAAGATTTGACTAATATAAATGGAGGAAGGAAAGACTGTTTACTACATAAACATTGGGAGGGGGCTGTGGGTTGGGGGCAGGGGAATGCAGCCCAATGCACTGCTGGGCACGAAGACAGGGAGGATGGGGTGTAACAGAGGAATACTATATGTGTAATAAAACAAGGTGACTCAAGCCCCGAAACATCAGATAGCAGTAAAATCACAATGTGTCAAAAAAGACAGAAATCTTAAAGATTGCAATTTATAATCATTAAGATTTCAGCTTTCATTTTGGAAAAAAATCCTTATCACCGTTTAACAGTATTATATACGGATTCTATATTGACCTGGTCCTCCTCTGTATGGAGGCTAATTTATGTTTACATTAAATAAAAGATAACCAAAGACTGTTTCACAGTATGATTGCATCATTACTTCAAGATATGTGGAAATATTCTAGATATATTGTGCATCTTTTTATACACATTCCCCTGAAATTCAACCTGACATCTTTGGTGTCTTTGGGAACTTTGAGTTCTCAAATTAAGTTTCAAATAAAGTTTGAACAATGTTTAGCCTCATAGCAGGCTTCTTACTCACCAGTGGGTGGGTGGGGTTTAACGGGTTAAAAGTCTGTTAACGCCTATACCAGCTGAAACAAAGTCTGCGTCATAAAGATTTATTATAAAATTCTTGTCAAGCCACTTAAGTTTTACATGTAACTTATGATATCTCTATACCAGCCAACATACTATTGTTGAAATAGCAGGAAACTAGGTACACAAATAAGTAAATTCAAGAGAACAGGGTGAGGGAGTGCGAAGAACAAAAGAAAATGACAACAAGAACAACAGCAGAGGGGGTCCGGAAGTACAAGCGGCAACAAGTGAGAGTATCGGTGCAAGATTTATGGTTTTAGTAGAGCGAGAGCGAGAGGGGGAGTGAAAGAGAGTGTGTAGTTGTGAACAGTAAACAAGAGATGTTCAAACAGAAGAAGAAAAAAAGAGAGGAAGAAAGAGAAGTGCACTGGTAGCTGTGAGTTTGCACATGACGAGGAACTGTCACTCACCTTCCTCTGTCAGTGACTGAGAAGACGAGCAGGAAGCCCTCCCCTGTCCTCATGTATTGTTCTCTCATGGCTCCAAACTCTTCCTGTCCAGCCGTGTCGAGGACTAGAGGGAGTTCACACACACACACACACACACACACACACACACACACACACACACACACACACACACACACACACACACACACACACACACACACACACACACACACACACACACACACACACACACACACACACACACACACACACACACACACACACAACAAAATCACTAACAAGTAATACCTTTCAGTGAAATATACTTTTGAAATCAATTTCTCCAGTACAATGTGTTAGAAACATACAAATAAACTGTGTGTGTAGTCTTTATGCGTGTGTGTGTGTGTTATTATTGTCATGTTTGTTCAGCAAAGTGCACTTACTGTCGAGCCTGGCCGCCCTTTCGTCAATCACACACTGCTTGGTATAAGAGTCTTCAATCGTGGGGTCATAGTCGGTGACGAAGTACGACTGCAGGACAGAAAGAAGGGGACAAAAGATAGAGGGAACTGTTAATGTGTGTGGAGTCTATACATTATATCAGGTTGAGACACAACCTTATGGCCAATCACACACCAACTGTATACAGTATTCACTAAATACTGATCTTTGCAGTTAGTGTGTAAGAAACCAACATGCTTTACTGTTCTATACTGACAGGAAATGAAGCAATACTGGCCTTGGCAAAAGGCAATCAAACTGCGACTTTCAGGTAACGCTGACAATTACAACAACAATTTCGGAGGGGGGTTTCGGGAGGTGTTCCTGGAGCCCATACACAACTCGTTTTTTGCAGCTGTGAGCAGCTCTTCCATTTTAATTTGTGCATTGCATGATAGGAGAGTAGTGTCCATTGCCTACTGAGCACACTTTATTTTGTCACCATGGATTTGGGAAAAAGATTAAGTGAGTTAAAAGCTGTTGGCTTCAAAATGAATGGATATGAGAACAAGGAGCCACTCTGTCCTTGTGTTTTTGGTTACAACAGCACCGCCGTAATGACCTCTACCTTTACAACCAGACTGCAGACAGGAGGTAAACAAACTGTCTGTAGACACTTGCAAGAAAAATGTCATGTAAATATTCCCGCACACAACAACCGCTGGTTAGGCTGAGACAGCGGGCTGGTTAAATGCTAATAACACATTTACAAGACGTTTCCTCGGTTGCAACAGTCACACCACTCACTCCTGACGGCTTTGATTCTTTCATTCTGGGGCCAATATCTGGTCTCCTAAGAAACCTAAAACTGGAAGGGTGGGGCCAGGGGGGGGCAGGGAGCTGGGCGGAGGAGAAGTCATGCATTTTTTACATTTTTTACGTGTTTTGTAGTTCTCGCTCTGCTCGGGGACTAGTTAAGTGGTGACAGCTGAGGGGAGTGCTCGGGGAATGTCAAACCAACACCCTAAAACAAGGGACGATCAGGAGAACAAAATATCCAGACAAGGTCCCCTGTTGTTCTAACAACAAACCAAATTAAACCTTTACATTTACAGTTGTTTTTGTGTCATTTCACACAAGTCATAAACTGTCTATTTGCGGTTATTGGGCAACCAGGGACCCAAGAGAGAGCATGCATTGCGTGTACTTAATATTACAGCTCATCTGACCCTTTGAGTAACATATTGAAAGCTGATACAGATACAGATCGGATGACCAACACAATCAGTGGATTTCAGCTTATAACGGAGACATCATCAGTAGGTACATATACCATGTTGGCTGATAAGTAACAAGTAGTTATAGTACAGAAACATCTTGAATTTATTTCAGGTCATTTAGAAACACTGTCACCATCCATGGCTGCCAGTGATGATTACTTTCATTATTGATCAATGGACCGATCCTTTTCTGGACTATTCGTTTTGTCAGAAAATAACTGTTGGCGATGTGTTGAATTTTTTTTTTTGCTTTATTTGACCAGCGGTCCAAAATCTGAATCAAATCCTAATATTTCAGAAGGTGGAACCGAGAAAACTTTATCTGAAAAGTTGCTGAGCACATTATGAATTTCTGTTGATGGGAGTGATAATCTGTTGAAGCTTTATCACCAATACATACTGTCTTCCTCAGGGCACTGAATAATCCTGCTCAGTACATACTATATATCTTTGTCCAAATAACCAAATTTATGAGATCGAAAATGTTTGTGTTGTGTGTTTGTGTCATTAGCTGATATATTGTCATCAGATCTTCTAATCTATCAGAAATCAGTCATAGCCTCAAGCTCTAATTTTGACATGTGAACGTTTTGCGATTCCTACTTATTGTCTCTTGTCCATTAACACTTTCTTCTCCCCCGCAGCTCCCTGTTGTTGCAGGAGATGCAGGTAATCTCTCCCTCTCACTCCCCCTGGCTCTGCAGCCTGCTGACCTGTGTCACATCCACTCACCACTGTTCAATAATTCATCAGTATTACTGTGTGTCCTAGAACATGCTTCACTGCACTGCACTGCACTGCACTGCACTGCACTGCACTGCACTGCCAGTGTGCCTTCAGACGAGCAGACAGACACAGAAAGAGAGCGAGATAATAATAAAAAAAAATCCCTCCCACCACCAGTACCAGCACTCTCCCAGCCGTTGCTTCAGCACGTGACCTCGGCTTCGCGTCAACCTCTTATTCCTATTCTGTCAACCTCGGGCAGCCGCATTGAGCACCGCACTCCTCCGGCTATTCCTCCCCTCCCTCCACCACGCATGGGTGGTGTAGCTGCCTTGCGCTCTGTTCTGGCTGAGCTGATTCTCTCAGAGCCGTTCCCCGTGATAGATGATGCTGTTTTGCAGTGCCAGCAGCAACAGAGCCAGCACTAACAGGGCAACGGGCCGGGTGAGGGAGTGCAACATGACTCAGGAGGACTACCAATAACCGTGTGACATAAGCCAGGCTGAGTCATGTCCAGGAATATATAAATCCCTATATTGGTCCATGACTTCATCAGATAACAGAATGAATCAGGCTGTATGAGTCGAGCAGAGCTGCCTCAAGTTCTTGGGGAGCAAAAGCAACCACATGATACTACTGCATCTGAAAGAAATGCTACTAGGTCTAGAAATCAAACCTTAAAAAAGGCCTTTTTTTCCCTCTGACCGAGTAGCAAAACCTTTGGTTGATGGCTTTGTTAGGTACATATTGTTTGATTGGATATTTTCTGATTGAAGTCATAACTTTGCCCATTTAATACAAATTTATTTTGGCAAATATCTTGTACGGCTGCTTTTATTGAGACAATATAAAGTTGTCACATGCTGTACATGAAACAAAACAAGGGTTTAGGGAAATGTTTATACTCTTAATGTACTGGAACTATTGATTATTTTCATTAGAAATCCATCGTTTGTAATTTTAGAACTAATAGTTACATTGTTGGTCTATTAAATGTCCCAAAATTCGAAAAAAAAAACACAGTTTCTCATAGCCCAAGGCGACGCCTACAACTCCCTTGTTTTGTTCGAACAGAAGTCTAAAACCAAAAGAAATGTTTACAATTGAAAAAAAGTAGAAAATCCTCACATTTGAGAAGCTGAAGCCAGAGATGTTTGATATTATTGGTTGGAAAATGACTGAAACGTGATTCGATTAATCAATGTTTTTGGTCAATCAAATAAAAATCTCTTGTTATTCTATTCACTAATTAGGTACTGATGCCGCAATTCCGGTATCATATTGACATAATAAAGGAAAAATCTCAGATGTTATCCGACATATTTACAAGACAAGCAGTGACGTCAGTGTACAGGGACTGAGGGGCAGACGGATTCCTAGACAGATTTCCATGAAAACATTGGACATCCGTCATAAGGAGACAGCTGACGCTCACAGTGGGGTCAACAGCTCAGTTCTTAAAGTCTGAATTTAGTTTACACACACACACACACACACACACACGCACGCACACACACACACACACACGCACACAGATGGTCCACCGTAGCCTGTGTGCACTATATCTTGAAAGATTCACTGCTAAAAGCCCTCTTCTCATATAAATTATCTAAGTGCACTCACCACACAGCACAAGCTGAGGCTTTGACAGCAGAAGTGTTCTTCAGCAATTTTGCAAAGCTGAGGTAAATTAGTGTTCAAACAGAGCCAACTTTCTGTATAACGACAAGATAGAGACTCAAGCTTCACTTAGGCAATCATTAGGCCAGTGCTGACATGACTACAATCGTGGCCGTTAGCATTTGTGAGCTGTAAATCCAGGATAACTAACATCTTTGGATTTTCGCCTCTGCTAAAAGAAAATTGTTGCTTAAGCACACTGTACAAAGAAGATAAATTGATGGATTACAAGAGAACAAAGTAAGACAGAGAGAGAAAAATCCAAAAGCATGCAGAATTAAGTTGCAGTACAGTTTGGATGTTGGTGGCAAGGTGGGTCAGGCCACGTTCAGCCCCGGTCAGCCCATCAGGAAGGAAACTCCACCTCTGCAGCAGGCAGCCAGCCCGGCTGAGTGGTGGTGGTGATGTCACAGACGCCATGTTCCCCTGCCCCGCCTACCCACCAAAGTCCAAACCTGTCGCTTGGTTCCCCTCCAGCATTCCAGCCATACATCTCAGCCCTACACCCACACACAGCACATGCACGCTCGCACCAGGGAAACATTAGAGGCCTGTATCCAGCATGAAGAACGGGCCGGTGGAGGAGTCTCAGCTGCAGCACAGCTTTTTGTGCCGGGCTGTTCTCGCTCTTTGGATGCTTTGTGAAACACAGATGGAGGGACATTACCACACAAAGAAGAAAGTCAAAGAAAGAGTTCAGATACTAGCGCTGCAACTAAGCATCATTATCATTATCGATTACCCTTTTGATCATCATTTTAGACTAATCAGTTAAACGTTTTGTCAATAAATAATACTGCCATAGAATAATGCTAAAAACCCATCACAGTCAAATGTTATGTCTTCAAACTGATCATTCTGTCCAAACAGTCAAGTTCCCAAACAAATTATTTTATAATACTTATTTTGATCTTGTGTTTTTTTATTTTTATTTTATTTACTATGTCTCTTGTTTGCACAATCCTCTTTGCTGCTGTAATCCTGTAAATTTCCCCGCTGCGGGACTAATAAAGGATTATCTTATCTTATCTCTTATCTTAAATTCAGTTGACAATGATGTAATATACAGCAAATCATCACATTTGAGAGGCTGGAAATTTTTGCTTGAGAAAGCGGCTTAAATGATTACATGATTATCTAATTTGCTGTTAATAGACTATAGAAGAAAAGCCATGCCCGGTATAAAGATGACTAGAATTGGACAAATCTTTGCAGAATAAACCACAAAGATAGCATCAAATCATCGTTTCTTTTGTCTTCCAAACTGCCTCACTATTCAATATTAAGTTTCAATGCTGTATTTGGTCCAGCTTGTAGTGTTTCATAATTTGAATATATTCACAGATTTATTTCAAGCACCTTCTCAGGTTTTCTTTTGAGCTGACTGCTCTTCAGTCGAGACATAAAGCAATAAACCCTGTCTGACTGCCGGTTGCCAGCCTCAAGGAAAGCAAGAACGGGTGATACGTGTAGGCGTGTAATCAACATCATGCTTGCACTATGCACCCACTTCCTCTCCACACAAACAGCTTTACGAAAAACTAAATATAGATCCCTTTCCATCTCTGTCTGTTATCCTACTTGTTTGGTTAGAGCCGCCACTTTGACTATGAACCAGTATAGCATCATAAACTATACAGAGCACAAAACCACAGATTCAGCACCAACGCAGAAAGGAAAGAGATTTCCACTACACAAAAAAAAAAAAAAATCTTTCGCCGATTAATTAACAAAAACACACAGCATCTAAAGAGATGAGGGAAAACCTGAGGGCGTACCTACTAGATAGTCATAATTAGAGGGAATGCTGAGCTAAAACAAATAGTCTTCAACACAGTTCGGAGTTAATTACCTTCCGCATATGGCCTGATGTCCAATGAGAATTCACAGACCTTGACTGGAAAATCATCTGCCGTAGTTACGCTTTAATTAAACATTGAATGCCATTAAATTGTGTAACTCTAGGAAAATTCTGTCAGCATCTGCAGATTTCTAATATTCCCCAACCTCCTTATTCCCTGCACCAACACACCACTGCCTACAACAACATTTTTTTTTTCTTTGCGAAAGCCCATAAATACTACAAGAGATTTCTTCATTTAGAATTGTGGCAGTAACACCGATCTTATCTTATTTTGACAAAATCCCGGCATCAAACATTAGTCAACTTGAGTTCCAGATAACCCCCGGATAGAGCAGTACAAACTGCTACACACACTGAGACATCAGGACCAAGAAGCTGGATAGGAGTGGCCACTACAAGATATGTGTGTGTGTGTGTGTGTGTGTGTGTGTGTGTGTGTGTGTGTGTGTGTGTGTGTGTGTGTGTGTGTGTGTGTGTGTGTGTGTGTGTGTGTGGGGGGGGGGGGTCGTCTTAGGCTGACAGGTGAAACATGTTCAGTGGGCCACAGCCAAGTGCTGCAATTTCAGTGAAGGACACTAACGTCTGTCGCCCGCCAGGTCGCACCTCCAGCCAGACAGCAGCAGAATGGATGGTGCTGATCCATTTCTGATAATAACACATCATGACATGACAACTCATATTTTGTGCATTCTAATAAATTAATCAAGGCTAGTCGCATAAATATTCATGCCTGTCTTTCTTTTCATGGTTTTCCCTCCGAAGGTTAACTGATATTATTCATATAATAGACCAGATACATTTTTCTAGATACATATGCTTCTTTTGTACCTTTACACTTGAACTTTTAAGGATAAATCTCAGTCCACTGAAAGCTATTGTAATCTGTGACTAGTTCAAACTTTGCTTAATTACATAAGTGCCACATCAAAGCAGTGCTGCATGGGGCATTGTTTAAGAAAAGTGAAAATTGACTGGGGGCATGTGTGTATCACTTCCTGTCCCCGAACTAGAAGAGGTTTAACCTTCGCCGGACCCCTTTGGGTTGCACACTGGGCAGCTGTCAGTAATCAAATAGCCACCAAAAGGGTTAAATGTTAAACAGATGGAAGTGAGGACCAATTCCTTTGCATTTTTACACCGTCAGTGTCGCCCCCCCACATCATCGCCCCTCTTCTCATGTTTCACAGGGTTTCACACAAGTGGCACAGGAATTCGTGTGAGGAGCATTGTTTGGTTGAGTACTTTAGAGTGCTTGAAGTGAGAAATAGTGGAAATAATAAGACAGAATGAAAGGTTTGAGGGGGAGGGAGACTGTAGGCAACATGGAGAGGGGAGAGAGCGAGAGAAAAAGAGGGGGAGGGAAAGGCATTAACTTCCTGTGGAAACACCCACTTTTCCCATGAGCTCATGCAAACCAGAAAGGTCACTGATTCAATACCTAATACACAAGGAGAGAAAGAGAGCACACAATGTGTCCGCCGCCTTAAAGGGCCACCAGGGAGCATTCAGTTAGAGCTGGGAAAGCTTTAAGACTGTACACATTGCTGCAGAGAATGACTTAAAAAAAAAATAACAAAACATTTTAATTGTCATTTTCAAAAGTCTGCTATAAAGCTGCATGATTGTATCGCATGTTCAACATCCACAGTGGTAACACTTTCATTGAATGTTCACAATAGAGAATGCAGTCTGGGTGTAGCACTGAACCTTGGCTTGATGCCGAATTAAATGAACCCATGCACATCACTCCTACAAGCTCTCTTCCTCCTAATGCGCAACAGATCAATAGCTTGTCCCTTAAATCACTCCCCTGTCCTTAAATGCCGACAGACCACTGAAACTCTGCCCCGACAGACAAACCATTGGCATAACTCTCACATCCATCCAGTACTATGACCTCCCTGGAAATGCAGACCCTACCACTTTTAAGTTCACGGAGCATTTCATTTTGATTATAGGAAACAGAAATGATGGCCAAAACTGTAACAAAATAAAGACCAAGTTGTCAAAAAAATGTGCAAATCCATCCAAAGAGTCTTGTCAATCAGTGAAGGCCAATTATCTCGTCTTGGACTAATGGCACATCCACACTTTATTTTGCTGATGCTGAGTAACAGTAAGCTGCATCAACAAAACCAAATATTTATTTCTGCATGGCCCTGACCATGTTTCAACCACAAATTGTCTTTCTCAGGGCTCAGCTTGTTTGTTTGTGGATATTTATGTTTTTATAATCCTGGTGGTGTCTACCACTGCACCGCTGAGACATGGGGGCGGAGCCTATTCATTCGCTTGGAGTGACCAGTCTAGTTGGCATCATGTGATCAGATGATCAAACAGGCTGAGAGAAAATCCCCAGTTTTGACACACACAGTGAAAATAAAGGGGAATGTTTAAAACTATTGCCTGAACTGTCCATTGTAATTGTTATGGCTACAGCTGATGATAATATCCATTATCAGTTAATCTTAAAAACGATATCCCGACTACTGTACTCATTGTTTTGTCTCTAAAATAGCATATAACTCCAAGAAATAGTGACAAATGCTCAATAGAATTGCCCAGAGTCCAAGGTTGTTTTATCGTACCAGATATTCAGTTTACTGTCCAATATGAAAAAGAAAACCACCAAATCCTTACATCCAACTAGCTAAAATCATTATTAATTAATTAATATTTCTGCTGTATTTACCATTCATTTTCACTTCCAAACATTAAGGGTTTGCAATTAGTTGCCATATTCCCTGATTCCTGTGGTTAAGTTGCAGATTGAGATGTCATTGTAACAGATAATAGTAATAACCAAACTAGTTATCTATCTATATAAATTTATATTTATAAAATAGCATGAGCATTTTCATTCGTTGCATTTAACCAATCAAAACTCTGATGGACCTGGACATACTGGGGTTTCACAATAAAAGCAATCGACATACAGTATGTGAACGGTCCAGCTAGCACTAAGTTGGGATGGCACTCATGCAGAGAATAAAGCCGAGGATAAATGTCCCAGCAGTGAACACCCTGCTCTCCTCTAACCTCTCTGACATTAAGACTTCAATCGCCCTGCTAAATATCAATGTGAGCTGGACTCTGAACACTTTTGAACCCGCTCAAAGGCGCAGAATCAAAGAGTTGCCATTTAAAGGCCTTTTTTCCACCCGATGACTTGGCTCAAAGCCGCCTGTTTGCCTTTTTGGTGGTCACACTACAGACTATTTCTTTATCTCCGTTCCATAAGAAACACTTTGTTGAATTATAAGCGGAGACCTGTTTAACTACTTTAGAAGCCCACAAACTGATTAAGCAGAGCAACACAAAGAGGGAGAAGTGTGTGAACCGCCCTTATTGTTCTAGCTGATCATGTGACGGCGCTAATGTTCCCCTTCCCTGCAATAAGCCCACCCTAAGCCCAGCCATTGATGGGTTATCAATGCCATTTTCTCTACGGCCCTTCCTTGCTTTGCTGGGACAGACAAAATAATAAAAACATATTTTGATAAGAGTTAATCTCTAAAAACACATGGTGATTTACCCCCTGACTGCATTTTGCTCTGGTGAATCCTCATCAATGCCTGCTTTTGTGGGAATGGGAAAACCTTGGCCCATGTGACACTGTATCAAAATCGTCACAAATTAAGTGAAGTAGATGTTGAGGATAAACGAAGCAAGGCACTGACTGAACAGTGAGTAATGTGGCAGTGAAGTTCCTGCAGTAAGAGAGTAAAGATTATAACATAATTCAGATACAGTAAAAGACAAAAAAAACATACATGCAGCTCCTAAAGTCACCCCAGAAAGCTCATCGTCATGCCGACTTTAAAAACATACAGTATTTCATGATTAACCTAGACTCGATGTGACCCATCGGCTCATGCTTTATAGTGTTTGCACATGTTTTATTTTCATTCTTCTTCCTCTGCTTGTCTTGCTGCAGAAGCAGAACTGCACATGCTCACATCAACAAAGCTTTACTGTGATGGCTCAGTGAGAGGACACCAGCTACTGCAGGGGCTGTGTGGACAGAGAAACTACTGTGTGACTTTCAAAAAAACCCATTCAAAGTCACTCGACGAAGTGTGGCTCACAGTCTGCAGTCCATGGTTTTCAGGGAAACCGTATGACCGACCGAATAATGGGATGCGGATGAGCGCTCAAAATGAAGAGCTCACAGAGGATCCAAATATTTGGTTTATCAATTAAAGTTATAGAAGATGAATAATCTTTATCTAAACAAATACTCAGAAATTAAACATTACACCGCAGCAAGTCTTTTGCTACTGCTACTTACTTTTATATGATCAAGTCTCTCCTAAACACCTCTAAAAAGATTTAACTGTACAGCACCTGCAACGATGTAGTCATCTTCTCCACCATCTCCCCTCTCTCCTCTGGTACAACTGCTGAGTCTGGATTTCTGCGCCAGACTATAATTCTTAGCATGGGGTGATATGTCAAAGGAAATGGGGCCACTAACTGACATCATGTCAGACACACAGCAGCGTTACTGCTGTGTGCTTTTAGGCCAGCAGATCCTACAACACAGGCAGCAGAAATGTTATTACTGCAGCAGGCCACCCCTCATAAACAACGCCTAATGGACACATCTTGATCTCTCTGATGCTTCCTCCCTGCCTGCCCAGTCGCCATCATCAAAAGTCTTTTTTTGGGGGGGGGAAAGAAAATGATCATGATCAACATTTGTGTATGTCATAATTACAAATTCTTCAATAAGGGCAAATACAGATGGGGGAATATGTATAGTTTATCTATGATAATAAATACATTTATGCAAATGAAGGGCAGGTCACTAAACACTTTGATGGTTATGAAAATTATGTAAATCAAATGCTTTGGCCTTCAAAGTCACCAGATCTCACCCCAACGGAGGCGAAGCTACTCCGGAAGCTTGTGGTGGCGTAACACTTGACCAGTTAGTAGATTTAACTTTTAAAAGGCCATCTTGTCAACAAGGTGAATGTCTTCTGTGTGCACAGGAGCCTGAACTCTACATGCTTGAACTAGCATCCAGAGACGCCTGGCTGTGAGTGGACAATGTTTTGGTTGCACATACCAAACACACTTTTTTTGGCAGCTGTTGACTTGGTTTGCATCGGCGTGTGCCAATGTAAAAGTCTGCATCGGGCTTGCCGACACCAACTGGTGCTGAAAAACAAAGTCACATTTGCTGCGTGAGTTAGATCAGTATCACAGTCGCACAACAGCTGTGTTGCTGACTCAACCGAACTCAGATATTGCTATATGTATGTATTTGTGTACCCGATGTTTACTGAAAATCCGCTCAGATTATAACCTAGTGTTTTATCAGTGGGACAGAGACTGAGACGAGGACACAAAGTCACACTTGGCCATCCGCACTTTTGGACAGAGCATCGTGCTGTACTGTCACCTGTTGAGGGGGCTGTCTCTTTGGGCTGTCTCTTTCCATGCCTCACCTCCCCCTGATGGACAGCAGGTGCCCCGCAGGCCTCTGGACGGTGTCTGCATGAGACGTGCCAAATGTCCACCAGCTGCCTG
This sequence comes from Anoplopoma fimbria, assembly GCF_027596085.1. Taxonomy (NCBI): domain Eukaryota; kingdom Metazoa; phylum Chordata; class Actinopteri; order Perciformes; family Anoplopomatidae; genus Anoplopoma; species Anoplopoma fimbria. Next base: position 19,638,620 of record NC_072450.1, read on the forward strand.
GCAGGCAGCTCAGGGCCCCGGCATCAGCGACAAGCACAGTCGTCTAAAAAGAACCATTCATAGTGTGCTATCAACTAAGCTGCATGAAAAATTGTCTCCTCTGCATGTGGCACATTACAGGAGGCAGTGTTGCTTTAAATAACAGCCTGGACAATGTTCAAAAAGGACTGTATTAATGACAAACACTATATATGTGTGTGTGTGTGTATATATATATATATATATATATATATATATATATATATATATAAAATCAACAATAGCATCAATAGTATGCTGATTAAATATAGGCTTGTCACATGAAAAGGTGTACATGAATTTGGAATGCTAAATGTTAGAAGGTGGTGGGAGTGGGTGGCTAAAATAAGCAGCATGTTAGTTTCCCATAGACAGGGTTGTTGTTATATGACTCTGAGATGCGAGACCTGATACTGTGGCCAGTTATTCTGAAACAGACAGATGTGTGAATACAGAACAAAAGCCAAAAAAAACACAGAGGAACCGACTGCCCTCTATGTCTGACTGACTATCTGAGGGGCAGTGACCGGAAAACAACAAGGGATATCACAGGCAAATATAGGGTTTTGTGTTTTATGTGGTAAAATGCATAAAATTGATCCTCAAAACACAATTTGGTTGCAAGTCATATTTAGCACATAATGGTTTTAAGCATTTATGTAATTGTGTATTTTACATTTAGAATTGAAAAGCAGCATGTGAAAATATGTTACTTTCAGTTTCTAAAAGAAAGTTGTTTCTAGAAAATAGAAACTGAATCTTTTATTTTTCATTTTAACATAAGAGACAAGAAGAAAAATATTTTACTTGTTTAATAAAATGATAAAGACCATCCATATAAATAGTATTACAAATCTTTATTTGTCTTCATTATCTCCAATAATGAAGAAAGTAAACTAATAATGCCACCATCATGCTACACAAAAGCATATCTCCTGAAAAAAGTTGACGATCTTTAAACAAATTAAAAACCCAGCTAATAGCCACCACGAGCTGAATACAATCAGAAATTTGAGACAATTCGAGAGGACATATAAGAAAGCCTCTCTAAACAAACAAGTCTGTCTCTATTGAAACATTATACTTTCTTAAATTTCTTCTCTGATGATATTTTCTGCTACCAACATCAGCTGATTTCAAATCTCTGTCATTCAGGCCCTGCTTTAATCTTAAGAGTTCATGTTGATCCCGGTCATTCTCACTAATGTTTTTAGCAACAGCGCTACAGGTGAATAAAAGGCTTTGAAAACATGAAATTATAATGTTCTGGTACTGATACCAGAATAATACTTTTCCAATACATTATTTTAAGTAATATAAACATATATTTTCATTTATTGAACTCAAGTTTAAGTTTTCCTAAATAAATTACATCTCGTTCTCAAGAGAGACCTGTTTCGTTAAACCGTCTGATCAACAAATAAGTAAACAAGGTTCTAAATACGACCAGAGATCCGATTCCAGCTTTTGATAACTGATGCTATCTTGAAAATGCAAAGACACATGCTAGTGATCATTGTGTTAAACTCTGCTGTATCAAAACCAGCTTATATAAGTAATTTTTGTACACAGGAAGTACTTTATTCAATCAACCCATGAGAAAGAGTCTGTAGGTAATAAGTATCTTTAGGACATCTTCATCTTCCAATGTAGATGTTTAATCAGACTTAAGTTTTCTTTAGAATCTGCATATTACTGCAGTGTGACGTTCTAGGCGTAGGTTATATTAGTAATCATTCAGATATAGTCATCGCCTTCCTGTTATTAGCCTTAGAGCAGATAAGTGAGGTTGAGCAGTGTACCCAAGCACCCATTCAAAACAGAGTATTGTCCTACACATGACTAACTTTAAGACATTTCACAGAGATCTCACCAATTTGATAGGCTGCATAAGTGAATGCTGTGCAAAACAAATCGAAAACACAATGGCTACTTATCATCTGCATCCACTGGCAAGTTGACTCATACAACTTAAGAATGCATAAACATCTGTACTATCAATACATGCCTGTTTTTGGTAAATGTTAGACAGATAATAATTCTCTGCTCTTTTGATCGTTTCGTACTTACTGACTTGTTCATACATGCCACAGCATTCATTAGTATGATCTTCTTCTAGCTGTTGCAGAGAGAGCGAGAGAGACAGAGAGAGAGAGAGAGAGATAGGAGTGGCTCAAATCATCATCTGATCTCAGATCTGTAGTGTGGTGGTAACATTCTGGGTCACACCTTCGCCTCCAGCTAACAACTCTGCTTTACAAGGCAGAGAAGATTCTTCAGAAAAGTGTTTTGACTTGAGAGAGAATCCGATCACACACATGCATAAAGCTAACCTTTATATTTCTATCTCATCACCCTGAAAGTAACATTCATTTTATAAGTTGGGTTTTCTGTATCGGTTTTCACATGAAGCTGCTCTGTTGCATTCATGGCTGCATATGAGTCAGGGTGTGAGTGGATGAGCTGGATGGAGAAACTCTAATAATCACTGGCATTTCTCTCGACTTGAGAAGGGCGTCATATGTTCTGTCCTGTCAGATAACGAACGTGGTACAGCTACAAGTCAGAGATAAAGTTCTCCTTTTACTGAACAAGGAAATGATTGTGTAAAGCAACATAATTCATTCTTTGAAAAATGGCATTACAAGTGATAAGTCATTTTGGAAAAGGCAAAACAGAGAACTAATTTATAACAAACACATATGACAACCGACATACAGAAGATGTCGGTAGAATGAGGAAGCACACTCACAAAGAAAGGGAGATATATCTATTGTTTTTTGTGTATTGCTATATATGTGTGCTTGTGAGTGTGCTTGTGAGTGTGCGTGTGTGTGTGTATGTGTGCATGACTGTGGATCCAAGCCAACTTTAGTAAACATGTGAAAAGGCCACTGAAAGTCACACAAGTAGCTGACATAAAGGGAAGGTGAAATGTTTGTGTAAAGCTATTTGTGAAAAACAGTAAATCTACTCCTGTTGGTTCTTCTCATTGACAATGGGCCTCTCTACTGTTAGCATGACTACAAAACACTGTATATATACAAAATATACAGCAATCCACTTTCGCCTCATAGTGTATTAACTTCTTTATTGTATGTTAATGTTGTTGCTGATTAAGAGCAGTCCCAATCCCTGGATAGTCATTAGTTTCTCATTCTCTTGAGCTTTCCCAGATGGTTGGGAGTGTCTTCACAGATCCTCAACTTCCTTTGGCATGAACATTCCTACGGTGTGCTGCATGGCATTTTGCCAAATTCAAGCAAATTACCTCAGAAATGGGATTGTATTCATCCATGTATTCAAACAAGCCAAAAAACATCAAGCTTCACTAGAAGCTTTTGGTGCAGCGATGCTAATCACATCCCACAATACAAAAGTGTTGGAGGCACAAACAATATACTGATTGTACATGTGATTATTTCTAATATGCATCTAAATATCCATAGATAGAGGTTTAGGATTTGGGCTCATTACAATCAAAGGGATTTATCTCCCCTGAGGCATGAATGTACATTTCACACAAGCCTTCCAATTACATTATATGATATTGTATGTAAGAGGATGGCCTTTTTGCCTGAGGGTGGCACAAGAGAACAAGCATACAAACTGTCATATAGAAACGGTTTATCCTTCAGGGAGCAAGAATGTGCTCAGTATATCTCATGGCAATCTGCACATTTGTTTAGATATTGCCTATGCACACATGTTAGTTTTGGGCCAATGGTGGTCTGACAGTCACCAAAGTCTGAAGAGGAGCCTGGTGCTTACACAGCAATACAAATCCACCTATAACGGGAAACAACGGGAATTATCATAGCAAATTTTAAGTAAATGTGGCTGTACTTTGTTTTAGCAAAGTGTTGCATAGACTATCTCGCCAGCTTCAGGCCCTTCAACCATCCGTAAAAATAAAACAATACAGGTGCTTTTAACATCCAGGCTTACTACTGCGTTTTTATTATGACAAATCCCACACACTGCAAAAACCCGGCCATACAGTTTACTAACAAAGGCAAAATAATCTACAACCTCTGTTGCGTGAGCGCTACACAAGCACCAACCACACAGGACGTTGAATTCATAACTGACTGGTCAGACAAAATCGTGTATAGAAATATACTTATGATAGGCTATAACTGGCTAGAGTTTATGTTCGCAAAGGTCCGACAAGTAAAGACATATAATTAAGTATGTGCAGTACACTAGCATGGTGACATCTGAAGAAAAGAAAGACGATCATAGAAGGAAAGCTACAGCAGAAAATACAAGATGGACAGTTAAGGCCAATATGCAAAAGGAAATGTTTCCTCATTGCAGCAGAGTTATAGTCCTCATAAAAACGGCACACGGCTGAAGGATCAACTTGCATTTGAGGTCGATTTTAATGGGTCAATGCATGTTATCCGATCCCGCTCAGGACCCAGGCACATCTGATCGTGTTTTGGAATGATCAGGAGAACAAATGTATTTATGATAGCAAAAGCTTTATAATTAATAAACAGTTTCTAGAACCTTTCTGAAATAGTTGGCAATGAGTTCCAGATCGCCCTATTAAACATACATGTTTCTCTTCTTAATCTTTACACTACATATAAGTTGTTACATTAACTTTTTATATGGAATCCAAAGAAGGAAATGCTCAACACAGCACAAAGGGTGAAACGAGGGTAAAGGGTTGTGGTGTTGAAGGGGAAATAAGGCAGAGATGCACCGATTTGTGGTCCTGTGCTCAATGCAAGCTGGCTATTGTTTTAAATGTCATTAGGATTTCAATGGAGCACATTAACAGGAAACAGATATTAATGTGAGTGTAGCACCAGCTTCTATATTATATTGAACCTAAAAAAGAAATGACTACGTATAATCAGATAACTATAAGTGTTTTGCTTTTCGGCTATGATATGCACACTCGACGCTGAAGCATGAGGAACACAAGTCTTTTTCTTTCATTTTTGTGCTGATATTGCCAACCGGATGGATGATTCACAGGCAAAGTGACTGAGAAATCATTCACAAAAACAGTTGGTCTACAGAAATTGTTTGCTATTCAAATCATGTGTAATAGTCACTGCCTGCAATTCATAAAAGATTCCTTTCTTTTCCTCTAGGTGAAATGGTGCTGAAAGGTTTTTCTCCTGCGTCCTTTAAATAATGATTTTTGTGGTTTATAAACCTACACGTATTTATTTTACTTTTTGGTTAGAATTCATGTTGTGAAAACCAACGAAGGGCTCTTTGGCTCTCGATTTTGCTCTGTGAGAAATCAACAGGTGACTCTGCTACAGAGCTGAACAAACAATGCACTCTCATCACCTGCCCTAACAGGCACACGCACAGCTGCAACCCCTACAGTAAAAAAAAAGAGCTTAACGTCATATGGTTCAATCTTCCGTTACAAAGAAAAGACATTAACTCCCTTTAAGGCGATGAAGAAACCTCAGTCAGAATATAAATGGAACTGTTTGCACCCACTGAGCCAGACAGTAAGCAACAAAACTGCCTGTGTCCAAAAGAGTATGTCGTGTGTGGTTTTACATACAACTAAACTTATAAACTTAAACGCACAAAAGCGTCGCTGCAAACACATTGTCTAACCACCTGTGGCTGTTTCTGAGAAATGGACATGAAATGGCGCTCACCACATTCAACACCACCATTATTACCACACCTTGCCTCCACATGCCCAAGGAAAGCTGCCTGTAAAATCCACGTTGTTTATTCTACTGAATAACTACTTATGGCAGCATTCCTCCTGAATGACCTCATATCCAAGTAATCAAAAAATATGTGAGATATGTTCAAAATGGAGTAGGAGTATGAGAGAAAGAAAAAAAAAAAGAGAGATGACTTGTGTGCTGTAAATCCACCTGAGGCCCACAAAAAAACCCTCAACTAATCTGTCCGGACTTGATCAGTCATAATTTTTGTGCTCTTGTGCGTGATTCCCGCAATGCCCAGGGCCGCCACCGCAGTAATATCAGCAAGCATGTGAGCGAGCAGCGCCATGCTTTTCATCCAGCAATCAGATCACACAACATCTCATTATAGAGCTGTTTCATTCCAGTAGCTTCTTTGGTTACTCTGTGTAATTTAAGTCTGTTTTTGAAGTGCCTTTATTTCTGAGGTAAAAACAAACTTACAGACACACACACACACACACACACACGCACACACACACACACACACACACACACACACACACACACACACACACACACACACACACACACACATACACACACACCCCACACACACACCCCACACCCCACACACACGTCTTCACATGGCCAATGTGAGTCATGTTTTCCCTTACTTTAGGATGCTTCCTCCCTCACAAACGTCACGTTAAAATGACACACTGTGTTCCACAACTTTTGTCAGATGACTCAATGTTATGTCATCCCAATGCTATCTCAGCTTGAGTCGACTGCTTGGCATTCAGGTGGCCAGCAGCACCCAGGGACCTGCCACTCTGTTGGTGCTAGCGACATCATCTTTTATCGTCCGACTCCCAGAAGTCCCTGCTTCAGCACAGTGGTGGTTTTAGGGGCATCTACTCAGCACCCTCGTGATTAGCTCAGTGATTCTGAGAAATGACTGACCCACAGAATGGAGTATCGAAAACTGTCAAAAGTAGCCATCGATCAATTTATAGTCTTTTTTACTTATTGGATCACATATTTCCTGATATAAATCATAATTCTTTATGTGCAACGTTTTTTGTACGGCTGCTTTTGATAAGACAGCTTCAGTGCTTTGAATAGTTTGGTATATTTGATAATTAAAAACTTGAAACATGCTTCTTAAAATGCATTCTTTCACACACATTTCTGCGCACAAAAACAAATAACACATGATGCCACACAAAGAACCTTCTGGATATTCAAACTGTCGGAGCACCTCTCCAAAATGAAATCATACTTGAACAGTAGAAGTAAAAAAAAAAACCTCAAATTGCCTATTTTTACAAGCCTATTTACAATAGTAACTACTTACCTACTTGATGAAAAAAAAAATCTAATGATAAATTGTATCACCAGCAGTCTTGTTCACTACATTAAATCATTTTTCAAGATATGAATTTGAAATGGAAAACCATATCCATTAGAAAGTTTGTTGAAAAAGTGTCAAAAGCCCTTGAAAACAACCAAGAGTTTCAAAAAAAGATTTGGGGTTATTAAGAGACTTATGGCACTTGCGGTGGCACAGCTTTACTTAGATCAGTACATACAGGAGGCCTGGTCTTAATTGTAAAATGTGTTGTATTTTATAACTGTAATAGAAGTAATTCTGAAATAATTCTTGGTCAACTACTTAATATTTTTAGTAAAACTTGTGACAATGAATCTATTACTCTGTCAAGACTACCACCAACACCAACACCACACACACACACACACACACACACACACACACACACACACACACACACGGTGACACACAGGACAGCACACACACACATGTTTTTCCACACACACACACACACACACACAGCTCGGTGACTCAGGAAGCAGGTCATGTTTTTCCATACAAAACTAGAAGGACCTAAGAGCTGAAGTAGAGGGACTTCCTTTTGCCGAAGGGCCAAATTCCACATGGTCCGTGACCGTTAACCCACCCAGACTGACTCAGACCCCCCACCTCCTCAACACTCAACATAGCTCTTGGGAAAGCCTAAACTTCACAATCAGCTGTTAGGTCTTTCTCTATTGACAGGCCACCTCTAGAAAACTTCTGACGGGGATGTACGTTGCTGTCAACATCTCAATCTCTCTCACTATCATGCCACCCGATATGCCAGCCGGCGGGCGTGAGGAAATTAACCTTGGGTCACACTGAATACACAAAGTGGATGTTCAAGAAAATACGACGGTACACGCTGGTACTCTTCACTGTTTACCTCCCAGATGAAATTTATTTCAAGAGCCCCATACAGACAGCTAGGTGATATCTTCTTGTGTCACATGGTGCTTTAGGTCATTCAAGAATGGGCTTCTGAATTAGTTCATCATTGTTGTGGCTGGCCATTAATTTGGCAGGAGACTCCTTGTTGGAGGCTGTGATTTTATTAGCATGTAAATCCATATTAATACAATGACAAAACAATCTTTGCTAGGTCTTTGTGTGTTACTTTAAGAGCAGATATCAAGTTTGACATCTTTTTATTTTAAAATTGTACAAAATGTGGTTTACACTACAAATGAGGACCTTTCCCCGGTTACAATACTAGTGTTATTGAAGTGAAATGTCTTTTGTGTGTGTGTGTGTGTGTGTGTGTGTGTGTGTGTGTGTGTGTGTGTGTGTGTGTGTGTGTGTTACAGATTCAGCTACTTCAGGTCAGTAGGCTGTGGCAAAAATCTGTGCCACAGCAATCCGATCCCTTTTTACTTGGTATGCAGTTAATGAGCTTTTTGAACCCTCATTAGCCACAACTCCCCCAACACTCACACACACATACACACACCCACACACACATACAAATGTTTCACCCCCACTCTAAAACGTGTGCCAGCCCACTATTGTCTGACAGTGTGGAGACATGCAGCTGCCTGCAGTCTGGTCAGTAACACAAGGGGGAAACACACAAGGCAAAGGGCAAAGTTTGTCATCTCTCTCACATAGCGTTGTGTGTGTGTGTGTGTGTGTGTGTGTGTGTGTGTGTGTGTGTGTGTGTGTGTGTGTGTGTGTGTGTGTGTGTGGGCTGTGTGTGAGTGTGTGTGAGTGCGCTTTCCGGGGCTCTTGCTTAAATGACTATTATGAAAGCCTGGAAGGTCAAAGCAAGGCAGGCTAAGTCTGCAGTGTGCTGGAATGCAACCAGGGATAGATGGAGGTAACTGTTCACATGTCCTTTATATGTGACACAGATGAGTTTTGAAGTAAGCTGCAATAAAAAAGGACCATGACATTGTCCTTCAGTTGTAAGGGAAGTTAAATCTCTAATTATATTAACATTAGTGTATTAATTCGCCTTCAGTTACTGGAAAACCAGCAGCTTACCTTTGGTGAAAGTCTACCACCTACACATAAAAGTGAATCATCTTTCAATGGACATGTTGTGCTGCTGTTGTCATGTGAGTTGTGTGCAACTTTTCTCTGCACTCTAGGTTTAACACTTCTACTCTCAACTCTTTCTGCTTTGGTAGGCCATTACAGACTAAAATCTTAGCATGGGCTCTAAATCCACTACTTTATTCTGCAGCAAGTTAATAAAAATAAAAAAACAGGGCAGCACTTTGCTTTCTCTTCTGACTATGAACTGCAAAGTGGAAGTGGAGCTCTCGGTTATTGTCGAGTTAAAGTGACAGCCGTCCTTCCTCCTTTAATTGACACAAGAAGGCCCCCCTCCCTCACATCTTCTAAGACCCTTCCGTAGATAGTTGTAGGCCTCGGCAAAGACCCCCGGTATCCGCTTTACGGGGTCTCCGTGTCCGGCCTCCCCGGCCTCCCCCTGGTCTTGCGCCGTGTTTTTCGGATAAGCAAAAATCACAGCAATGGTTTTAATTCAAAAGGGAGCAATGCTGCACGCTACTGACCTGAATAAACTGGATAGTCAGGGCTGATTTCCCGACACCACCGCCTCCGACCACGACCAGCCGATACTTCTCCTGCACCGAGCCGTCCTTCCAGCCTGCCATCGGGGACACTTCGCTGCGCTCTACGCCGCCGCTGCTGCTGCTGCTGCTGCTGCCGGAACACCAGTGAGCAGCAAAAGAAAAACACCCACTTTTTTTTTTCTTCTTTCCAGTAAACTGAAGAAGAGGCCCTGCAGTGTGAGAGACCGGAGCGTAGAAAAAGGAGCCCAGATATATGTGTGTGCCCCCCACCTAAAAAAAAATAATAATGAAATAAAGACTCGTCGGTGTTAGTCCGTTTAGTGCACGGGTCTAGACGACAGAGGGGTCTGCGGAGCTACGGCCGTCTGTCCATACGTCTGCCCGGGTTTCTGCCGTAGACACCGCGGTGCTTGCGCTGCGATGGTAGGAGTGAGCAACCAGACCAGTACTAATGTCTGGCGCTAGAGGCCCTTCTACTTCTACAGGCTGTGTGTGACTGCCTCGACACCCCACCTACAGTACACACACACATGCACCACACACACACACACACACACACACACACACACACACACACACACACACACACACACACACACACACCGCCTGAACCGACCCTGCAGCCCTGTCCTGAGACTAACATCATACTCCCCTGCAGTCACATTCCTGTCCTCAAACACAGCCTGCACACACACACACACACACACACACACACACACACACACACACACACACACACACACACACACACACACACACACACACACATGAAAGCAATTCCTGTCTAGCCTACTGTAACTGCAGCCAATTATATCGATGGTAAAGGAGCCCTGCGGCTATCACCACAATGCAAACAATTAGAGGGCTAATATTAACTTTGTCTTGTTTAGGTGGTAGTTTTCCTTCACACGTATTATAGGCCAGTTTTCTCACTGAGTTGTAAAACCAAGAATTTTACATTTGTACTGTGGACTACTTCTAGTGTCTCCTACACACAGATACAACCCAAAAAACATATCATACATATCACTAGCTTTGCAATATTATCATATTGCTGGTTTCTCAATATGGTAAGGTAGTAGAATTTCCCCAGCTGTAACTGAGACACTGTTCAGAATGCTTAAAATATAAATATATAAATAAAAGTATAACTGCACAACATGTCTTATAAGAATAGACTATATAGATAATTGCGTTGCTCTCAGCTACATCTTCATTCATATATTACAGTGACTTCTAATTCACATGTTCCCTTCATAAATTTATGGGGCATTGTTATTTTAATAATCTACATGAGTTTGACATATTGATGTATTGCAGTTTGAAGTGGTGTCATGTAAATCAAACCGATGGAGTCGGATTTTCTTTCATTGAAAATATCATTGAGACTTAAGTGCAGACTTCCAGTCAGTTTATCTGAAATAGCTTTACTTCAGTGTGTACAAGCATGACTTGTATTATGTCAACATGTCAATTCTATGCCATGTTATGACAGATCTTACTACAAGATTATTCTGTGCAAAATACCAACACACGGTCTGCTCTGACACATGTGGCGCCATCTAGTGTCAAAAGGAAGAGGCTGGACATGAAACCATTCAGACATGGTTTCAGACATTCATATTATAGTTTATTCATATCTACAGTGCTGACAGAGTTGCTTAAACTTCAGTCTCACCTATGTGTTTCTTAAAGTACTGAGGACGTGCTTGTTAACAGATTAGAAAGCTTTGAAAAAGATTTGCTGCAGCAGTTCTTGTAATAAAATGCAGGACAGGTGTTTATAAAACACAACAGTCAACCTGCAAGTGTCTAAAGAACTAAAATATAACACATACCTTTGTATGAAAAGCAAAAGTTGTTTTGACATTGGGCTCAATCCAAAAGTATTCCCTGTTCCACAGACACAGTACGAATCCCTATAAAATATGATGTACTAGATAATGTAACTTTAATCTATGTTGAAGTGAGTACTTTCTGCCAATTGAAAAATCATAACAAAACCACAAGGTGCTAAATCTCTGGAGTCAGGTTATGGAGTTTAGCTGTGATTATCACTATGGCTCATTTTTAACCTAAACCCAAAAGACCGTTCAATGCAGTGCTGCCAAATAGCCAACTATTTAGTTTCAGAGTGGAAGTTCTGACCTCAAAGTCACCTTTCAGCCTTTATCTAACCCCCTGGAGAGAAATATTTCACAGATATTGTAAATGTGTGAGCAGGGTTGTGACTCTTTAATCTGGCACTTTCCCAGAGACGTCCCTTTACTCATAAATTATAAACAGGAGGGCAAGTGCAATATGTAACACTCTGCCAACACTAATCCATCTCCATCTCATTATCAGTGTAAAACTTGCAGACGGCTTTGAGGAGAACCTGTGAAATCACTACAATATATTATCCTCCGTTAAAAGAAATGCATGTATATGGATGTATTTCTGAGTCTCCATGATGTCATTGTCAGTTTGGGGAGGATGACAGAACTAATTCCCATCAGTTTTACACTCTGCAAGATTTCACACGAGGCATCTGAGGAATTCTAATTGGGGCCGGGAGCAGTGAAGCTGGACACAGCAGGAGCTGCAGGCCGGAGTCCCTTCACTTTGGGACACAACCTCCTTTGAAGTCACTTACTTAACACTTTACCATCACGCCACACGTACAGTACAACATTACAGGAGAAAGCCGTCAAACAGAGTATTCATCCAAACTTCACCCTTCAAACTGTTCAATTTCCTCATATTGAAAAGGCCTGAAACACCGTCTCATTTACTACACCTCGATATGAATCAATGAATAAAACATGGAGCAAAGTTCTGTCACTTTTAATACATATGTTTATTGAAAATTAAACAAGGACAGGGAAAGAAAATGACTGAGATAACAGCGGTGATGTTAGATAAAAAAAAAGAAACAGCACAGAAGCAACTTATAGAGTTCTTAATTATCTGTGATGAAAAGATGGATGATCGAAGAGAACAGCAGGCAACGTTTACAGCTGGACCAGAGTTGTCTCAGACATTTGACTTCTTTTGGGAGAGGTTGATTTTGTCGCCAAGACTCAAGGCCATCCCCTGTGAAATGAGGGAGGGAGGATTTATTGTAGCAGATTGTACACTTACTGAGAAGAACATTTTACTGTGCACTGTTAAATGTAACAGCTTTTTGATATATTCATTCTCCTTATCCATTCTTTCTTTCAACGGGTCATTAGATTAAATGTTACACTTCAAGAAGATTCATTTTGGTGCATTTCTCAAGTTGAGAGCATTACAAATTCAACCGAGCCTCTACTACAGAGATGAATAAGTGTTCGTGGTGCAGCAGCTGTGACCCACCTGACTTTTGGCTCTTATGCGTATGTGTCCGTTGACAGGTGCGTCAGGCCCCAGGTGGATGGGCTTCTCGATGCTGACATTAGCCAGGGCGTCTTCTCCAAAGATAGAACGAGCGTAAAGATTGGCAGCCATGAAGCCGCAGAAGCCCGACAGTGCCTGGTTTATAAGATAAAAATAAAATGAGATGAGAACATTGTAAAACAACAGCAGAGGATCGACACGCTTTATCTAATTAGATCTGGCTTGGTGATAAATTACTGACAAAGGCCTCTTGTGATTCTTCTCAACATGCACCAGCACCGAACGGTTTAGTTGCTCTTCATATTTAGGAGTATAGCCAGCTTTAAAACCACCATTTACTCTCTTTCCTTTGCTGTATGTGACGTCTCATACCAACCTTCTCAGGAGTCAGACACTTCATGTTGGTGGACTTCAGGATATGCTGAAGGTACTCGTTCAGATCAGTGATGTTGGTGTTCACCGTTACCTACGACACAGAAAGATTTCTTAGAGACCATCCTCAACATTTATACGTTTTCATTTTCCTAAGTGATGTTATTGATCTTTTGAATATAAAGCAATGTGTTCCCTTAAAAGTAGGAAGTAGAGAAAACTAGACGACAACAAACCTTGTAAAATGATCTGACTCATGATGCCAAAATAAGTGATTACTGTGAAGCCAGTTTGTTTCTGGGAACTGGCCCCAAAGCATAAATGCAATGCTTTTGTGGAATGCAAATGCCTACCTTGTTTTCCCACTCAAACTCTGCCCACATCTGTCTGAATTCTGCATCGGTGCAGGACGCTGGCTGGATGTAGTCCATGATGTCAATGTGGATGTCACTGAGGACGACGCAGTTTCGGTCGCTAGCTGCTCCCGACACATCGTAGACTGGAAAGACAGAATCAAACATCCCCAACAAATAAGAAAACATTCTCTGCCTACAGAGAGCAAAACAAACACAAGTTGAATTATGATGATAAAAAGACACCAAATGATTGTCTTACCAATGTTGCCAAATATAATGCCGTTCTCAGTAGAAGCGACCTTGACATTGGCCTTGATGTTAGCAAAGTCGTGAGGAGCCAGAGTTAAAGGTGAAGGCTTCTCAACCAACTTGAGGTCACCTGTGGGATGGATACGTTTAGTGGAATGCATACATAGCGCTCTGTAGCAACACAATGGGATAGGCTTGGATCAGCATTAATAGAGAAGAGAAACTGTACATTTGTTGAGTGAATTGGACAATAAACCTGACTAACCTAAAGTGGCCAGCTCCAGGGTGCAATTCTGGAGAGTATCACTGGTTTGGTTGACCACCAGCACGTCCAACACGATGTCATACTGGTTGACATGAACATAGGCTTCAGCATACACTGGGTCTGAGAAGCCCGTCAGCTGGGTCACCTAGAACGGACAAAAATGAATCACATTTAATAATGAATTATAATATAATATAACTAAATAATATTTCCACAAATATACACAAAAATAAAAGCAAAAACTTGAAGCTGTGAGTCCTTGAATTAAAAAAAGATACCCATGGCCTAAATGACCTTTAGATAAATAACACTTCAATTAAATAGTAGAATATTCATAAAATCTCAACACAAACAGGGACAACTGTTCTCTTCCCTACTGAGCAATCAAAAGCAGCGTCTCCCTCTGAGACAAATGTCACACTGAGGTCTTCAAATAATCATGCTTTATAATTGCAAGAATTAAGAGGCAAGTTTTCAACGCCACAAAATCAATCCAATCTCCAAGAAGAGACGATATTTACAGCCCAAACTGAGTCCATTGCAGAAGTGCTTTTCTCAATGCAATTTTCAGTTCCCTTGCAGGGCTTGTGGTGTACCTTGTTGAGTTTTGAAGCCAGGGGATCAGCAGCTTCCTTCCTCTGAGTGTTGCCCATAGCAGCCAGCAGACTGAGCTGGAACTGGTCCTCCTTAGAAGTCATCTCGTTTTTGGCTGTGAGCTGCATGAAGGAGATCGGGTCGTCTGCCTGCACTGTGACGTTGCGTTTCTCAGACTCTTTCTGTGGTCGGAACAAGAAACGTACATGGTTAGTTTCGGAAGGGGGCTAATCCGGCCTGTAAGTAGGTCACAACAGAATCCAAACACAATAAATAACACAAAGGGGTGACAGAAAGAAATCAAATATAATCAAGTAACATTATGTGCAGAATGAAGACAAAAAATTGCAGTGACGGTGTCAATGTTTTTTGTGAAGAGTAACCAGGGCCCTCATGTATTATTGTTGCATAGATTACATTGTTAAAAACAAAACTTATTCTGCCTATACACAGTTATCACATGTTCTTCACACTTTCAATAATGCTAAATGAGGGCTGGGTCCAAACTATACAATTAACACAAAACAAGTGTTCACTTCCTCTCCTTGTGGTGATGCTTCAGCTGTGCCAGGCTGTCCCAAGGTTAAATATTAATTTCAGCCCTCCGAGTCGACTGTGATTACCTTCTGCGACAGCTTCTCTTCCTCCAGTCTGACAGTCAGCATATGTGACAGAGATCTGCGGCACTCCTTGTTGAAAATGTCATTCATAAGTGGCGAGCACTCTGACAGAACCTTGAGGCACAGCGAGATGCGGTCCACGTCATCGTCTGTAATTGGCTTCTTGGGCAGCGAGGACTTGCCGAGGTGCAGCACGGTGACCATGATCAGCATCGACTCCGCGACAAAAGACTGAGAGGGACGGCAATACAGCAGGGATTAGATCAACAGGCGGTTGGTTTAATGATTTTTAAAAAGATGTCAGTGCGGAGAGGACAACTTACGTTTTGTTTCTTTTTGTCTTGAACTATAGCAACATAGCGCAAGGCCACTTTGGTCAGGGTGGTGGCCAGGGAAGCTGCCACATAGAAGTCTCCATCCATCAGAAAGCCTCTGAGTGGAGGTCTGCAACAACAACACAATCAGTGTTTATTGAGTGAGCTGGGTGTTAAGATTACCAAACTCCATACAGTCAATGGAATATTACAGGCAAATAACAATCCCCCCCCCCCCCCTCCCACATTTAGCAGTTTTTACCTATCCTCTTCTTTCTTCGAAGGCCTGGAGGAGCTGAGGGCACTCTGTGTCACATAGGTGCCCATCTCTGTCACCAGCTTCTGGGCTGGAGCCGCACTTACTTCATCCTCCGGCTTCACCTCTCCCGTCTCCCTCTTTATCTCATTTTCTACAATCGGGATCTGTCCATGCGAGAGACAGATGTCAGATATTTGAACCAATTTTGAAATTGGACCGTCAGGTGAGCTTGTGTCACAGTAAATTCTGACAATAGTAGACAAACATACCTCGCCCAAGGACCTGCGTACTTCTGTCATCACATTCTGGATGTCGTCCTTGGTGCTGCAGTATTCTCCCAAGATCCACAGCGCTCCCCTGTAGATCCTGAAATATGACAATGGGGACAAAAGTCATGAGCATTCCCAATGCTACATACTCCTGTATTGATCTACTACCCAGGCCTAATGACAAAACTTTGCCAAGTATTTGTAACAGTTGACAAATGACTATATACCAGATTGACCAAAATCAGACCATTTTCTTTCCTCGTGTAAAGTAACCAGCAACAATAACTTACCCTTAACCTTTTTATTTATTTTTTTTACTTTCAATTTGCTATCTTCTTGTTTCAATATTCATCACATCATTTCAGAGAGGACACACAACTGGTGAACTACTGTAATGTGCTATTTTCCCTCAGATCAGCTCACATTATCGTTTAAATGAGTATTGACTTAGCAAAGACTGAATAAATATATATAAATGGAATATACTGAAACGTTGACTGACTTACCTATTTATAGTAATCAGATAGGCTGACCCTAATTTAACCTGCTTTTTATAGCCATTAGGGGAGAGACAAAAACCAAGGCGATGCATAACATTCCCCTCAAAGTCATAGAAAGCCTTACTTGACAGTTTTGATGGCGTGAAAGACTTCCAGCATCTTCTCGATGATGAGGGGTCTCAAGCTTTCGAACCGCTGAATGGCCTCCCGTACAAACTCCAGGACGTCAGCAGCAGCCGCCTCATTAGTGTCACTTAGGAACTCCATCAGCTGTAAATCATATCAACACAAAGAACTGCCTTAGTATATACTCCTATCATATATACATATATGCTTTCTCTCCTAGAAAGCGATGAAATATAACACATTTCCAGAGCTAAATAATAGGAAACTCACCACCGGTATGACATTGGCCGCCATGTCGGGGAAGCGCACACTACAGGAGTGAAGAGTGCGCACCAACAGCTGCCTGTACTTATCAGTGTCTTCATGTTCTGTTACGTTGTTTGTCTTGATCACCTCTTTCTTCAAAACAATCACCAACTAGAAAACAAACAGATGGCACTTTATTAACACTATATTCCCCTTTCCCTAATGTGTCCATGATTGGACATGAAATCAACATCAATAACACGGATATACTGCACACGCCGCTGACCTCTTCAACATTGCGCGATGAAACAAGGTCCAGTGCCAGCTGCAAGGTCTTCTTTCTCACTTCCAAGTCAGGAGTGCTGAGAACACGCAGGATGTCCATCACAAGATCCTGGATAACAAAGCATTAGTGACAACCAAATTAGGTCGTATCGGAGATGGTGTGCTGTAGATGCAGCAAACGGGTGCAATCTCGTAATAAATTTAGGTTTGCCAGATTCTGATATTGTGCAGATTTTTTTTTCTGCTTTTACCTCTTTACACTAGACTACAGAAAACTTAATACTGTATATCTTCTCACATATTTTGTTTTAGTCTCATATCAAATAATAACCATAAGCTCCAAAGACAAACATCATAAATACTACTACTAAAATGTTTAAAGGTTATAGTGGGGGTTTTTTCCCAGGGGGACCTACATTTTGGTTAATGTTTTTAAGAAGAACCTTTTTGAGATGGAAGACAATAAATGGTCTTTGAGGTTTATAAGGCGCTACATTCTATTTGTTGATTACAGGAGAAACTAATTCAGCGTACCTGGAGTACACGCTCGTGAGTGGGGTGCTCCTTCAGCTCAATCAGACGATCAAGAACAATCAGCTTCACGTTGTTGTCGCTCTCCTTGATAATCAAATCAATGTAGCACTGGGCAGCAGCCTGAAATCCAACAACACACAGAGTGCATAAGAGAAGGTAAGAGACCAAAGACATCGCTGCTATTAGGTCACGTGTAGGACAATATCAGAACCGTATATACAGCTTATTGCACACACGAGATCACTGACAAAACCTTGGTAATGTACCTTAACGGCTGTGGGAGCACTGGAGAGGGTTACAAGTGTGCCAGCAGCCTCGTACTTAACAGCCGGACTGGACGACTGCAGCAGGTTGTAGATGCATCGGATA
The DNA here is from genome assembly GCF_027596085.1 of Anoplopoma fimbria. NCBI lineage: Eukaryota > Metazoa > Chordata > Actinopteri > Perciformes > Anoplopomatidae > Anoplopoma > Anoplopoma fimbria. The sequence goes on from NC_072450.1 coordinate 19,656,913, forward strand.
AACCGAGCGCGCTCAGAGGGGTTAGCATGGCAAACCTAGCAGGCAGAGAAGAAGAAAATCAAGAGTTCAGACATTAAAGCAGCTCCTCTGGTAGTATGCTGTTGTGTAACTAAGCTTAAATTAGACTAATAGAGGCCTTGACTCACTTTGTAAATCAGCTCCACAATGACCAGCTGGAGAATGTCGCCAAAAGTGTGAACTTGGTCGATACATGTGCTGAGGTAATCCAGAGCGCGGTCCTGTAAAATGGGAATGTGTGAATGACATGAGTTAAGTTTGGCCTTTGGGACAGAAACTGTAGGTCATGGTGGCACACAACAATAGGAACAGTTGGAAAAGAACAATATGCTACGGACCTGATCTGCATGAATCAGCATCATGAAAGCATTTCTTTTACAGCTGGCATCTTTCTCATTGACAAGGAAATCATGGATCAACTCTGGAGCGTCTGGGATGAGATGTTCGAAGTTCCTGAAAACAAGTAAATATCATCAGCTGTTTGTTGTTCACTAATGAATAGAGTACGAAATCTGTATGTGTGTGGAAAGGCGACTGAACATAAAATATTTAACAGTTTGTACCTGTAGATGGTGTAGATGGCCAGGACGGCATTGCGGCGCACATAACTGTGACGGTGCTCCAGGCAGGCCCGGATCGCTGGCATGAGAGGCTCGAGCAACTCGGACTCCTTCAGCTTGCACAGGAAACGCAGAGTGGAGCCACGGATGAACTCGTTGGGATGCTGCAGGTCCTGGAATTGAATGGAAAATTTCACATGATGTTTGATGATTGTGTACACATGACATCTACTGCATTGTGTCCATCCTGGGAGAAGGATCCCTCCTCTGTCGCTCTCCCATAGGTTTCTTCCTTTTTTCTCCCTGTTAAAGGTTTTTTTAGGAGAGTTTTTCCTGTGCCGATGTGAGGGTTCCGGGACAGAGGATGTCGTATGTGTACAGATTGTAAAGCCCTCTGAAGCAAATTTGTAATTTTGGGCTATACAAAATACACTGAATTGAAAACATTTTTTTGTTTTTTTTTTCCATTATCAAAAATGAAACCAAGATATTTGAGCAAAGTTACAATTTCAATCATCATATATGAATACATTATAGAAATACAAACGGAAATGAAGTGGATTCAGTTGTCCAACAACCTGGCCAAACTGGTATTAAGCTATTCCTTCAGATGCGGGCATCTTACCATCTCATATTGCCAAATCGGAATATAACAAAAACAAGCCTTCTCATTTTGTTTTCACAACGTTACAGTAACATCACCTTTGCTGCTGCGACACATGGTGTATAACGATGGAGGGAACACCTGTTTTAAGAAAATGAACAGCTCTACAGACTGAGTCGATGAATCTTACCTTCCTGTAGGCGTCACAGACCAGGATCATCTCCTGAAGCAGTTTTCCATCTGGCGTTGTTTTGGGAACAATCTCCCAGAAAACCAGCAGCAGTTTTTTGATGGTGTGGTCTTGAAGTGGCAGCACAAAGCGGATTATGGTCATCAGCAGTCCTGGCAACTTCTCCCCATTCAGGATCATGATGATGACCTTCTTCAGGGCTTCGGTCTTTGCCTTGATCTCCCCCTTTTCTGTTGAATAATGATTATTATTACTATAAATCTGATCTGCATGGCCTCAAGCATGCATCATGACTTTTATGGATCTTAACCTAAAACTTTTCTGAAGCATTTGGTTGAATTATCATTTATATTTTTAAGAGATGCGGATTTTGATAAGCAGTTCATTATTGTAGCATTTGTAGAGTAAAACCAACATTGATAACAGCTTTTCTGGATAACCCATAGACTTCACTGTCAACCGTTTTAATTACATTTTTTCTACTGAAGTAACAATCCCTATGAAAATTGCCGACAGTGAGGTTTGTGGATTATCCAGAGAAACCAGGACATTGTTTCAGAAAAGAGATGTTTTTCCTTTGATTCTTTTCAACACTGAGCACAACAAACAAATTAAATTCCAACCATCTCCATTGTAAGGAGGTGGAGACATTTAGAAAGGAATATTTCCTATCTGCATGGTTTATTAAGGTTTAGTAAGATAGCGTTGCAAGCTAACATTAAGAATAGTTACCTAGATCAGCTTTTAGGCTGACTTCAGAAGGGGGCTCTGAGTCAGATGAGACATTGATCAGAGTGTAACAAACGTTCTCGGCAGCTGTCATTTTGCTGCTGGGCTTGTATCCGTTTAGAAGAATCCCAATGAATGTTGCTCACTGGTAAATACCTATGAGAAACAGAAGAACAGTAGATTTAGTAATTAGCAGAGAAACCATATACACAGACGAGTGCAGCAAATGTGGGATACAACTACAAACTACAGAGTTAACTAAATCTGCGTACACAACGGACACAAACAAGATAAATCGACTGTAAAGCCAAACGTGCATTAAACAGAATAAAGCACTGTGGGGTCATATTTCATTTCTTCTTTTTCTATGAGCTTTTTAAAATTCAGAACAGTCATCCAGGTATCAATCACAGGGATTACTTTTACTGGAAAGCTGTCAGAGTTTATTGAGTCTATAAAGGATGAATTACCAAATACAACCCCATCACATTAGAAGTGCATTAGGCCAGTTTGAACAGGAGGAATGAGTGCACCAAGCAATCCCTGTTTCAATGTATATGGGCAGAGTTAAAAATGAGGCTGGTGCATCGCATGTGCGAGACAAATTGTTTTAATGCTGCCTGGTAAACCATTAAAAAATATATTTTAAAGAATGAACAACTGAATACAAGCATCTAAGGCTTGTGGGTTTTATTTATTTTACACTATTTTTGCTAACAAAACCCATATGTTGGATTATGTCTGTGTTGCATCAGATAAAAGATCCTAATTACAAAGGCCTGGTCAATCAGGTTATTAGATGAAACTTAAACTGTCTGCAAGATGTTAATAAGAATGGCTTCTTAAAATTCCATCTGGAAACTGGGCACTTGTAAGTTTTATTTTGGTAACAGTCCCCAGCATTACAGGAACAAACTTAAAACACAGGTTGATTGTTTAATCACCTGTAAACTGCAGATAATGTTACCGGTGGACCCAAACAACACAGACAAGCCTGCCTGATACTCTTTAAATGTAAAACAAATCTCAAATGGATTTGGTAATATAACAAAAATAAATAACTCTGACATAATGAGTAGACAACCATACAGTGTGTCACGGTTCAAGCTGTCACAAAAGGAGGAGTTGCCTTATTGCTGAGCTGTCTTTAAATATATATCATTAACAGTTATAGTTACACTACAAGAGGTCATATTTAACATGTCTAATACCTTCTATCAATTGTTCTTTTGTCTGTAAAAAATAGACTGCTGTCAATTAAAACAAACAACCAATGTTTTGACAATGAAGGTTTTCAAAGCCTTAGTTGATAAAGTGTGACACGCAGCATTAGCAGCCTGCTGCTACAGCGTTAACACGTCACCTCCGTCAGCATCAAACGCTGCATAGCAAAACCCCAAAGTAAACATTTAGGCTAGTTAGTCGACTATTTAACTGGCTACGTTAAGTTGAGCTTTATAGTGAATTGCTTACTAGTGTATGCTAACGCCAGGTTAGCTCTTACCCAAGCTAGCAGTGAAATGGAGGACAGGGACGTCAGCTAGCTGTCTTAGCAGCTACCACGGCTCAGATCACAAACATCTCTTATGTTGGTGAAAACTAACACAACCTACCTGATCGCACTACTATTATCCTCCGAAGTGGCCTTCGACACCCAGGTTTTGGATAATTACATCTGTAAAAAATCCTCAGGTGATCCCTTGAGCGAGCTGTCTCTGTAGCTCTCCACTACTTCCTACTGACGTGGAAGATTACTTTCTGAGCCACATCACTGCTACAGTGCGCTGGAAGGGCCAAACGCGAGAGCGAAAATAACCCGAGACGTCACAGAGAGGAGAAACATCTGAAGGCCGGGTTCAGACCAGACTGTGGCCAATGGATGTTTTTTTGTAAACGTCTCACATTTAAGATGATTAAGACTAAGTAAATGCTACAATGAATTGGGTGCTCAACAGCAATTATAAATGTACTGCCCTTTCATATGCACAAGTAAACAATGAATCGGGATTATTGCAACAGTGATGTATTTATTGTAAACACTTTAAGAGAGACAAAGTATATTTTGGAAAGCATTGTACAGCTAGTAAATACAATGTTGAAATGTTGTACAATCATGTATTACCGAGTATTCAGTATCGGTTTTAAATGTACCACAGTGACTTACCACAGTGCAAAGTGGTTCATCAGGTATTTCAGCTACAGTCTTCTTCAGACTTGTCCTCTGTATGACAAACACAAAAAAATCTTTAAAATATTGTGGGATTTAAAACATTGATGAACTAAAATTGAATTACTATAAAGCTTCATCAAAATAGTACAACAAATTGTATGTAGTATGCAGCACCCTCCAGTGGAAGCTCAGTATCAGTGACACAGTGAATGCACATACATTTGAATTTACCTTATGTCTTAAAATCAACTCAATAACCCATGGCCTAAGGCCCTAAGCAAACAGCATGCAAATTGAACTGTATTTTTTCACTTCCAAAACTTAAAGTGAGTTTTTATGGCAAATCTTATAAAACGGCAAAGAAAGATTGTGTTGACAAATCATATTTTTAATATGAAAGGTTAATAAGTGATTAAGTGTAGTTATCTATCGTTTTTATTATTGCTATCAACAAATTCCAGTAAAAGACCAAAACCAGCTATTAATTTCTCTCATTAATAAGTAATGTACTGGCAAAAAAACCTTTACTGGTCCTGTTCATCACAATGAAATAAAATGTTTTGTATTGTATGTGAAATCGTTTTTTGAGGACCATGGAGTTTTATGGCACAGAGGAATAACATACATCAGGCTGGTGCTACACAAACAAAACTCATTAGTAGGTTAAATTAATTGTTGGTTTTGGTTTATGGGAATGTTGAAAGTAAATTTAACAGTATTGTATGGCTGCAAAACACCAAAATAGACTACAATAATTCTTAAACTGATTAACATGCAAGTGTTTACATAGGCACACATATTTAAATGGCAGTTTTCATGATAAGGAGGGTTTATGGTTCAAGTCAAGAGCAAAGTACTTGTTTACATTACACTACAGGACCTTGTCAGACAAAGAGCAGTGGCAACACACATACTCTGTATGCTTACTACAAAAACTATTGTTTACAGATTCTCATTTAACTTGGTTAAATCCTGTTCTGTGGTTTCTCTTATGCTAGGAAGATCATATTCTACCAGATCATTCAGATTACAGGAAGGAATACAATGAATAATCAAAGGAAGAAATATATAAAAGGACACTGGTGACCAATTCCATAGAATATTAACACATTATAAAGTTACCATGGTTGTGTGCAGAATACAAGCATTGAATTGAGACTAACCTGAGCTCTCCAAACGGCATCGTCAAACTGCTTACGGAGCAAAAGGAGAGGCAAAAGACACACATAGGCCATAAGTGTATTCAGTGTTAGAAGGAAGCATTGTTCAACCCACTGACAACAAACTCATCCAAAAGTAAACACTGACTGGGAGTAACGCTCAAGGATAATGTCATCAGATCGTCACTTTCAAAAAACGTCTGATGACACCTCTTTATAAACAGTCTATGTGTCACACATTTAGTGACATGGGCTCCTAGAATCTTTATTTGATAAATTACATCAAAGCTAACTTTCTGTGAATGCAAGTAGGCCATCTGGAAAACCTAAAATGTGCAATCCACATGGTGCAGTCACGGTGTCTTTTATGAACGGAGACAAATTGGCCCAAGCTACGCAAGGTGAAAACTTTTTATTTGCTTGAGATTGATAAATTATCAGTATAAATTGTTGTGTGTGTGGATGTCTGTGTTTGTGTTTTTTCTTCTTCTGTGGGATGGATGCAGTACTTGTCAGTTCCTCATGGTGGTTGAGGGTTCTTTCTCTTTTCTTTCGTTGTAGTTTGTTATTTTCTTGTACTTTATTCTTCTGTCCACTATTTGTTACTGCATGCATTTGCCCCTTTAATAAAATGTGCTATTGATAAACTGCCTTTTTCTTTCCATATACCTTTTTTCACAGCAAATATTTTTGACACAGATGTAACTAATTACATTAAAGACTGCCCTGTTCTGTTTAATGGCCCGAAGCAATGGTATGCAGTCAGCGTTGATATCATGTCCTGTTGTGACATTATAAACCTTCTGCTGTGAAAAATGGCTACAAGCAGCTTGTGGCAGCTATAAGATCAGTCAGTCTGTAACCACCACACAGTTTGTCTTCTGCTGTTGTGCCTTGTGTAAGGACAATGAATATTGACTTTATTTTGAACAATATGTTGAACGATATATTCATTTAACGTGATCTATCTGAGCAGTACTCAACACTTAACCCCGTTTACATTGTTATTCCGATCAGTGCAATCGACATTCGTCCTACTGAGCGAACCAGGCGGAGCAAACGATCCCAGAGCGACTCGATGCAGCGTGGCGACACTGAGCAAAAACACCAATTATCTTTATCATGTTAAACTACTCCTTTACTCATACTATTTAAGCAGACAATGTCCAAGCCAATTCTAATAATATAAACGAAAGCTTAAGTCCCGAAAAACATTTAAAATGGTAACAAACTAACATTCGGCTAAATACACTCACTTATTTGATCAAGTGATATTCACATTTTGTAGGGATTAAATCGGGTCTAAAAACCTTTTTTAAAATCAATCATAAAGTATTTTACATAAGGAACATCTGAAAAAGTTAAACTAGGATACGACGATGAAACTATTGAAATGTGTTTAAGGTGTTTTCTTTATTCTTTAAATGGGAACATTTGCAACCCCTGAGTATGTTGATTATGTTATATTGATGATGTTATATTGATTATGTTATATTAAAGATGTTATATTGATTATGTTATATTGATTATGTTATATTAAAGATGTATTGATTATGTTATATTGATTATGTTATATTAAAGATGTTATATTGATTGTTATATTAAATATGTTATATTGATTATGTTATATTAAAGATGTTATATTGATTTATATTGATTGTGTTGTATTAAAGATGTTATATTGATTGTTATATTAAATATGTTATATTGATTATGTTATATTGATTATGTTATATTAAAGATGTTATATTGATTATGTTATATTGATTGTTATATTAAATATGTTATATTGATTATGTTATATTAAATATGCTATATTGATTTATATTGATTATGTTATATTAAATATGTTATATTGAGTTATATTGATTATGTTATATTAAATATGTTATATTGATTATGTTATATTAAATATGTTATATTGATTATGTTATATTGATTATGTTATATTAAATATGTTATATTGATTATATTAAATATGTTATATTGATTATGTTATATTGATTATGTTATATTAAAGATGTTATATTGATTATGTTATATTAAATATGTTATATTGATTATGTTATATTGATTATGTTATATTAAATATGTTATATTGATTATATTAAATATGTTATATTGATTGTTATATTGATTATGTTATATTATGTTATATTAAAGATGTTATATTGATTTATATTGATTATGTTATATTAAAGATGTTATATTAAAGATGTTATATTGATTTATATTGATTATGTTATATTAAATATGTTATATTGATTATGTTGTATTAAATATGTTATATTGATTATGTCATATTAAATATGTTATATTGATTTATATTGATTATGTTATATTGATTTATATTGATTATGTTATATTGATTTATATTGATTATGTTATATTGATTATGTTATATTGATTATGTTATATTGATTATGTTATATTAAATATGTTATATTGATTATGTTATATTGATTTATATTGATTATGTTATATTGATTATGTTATATTGATTATGTTATATTGATTATGTTATATTAAATATGTTATATTGATTTATATTGATTATGTTATATTGATTATGTTATATTGATTTATATTGATTATGTTATATTGATTTATATTGATTATGTTATATTACAGATGCAGCCCAGGATGGGTTGAACGCCCCACATTGCAGCGCCCCGGTCGGACTGAGTTGTGGCCTCTAGGTGGCGACAGAGAGCCCCCATTTCTGTAAAAACAACATCTCACCTTCTTTCTTTAGTCCAAGTGCTGGAGCACGTTTGAGTGACCATGGAGTGCATTTGCTGTCATGTAGTTCAGCGTTAATACGGCGTGAATATCGGAAGAGGGGGACTTTTTTTTTTTTTTTTTTTTTGTTGCAAAGCGTGGATCCGAGGAGCCACAGTCGAGCCATGGCTGCACGGGAGGAAGGAGAGGTTTTGCACAGTAAAATAAGGCACCACGACGGAGCTGGAAGTGTAAACAGCTCAGAGGGCTTCAGGAACGGCTATGTGAAGAGCTGCGTCACCCCTCTCAAACAGGACCATCACAGGGGCTTTCTGGTTAACGTGTGCAGGTTTTGCAACGAAGACATTCTTAATTCAAAAGTGTTAAAGGTCTCTGCCCTCTACGTCGGCGCGTTTGTAGCCTTCGCGGTGTCTTTCCTCCTTTCTAGGAGCTTGCAAAGTGACTCGCTTTGGGATTTGCGGACTTTTCTGTCGGGCTTCTCCCAGTCCATCAGTCCCTTATTCAGCATAGGATGTGCTTTCTTCTTTCTCACCTTTTACCTGCGGAGGAAAAAGAAGGAGAGCGGTAAATGTTGGCTGGTGTCGCTGCCGGCGTCGTGTTACCTCGGGGATTTTTTGGTTTTGCGCTTCTTGCAATGGGGAGAGGACCAGCACCAGATGCAAATGGTGGGCAGGTTGTTATTCGTGTTGGGATGCGTGGGTCTGCTCACCCTCATCCCCACGCTGAAGCTCAAACACAGCGTCCTCATTCTGGTGTTCGCCAGCGTTGTGTGGCTGGTTTCTTTCACAAGTTTGAGCGGTCTGCCCGCGCTGCTCCGGCCGCTCTTCGCCTGCTTTGCGGGGGTTTCGGGCTCCCTGTTGGGGCTCTGCTTCGACCGCTACTACCCGACGAGGGAAGCGCCGAGTGGGGTTTCCTCCGCGGAGGAAAAGGTCCCGGTGATCAGACCGAGGAGACGGTCCAGCTGTGTTTCACTGGGGGAGACGTCGACCAGCTATTATGGTAGTTGTAAAATGCCCCGCAGACCTTCGCTGCCCTGTATATCCAGAGAACAGGTATGTATCTCTCTCTCTCCCCCCCCTCCCCTGCAGGACCACGGCTGTTGTTATTGTTCAAACCCCCCCCCCCCCCAAAAAGAAAAACAGGCCCACTGATTGTCCACAACATGTGCATCAGAGGAAGAAAAACACACAATCTCATGTCAGAAAAATAAATCAACTACTGACCTGCAGAAAACAAAATCAACCAAATAATTAGATATGCATAAGTGACTTTGTGTTAAAAGAGAATGTGTTGTACTATTCCAGGTAGCAGGCAAATTAACATTGTGTTTTGCAGTGTTATTAAGTGCTCTAAATGCTGATCAGCCAATTATTAAAAAGTGTCTTTTACAGCCTATGAATACGTGTAATTGATATAAGTATCCATAGGCTTGTCAAGTATGGATACTTGTGTTAATTATATATGTTATAATTAACACTCAGTAGCCTATTGTGTGCAATCTTCTTGTCTACATCACTTCATAGCATCCATTATTTTAAGCCCATCTTTATTTTTGTGGGGAATAATCTTTATTTCAAAAGTTTATATACCAGATAATCAATGAAATGTGAGTGTCCACCCTCCATCATGCTGAAAGAATAAACAACACAGGCAGCAGCATAGCAAGTGATGTGGCCTACAGTCCCATCTGACTGTAGCAGTCAACAAAACAAAATGATGGCTGAACACGCAGGGATTGTTCAGGGTCTACGGTCCACGTTCAGCGTGTGTTTCTTCTTCTTCTGTTTGTTTGCTCGTGTACACAAGCTGTATAAAGTCTGTTTACATCCAGTGCTAACAGGTCCACAGCAAAGTGGTGCTCCTTTCTACTTTGCATTAGTTCTGTAAACCAATACACCTATATCAAGTGATGTCCATTCTAAATGAAGACTATCATGTTGCATCCAATATGTTGTGGACGCAAAAGCCGATGCAAGTCGCTGACTTAATTTGTATGGAAATAAATGCCAACGTTATTGTCAGCATTTTTTAAAAACAGAGTATTTAAAAACAAAACATGCGCTTGTTTAGTGGATGCCAAGCCATGAGCTCACACACATTGTTCTTGTGTCCTTCACGCATTTTTAGAAATGATAAGAGAACTAAAAATGTATATCCATCAGTTTGTCTCAGTTGTTCTATTTCCAGCAGTTGTTTTTCCTCCTTATTGTGTTTAAGTCTATTAGCAGATTAGTCGTCACATTGTGTCAGGCCTTTAACAGTGCATGAACACTGAAACAGAAAAAACAGGTCGGATCATTCAAGACAAACACAATTTCACCTTTTGCTTTTATCTTTTGAAACATTGGCCTTTGTTTACATCTTTACACCTTCTTTTACTGAAAATTAGCAAGATGTAAACAGTGCTATATATGGAGGCTGTAATATCTTTTTTAAAGTAATTTTAAGTAAGGAACTAAGGAAACGTGTATTAGTTAAAATCCTAATAAAAGTATTCCAATTACACATTTATATTTGACTCAATGACGATCGTTGTACTCATTTCTTGAGTAAGACTGAATTGTCTAGCCTTTATGTACAACAGTTAGTTTTTTCTAGTTTCTTTAGATATGAACAGCATGTGGTGCACTTTAAATGATAACCTTATCATTTTCAGTCAAAACATTTAAAGTTGAAACAGGACATTGTTTTTGTTTTTCAACAAACAAACCATGTATTTATTTAGTCGGAAATGCTTTTTTAATTGCTACTTTAATTGTTTGGTTCAGTTACCTTCTTGTGCTCCTCAAAATAACATAAACGTACCCTGTAGACGGAAATGTGGAAAATGTGTGAAGGCAAAAACAAGAACTTGTACAAAAGTAGTGGTTAAGAGGTTATTTATTGTGATACTATATAATCAATTGAATATCTTACACGCATCACATTAAATATTGAGGATTGCAAGCATATGTCATGGCCTGCGTCGTCATCATGTTGTCCTTAATAACGGATTTGTCAGCCTCTCTGCCAGTAAACCCTTAAGTCAAAGTTGTGAATGTTTTGGTGAGTGTGTCCGTCCATCTGTAGGTTTTAGCCTTATGATGCAGCGTACTGGCAACCTGTCTGAGGTGTTGTGCCCACTGCATGCTGGGATAGATCTTGCTTAATGGGATAGTATGACGGCCTACAACATTAGCGGTGTCGCCCATTATGTAGGTAAGAGCAATTGTTGACGCTCTTGGATTTAAAAAAAAGGGAAATGTTTATAATTGTAGCTACTGATGGCACCAAGCTTTTCCTTTCCTGGGTTTGATAATCTGGTAATCAGTGAAGCAGTAAGTGAAGAAGTACCGTAAACTGAGCATAAGAAATGATCTTTTGTTATATAAATTCTCTATTGATGAGACCGCTTCTGCGTCAGAGGCCGGCACAATTAATAAAAAATATAATTGGTTTTCTTCTGTCTTTCAGTTGCATCTTCAGTTTATGTACAGCATCTTCATCATCATCTTGGAAAAATGGTTGTATAGAGTTTTCGGCATCATGTAGATGAAAGTGAAGATGTTTTGGTCCAGAGACACAAACGTGAGAACTAACTCTTGAAACTTAGTAAACTAGATATTAAGAAAATGTATCTTTTTAAAAAAGTCTAAACAATCATTGTCACAATTTTCAGATCATCGACAGCCTTTTGATGATTTATCATCTTACACCATGGCTATTGTTTACTGTCAGGTGCTTCTTAAAATCGCAAAGCAGGACACCCCAAACAAACATACTGTGAACAGTTTAACCAGCATATAGACAATCATGTGGATTATATGTATGGTGAAAAAGTCCTTACCAGGAGTAAAACCCACAACCAAAGAACTTTCAGAAATACATAATGGTATAAACACGAATTTACTTCATCATGGCCCCATCATGAATATTCGGGACAGAGTCGTGCCATCAGACCCCTGTGGTTGTGTCAGTCCATCTTGTCATCTCTCATGCACACAAGGGATTTAAAGAGCTGCAGCAGAATATTATGAAGCCGTAATACCTGAGTGACACTTGCTTCTAAAAATACATGTCAGAATAGTTTATGGCCCCTGTCCCATTTTTTTATTTTTTTATAATCCCTAAATCCGATTTGAACTCTGGGAGTTCAAATTGAGGGCACAGGTGGGAATATTTTTTTAAACATTCAGGGTTTCTGATGTTTTGTCCCGACATTTCCTTTACCCATCAGAATTGTTCGTAGAAAGCTTGAAAGTTATTATGTGGTATTACAACACCAAAGGTGAATTCACAGTTGTTAATTGTGTATGGCTCCAAAGCGCAATGTTTAGACAAAGCCAAAAAGTTACACACAGCATATGGATCAACATCTCTTTTAGGTTTCGACAAAGGCTGCTGCTTTTGTTCTTTTTAAAGGTACACTGTGGAGTTTTTGGCCACTAGTAGAGCTGTGGAGCACGCTTTGATGAGCAGGTTTTCGTATTGTTTCTTCATGCATGCCAAAAATATTGATTTGTTATGAAAATAAGGCTTATCAGCTCCTACGTTAACTGATAATAGGACATCCATGTTGCTTGGCCTGCGTGTCATCATAGAAATGATGTTTATATCTCTAGACATGTCTATGAAATGAAAATTGAAAATGAAATTTTGCAAATGGTTGGGAAATGCATCCAAGTGTCTCTAAACAGGACGGATCAACTTCAATGTTCACTTTAGAAGTTTGTAGGTTGATACAAAGGCTAATATGAATGAATGAGTGGGGAACAAATTGTGACAGTTCTTTGTAAAACTAAACTTTTCCTTAAAACTAATACACAGAAAAACATACAGAGTTTAATAGGTAATGGACATGCACATGTACTGACAAGCACATATTTGATCTACCAATTTTTTTTTTTCTCCAGCCTATCAAAGCTTCCATAGCCAGTTTGTTTTTATTTTACCACAAGCTTTTCAAGAGTTACTTTTGAAAAGGCTGACCTGCAAATGATTGTTACACTAACAGACTGTAGCTTTATTGATCACCTAAATTCGGCTGTCTGTTGGCACACCAGATACTATCCTGTTTACAGTTTCAATGTATTGATATCTATCACTCTCTTGTCATTCTTTAAATATTTTTTAACACCAAGATGATGTAAGTATGTCATTATTAGCTCTGCAGATACCAATCAGGCAATATTTCTTACTATTTGAAAGTTTTAGTTGTCCCTATTAGTATTTTTAAATTCCTGTAATTGTTTTTAAATAATGCAAGCTATAGAATTATTTTGAACTGTAGCTTGGTCCAACAGTGGGTCATACAGTTATATTTTCTTTGATGCCGGCCCCGTGGCTTTAAAGCTTCTTTTGACAGCATCAACTTTGATAATTAACTTTGTCGTTTGCACATTCTAAGTATAATCGCACTATTACACATGAACTACAAGACAAGAAGTTCACACAAAAATAAGAATAAGTGTTTAGGATTTACAGATGTATTCATTTTAATGTCATGTTGCAGCCACATTATGAGTCAAAAGATTGCTCTATTTTCTTAAAGGTCAACCTCCCAGTTTTTCTTTGCCCGTACGCAGTGGTGTGTTAGAGTTCGGTGACAGTCTCTGTAGCTGAGCACATCCTTTGATTGGAGGTGCGGTTCTTAAATGTGTCAGACTGAGTAGAAAGGAAAACCCTTCATAGTTCCTGCCATCTTAGAGTTTTCAATATTATACCATTATAGAGTTGAGTGTTTAGATTGCTCATTTAGAAATTATGAAACAGGACATAGGTTTCTGTCTCTAAAAGGTGTAAACATGATTTATACATGAAAACAGAAACTTGTCACATTTGGTCTTTTCGGAGCTTCAATTAATGTTCATTTTTGCTCTGATAATTTCAAGTCTCGATTATGTTTTTTGGCACAGTAACTCTAAACCTCTTGCACAACCAAAGCTTTATGGATTGGCTGCAAGGGCCAGAGGTCAGGCACACTGAGTCCTAGATTTATTGCATTAACAGTGTCCCTCTATTGTGTTAAATTCTTCTTCAATAGGCGACCCAAATAAGTCAGTCAATTGTGTAAATTGCGTCATGCACTTTGAGACTCTCCAGTAGTCGCACGGGTTACAAATTAAGACCCACAATTTGAGAAAAACCTAAGAAATTATCTGCTGCATATTTGGGTTTGGGTCCTAAAAATAATTTCATTTCAAATCCAAAATCTAAAGCAAGGATTATTTTGTCCAACCTGAATGATGCAAAGAAAAACAAACTGAAAAATGATATCAGCATGTGTCTCTGAGACCCAGTTAGTATTTTGAGATGAAGTAGATGAAGTGGAGATAATATTTTTTTTTAAGTAGGATTATTGTATGTGGGCTTTCATGGCAGAAATCTAAAAGCTCTTTTTCATGAGTGAGACCTTAGAGGCAGTCCTGGCAGCGCAATGTACAATTCATGGAGAAGGCCCTCTTTTTTTTTTTGTGTGGTCACTTACCACTCCACGGGGGCAGGCAGGGGTAAATAATACACTTAACTAACCCCCCATCCAGACGAGAACAGAGACGCAGGCTGCAGAGAGAAAAGGTTGGAAGGGAGAGCAGTGAAAACGCAGAGCAGCTCTCAGCTGTCACGTTCGCTTGCTGTAAAGCCATGTGGAATGATATAACATTGACGTCACAACCCAGTGACGTACCGCAGGGTGATTGCAAAGAAGAAAAAAAAAATGCCAAGTCTTATTAATCGCCCTGTAGAATATAGTGTCTGCCTCCAGCAGTGATGAGAAAGGGAGAAATTGACGGTGTGCAATAGAAAGAGTCTTTAGGAGGAAAAAGTTGCCACCGAATAAAACCCACTCTGCTTATTCATCCAGAAATCAGACAAAGCTAAAGGCTTTTTATGTATGTCAGAATATTGCTTTTTCCTATTTTATAATTTGACATTTTTGGCTGAATGTATACAACAATTTAAGGCTGTCACTATCGGCACATTAGTGTGAGCGTATTTAACTAGTTATGCAATGTTCACATCTATTGAATAAATCCTTTATCAGTATAAAAGAAGCACAGACCGGGACATTTTGGTACAATTTAATTGTAGATTTCTAGTTTAAAATCTAATAGATTTGTGATTTAGAAAAATAATAATGAGGTTATTTTTTTTTGTCACTGGTCTAATGAGATAAAATTCTGGCCAAATGTTATTGTAGCCAATGTTCTGTTCGTACTGTTTGCATCCTCGGCCTCTCTATAAGTGTTGTCTGTGGAGATGAAAGCCTCGGTGCTCCTTTCCTTTTGGTTTACTGTTATCAAAACTAAGGTGTCTGCACAATTTGTGTTAAATTCAAGATGAGTTGCATGTCCTGAAGCAAGCGTTTTGTTTTGTTTGCTGTACACTGTAAATCCTCCACATGCTGGTTATAGCATATATAAATAGGTCCATCTTGCTTTAAACATTTAAAGGTATAAAGGATAATCCAATGTAACCTTGTTGGGCCTGCTGGGCCACCTACATGCTGGTTATGCTTTATAAACAGCACAAACTAATTTTGCATTATTTTGCATATTATCTTTGCACTTTAAAAAAAAATAAAAAAGTAAGATCAAACTTAACCTCAATTTTAGTTTGTTCTTTTTATACATTTTATATAACTTCAGTTGAAATAGCTTTTAAGGAGCATGCTGATGGGCAAAAGTGCATTGTCTTAAAATATAGGCCATTGAATGTTATCTGCAGTTAAAGGTTATGAGTGTTTTTATTTTATTTTAGGGAAACTTAATCGTAGATATTATCAATGTTGTAAACAATCTTTCTCAGTCCATGTGAAAGTAAAAACAGCATTAAATTATGAAGCCCTGTGTGGCTTCCATAGTTTAATTTATAATAGAGGATATTTATAAATATGGGAACATATTTAGTGAAAGTGTTGTTGATGTGTTATGGGCTGATTTATATAATATAAAGCTCTCTGATGAAATGAGAAGCTGAGCTGTTGTTGAGCTTAAGGAGAGTGACGTGTGAAGTTAACCTCCGTGTTCAGGAGCTTGTGTTACAGTCGCAATATCAAGGCCGAGATGTCCTAATTCATTGCTTAGCAACTCCTCTCTGATGCCACTTTGATAGTAGGTTAACATTTTATGAATGCAAAATCATTTTTCTATTTATGAATGTTGCCTATATGTAATGGAGTATTTTTTGTTTGAAAAAATATATAATTTCATTAAATTTGGTTTGTTCTTATTGGATCCTGGTGGGCTGCTGTGACAGCTTCTGTGAATTATATTGGCCTACTTTCGTAAACGTCACAACTAGTTTGCATAGCTGCGTTTAATTTTCTCACCGGCAGCAGCAGGACCGGTACAAAGGGTTAAGCTGAGCGAGGTGCTGTGTGTTTGGCTGACTGCAGAGTGAAACAGGATGCAGCGGCTGCATTGTCAGCCTGCTGGTGTGAGTGCAAACAGATGAGGAAATGCTGGAGCGGGTACTCCAAATCTAGCGTTACCCTGGAAACGGTTTGCGTCATGATCACCAGCAATTAGCTTGCCGCTCTTTAGTTTTCATGATAGGTCTACCAGAGCTTAGCCTTAATGACTCCGGTGTCTGAAGAGTCACCGTGAAAAAAAAAAAGGGCTCGCAAAATATTCACAGACGGTTTTTATTTTCTTTCTGTATCATTATTATTTTAGGACATAGTTAGGGTTATGGCTTGTTTGATGCTGTGTTGTGAAATGCGTATAAAGAGCTGTGCAGCTCTCCCCCTCTTTCTTATCTTTCTCTAATGAGCCTTGATGTGATGTCCTGACCTCGTCTATCTGCTTGTATTATTATGCACAAAGCTCATTCGTGGTGGAGTTTTTGTGTTGTTTGGGCTCAGAATGTTGGACTAAAGAGGGGGATGCCAAGACATCAACTAAGTTTTGGCTAATTTGACAATATTTTCCCCCTGCAACTATTGTATCAGCCTCCCATAAGCTGCTTGTTTCCACTTCATGAAAAAATGTGAAAATTTAAAATGTATATATTATATAACTAATGAGAAAAATGTTCCTCACACTGCTGGCTTTTGCACAATCAAGCTGTGTTCGCATCAAATATTTTTTTTATTACACCACAAGGTTCCCAACAATGCAAATATTTCAGGTGACTGAGCTTTTAAGTTCAGGATGAGGTTGTTGAACCTTCCATGTGTTGACTGTTGGTTCAGTTCGTGACAGGGTGAGAGTGGAGGGGGAGGGAGCTCGGCCAGGTTTTGGTTGAGGGGTTGGTGTGGTTAAGTTAGACTTCTATGTCATAGATGGTGTGAACGCATATGTAAATTGTTGCTGTGGGAATTTAAGCATGAGGGCAGGGATGTAGTTTATTTACGTTTAAATGAAGTGAGTGCATACCAAAGGTTTTACTGACTGTTAATAGTCCCCAGATGACTTTATTGATACAACATCATCTTTTCCTTCAATTTTCTTAAAGCTTTATATGAAAATTTGAAGGCATGGTTAGACTATAGTGATTCAAGCTTTTTGTGGCACTGAGAATACTACAATTATAATTTTTGCTTTGCATTCTCATTTAAACATTACACAGCAATCCCACCAAAATGTGTACACTCACTTTGTCCCTCTACTTTCCTCACCCTCGTTTTTATTCTCTCTATCTCCGTCTCTCTTTTTCTTTCGGTCTTTCTCTGTGCGCCTCTTTTGAAAACGGTGTCAGCACTGCTGCTTTTACACCAAAAGGCTGTTGCTAAGTGACGGTTGACGTCAGCCACAGCTACAGAGGAGGGCTTGTGTGTGTTTAGCAGCTGAGGGCAGATCCCACTGAAAAGGGCAAAACTGAGAAGCACTATTAGTCACTGCAATGAAAAACCCGAACTTCAACCAACAGGACCGCCATTTCCAATAACTGCAAAATTTATTCGGAGTGACTTATGGTAAAAGTAAATCTTTCAAAGTGGAATGATGAGGTTTAAAGCAACAAAAAAAAAAAAAAATTTGAGAAACTGCTCTCGACCAATCCCCACCCCTTTTTCTTCACTTTTTCTTTAGTCTGTCGCTGTCTCCTTTTCTTTCTCCCTTTAACCCCCGTCCGCCCCTCCCCCAACATACAAGCACACACACACACACACACACACACACACACACACACACACACACACACACACACACACACACACACACACACACACAGGCTCAAATGCCAGACACCCCTCCTCCCCTTCCCCTCACATAATGTAAGTAAGATTTTGTAGATAGATTTTGTGTCTGACGAAAGTCTCTGCCTCAGTGTGATATCTCCCCCATCCGGCCAAGGTTGCTCTTGACTCGATCTGCTCGCCATTGTTCCCGGGGACCTGACCCCCCCCCTCTTCCCTTCTCTCTCTCCTGTGACAGCACATGAAATTTGACCCGTTCAAGTGGACCAAACAAAAAGCTTATCTGCATTTCAGGTTAAAATAATAGTGCGCTTTTTCCGTTCACAACTCATAAAGCATTGTTTTTAGTTATCGCTCAGCAAGAATTTAGCACATTTCTGTTGCAGTTTGATACTTGTTTTTTCTGCATCTAAGCTACAATATAGAACCAAAATAACAAGTTTATGCTCGCTTGACACGCACGAGACAGTATCTTTTTATTGTGAGAAAGGTTAGAGAATAATGAAGCGTAATCTACCACATATACAGTAGAAGACGGTCATGTCCGTTTTTTTTTTTTTATATATGGCTGATGCAGGCTGCTGCTGGCAGAGATATGTGTTTGCAGCAGTCATATGGAGCTCACTGATGGCAGAAGGAGTGAGTGGAGGGCACAGGGTTTTAATCGCACCCCCCCCTCTGCAGCTGATGCACACTGTGCCTCTCTGATACTGTCAGAGTTTGGGCCCGCCCCAAAACCGTTTGCTCCCTGGGAAGGCCCTGTCATGAGGTGCTCATAAGAAGTTTTGAAGAGTGATATTAAGTGATCAAGGTCTGATGGGCGAGGGGTTTGATTGGCCGAAGAGATTTTATTGGCCGAAGAGATTTCCCTTCAAGCAGAAGACCAGTTTCCTCCACTCTAGTGTAACTGTTAAAATGTTTCTTTGTCAAGACATTTAATCCCCTGCAGCTTCAGTGGCACACCTGGCACTCTGTAATGATGCAAGCCAAATATTTATTTCTATATTCAATGAAGAGATACCGTATTCATGTATTTATACCCTATAAAAGGTTAAAACTGTTGTCTCTTGCTTATACTGATACATCTGCAATGCATTGGATTGATTGCTGCAGTGCGACCTTATTTGGGCCCTAAATGATCCTTACCTGTATCAAAGGATTGACTGGATCGACACATGACCTCATGCCACATATAAACAGCTGGCAGCTGAGTATGGCACCAGAGATACGGGGCATTAGGCACCAGGTGCTCTGCTGCAGTCACAAGTAGTTGGCTGGGGGGGTCGGCATGGATTAAAGATGCAGTAAGTGCGTCATAAGGTGAACTCTACCCGCCATATGATCACATAGAAAGTTTTGTGTTACTTTTAATAAGTGATTGAAAAACAGGTTGGTTGGTTGGTAGTACAATTAGCAAAAGCAGGCTTAAGCAAATTGAGGAGAACAAACAATGCAAAATGCAGTTGACATTTTCTAGGCTAGCTAGTTGGTTAACAATTGTTTTATTTGATCCTTTCTTTATGTCTTTTTCTTTTCACAAAACAAGTCTGAAAGTGCTACATTTTCATCATAATAATGATTTCTGATATTTATTTCACCCATATTTTGGAACAGATACTTAGTTTTATTACACAAGTATTTGAGCTGAAAAAAGACTGCAACATAGACCTAGAAATACTTATACAATTTAACACAAATGTCTAGATAAAACACATCCAGGGGACAGAGACCAGTTAATCTCAGTATGCTCATAATCATTTACATTTTATCTGTTAATAAGTGCTTGATCACATGCACCAATATTGGCAAGATTGGCAATGCTGAAAATAAAAACAAAACATTGCAGCCCTACCTAAGGCAAAAAGTATCATAGAGGTTCTCTGTTAAGCTATGTATACAGCGAATGTAATTTATCATGTTTTGGACACATTAATAGGCTGTCCATGGAGATAATGCTGTGAAGTTAACTGTGTGCATGTCATGGAACAACAGAGGAGCCAGAGAAACAAGCTTAAGGTCACATTCAGGCAACGCAACTCTACAAAACAAACAGTGCTGAAATGTTTACTGGGTGTCAAGTCTGTATATTGTATCATGACACTTGAGCTAACTGATTTTTGCACCCAGTATTCAGTGAGTCAGACGCTTCATGACAATAAACTTTACTGATGTAGATTCTTTCATTTCAGGAATTATGCAGATTGTTATTTAACAAGGTGGATTAATAATTATAGGCACATGACTTGCAAGAATAACAGAAAACAGCGTCAATGAAGAAAAAGGTAAACCCTGCACACTTACTCCATGCAAATAAGGTTTGAAGCTTAGTTCTGTGTGGCTGTGTAGCAACAAGGCTGTAAAGCGTACAAAAGTTTGGCGCGTATCTCCTCCTACAGCGTTGCCAACACATGCGTCAAAATACATCAAATCGTGCGGCCTGATCGGGAATCGTGTGCTATGACTTTTCTCAGAGATTCGCCTAGCGGTTTCCATGGAAACCACAAAAAACGGAGAGACATTTCCCCATAGAGATGAATGCATTTTGGGAGTGAAAAGAGTTCAAAAACACCAATAACATCAATATGTTGTCCATTGGAATCATTGTTTTACGATTAGGGGAAGGAGTTTGACAGCTAGTTTTGTGCTAAATCAATGTCTACTCTCTTAATTAGTCTGCTTCTCCACCCAGGTGCTCCAATCACCATGGCAACCAGTGACACACATGCACAGAAGCATGTGGGCATGCATGCAGTGTGTTTGTGTGCGTGTGAACTATGAACTATGAATCTCAAATACAGAGATGCGTTCGGCAGAGTCTTTTCTCTCTGTTGATATTATTTATGCGATTGGACTTACTTTTTTTTTTTCAAATGAACCTCAAAGGTACCTCAAACGAACCCCAAACGAACCCTAAATGAACCTCATACAGCTGTCTCAGAACTGTTAATACATGCAACGTCTTCGGGCAGTAGCAGCCGCACAGTAAAATTTCTTACGAAATTTTCTAGTTTATACTTGTCGTTGTGAAGAAATTGATGATATCACAGCGATGCGTCAAAGAACCGCTAGTAGTCGCTTGGTTGTGCACCTCTGAATTTTCTAACTTGATGGGCACGGTGCACACAATCACCGGAGCGTCACAAATAGTTCACTGATAAAAGCACTATTTACCTGTTTAAGGATAATACAAAGAAGGCCAATTCGTTTCTAGATGCTTTAGAAACAAAAATCTCCATTTGAGTGTATGTTTTGCCAGCCAAATCAAATTGTTACAGGCTTTTCAACTTTCATTTCTTTATAATACATTTAATACTTGACTTATTTCTTTAGACGGCTTGTACAAAGTCAATAAAATAGTCCATGAATATGAGATATGAGTTTCCGGTTTATTACAATTCCTCCTCTGAATTTTGGAGGTTGGGTTATGGCTTTTTGGTGGTTACACTTTTTGTCTTCTTGCTACTTCACCGTACCTTTTGTTTGTACGTCCTCTGGCGTTTCAGAGAATCATGCAACGAACATCGCATTGAGAATAAACACCTCTGTGCATCCTCGAGGCTTGCGTGCCATCTACGGAGGCTACGGCAGTGTCAAGCACTAGTATAAACAAAGCTTAATAGGTGTCAATCCCACTTGGATCTTTGTCAGGTCAGAATGCCTGAAAAATGGAAACCACACCCATATTTTTAAATCATGCACACCAATAAGCTAACAAGCTCTGTCTTGACAGGTGTGGTTCATCCAAAGTGCACCGGATGATTTATTATCCAAAAATGCAATAGACAATTAACAATACAATAAAGTACATCTAGAAAAGTACATAAAGAAAAAAGAAAAATTGATAAATGCAAACTACTTTAATCCAATCAAATTTACATCCTTTTATTCTTCAACTTGACAATCACTGTTTTCAAACTACAGAAGTTTGGCCCCTTTTAAACTTTAGATACTTTATTTACAAACAGGAGTGCTCTTTTTCAGAATTGACAGTGTTTTGATACCTAGAAATGTAAAGTCCAACAAAGGAGTGTATACAACACAAATCTTGTTAAACCGGGTACATGTAGGCCTCACCTTTGCTCTCGTTAACTCTGTTTAGTAAACCTACCTCAGGTTTGTTTGTCTGACTCTGACTCATCTGACAGTCGGCCAGTGTTCCAGTATTTATGCCATGTGGCATCTGTCTCAGGTGATGCAGGCAGAGCTTGCGGAGCTCTGAGTTTTTACTTACAGATGTAAAATGCTGATCTCTGGTGGTTCCAGCATCATGTTCTGACCCGCACACTCTGTCAGCACTGGCTGCTGAGTCTGCTCGTTCTGGAGATGGGACATTCAGGGGAGAGAAACTCAAGACCCCAGTCTACTTGAAAGGAGCCGGCTTAAGCTGTGAACTGCAGGATTCATTTGTGAGGAATTTTAGATTTAACACTTAAAAAAACTGCCCTTACACATTAGTCAACTTTATTACATTTTCTATTCTGCCTTCATTTGTTACATTCGTCTTTAACAGCCATTTAGGATACATTTTGGGTGGATTTATGTTTGTTGAATGCATCAGTAACGAAAGATTAGTATACATAAATAAATTAGTATATCCTGTGCTCAGTTGTTGAATTGCAGTCATGTGACTGTTGCATCCTGTGATGAAGGTCACCCCCAAAAAGCCTCTCTGGAATGCCTTTGTGCTAATTAGCAGAAATATCTATTGAATTCAAATATTGTTTATGCAATCTTTCTTAAAAGCAGGAAGAAAGGTATGTTTCTTTCTCTGACTATTTTCAAGAATCTGATTTTAGAAAGAATGTTGAATGGATTTACAGCATCAATTTAAAAAATTCCCTTCTTTGGCCAGTACTTCTTGAACTCGACTGCTCGTCCTCACTTTGCACTCTTTCACTCTTTCCCAACAGCAGCTTCTCCATGATCGTCTCTTAGAGCATACTGGCCTCATAACAGTCTCTCTTCATTATGTGTGCACTAAACACCAGGGACTCTACAGTGTGAAACACCCCACCCCTGAACCAAGCCAGGGTGGATAATTCTAATGAAACCTCAACTTATTGCTTTTGCTGTTGCAAGTTGCAACAAAATGCATTTTGGGCCTCTTACAGTGTATGATTTATGATTTAGTCCCTGATGTGTTAAAGTGTTGCAAACACTATCAGCATGGCGTTGCTGTATGCCCACACATTGTCTTAAAAAGCGTTCAATTGTCTGGCCATACCAAGGGAAGTGGATTGTTGCAAACTTGTGGTTGATTGCCTCACACTGAAGAAGGCCAGTCTTTTACATTTTAGCTGTCAAAAATATTCAGAAAAATCCAGAAATGTGTTAAACGTTTATATTAAAGGATTAAACAGAGAAAATCCAACAAACTTTTCTTTCCAATACCCATACTACCATATGATTTAGTATATCAGAAAAAGATTTAGCATGTCCCAGAACATAGTATGTTAATTAAAGTATGCCAAAAATACAAGGATGTCAGTATGCAAACCAGCATACTTTTCTGGCTATTCTGACCCACAATCCTCTGCGCAGCTGATATATGAGCAAGTGGGTCAAAGGTCTAGGTGCAATGTTATGAGGAAGTAGTATGTTCCAATTGAATGCCTACTGCGTGCAACAGTAGGTACTTTTTAAGGGCAGCTGTAATATGTACTGAAAGTAAAAAGAAAAAGTATGCATTTTGAAAAGCAGACTCAGTGTTTTCCTCAACACAGACCCTAAAGCTGCATTCTTTGATTTCTGGCCATTAGAGGGCAAAATAAATGAAAAAATAGCTTACATACACACATCTTTGACCTACTAATTTTGTCTTTATATATAGCCTAGGTGTTAGCAAACAGTTGCATACTTACACATTTAGCAGACCCAAAATTTACTTATCACTTTTATCTCTGGTTTGGTCTCCTCCAACAAAAATTGGTGCATATTTAGGTCACTACATGTTTCACTTTCTTCACCAGCGAGTCACTAACTTTGTCTGCTGTTAGGCACGTAGCTTTTTGACTGAAAACAGCTTCCTGCTGTTGCTAGAGATGGGAGTTGATGAGAGTGGGGAACTACGGACTTTAACATACAGTAAATACTCGGCTCTTAAACCAAAATATTGACCTTAAAGACGCTAAAAGGCTTCATAGAGCTAAAGAGCATAGTAATAATTCTCTCTGGACTTCTGTGTGTGTGTATGAGCATAATGATTTACAGACACTTCTTTTATGATCTTATATCACTCAGCAAAGTTTCTATAGACACACCTTGTAAAAATAATATCCAGCTACAGTCGCCTGACAAAAAACCTTTGTAGCTGTGAGGCATTTTGAAAAGGACATGAAGGAGCCCCCGTATGATGCTGACCTTTACCTCTATGATCCAACCCAGACCTTCACACCACCATCAGGAGGGCAGGAAAGGACAGGCTGCAACATGCCCTTCGTTTCTATGGAGCAAACAAACTATGAATTTCCCTAGAAGAGTGCATTGAATTTGGTTAAATTACCCTCATACTGTATAACCATAGGTAATTTGAGTGCAATCTCAAATAACTTTAACAAAATGGAGACAGATGTTGAGGCGCTCAAGAGCGGCCGAGTTCGATATTGATTTTGACCTTTAACTTGACAAGTGTACAACTGTAAGCTTCTTAAGCTTTTTTTCCCCACTCAGCTTTAAAGGCAGCTTTGTGAATTTGATATGTAAAAAGTAGAATTAAGAAGCTGAATTGAGCCAACGTTGGCCACTTGGTTGTAAATGATTTACTTAACACATAATTTCTGTTGTGGCGTCTCTTCTCACTGCTCTTTGTGTCCGTCTCCCTCTCTCTACTTTCCTGTTAACTCCTCCTCCCACTGCTCAGGCTCTGATGGATGGCGTTTGTGTTCACATGCTTGTTATTGGCCAGAGCTCCAGGGCTCAGGCGTTAGGTTGTGTTTATGAGAGGAGCCTGCACTGATTCCATGATAAAACCAGATGTTCCCTTACAAGGCGTCGAGCCTCCCTCATCTAGCTCTCATGTCCATATCAGGTATAACCTTCCTGTTGTACTCAGGTCTCCCAGCCTCCAAACCTTAGCGTGGTCTTGGGCTCCACAGTGGTCAAAAAAGGTTGCCTGTGAAGGACATACGTGACATGTTTGCACTTTGATAAAGAGAAACAGTCTGAGCTAGAATATACTGAGAATATGGATTATTTGTTTAACAACAATTACAGCAAATTACTAATAAAAAAATTCAAACTATTACATTGATATTAAAAAATGAAAGTGTAGCTTTTTCTCACATTTGAGAACTTGTGGCCTCAGAGTGTGCTGCTTTTTGCTTGATAAATGACTTAACCACTCAATCAATTTTCAAAATTGTTGTCCATTAATTTTCTGTTAATCCAGTAATCGCTTCAGCGCAGAATTCTACAAAATGAACAGCCTGTCCAAAATGTTCTTAGCTGTCTTTTTAAATGAAAGCTCGGTATAAAAAAAACATTTGGTGCAGCTGCCATAACCAGTTAACATACATAATGTTAAATGCCGTTCAATTACTGCAGATCTGATCCATGTTAACATACTTAAGGCCTATCAGATGCTAAAACACCAGACAGGAGGTTATTATATTAAGAGAGAAAAATGTACAACTAAGTTATCACAGTGGCATCATTTAATCTCAGAATTGAATATAGTGACGTACACGCTTAAACTCCGCTGTTCACATTGCAAAGTAATCTACCTGGAATGTGCACTTGTACATATTTGATTTGCCAGTGTAACGTGTAGCTTTATGACATATTGCATTGTTGTAAAAGCTGAGTAATGTTCAACATTTTTACCGGACTACGTTTTGTTTCTCTCCCAGAGCTCAGAGCGATCTCATTGAAATAAGTGAGGAGGCTGTAGTTTTTGAAACAGCGTTGTTGTCGGTTTAAACACAGCATTAAAGTTCAAGAACTCTGGGATTAAAAACACAGGAGATCCCCCTGTGCCTGCCAGGACTCAAACTTATTGAGTAGGACTGTAAACAAAAGTAGGTAAAATGCATGGAACAAAAGCCATGCAACCAAAAATGTATACAACACCTCCATGTGTGCAGGATGTCTTGGGCAGTAAAAGCCGTCTGGTCCAGTGCTGCCACGGCACAGATTCAATCAAAGAGATTGGCACTGAGATCACCTCTGTCCTCTCGTATATCTTTGATAATATCAATTCCAAACAGCTTGTCATAAACTAAATGATGTGCTGATATCTTTAGCAGGAAATATGGGTGTAAGTAACGGGAAACAAAACAGAGAGACTAATCCGGTGTGGTTAAATATTGTACCTTAATAAACAGTTGCTTAAATGTTTTTTGATGACATATGAGGCCCTCGTTAGGCTCCGATTGTACTCTCTGTGCGTCATAAGGTCAACGGTCCTTTTAATAATTACTTGTGTTAACACTGGGTGAACCTGGGATTTTTATGAACCTGCAGATCAGCAAATCAATGTCAGCAGAAAGGACTTTGTGAAGTACTGTTCAGAGTATTTACACTTGGGCTCTCTGCCACCACTCTCCAAAGGTCATACATGCCTATATTCTTGCCAATCTCTTGTGATAGCGATGAATTGCTGCGTTCCAGGTCAACAGAAAATCTAAGCTCTGATAAAATGTAACCTGCATAAATAGCCTGCAGTGCACACTGCCTGCAACTATTTATAGGGGCATGATTTACTGAATGGTTTCCAGTTAATGTGGGGCCAAAGCCATGCATGGATTAAATCCCTTTATGTGGAATATTTTTTGTTGTCTAATAATTGTCATCCTAAGAGCTTCTCATTTGACTTGATTTGAGGCCAGTCTGTTTGCCGTCACCGACTTGAATAAACTGGTGTAATTTATTGCTTGAATCACTTTTAACAAGCTGAACTCTGTTTATGAATACATATTTTAAATACTTGTTTGCAGTGTGCACAATGCCTTGTCTGAAAAACAGTTGAGACCTATACCTGCAATATATCTGACCCGCTGAGTAGCTGTGAATGTAAGGGACACAGTTTCAAAGTCAAGGCCAAGACAAAACTTTAGTAAATGCGGCCTATCAGTTTATTATTTATTATCAAGATTAGATTTTTTTTAAACATCTGTCATCTCTGATTTACTAGATAACACACAGTGGCATTAGATTATAAAAGAAAAGATGCATGTTGTCAGTCAGATTCAAATACAATTTCATCTTTTTTTCTTTTTATGGTTTTCTAGGTTTTTAAACACTGCAAGTGATGTGCAGGCTGTATTCTGCAAACATTGGTAACTGCCGTCTGAGTTTGGGTGTTGAGTACAATCAAAAAGTTACCGTCCGTTTGTGCATCAAACATACCATTGTGGGGAAAAACTTCATCATTGACGTACTAGGGGTTGACCTTACTCAGATTGTGGCATTGGTATTGACTCACTTTGTCTGTGTGAGTCAATGATGACAGTTAAACTGAGTTCTGTGTCTCTTCTTAAACTACAAATTTGTTGTCACATCCCGACACTAAATTAACCTCTTTATATTCAGTTCTCCTTAATCTCAATTGTAAAATAGCGGCTAGTCACTTTGCTTTTTTGTTGATTTGTTGGCTGGGTCGTATCATCAACAATCAGTTTCACAATAACTAACATTTCATTTCATAACAATAAACTAAAAAGGGGAAAAACACACTATTATTTATATTATATTGCTGTATAATTCCATTAATGGCATTTTGTACAATCCTCATCTATTTTTCTTTAAAACAAATATAGGGAGTAAAATATGATGTATGGAAATAAACAGAATGACGTATAATGATCATTTTCTGAAGATTTCACATTTTTACACTCAATAACAACATTGAATCTTTAGAAATAATAACATTTGGATAATTTACCAAATGCAATATACATATTTTCTCGCATTGTACATTTTTCATTATAATTCAAAACAAATCTTTATGTTACAAAAACGGCACATCTTAAATTCCATTTTCAGTAAAAGGCAAAGCTAAAGTTAAATTATTTAACTAAAATAATAAATCTATTGTTACATTTTAAAATAGATTACATCTTACTTTAATATATTTTCACTTGTTTGCATTTGACATTTTCTATGCCATATTTTTGGCTTCTCCTCAACATGAAGCATGGCACCAAGCAGCTGCTGCCCCATTTCCTTGGCAAAGGCTCCATCATGACCTCTTTGGTTTTCCGCCCACTGCTGTACGTGTATGCGGCTCTGCGCTCTCTGCTGTAATTGTTTTGAGGACTTGTGGCTGATTCCATTTGTGTTTTCATTTTTAACGTCATAGTTTATAGGTTGTGTCAAGCATTGCAAATCTTAATTCTGGGATCAACAAAGCTGGCAGTGCACTGTGACTTGTATGTGATTGGGTCCGAGAACCTCTTTTTTTATCAATCTTATATCCAAATAAACATTATAAGCTTTGACAAAATGGTTTGACGTTGCTGAACAGCACCCACTGTTCTGTTTTTTCCAAATATATATCACTGTTTTTCCAGAACAGTGATATATATTTGCACAAGTAGGGAAGAGTCATTCTTCTCCTGACTGAGCATCTGTAAACTCATTGGTAATAAGAGCGCTTTGCTGACAAACACCCAGGTCCGTCCTGAAAGAGTCCTTTAAGTCATCATCTGCACTGATAACCATCTTGCAGCACATGACGTCTTAAACTTTGACGTCTTAAACTTTCCTTTATAACAGCTACCACAGGAGGTGCTGACAATCCTATTGCTCAATCTTGTTGCTTGTTCCACATGATGATTTTTAAAAGCATTTTTTGCAATACAATGCACAGCAAGTGAACACAATAGGTTAAGTAGCATGAATGGATGAGAATAAATGGCTCATTTCTTGTGCGTCACACTGACTAAATATGCGGGGAAATGCAGATATTCTCTAGCTATGATGCCAGAGCAACACTTTCCTGAGTATTCACAGTAGATGCACTCTCTGACTTGGTTGGGTGTAAAATACAAATCGACGAAAAACCATGTAACGTGATATTTGCTGTTCTGATGTAAAATGAAAACAGCTGGAATGGCCAACTAATATATCTCTTACTGATCCAGTCATCTATCTCTGTTCTTGTCCTTCTTGCATCTCTTTCTGGTGGATCCGAAAGTGATCCAAGGTCAAATGAGAGACGCAGTAAATCTGACAATGTGGAAGGTCTGCTGGGACCCTTAAATATCTCCTGAGGCTTTCTCTTGAAACGAGGACACACCTGCAGCCTCAGAGCGGCCTGAGGGATGTCTAGTCCTGCCTTCCCTTCCTGAGCCTCAAAGTGTTTTTCTCCATAGCCTCAACTCATCCTACACCCGTGCTTTTGTTTCTGCAACTCCAGCACAGTGGTTGGAGCCTTTTAGGCCACTGTGACTTTTTTCATCCTTATTGGCCCTCCACCATGATGGACACCAATCATGGGGACCATACTGTATGTCTGATAAAACCACATCAGCTCCATGTCCCTTCGCCTTCAGTCCAGTCACGTTGTCTTGACGAGATGACAATATTGGAAAAGAGCGCCATCTAACTTGGTTCAGCAAAAAGCATTTTACCTGCTACTTCCCAAATGGCTCATGGTGCACGGATGCAATTCTTCCACTCACTTTCTCTGTCAGCCTCGTTCTGGTCCATCTGCTTTTTTTATGGGGACACAGCTGGCTGACATTCACAACAGCCAGGAAGCAGACTGCAACTGCTATCTGCCCCCCTTCACAGGAATTAGTTTGTGTTTGTCTATAGGCCGTGGATAAAACCTCACTCCAGTTCTCTCAAAATATCTCATTATACTGCTTTGCCTCGCCTGTCATTTTTTAGAGGCAAATTGGATCACATCACATTGACAATATAGTCCAAAATTGAGGAAGTTAGTTACTTATTGTAACCCTAGCTTTTATGGGTAAAGGCGTAGCCCTCTGAGAGCTGTCGCTATTGATTATGTTTTAATAATCTTGACTTTCCCAACTACTGAGAAACTACTATCTGCATTTACACAGCACAGAAAACCCTTTACATCAAAAATTTAAACAGTTCATTCAATTATTTTTTGAATGCACTAGCCCAAACTGGTTTCTTCCACTGTCAGGCTGCACAACCAGCTCTGCTCCCAGCAGACCACATGACACATGTGCAATTCAATACACTGTGCAATTATAGCTTTAATAGTTTTTTCTGTCTGTAAATATAATATTTCAGTTATTGTTGATTTTCTACTGTTTTGTATTGCTTATTTATAATACTTGTTTTTTATTTCATTTTTATTTTTATCTTGTCTTTCTTTTACTATGTCTCTTGTGTGCACTTTACCCTATGCTGCTGGAAGCCTGCAAATTTCCCCGCTGCGGGACTAATAAAGGATTATCTTATCTTATCTTACCTTATCTTCAGGCCTGTGGTTGCATCTGTAACTCAACATGGCAAGTGGAATTAATTAACAACAAACATAATAATAATAATAATAATAATAATAATAATAACTTTATTTATATAGCACCTTTTAAAAACAAGGTTTACAAAGTGCTTTGACAGACCAGCCAGCAAGACAGTGCATAAGAAACAAAATGAAATAACAAGTGACAATCAAATAAACAAAATAAATAAAATAAATAAAATAAATAAAATAAATAAAATAAATAAAATAAATAAAAAAATAAATAAAATCAAGTGATAATGGTAAAATATAGTAAACAAATATAAGATAAAATACATAGACCAAATGAAAATGAACCAATAAAACGACGACATCACATAAAAGCCAATCTATAAAAATGTGTTTTAAGAAGTGATTTAAAACAGATTACTGATTCTGCAAGCCTTATCTCCTCCGGTAGGTCATTCCAAAGCCGAGGGGCCCTTATGGCAAAAGCTTGGTTTTCAGTTTTGACTTTGGAACAACCAGAAGGGCCCCACCTGAGGATCTAAGGCTGCGAGCTGGCTCATACGGGGTCAACATGTCTCCTATGTATGTCGGGGCCAGACCCAGACATGCTTTAAAAGTGATCAGCAAAATCTTAAAAACAATTCTAAAACGAACAGGGAGCCAGTGAAGAGAAGCCAGGATTGGGGTGATGTGATGTCGTCTGTTACAACCAGTAAGAAGCCTAGCTGCGGAGTTCTGAACCAGTTGGAGGCGAGAGAGTGACTTGTGGTTAATGCCAGAGAGGAGGGAGTTACGGTAGTCCAGTCTTGAAAACACAAATGCATGTATGATTTTTTTCCAGGTCTGGGGGAGTGAGGATAGGTTTTATTTTGGAAATGGTTCTGATTTGGAGGAAACAGGACTGGACTACTTTTGTGATGTGGGGTCTGAAAGTGAAGTCGGAATCAAATAGAATTCCTAAGTTCCTTGCCGTGGATTTTGTATTTAAAGACAGAGGACCAAGTGCATTTACAATTGGAGTGATGGGGTTTGGGGGACTAAATAAAATGATCTCAGATTTCGAATTATTTAGTTGAAGAAAGTTTTGAGCCATCCAACAGTTGATATCCTTAAGACAGTCCATAATAGCAGCTAGGCTTCTTAGGTCGTCGGGTTTCAGTGGAAGGTATATCTGTGTGTCGTCTGCGTAGCAATGAAAAGAGACATTATGACGTTTGATGATTTGACCTATGTATATGGAAAATAAAATTGGACCTAAAATAGAACCTTGCGGAACACCACAGGTAATGTTAGAAGTAGAAGATGAGTAATTACCTATGGTGACTGAGTGGGTTCTGTCAGTGAGGTAAGAATAAAACCAACTAAGTGCAGAGTCCTTGATGCCAACCCAGTTCTTAAGACGGTTGATTAAAAAGGCATGGTCTACCGTGTCAAAGGCTGCACTTAGGTCCAAAAGGATTAAAATCGAGCTCTCCCCCCTGTCAGCTGCTAAAAGGAGGTCATTGGACACCTTGAGGAGGGCCGTTTCTGTACTGTGTAAAGCTCTAAAACCTGACTGAAACATGGCTGTCAGTAATGACACTACCTTGAGCAAAATAGCATTACTCTCATATTTCCTCACACTTCTTTTTGTTTTGTTCAACTCTCTATTCTGATGGGAGCCTCTAAAATGTTAGCTTAACAAAAAAATACCTGGATCCCAAACATTTTGTTAGGTTACACCAGAGTTCCCTCTGTGCTGCGGCTGTGTTCCATTTATTCAGTGTTGCTACTTTTTTATCCTCCTGTAGAACATGGTAACATGGTAACCTAATGCCATGCAGACACTGATCTTTACCTGGCTAATAACCTGAACTACATCATGCTTTAGATCAGCTTCTATTATAGAATCACACAGCATCTCCCTCAGACTCACTGTACATTTGTAGGTGATCATTTCGTAGTGACTTGCCCAAAAAACTCGTTGGCTATTAGTGTTTGTTAACACATAGAGCAGAGGATCTAGACAAGCCAGGCAGATGAGTCCCTGAAATACCCTAAATGCAGGGTGACGTGACGTTTATTCCAAAGCCTATTTCATGCTCTTCATTAGCCTGGGTGTCCCCACATTGAGCTAGCACACTCTGGCTTCTATAAATACCCATAAAGCTTTGCACTGTGAACATTTTAAAGAATGCTACTGTGGGGTGAAATGGACATATTATGTGCTTTGCAATGTACTTTCTGTTGCTCCAAGGCCAAGGATTGAGAGACGAAATTGAAAAATTTAGAAGGCGGCTTCTTACTCTAATTAAAGCCAATTAAGTGTTTTTTTTTTATTTTTGGAAGTGCATTTAGATAATAATGGAAACTATTGAAATAGCGATGTCTATTTTTTTTAAGCTCTTCTTTGCTGTTCACTTCTGTCTGTTGTGACATTAAATTTCACAGAAGTCATTTTACAACCAGAGTAACGAAAAACGTCAAATTGGACAGTTCACGGCAAAAAATACAAAAACATCTTACGTGTAGTGATATTTATCAGTTTAGACTGTTTTGGTGTGAGTTGCCTAATTTTGAATTTATCAAATATAATGGGACTATATGCCACTCGGCATGTGGTGCTCAAAGCGCCATGAAAACTGAACAGCAATGTTTCTTTCTCACAACAAGGTATGTGGATTATCTTGAGTAAAAAAGTCATGATTTCTGAAGGATGCCATTTGGTCCCAATATATTCGAGAAAAGGCAGACATCTCTACGGCCGATATCTCCAAAGCTAGGCGACTCGCAACATAACTTTGATGAAAATTTAGATTGAAAAATAGCACTACAGGTAAGAGGAAAATATTTATGATCTGGTGAACTATCCCTTTGTTCATACCTCAGAGGATTAGAATTGGGAAACTTTTTCTAGGAACACATTTCATTGTTAGTGTTTAAATTCACTGGATGTGTGCCAAGCTTACAAAGAAAAAGAACTTGTCATACCTAAGTACTTAACAAATTCTGTAAATGACCCCAATGGACGCTGGCTTTTGCAGGGCAGACGCTGAACAACACCAGTCCAGTGAAGTGGTAGATGAGTGTGAAAGAGAGGGATGACATTTTGCACGAGCTCCTTTCCCTAGTCAAAGAATTTTCCATGGTCCTGCCAGGTTGCCCTGACAACACTGGTGACAGCCACAGGCGGACTAGCCATCTGGAGTACCAAGAGTTTTCCCGTTGGCCATGTTGACCTGTGGGCTGGTGGCGAGCCAAGCAGCACAGATGCAGAAAGATTTTTACGAGTCTTTGGTCCTGTAGATGGTTTGGCTGGTTAGACTGGGAGGAAGTACTTTATTTCTTCAAACCTTTCACTGGCAACTGCTTAGTTACTTCATACTTATGTCATCTACCAACTAACTCTGATCCAGGACATTCTTTTAAGCATCCAGCAAAGAGGGACAGATAGTGTTCTGCATTAATTGTGACTTTGAAAAGCAACTGACCAAAACAAAAAAAGTGGAACAAAAGGGTAAAAATACGATTTTCTTAGACAGTGATTGATTTTTTTTTTAACACATACGGCAATTAATGATATATCAATTTGAAAATATTTCAACATGACCTAATGCAATGCTGCTATTGTGCTATCAGCTTTAAAGTATTTCTCTGATATATTTAATATGAAAAATAAGTTACCAAAGATCTGTCCATATGGCTGCAAGATTTGAACAAATAAAAACATTACCAATTATTAAAAATGCATATATTACAAACCCTTCAGTTGTTACATTTCTTATGTTTCATACATTCAAGATTAATGTTTTATTGCTTTTTAAATCCTACAAAAATTAAATTAATTAAATTAAATGTTATCTTGAAAAATCTAATTAATTGTAGCTGTGTAGAAATAAATGCTAGCAGTGTCAACATGGCTTCTTAATTGACTTCAAAAAGTTGAGCCGCATAGAAAAATCTTTAGGGGTGTTTGTAATGAGAGTTTGTCCTATTTGCTCGTGCCAAAAAAGTGGCATTCGGCCTTATTTTATGAAGGTTAACAATTCCTTGTTGTTTAGATTGAGCTCTACTGCTGGATGTCAACGATTAGCATGTTGGACAACGCTTGTGTTTGTAAGCCAACAAACACTCCATTAAATAGTGTTCATGCTTCCTGCCCTTGTTCAAATGTTCATATTTTGCATAGTGTTTCTGTCAAAGCCTTATTTCCACTTTAAATATATCTTAACCACTTCCATATCATTAAAGTTTGAACCATTTATTTTAACTTCCTCATCTTTGGTATGGGGTTAATTTAAGTTCATTGTTGCACTTGTTCTCTTTCTTCTTGACCATTTTGTGATTATCATTATCTGTGAGGAAGATTAAGGGGATTATGAAGAAAATAGTCCTTATATATCATTGTTACTAAACATGATTATATATTTATAGTGCTAATTTTATCACCATCAATAAATTCAGAAATGTGCAACCCAGGAAGGAAGTTTATAGAAAATATTTGTTGAACCCTGTTTAACTGAGGCTGTTAAATTTTATGTTATGTTAATATTCAACACGCCAGCAACTTTGCAGATAAGAGAATGTTGCATCTCTAGTATATTTTATGCTAAACCTATAATGTATTTTCTAATCTGGGTCAGTTTTATTGGTGTAGGGAACATCTTTGCAGCGAGTCGTTCTGGTTCAAAAGTTCACAGACTGTTTCTTTAATCCCTGTCTGCTCTTTCCTTCAGTCGCCTTAACTTCTGGCCCACCGTCAGTTTACCTGCCAGAGCTTTGGCACTGTGCTGTACAGGCCCAGCCTCATCATGGCAGTTCAAGCTATGTCTGACCAACAGACACACACACACACACACACACACACACACACACACACACACACACACACACACACACACACACACACACACACACACACACACACACACACACACACACTCTCTCTCTCTGCAGTCCTCTCATCTGGTTAACTCTCTTTCTTGAACAGGCTTAAGAGAATCAAACCAGGCGTTGCTCTCTTTCTCTCTCTCTCTCTCTCTCTCTCTCTCTCTCTCTCTATCGTCTTTTCTTCTTGTGCGTGTCTCGTCAGCTAGAGCCCAGTCCTCATTAGCGACGTGTGCACATGCAGAGGGCTGCTGACAATGTGTGTGTCGCCGCAGACTGACGTCAGCAGTGCCCTGCTTTGCTCCATACAAATGCCTGCCTGCCTCATTGATACCTTTTCCTGCCCCCCCCCCCCAACCCCCCCTCCCTCCCCCCCTTATTAGCGTGTTTTTATCAGTTCTAGCACCTCTCACACCACAGAGCCCAGCTAATATGACACGCAGGTGTAAAAACTGGCCGTCGAATAGCTTGCACAGGTTTATAGAGTCCTGTTCGGTAATATTTACGACTTGTGTTAAATAACTGTGTGTGTGTGTGTGTAGTGTTATTTTGCTGTGTATATTTTCTCTGTGCGTTTCAGTGCATGTTTGATTGTGCATGATCTGTTTTCTCTTTGTGCGTCTTAGGGATGATATGTTGGATCCGATATCGATGACAATTGGGCTAATATATTCATTTCAGTTCTATGTTTATACTATGAATTTTATAGTGGAATCTCTGTTTAAGCTTTGACCAATTTGTGTCTGCATTAAAAATGAACTCTAATTCCTGTTAGTTAGAAGATTTTTATCAAGTTGCTGGTGCACGATTTATTATTTTAATAATAAATTACAATTATAAGTACATTTCTATCAGTGTATTTATTTGTTACATTTTCATCACACACCTGATACCCAAAGCCCAGGTATCGGTGTTGCTCCCTGTTTTCTTTGTATATTCATGCAGGTGTGCATTAATATCCTTTTTTTACTTGCAACATAAAACATCTTCATGCTCGCAAAACTTTCACCTGGTTTCTAACCCTGAAGCTAGTGCTGGAAGAAGTCCTTTAGTAAAAGTGGCAAAAAAAAAAGAAATGCAGCATAACTTGACCTATGTTGGAGCAAAATGTACTATTGTTATTGATAATAATCATCATAATAACTGATTATTACTCAAAAACATTAACATTTTAATGCATTGTAATGGTAGTTTTATCCACGTTATATACTGTTGAGTAGTTCCGCATTATATTTTATATGGTCTTACGATTTGTTTGTATAGACAAGTACAAATTATAATATATCCCTTTTAAATTGAGATAGTTGAAAAGTGGTAGTAAAAGTAGTACAAAATGGAAATACTCCGAGTGCTTGTACCTCATTGCCCTGGATGTCTACAATGTTTGTTTCACATTTGCAGCCAAATATTATAAAGCTTTTTCGTGTCAGCACGTGTGCAGATGTCTGAAGTGCCAGCTGTTGTGTGTCTCCGTCTCCGCGTCTGCCCACATGCCATGTTTTCATAACATCACCAAAGAAAATATCTCCCGTTCATTGAAAGATTTTAATCTCATCACTTGCAGAAGGTCCTCACTGTAAATAAGTTGTTGCCTGGTACACGTTGTGATGGTGGTGGTGGTGGAGCCGCCATTCAGCCAGCTTTTCCTGTTTTTGTGCTGCGTGTGAGGAGGAGAAGACACTCATGTTTATGTGCATTGTGCACAAAATATGCAAAGGCGCACTGATAAGGTGCGATGTTGACAGATTGTACACAAACTACACTATATTGTGTGACACACTAAAGACTTGAGTGTGTCACAGTGTATTGCGTGCAAGATCGAGAGGGACAGTAGAAAATGGAACAAAACATCTTTATGTTGAGTTAAATGAAGGCCAAGGGTACATTGAATTTAATTGTCTTTCTTTTTTTATCTCCGTCTATAGCTCTCTGTCTTTAACTCTCCGCCCTCTTCCTTAATGGCATCCTCTCCTCGAGCATTTACCCATCTCCCTCTCCATTTCAGCCCTTCTGCGTCTCTCCGTAAACAAGCAGAAGGCCAACAACTCTGTCCTCCGGCCGTCTCCCGCCATCCCGTTGCCATGGTGTATGGAGCATTGTTTGCTGGCCTCTATGTCAGGTTGCCATGGCAGTGCTTATTTGCCATATTAAATGTTTGGCAGCATTGTACAGATGCTGATGACAAACACCCAACATCCCACTTTGATCAATGAAACAGTTTACTGATTGGAGGAGATGGGATGGAGCCACTGATCTGTTTATCAAACGTAGTTATAACTTACATGCGTTGTGCGTGACACATGCAGAACAGTAAAACATGTCTGGATAAATATTATTTATACTCTGGCTTTGAAGACGAGCATATGTTGTTATTGTAAGCACACAATGCAGAATCGCAGTAAAAGAGTGCAGCTGACATTTTACCTCTAAAAATTAAATCCTTTCAACAAAATTAATTTGTTTTACTCAATATCTTATTGAAGTTCTTGGCATTGCTGAATGAATGTGACTGAATGATAAATCCAGTGTAAAACATTATAATGTTAATGATTTGCTCTGATTATTCCTGAAAATATGATGATGTTTAAAATAATTCTATGTGCGGGTGTGTGTTTACATGTATGGTTGGTTGAGGTTGTTTGGGTTTTTGTGAAGCTAAATAGTCTGCGTCTCTCCCCCTTGTGGTGTGGGGTGAGACTGCATGCTTGCTCTGAAAAAAAGAAATGTATACTGCCTGGATTTTACAAAGCAAACTGCCATATTTATACCCATTTAAACACAAAAGTAGACATGAAATCTTGTGTCTTTTTGTCGCCGCATGAAGCGAGCGATTCATCACAAACGGAAGACGTTATGTTTTCAATTGCTATGCTGTCAAAAGTTAGAGATTGCAGTGCTTTCACTTAAATGTGCATAGCTGACAATAAAATAAATGCACATA
Source organism: Anoplopoma fimbria (assembly GCF_027596085.1). Classification (NCBI taxonomy): domain Eukaryota; kingdom Metazoa; phylum Chordata; class Actinopteri; order Perciformes; family Anoplopomatidae; genus Anoplopoma; species Anoplopoma fimbria. Next base: position 19,695,404 of record NC_072450.1, read on the forward strand.
TTAGGAGAATCAAATAATGTGCAAAAGTATAATTGGACTGTGTAACAAACCGAATTAGTACTAACATAACTAATAATTTCTGCATTTAAACTTGAGCCAAAAGATTAGATTATTTCAGGCCCTGCAACTTAGTGTTACACAACCTGCTGCAGGTTTGACTGTACACGGCTGTAACGTGCATGTGTGAGAGCTCTCCTGTTTGGTTACCAACAGATAGCGTGGAAAGGCTGCCAATTGACGTAGTTGGAGCCAGATAACATCTCATAGCTTCATTGTAGACGCACTGTGGTGGTTTTAGTGGTTTTCTTTTCTTCTTTTGCTTTCGGTGAAAGGGCCTCGATGTGCTGTGGCTGAGGCCTTGTGCATCAGCATACCTGTAGTAGAAAGTGCGTCGTGTGGCGCAGGAAATCCTTAATGTAAACTGTTACCACACTGTGTATTTGGATAACAGGCAGAATAGACTAACAGAAGCTGTGGCTCTGACCTGCCAGTGCCCTCCCTGAAAAGTCATAAGATAGTGTGCTGAAAAGTGGAGCAGAGGTCAAAGCCTGTCTTCTGTCTATGTCAATACCTTTCATATTCTCTGTTGTGCACAAACATAATATGCAGTTTGTGTGTCTCTCTTGTGTCTTTCAGATGATCTTGTGGGACTGGGATCTGAAGCACTGGTACAAACCACAGTATCAGGTCAGTACTGTGTTCATTTCAGGTGTTTTAACTCGAAGGTACCTGTGCATGGCTCATCCAAGTAACCCACAGATATACAGGTCTATTCAAAGAGAGAAGCTGTCTACAAGTCACCTTTAAGACACTCGGTTCTTTCGCTGGCATTGTTTGGAAGGGCAAAATACACATTGTGCAAAAGCTGGCATACAATGACCTTGGAATTGTTCTGATGCCACATTTTTATCTTACTCAGACATTCCTTGTCTTGTTTAAACTATTTGCATAATCTGTCAAAGAATTTAGCTCCCATGGTCCAAAAATTATTATTTGTTCCTGTCAGGCTGAGCCAAGCCAGCCGGGACATTTTCCCACATGAAACTTGCCCTGAATAAGGCAAGGATTACACCCGTTTGTGCTTCGGTGCTCTTACAGTTTATGAGATCTCAATCTAGATATTAGAATAGCACTCCACTTTTCATATGGGCTCTAGACACAGTGTATTTGTATTACTGTTGTTGCTCCGACCGCTACACTGCTAGCCCAACCATCATTTAAGTTAGTGGCAGGAATCAGTAGATTGTCACGCTGTCTGTTGTCAATATTAGGTGAACTCCAGCAGGAGGCTACACAAGCAATGAGCCAAATTGCTGCCCTGTTCCCCTAATCAGTGTGATGTATGTGTGCATATGGCAGGGTGCAGTGAGTGGCAACGGCGTGGATCTTTCAGTCATCAACGAGGCCAGGAACCTGGTGTCGGACCTGCTGATGGATTCCTCACTGTCGCCGCCCACCATCTCGGCCCTGCGCAGCATCTCCAGCCTCATGGGGACATTTTCAGGCTCATGCCGCCCCAGAGTCAACCCCTTCACCCCCTTCCCGGGTTTCTACCCCTGCGATGAGGTGGAGGACTCTGTAGAGAGGAGTGACAGGAAGACCTTTAAGGTGGGTAAAAGCTCTACCACTGCATCAACCCAGTATGGATACATTAATAGATGAGTAATGGGCCATTCCAGTAAAAAAAAAGTCCAGGTTCTGAAGGAGTACTAGTGTCCAAATTTAGGAAACTAGCTCAGACACTAAAAGTTCCTCCAAGAAACAGCAGCATCTACTGTGAGAAAGGGTTTTACAGCTGTGAAGAGTTATCATTGATAGTCCCAAGGAAGATAACTGAATTAGACCATTCACATACTTGATTAGCCAGATATTGTATTATGTTGCTAGGTGACGTTGCATTGCGTTTTGGCAAAAATGTAGTCAGTTTAAACATATTGACCATATGACCCTGTGTTTGTATGTTTTTTTTTTTTTTTACTTTGCCCGCTTTATTGTTTTTTAAAGTTGTGCTATTGTCAGTCTGAATGTGGCTTAAATTCAGAAATGCGTCTAGCTTTTTGATTTAATAATGTTGTTTATGTCACATGACCAGCATCTTCAGTTTGTGTAAAAAGCATTTTTCCTATACTGGAGACTTCCTTTCCCCATCAGGGTTTGAGCAGCAGAAACAGCCTCCCCACCCCTCAGCCCAGGCGGAGCTCCACCTCCTCCTCCTCGTGCTCTGGGCTCCCTCCTCTTGACTCCGCCTCCTTACGCTGGGAACGCAACAATGGCAAGAGACCCCACCCTGAACTCAACTTGACCAGGTACCAACAAAAAACACACAGAGAAACACACACTGTCTACTAATATGCTCTCACATGTCACCTGGGCTATACTTTACCCTGAACCTGTCCAGTTTACGAGCAGTTTAATTGGCTGTTGTTGCAATATGACTTTAATCCAGCTGTGATCTTCCTCAGTATGCTCAGCAGCACCTGTGCACAGTGAAATCAAGGGTCATTTTTAATATATGGTCAGTCTGAAAAAATGTTAATGCGTAGGTCTCAATGAGTCCTAAATAAACAAGAATTCATCTTCATTACAAAAAATTGAAACAGAAAACCAGGTCAACTGTGTATTATAAATCTGTATTGAGGACCAGGTGAGAAATGTAGATCACATTAGAGTTTAAGTAGAGAAGCCAAATGTGACAGTTAGATGCCTGTGCCTATGCTGAGGTGCTACTTTTATTGCCACAGCAGAACATTGGTTGTATTTCATATATTTAATATATTTCCTACAATAAATTATCACAAAAAGCAAAGTCATTCTAACCTTTTGAAAACATGCCACTCTGTTATAGTTGCACTTGTCACTGTCCCATGTTCTTTCATTGTGTTTCTGCCGATATCAAAATGTACCTGTGTACCTTTTGGTTTCAGCTTGCCCAGAGAAACCAAAAGCAGAAGGCACTGTTAACACATTGAGAGAAATTCCGACTCCTTTACTGACTGTAAACAAATCCATCACACAGTGCTCAATTTACTCAAACAATAAACTTGCTGTGGACATTAAGGTGTAGTCACTACAGGTCTCCACAGGATGGCAGGAGAGACTAGCTATGTTGTTGGCCGATGATCTTCTTTGAGTTTAAGATAATCAAAAGAAAACACCATACAGTCGGACATTGAGTATTCCAAATGTCATTCTTTATCTTTATTAAAAGTATGCTTAGAGTCAAAGCTGAATATGTGTATTTTGTTCTCCAGCTCAAGCCTGTCTAATGGGCCCAATCCAAACCTGCTCACCATTCCCAAGCAGAGGTCTTCCTCTGTCACCCTCACCTACCATGCTGGATCAAGGAGAGCAGGTGAGACTTAACCACAAAACTTCTCCGAGATGCTACACGTGGAATGATTGTTCTTGTTTCGACTGAAACTCACGCTTCTCCTTCGTCCTCTCCAGGCGCATCTCCCAGCCTCAGCCCAGTCACCTCACCGAGCCACAGTCTTCTTGCAGGAGGCACAGGTTCCTTGTCGTCCCTCGTCACTCGATCGCCCGTGGAGTTCCCAGACACGGCCGACTTCCTGACGAAGCCGAGTGTCAATCTGAACCTGCACAAGCCCTTGGGATTCACCCTCAGCTCACCTGATTTCCAGCAGGCCCTCCGTAGCTCCACCTTCCCTCTGTGCACCAGGTGAGACCTGCACTTCTGAAGTGGCATGTCATTGAGTATTTTATGTTGTTTTGTGGTTATAACTGCAATTGGTCATGTCTGTGATAATCGTGTCCCTTCTAGCTGTGGTCGGCAGATGCTCAAGGGATGTTCCAGCGGTGAAACAGGGGAATCCTATCAACCATTTACCAGTGAGGCTCAACGCAGGCGCTCAGGTACAAACAATAACATGTCATGCATGTTATCTAGTGTAATGGTGTGGTGGCAGACAGTCTTGCTGGCGATTAAAATAGAAACACTTCTGTAAGCAGTTTAGGGGGTTACGCTGCCCTCTGCTGGACTCCAAACATTATGCAAGTTGATGCACACAAAGACAGACGGCGGTGCACACATGAAACAATGTATATTTTTATGTTGAAACATTATGTTTAATCGCTAGACAAACACAATGGTAATCTACAATCACTATTGACCATGTTAACCTCAATATCTGCTATACCTTCTGGTAACCAGTATAAGGTTTCAATTTCTTTTTTTTCTATTCAGTTTACAACAGTGACCTGTAAGTGTCAAGTTATTTTAAATAATAAGTAAAACACATCATATTTATTAAAAGCCCATTTAAATACTTCAATATATGGCAAATCAATATCAAAAATAAATTAAAACTATTCCATTCTGTGACTACAATGTATTCATTTGAAATTAAATTCAAAATTCATGAACGTAACAAAATAAAAATAGAATGGTGTGTGTGTGTGTGTGTGTGTCCGTCCGTCCGTCCGTATACTGATTGCTTCCTGTGCTCTGTGGTTTCAGCAGGTGAAGGGTTGGATTTCACAGGGGAGCCTCTCATCAGGGAGGAGAGCGTGGAGGTGGAGGGGTCTGGGGATGGGAGGCCAGACGTTGCAGGGAACCAGGGGCAGGCGGAGAAGGAGAAGAGCTCCAGCACAGACCAGCAGACTCAGGAATCAGAGGTGGGCTTCAACCGAGGGCTCCGAGTTACGATATGATTGTTTACTGCAGAACAGCTGGAGGAACAATTACTCCATGTTATTTCTACTATTCCATCAGCCATAAATTCATTTCAGAAAGCTCATACATTTATCTGCACTTTATTAAAATGATTAAGCATATGGGGTTCAGTTTTTTTTGTTTTTACATGTTCAGATCATTATTTATCAATGGAAACAATACTTGTTCTAATTACTACCATATTTTCTGATCGTCTCCAGGGTAAGCAGGAGTTCAGAGTAGATCCTATGCTGGAGGACCATGAGGCTCTCATGGAGAGGATGAACACCTGGAACTTCCAGATCTTTGACCTGGTGGACAGAACAGGAGGGAAGAGCGGAAGGATCCTCAGCTATGTTAGTACAACACGCACAAACCAGTCGTCTCCTGTCACTGTAGCAGTTTGTCTTTTAATTTGTCTGTCTGTCCACAAGAAAAGCAAACAGTTATTTTAAATTGTATATAATCATCATAGCAGCCTTGAGGGCCTGCTAGCAGGAATTTTAGCATTTAGTCTGACTTTAATGTAAATATGCAACTTATAAATTATTACAGATTTCATTAAGATGGAATGATGCCCTTTTATTTGCTGGAAATGACATGTCTGCACAGTTAATGAACTTCTTGTCCTTACATAATTATGTGCACTAAGTCATTTTAATGTTCAATGTATTTTAATGTTTAACTGAACAGGGGTGAGGGAGCTGGTTGTGTTCTGATTGGTGTTTCAGTAAAGCTGGCTTGTGTTTCTCCAGGTGACATACACCCTGTTCCAGGATACGTGTCTGTTTGAAATTTTTAAGATCCCTGTGAGGGAGTTCATGACATACTTCTGTGCCCTGGAAAGTGGCTACAGGGACATTCCCTGTGAGTATTACACTGTGTAGATTTCAAGAAATTGAAAGACTTTTTTTTTTTTTTTTTTAATCCGAGGTTGCTCATTTGTAATATTTGATGCAGTTGCTATTGTGCGGCCAAGCTAAGATGCCGTTTAAGTTATCCATAAATGATCTAACATTTCAAGTGAGTTCTGATGTACTGTACATTAATTTAAACCATCATGGTTACAGATCATAACAGGGTCCATGCTACTGATGTGCTCCATGCTGTCTGGTACCTGACCACTCGACCAATCCCAGGGTTCCAGCAGATTCACAGTGAGCATGTGACAGGAAGTGACACAGGTGGGCTCAAACACGCACTGCTCATAGATTGCTGTCAGTTTGTTTGTGGAACACAGATTACGATCGGGACACTTGTCTGCACAGCAGTCATCTCAGGCTAAACGCATGTTTGCATTATGTAACATCTCCATGTTAAACTGATGTTAGCCAGTTGTCGCACATTTAGAGACTGAGGGGTTTTCATCATTCAGCCTGCACACAGTAACTTTTCTGAATGGATCGCATTAAGAAATGTTTTTTAAGAAATAAACATACATTTTTTTGACATTGCAAGTAGCTTACCCTGACTATTAAAACCTTTTAAATGTGGCTGGCATGGAAAATATAGTCTTTGATTGGTTAAAGACATTTTAGTGTACCAATCCTACTGAACATCTCGTGGAAGAAGTCAGATTATTGGTTGGTAAATGTGCATTAGTTATATGCAAAGTAAACAGAACAGAATAAAACATATTACCCAAAACCAGATTAGCCTATACAGCACACATGTAGGTGTGCCACCGTTTTGATGTCTCAGGTTGAACCATTTTCAGTCTTACAAAGAAACTTCTGATTAGGTCACTAAATAAAAAGATAAGGTGTCTTTTTAAGAGCACACTCTTCATCTTTTCCTGCTGATGGCGCCTGTTTTGAAGTGTGTACACTACTACTCTATTAAGATATTTTGGAACAATTGTAATTTGGCCACCCTCTGATGTTAGAAATACAGGAAATCAGACTGAGGCTTTTAGAAGTTCCTTATTTTATGGGATGTGGCCTTTAATCTGCAGATAGTTTGGTTTAAAATACAGAAATTCCAGGCTCGTCTTTGCTGATGATATTTTAGATGTCCAACACTGACTTCCAGAACAGCTGTCATATGATAAGAAGGGGATGAGAAAATGGCAATGTTATGAGAAATTGAGTAGAGCAGTGAATAAATGAGAATATGTACTTTTTGGCCATAATCCCTCTCCTTTTTTGCATTAGATCCAATTTCTGCTTAAATTATAGAGATAAATCAAAAGCCACAATTCAAACATGATATTACAATGTAGACCTATACCTTATTTTTCATCACTGCGACGTTCATTGACATCCATCATGTTTGTTGTCATGTTCCAGATTCAGATAGTGGGATCTCTCCAGGCAGGATATCCTACGCCTCCTCCAAAAGCTCCTCCATTTCAGATGACAACTACGGCTGCCTGGCCTGGAACATACCTGCCCTGGAGCTCATGGCCCTTTATGTAGCAGCTGCAATGCACGATTATGACCACCCCGGTCGCACAAATGCCTTTCTAGTAGCCACTAATGCATCTCAGGTATCCTGCAGCATTTTTTTTGGTACTTGAAAGTGTGGTAGAATAAATTGACAAACTCAATTGAAGCTCACTGGGACACATAAACACACTTGTTTGTACAGTAACAAAGGATCAGATGTTCAAAATACAGGTTTATGCAAAATGACATTTAACCACAACTGTTGTATATGTACAAATGTGTATACACAAGTAACTGAAGGCGTTAGATTGTTGGTTGTCACCTTAGTCCCCCTTTTTAAACTTTAAACTTCCTGGCTATCCTTTTGAGCACCAGATCACTGTGCTTCCTTTAAACTTTTCTATTACACCCGTACATTACATACATGTGCACTATTATTGCAGTTGTCCAAGCTTTACAAAGAAATACACAATATTTTCCGTGGATATTAATGAAATGACAAACATTTTGGAACTTACATTTGCTGCAGTATCAGCATTTGTCTGTATGATGTTAACCACTCCACAGTGAGGGACACTGCTTGCAACAGGTCTGCAACTTGCCCTCTAACAGGAAGGCAAATATCACCACTGAAATCTTGTCCTTGAGACGAGTCCTGTGTTCAAACACTAAATCACATATCTGTCTCTCTGCAGTAGTGACAAAGTCTGTCTGAGTGTCTGCTGGTGGATGCTGCACATCTGTCTGACCACAGAAAAACTGCACCTCAACACAAAAAGTCATGAATGATCAACCCACACTAAGCCACACAAAATGGACTGCCAGCATATCCTATTAAATTACAATTAAATCATCATCATTTTTGTTTTTTTACATAACTCTGGATCACCTTGACTGCTTACGCCGTATTTGGGGAACTAAAACAATTCACTTAAAATGGTGTTTTGTTCTCATGTATTATGAGTATTCTCATGTTTCCAGTTTTACAGTTAATCTTTAATTTCACAGACAACATTTTCCTTATATGCATTATTATATAATGCATAACCTTACTAGATGACGTAAGGTTATGCATTATATAATAAAAAAGTTTGCGATGCAAAATTTCAGCTCGATTTACTCAAATATACATATCATTATTTAATGTCCCAATATTAACACAAAGTTAAATAAACTGTACAAACTGTGTCTCAATAGGAGATCATATACAAGATTAACTCCACACCACACAGCCAGTTGATCCCCATTGTGCGCCGTCACCGTGGTCAGTCATGTTAATGTGGGGTGAAAAGGTTAACTGCATGCCCCTGTTTAAATATTGTATTTTCTCAACATGACCACTGATAGCACTCACACTGTCTGGGTTTTGTCGAAGTCCCATGAAAGCGGGTTAAAAAAAGGCAGAGGGAACCCTGAACCTATTGATTGCTAATGAGCCTATGTGGTATCAAATGTCCTCATATCTCCTTCTAACCTTCCTCTTACCTCGGCTATATCTGCGTTTATGGCAGTTACATTTCTACTTTCATAACCAGACACCCTCAGCATCTGTTTATCTCATTTACTGAGTGCTTGCTATTTTTAAAGCCATAACAAATTGTGTAACACATGTGCAGACGTATTATGTAAGCAAATGTATTACTGATGTTTTAGAGGATATTGAAGGAATCTTCTTGGCCTGCTATCATACCCCTCTCTCACCACTTGGCTTTTTCCCTCTTGTGTGGTGCAGGCGGTGCTGTACAATGACAGGTCGGTGCTGGAGAACCACCACGCTGCGTCTGCCTGGAGCCTCTACCTGTCCCGTCCCGAGTTCAACTTTCTGGTCAACCTGGATCATGTGGAGTTCAAGCGATTTCGCTTCCTCGTCATCGAAGCTATACTGGCCACAGACCTCAAGAAGCACTTTGACTTCCTGGCTGAGTTCAATGGCAAGGTCTGAGATGAAGAAATCTTAACATATTACTGAGTTATATCAGCAGAATAGATCATTATCTATTTATTGATGCTTTAATACCTGGCAAAATAATGATTGAAACATTAGGATGGTACGTTAACGTTTAGCTACTAGTGACTAGTTAGTATGCAGCATAATGGATGTAGGAAAAATCGGTTGACCATTTGTAATAAGACATCCATGTTTGTTTGTTTGTTTTTTTACAGGTGAATGATGTGAACAGTCCAGGAATTGATTGGACCAATGAGAACGACAGGTTGCTGGTGTGCCAAGTGTGTATCAAGCTGGCAGACATCAATGGGCCGGCCAAAGTTCGTGACCTGCACCTCAAGTGGACAGAAGGCATCGTCAATGAATTTTATGAGCAGGTATAGTCTGCATGCTATGTGTATACAGTAAACACGACCATTTCACTCATTCATCTTTATCTTAAGCATTTTTACTGAAGTAGGGAGTACCTCGCACAAGATTCTCTCCTTCTTCATGCTCCTGTGCCAGCGACATCTCTGGCACTATATTTTTGGGTTGTTTGTCAATCTGTCCAGTCCGTTCTTGTGAACATAATATGTCAGTAACAGCTAAAGTAATCCCCTTCCATACACATTTAAACATCTAAACAGTAAATTAAGAAAAAGGAAAAGGGACAAAAACAAAAGGGAGAAATTAATTAGATTGGTGAAATCTATTAAACCCTGTAGTTAATCCCAGAGATGCAAATGAAAAGATAAAAATAAATGACAATTATTAATTTAAGGGTGACCTTTCAGATTGGCTTAGTTCAGTTTGTATTGTACTGCATGGGAAATGTGGCTTTTTTGCATAATAAAACAACAATAAAACAAAACAAATATTTGTTAGAAAATATAACAATAAAAGCGTTCTTCCCCTTGCTGTGATTGTAGTTTGTATCAAGGCTCATCATTAAAGATCTGTGTCCCTGAGACGTTTTTAACCATAATCATTGTTTCTAATCTGCAGGGCGATGAGGAGGCTAGGTTGGGATTACCCATCAGCCCCTTTATGGACCGCTCCTCCCCGCAGCTGGCAAAGCTACAGGAGTCCTTCATCACCCACATTGTTGGACCACTTTGTAACTCCTACGATGCTGCTGGCCTGCTTCCTGGCCACTGGATTCATGAAGAGGGATCAGATGAAGACCCTGAGGAGGGGCAGGTGGACACAGACACAGATGAAGATGAGGACGAGGATGATGATCTAGAGGACGATTTGGCACCAAGTAAGACACCAACAGCGCATCAGTACAGTCAGGGTCACCATGCAAAAACAGATATCAGTAAACAAATCTTGATTTCACTGTGTTGTCTTCGTTGCAGAAAGGAGGAAGAGCCGTCGCAGGTTGTTCTGCAGCATCATGCAGCACCTGACGGAGAACCACAAGGTGTGGAAGAAGACCATAGAGGAGGAGGAGAAGAGCAAAGAGCTCGGCAAGCAGCAGCAGCCAGACGGCCTCCTCCCCAGCCTGCCAGCCAGCCTGCCCACCTCCCCGTCAGATGACATCCAGGTCATCCAGGAGGAGGAGGAGGGAGAGGAGCGTCAGTAGCAGAAGGACGAAGGAAAGAACAGAGACGCGTGAAGAAGAAGAAGAGAAGAGGCAGTACAAGGACATGAGTCCCTCAACCACCTGCCTTTCACTAAAACACAAAGAGACGTGAGAAACACACACACACACAGACAGTTGACAAATGCACATAAAACACACGTTGCTCCCTCTCTCTCTCTCTCTCCATCTCTCTCTGACACGAACACACACACACACATATTGAAAGATTCACTGTGCAGACACTCAGATGCTTAAGCAGTCACATTGTTTTTCGGAGAAACAAAAAGGCCTTACTACTGTGAGCGGGTCCTTGCTGCAACGGTGGGAGCCCAACTCCTATGCACTTTCACCCCATGGAGAGTCGAGTGCATCTAAAAAAAAAAAAAAAGCACCAGAACTGAGGAGGAAAGGTGCAGAAGAAGAAGAAGAAGAAGAGTGTGGACGGGGTCCAGCATTGACTTTCCCTCCATGGTGACCTGGCTGTGATGCTGCCTTGAATACAAAGCGCTTACACCTCCCTTAGGTACAAAACAATTCCTGTCTATTTAAAAATGAAAGTTGAAGGAAGAGAGGAAAAACAATGAAGCAAGCAACATCATGAAGCGATTGATACCCTTTACCAAAGCGAACAGTTCAAACACGGAACGACAAGAGACTGAGACTGTTTCAGCCTCAATGTCAGGTATATTTTTGAATTATATATATATACATATATATATCAAATGTGCCTGCCTGAACCTTTACTGAGTCCATATTGGCCCAGAGCCTAGGCTTGTGTAGTTCTCTCTCCTTGCTGGCGACACAAAACACTGTATAAGACTCAGTCACAGAGACATTACTGAAATGTTGACTGATTAATAGCATTATATCTGCATCATTTTTGATGCTTTTACTCATGTGTACCACCCGTCTATTTTTTTTTTGGAAGGGGGGGATTCTTTAACTCTCCTTGCTTCATTTTGTTTTGAATGTGTGAATATTTTTGGCGGGAATGTGATAGAGAGAATGAGTAGGGAGAAAGAGAGCACATTTTTAATTATAAGTATGTAATTTGTGTGTATGTTTGTGTGTCCTTTCAGTAATGGTTGATTTCTAATCAGTGAAATGTCCTCTGGTGTTTTAACATTGAGATCAGGAGTGCTGTTTCAATGAATGGATTCTTCATTTTCCTATTTTGATTCTAAATATATTTTTTAAAAAGGTTACTCAGGATTCACGCAAAGTTGAATAATTATTTTGCAAGAATTTATGTCATTATTATGAAATACACTTTAAAAAGTAAGAAAATTAAAATCTGGGTGACTGAAGTAGTTTGTAATCTCTCAATGAACAATTTAACTACAAACAAATTCAAGCAATTGAAATCCTCTGTGACAGAGGAGCATACAGTATGTGCTGTCTCTCAGCCATCCGTGCACTGTTTGCATAACCTTTTTACAACCTCACTGGAGAAAAGCTTATCTCGATTCTTAGCAGACTGAGAACGTCTCTCCTGCAGAAACACAGTTTTGGAGTTCTATAACAGTTTATAAGGTCATTTCTTTTTTCTTCTTTTTTTTTATTCAATGTTCAATCTCATCAGTTTTTAAGCAAACAGTACATATTTATTCATCTGTGTTTCAGTCAGCAGGCAAACACGGATGTTTATATAAATAGAAAGCTCACCCAACTCTCATTTTCCGCATTATTTCTTTGTTTTTGCCAAACCCATAACTCGGCCAGTGTGTATAGAAGGGATCCAGGGTTCATTTCTCTTTAGTTTTTGTTTATATATATATATAAATATATATAAACTAGTAGTTCTCTATTTTTGCCTCAAGAACTCTTGGCATTCCACTAAAATGAAATGTTTTATGAAAGGGAAGGCAGAATCTGTGCCTAGCTCCTTTATCACCTTATAAAATCATAATCTCTGGAGACAATGTTAAGTAAGCAGTGTAAATCAACACATTACTATTTAAAGACAAAACAATAGATACAGGTGTGCACATTTTAATACCAAACAAGTGTTTAGCCGCTGTACAAAAGAGTATGTGCATATAAAAATATATATTTTTTAAATAATCAAATGAATGCATCCGTTTTCTACACGCAGCTGACATGTTGTACATTGAAATCCTGTACTTACCGTTGTGTTTCCAGAGTTTTTATCTACTTCTATTTACAGGTGTGGAACTGTGGGGTTTGGTGTTATGATTTTTTTTTCTCTTGGTTTCAGCCTCTCGCTGTTCTGTCTCATAACCACTCTTGTATTCTTCGTTATCTCTCTCTATCACTGTTGTCTCAGTCGACCCAACTCGTGCCAAACTTTACCTACATACAGTAGTTTGTGGGCTGTGATAGGCTGATTGGCTAAATCTCTCTGGGCTCCAGTACTGTTCGTGCAAGAGAAACATCTTGAGTGAAATATTTCACCAGGCTCAAAGTGGCAGTGATGGTGGCAAGAGTCAGAGTTAGACTCAGGTCAGAGCCATATGCATTCTGACAACTCTGTCCTCAGTTTTATTTTCACATGGACCCATACGGGATCATAAATCCTCGGTAGCTCCCGACCCGACATACTCCGGCTCATTAAGTTGTAAAGGTTTGTTGGCTTCTCACTGTGCAGTCTTTCAAACCACAGTGTCCTCTGATGATTGTGCCATAAATACATCTATGAATGGTTGTTACCCTTATGTAGCATCAATATACGTACGTTTGTCTAATGTAACCATTCACCCTTATCTACATTGTGGGGGCAACTGATTTTTGTTGTTATTTATAGCTGTCATAAAACACCATCCCTAAAGTATCAGACGTTCTCATTGATTTTTATTGGTGTGAGTGTGTGTCTGTATGAACTTGCAATATACTATAATAACACTGCCTTTTTTTGTGTCCATTCCAGCCCAAATAAACAGAGGAGTATATCCTTAAAGACCCCAAACACACGTTTGTCTTCACGTATAAGCCTCATTAGACCTCCTCTCAGGTCGGTGGGTGTGTACAAACTGCTTGATTGACATCTCCCTCACTCATGGTCAGGTTGCACTTGATTTGGTGGAACAATGTAGGCCCTTGTTATTTATAGAAGGGCATGATACCCTTGCATAGCTCCAACCAACTTCAACCTGAGCAGAGGACTAATCAGCCACATTAACAGAAATCACCTGTGTAGGTGTGCAGAGCCTTGCATGTGATAGGATAGAGGTTGCTAGAGATCACAAACCCTACAGACAATATTCACCTGACTCTGCAGTTCCCCATTGCAATAGCACACAGTGTCTTTCAGCTTATGGTTTTGGTTTTATGTCCGCGCAACTTTACTGTTTTGGTTTGCTAACACTACACCTTTGAATGTCTTTTTGGAAGAAACAGGATCCTGTTTTTGACAAAAAACGTTCTGGAAACCAACTGTACACTACCTCCCTCAGCACCAAACGGCACACGGGAACAGCCAGCAACTATTGGGTGAACACAGTGGAGCGTTTAGTAGCTAAAGAACCAAATATTTTCCCTCGGGGAGTTGGTGGAGAGGAAAATTGAGCTAAAAAGAGAGAGTATCAAACTTGCATTCACCAGGTTACATGAAATATGACTCCAAATTTGCTAATGTTTCTTTGTCTGGTCGATTTTGTGGATAAGCCACAGAAGAAAAAGCAAATAATGTATTGAGTTTGAAGTGCATTTTTTCTACTGGTAGCAGAGCAGTGCAAATAATGTGAAAGGTAAACTTAGGACATGGGTGATACAGCTGCTTTTCACCTTCATGAACAATTTATGACAATTGTACGGGTCACTGAATCATTAGGCTGTATCCTATTGAAATTATTCTGCAAGTATTCAATGAGATGATCTGGGGTCTTAACGTGGATAACACATAAGTAATATATATGAGATCTTTGTACATTTCAGTGCTGGGTATAAGCAATTTAGTAGCAGCTAAAAGATGACATGGCAAGTTTTAAATATCTTAAGAAAGACTTTATGAATACACACAAAAAACTCACCACCAGTATTGCAAAAAAAAGGACAAACAAACGTTAACCTCAAACATAAATGCAGTACTCTGTTAGTACTGATAAGCACCATTTAGCAGAAACCAGTGTTGCATAGTCAGTTTCTAGAAATCCACCAGGGTTGCATTTGCCTTCCAAGAGAAACATTTTCCAGAGAGCACAATCCCCAGAGGAAGGGTCAGAGTCAGGCCAGGAAATGGCCCACGTCCAGCTCCAACACACACTGTGTTCAGAACTTTCTTGGAAAGTCACATTTCGCCCCACACGTACAAATCAGTGATGTCATTTGTCTGACCTGGAGCTGTCCTGAGGAAGCAGGGCTATGATCCATCATAGATGTACTTACTATCAATCATTGACATACACCTAACCCATCGCTACCGCACCAAGGTTCATAGACATTTCATTTTCTGGGTTCAGAGCACTTCTGAGCTACAGAGAACTAAATCAATAGCACACAAGTATTCCCAGAATGTCTTTCAGCAACGAGCTTTTGTCGTCCCCCTTTCTGCTTGAAAGTAATGTGCAAACATGCATATTGCTCAGTAAAATAATTCAATAGTAATTGAATAAACTGGATGAAATGTCCATACATAAAGAGCTACTTTTATCGCTAAAAGTCCTTTGGAAAAAACTGTGATGCACAGGAACTGGACGCTACAGTCCAGAGCGATACAGTTTTAAGCACCTGTATCGTGTGGTTGCATTGCTGTGCAAAATAGTTAAATTCTGGCTTGAACATTTGAACAAGCTGTAATAAATTCCTGTTTGCCTAATTGTGATAAGGAGTGTCTCCAGAGCTGGGACTTTTCTACTGCCTGCGGACAGCACAGATGGAGTAAGGTTTGGGCTGTAGGGTCATGCCCAGTTTGGGAGTGACGGTGGGAACGCTTCCTGGAGGGAACTGAAGATGAAACCTCTGCAGCAAAGTGGTGAAGAAGAGGAACATCTCCATCCTGGCCAGCTGTTCGCCCAGGCAGCACCGCCTCCCTGAAAAAAAAAAAAGTTATTTAATTTAGACTCTCTCATCTGTTGTCAGAAATACAAGAAAGCCATTGTTAAACACAAACTCTACAGATGAGGTGAAAACGTGTTTATCTCGTGTTTTGGCTGCTTTTCTACTCTATGGGAAGAACTTGAACAAAGTGAAAATCATGAATGTATGCTCCAGCTGAAGCAAACACATTTATTATTCAATTATTACAGATATTTATTTTGAATTAAAGGATTTTATGGGTGCTTATCAGCCGATAAACTGTGATCATAACGGACTAAACAGAAAATGTCTAAAAAGAGACATAAGAGACAATATTTTGGATGTATATTTTTTGGCCTTGGTGGGTATGGATTTTATTAAGATGTGATGCTGGTTTGTATACATGAGGTTTTAAGATTCTTTCATTTAAAAGGGGGAAGTAGATAGAAAAAAATAAGCTTTAGACAGAATTCAGTGTTTATAAAACTAATTCCCGTCTTGGCAGCATCTTATTTGAGGTCACCACTGACCTGTGACGTACTGTGACTACCTATCAGTTTCACTAATCAAAGAACCTAAAGCCACAATCATTTTTATCAAGTGTATTGGAATCTAAGAGAAACAGAGAGACTAACCCAAGGAGAATGGCAGGAAGGCCTCACGCCTCACAAAGTTGCCATTGCTGTCCAGAAACCTCTGTGGTGAGAAAGCACCTGGATCGTTCCAGTACTTCTCGTCAAAGTGCACTGAGTAGAGGTTTGTGATCACCATGGTGCCTTTGGGAATTGTGTACCCGTTGACTTTTGCATCCTGGGTGGTGGCACGGAAAATACCAAGGGGGACAATGTTGCAGAAGCGAAGGATCTCGTGCAGAACAGCCTCCACATAGGGCATCTTCTGTTTGTCCTCCAAAGTGGGTGCCCTCCCATTGGCCAGCACACTGTCGATCTCCCTGTGCACCCTCTCTTTGAAGGGGAAAAACAGATGGCATCAGGCATTCATTCATGCGGAACATTACATAAGCATTATATTAAGAACAGCCTACAAACAGCTGTTCATAAAAATCTCTTTGGGTCAAATGTTCCCATGTTGGGAGGATGCCTTTTACTACAACTGACCTTGTATGTTGGGGTAGAGAGCCATGTACAGCATGGCCCAGCGCAGGGTGTTAGTCGTGGTCTCTGTGCCAGCAATAATCAGCTCACCCACTGAATAGATGAGGTTCTCATAGGAAAAAGAGGAGTTGGGTTTTCCTGCGCTCTGATCCAACTCATCCAAATAGGAATCAACGAAGTGGCGGGGTGCATGTGGCACCCTGCCCTGTGAAAAAACCCCTATAATCTCAAGCAAGAAGTCATACACCTCAGCAGCATTGCGGAACAGCTTCTGGTGTTTCCCAAATGGAAGATACTCAATCCAAGGGAAGGCATTGTAGAGGAGGGCCCAGCCGCTCACTGCTAGCTCCACATTCTCACTGAATATCTCGATCATGTGCTGGAAGTTGCGGTCGTCGTACGTGAAGCGCTGTCCAAAAATGATCAGGTTGGTTATGTTGGACACGGCGTTGGTTACCAGGTGCTTTGGGTTGAAGGGCTTTCCCTTGTGTTCGTCAATGGCATCGACAAAGAACATGCACTCCTCTGAGATCTTCCTCTCAAACTGTTTCTGGCCGCTGCCGAAGTAGCGGAACGAGTTGCAGGCCAGTTTACGGTGTTCAATCCAGCCTTTGCCATATTTACAGTTGAGAAGCCCTTTGGAAGGTGGAGAAAAGAAGTAAAGCAGGTGAGTACATGTCATGCCGACTGCAATTACTCAGACACTTATGCATGAGAAATAGCATGCATTGCAATCTTATGAACTCATCTTACCACCCATTTTGGTCATTTTCTTGAATAAAGGCAGCGATGGGCGATCGGCAAACACCTCGCTTTGATGGTAGAGACATTCCTTGACACAGTCATATCCAGTTAATACCACGGTCAGGATGCCTCCCAGGTCAAGACTGAAAATCTGAAAGGTACACATTGCAAAATGAGGCACTGTACCTTTGTTCTTTGCACACATTTCTGAGAAAATGAAGGCGTGTGTCAAGATATGTGAGATTAATACCACAATTGTAGCTACGTTGCAACATTTTACTTGTGTCCACTCTTTGGCATTATTCATGAGCCAGAAACCTGAGGATGAGTTCAACTTTCCTGCATAAGACAGTGAGTGAATGAGACAGAATCTGACCCCTATCTAAGGTTATCTCTCCATTTACAAGATATCCAACTCTGCTCCTTAATTAGGTCTAACTTTATAAAGCCACACTTGCCATCAAAATAAACTCTGTCCTTTTATGTGTTTTTTTTGGGAGGAGGTTCTCATTTTTTTTTGGCAGCCCCTGAGTTTGACGTTTATTCTCCTCCAAATGCTGCAGACAAAATGTTGGGGCGAGTTTCTTTTCTTCTTTTCATGACTAGTTCTAATGCATGCATTTGTGTGTGTGTGTGTGTGTGTGTGCATGCAAGTCTGGTCCTCTGGCATAAGGTCATGCACTGCACAGTTTGCAGAGTTATAAAAGCACCGCAGACATAAAAAAAAAAAAACTGAGTTCGAGTCGTTACCTGTCCATGAACTTCGCTCTGCTTCTTGAGGAAGACGTGCGGCTCGGTGGCCAGAGACATAATGTTCCCTATCACAGGGATGGGAGATGGACCAGGAGGAAAGCCCGGGGGTCTTCTCTGCTTGACGAGCTGGCGAACCAGCAGAAAAGCGAGGAGGGCGACAGCCAAACAGCCGACACCGAGCAGAGCCTGTGCGCAGGACACCGGCACCAGAGATTGCGATTCAATTGAAACCATCTTCTTCCCCCCCCAAAAAAAAAACCAAAACCTCTCTTTCACTGCTAGACTAGCTCTGCTGAATCCGGCTTCTCCTCAGAGGAACTGAAGCACATATGTATCATCTTGCACATTTTCTATCCCCCGCCTCTAAAGCTAAGATTGGCCAGAAAAGTCAGAGTCAACTGTTGGTGAACTTTGTTCTGCTCTTGTTCAATAACCCGGATCATTTTGGTGATGATGTGTTGGGTTTTTTTTGCGCTGCTTTTAATGAACCTACAGAGGGGGCAACACACCATAAAAGCCACACTGTACCTCATCCAACCCATTAGCCTAAAGTAAAAAAATATATAAAAAAATAAATACAGCTGAGACAAGAAAGTGTAAGTGTGATTTGACTATAAAGTATGAACCTGTAGTAGGGGAGACTGGGGGGGATTAAACTGGTGGGCACAGAGCCACCCATTGTTTCAAGGAAATCACAGACACAAGAGCAAACACAGTCTGGAGGCAGCTTTCCCAGTAGGGGAGGGTCTCCCTTCTGGCTCCCAAAAAGAACAAAGATCAACAGTAATAGAACAGATTGAAACTAATATAGTTTATGTTAGAGGACTCCAGTGTGATGTTTGAGTGTTTAAGCAAAGGAAAATAACTCATGCAATGACATTTTTAAAGATGATGTTTAGTCAAAATACACATCATAAATATATTAATATATTTATATATAATATTATTTTTTGCCAAAATCCAATGAAAAAAAAACCCCATTGGGTTTTTGCCAAAGGAACCAGTGTAATGTTAACTTCTTGGGTTGGCCTACAAATGACATCATCCATGCAATCTTTGATTCCGACTCGACCAGAATGAACAGTCGAATGAACTTTCTCGCTAGATTTAGTGACTTTTGGAGCTACTGCTGCTAGTTATTTTTTATTGGAAAAGAGCTTCCAATGCTGCGCTGTGTTTTTCGTGTAGACCTTGATAAAGTTTGAGGTAGACAAGAATTTCTAGGAAGTGGAGTTAAGCATTAAGTCAATGGCCAAATAAACTTTGACTTAATTCAGAGGGCAAATAAGCTCTGAATGAATAAGATAGAGCACAGATTGAAATGTATAGAAATAAAGGGAAAAGAAACAAGGTAATGACTTCTTGGAAGATCTATGGGACAGCTAATTATAGCGTATATTAACGAGCTAACATTCAGTAACTTGTAAATAATATTTTCCCTCCCTCAAATGAAATTAATCTGTTCCATCAAGTTATGGTCAAAGTTACTATTGCTTGAACAAACAAACACGCATAAGCAAACCACCCACTATGCTCCTGGGAGGAGAGGCAAGAGAGGCAGGTCCAGAGGATTGTCACAATATACTAGATATCATAGTAGATATCACCAACTTGCTGTATTGGCTTACAGTATAAAGGTGATGTAGCTTTTCAAAATGTGATTGTGTGATTATTTATTTTTTTAAACATTTAACAGAAAAGTTTTTTGTGATTCTTAATCAATTGCTTTGACAATATAGAGGAACAGTATGACATTAGTAATACATGCACATGTAAGGAACTATTGACAACTTATTCAACGCAGCGGCAGGAAAAAATAATACATAATATCACCACAATAATACAACTTTTATTTTCTGCAGGATTCTCAATGCATTTAATTCATTTTTGTTTTGGTATGTTCACCTAATTTCTTTTATTGTTTAAACATTCTATTATTACAGTTCCAACTCTTAAAAATAAATGGTCCTGTTGCCAATCCTGCCCAGTTTAGTATGAACAAAACATTTATGATGTCAATTATTGCATCAAAGTGCTGGTTTGCACATTTTAAAAGCATTTTAATTCCTCAGTATTTTAACTACTTCAATAGTGGGTTTGATGAACTACAGTGTGAGTGTGTGTTTAACACTGTGCTGCCCCCTAATTTCTATTATTTCTTGACAATAGTTTTAATTCATATATGAATGGGCCTTTTTTGAATAATGCTCAGCTTCAATTCATACAAGCTATCTTTTAAAACACATTTTTTGAACTTGTACTCACAGAAACCATAATTGTTTCTTTAGATGGCAATCTTCGAAAGTGATGCTTAAAATGAAATAAGAAAGCCTCTTTTTTTTTGTCAAAATGGAATTCATTGAGGTAAATGAAGAGTAAGCACGGTTTTTGTGTAACCCTGTTTTGTTTTTAGCCAAATAAACTTTGCCCCAGTAAACTGCTGCAGTTTCCCTCACCCAAACACGGTGGTTAAAGGTTAGGTCATTCACTACTCTTAGAGGTTAAAGGTTAAGGCAGGCACCACATTCCAAACGATGTCTTAGTAGTGTGAGATTTTTCAAACTTGTTGTCTAAAAACTGAACTAGAGCAGGATTGTGCGTAGATGTTCTAAAAACAGGTAACAATTTCTAATACTCACATAAAACTGTAGGAGAGTGGCGACTTATTCTAGCCAATAAGTTGGAATCTTTTCCAATATATTTAACATAATCCCTTTTATTCACTATACAGGTATTTATTATTACACTTAGTGTTTTACCTTCAGGTTTTTGCTATATGGTCCGTAGATGGTAGTCGAGAATAGATAGCGGCTGCAAGGGTTAATCTAACAAACTATCGTCTCATTAATGGGGTTTTAAACTATAAACAGTTTGCACTTTTGTGGAACCATGCTCTCCATGCTGCTGTGTGATCAGTTCATCTTGACTGGCTCCTCATTAGACATGAAGTTGTTTATCCAGCCGTTCCTTCCTGCTGAGGCAGCTGGTAAGCTTTTTTCTTCTTCTATGGCCTCTACAGACCTCTCCCAATCATTCAGATTTGTTAGGGCTACCTAATGAGGACATTCTTGCAAATTACTTCTTTGCTTCCTGCCAGCTCCAGAGACTCAAAAGCTATTCTGGAAGCGTTAAACACATCTGTCAAATGTAATCAAATAAACATGTTCTCACTGTTGCATTATCTTGTTAACTGTTGTATTAATCAAAACACCAGCGACTCGACAACGTGTATCCAGGTGGCCAACGTCGACCACATTTTGGCATGGATTCAGAAAAAAACAAAACAGAACCAGGGTTATTTAAAAAATATTTCACATAATGACGACTGCTACTCGTCAGTGTCAAGAATATTCAGGCGTAATATGAGGAGCAACAAAGCAGGAAACGTTGAATCTGGAGGGGGAAAAAGTGGAGGGAAAACAGGAAGACATAAATGTTGTCAGGTAATGTCAGTTGTGGCACAAATTGTGTGTAATCTTGGATTTTTTTTTTTTAACAACAAAAAACAATTTCTATCTACCGTATTTTGTCACATAATCAATGTAATATGAATTAATATGTACCTTGTTCAAAATTCTTAAAGGAAAACATCAACAACATTTTACCAAGTTCCATTCAGAAAAATAACCCTGACGATGTCACCAGGGCTTGACACTTTTTGTCAGAAATCCTAAAACTACAAAGTTAGGAGTTTTGACAGACCCGACATGAATCGGCCAAGGAGGAGCTGTAGCGAGGGAAACTCACCTTTTGCCATATTGTTATATCATCTAACCCTCTCCTGGGATAATTGTATTCCTGTCCTGATAAATATACAGGATTTAATGTTACTGTATGTGTGGTAGAACAGCATCAGTCGCTACATCGTAAGGCCATTTGAAGATTGTTCTTCCTGTTTAGTTGAGCTCTGGGGCATTGTGTGGCATGTTCGTTTGGGTGGGTCCCTTGTCTACTGTGGTTCTACAGTAAATGATTTACTATCCGGATTACTGGAATTATGAAGTGCATGGGAAAAAAAATCGAATTACTGCCCTTCCGTGGAAATACTAATGCTGTCAAGAACCTCTGTTTCCAACAACATAATGACAGTGGCAGGAAGATCAAGAGGTTCTTGTAATCCCTCTGCAACCACTGGCCAGGTGTTCAAATGTTAGTTTAGGTTTGGTCAGCTTTCTAACGGAGAGCAGCAGATGTAAGTCCCTTGGCTAATGGGTACTTCATCTCATGTTTGTAGTTCCATGAGCAAGGAATAATGATAATTTAATGTTCTTTGTGAAAGTGCAGAAACCGGTCTGTAAACTGTTTTCAGGCACTTCACTTCCATTAAAGGTTTTCCACGCAGTTGCTGTTTGTCTCATCATTGCCCAGTGTTCACAATTCTACTGTATTGTTTTAAAACTTTGTGGTCAGACCAAAGATACTTTTCAACAACATGGACAATAACGTTTTTCATTAACTTGTTAATTTTGTTCTTTCTCCATTCTGACAGTTCTAGTGAAGGCTCAGAGGTCATCCAGCCAACAACGCAACAATTGCTTTATTTTCACACTCAAAACAGTTAAAAGCTTGCTCCTTTAGGACTTGACCAAATAACTTATCCCCAAAGTGCCGTCCAACCTTTTGTGTCTATAAACCACTACCTTTGTCAGGATTTTGGATCTTAAGTCCTGATATCAAGAAAAAGATGTGATTCTCATTTACAACCTGGCAATTGATTTCATCTCCAAAAGGTGACAGTATTGCAAGTGGAGTCACATTGACATTTCCATCAGTTTTTTTTGGGGGGGGGGATATGTTATGCTTAGGTGAGTTGAGTGGTGATGCTAAGGTATCCTGCAGATCAGGTAGCACAGTGCTATTTTGGTGCTCATTTCTGTGTGAAAGTGTCTCTGTCTATTTAGACTGCTCCCTTCTCAACACACTTTTCTAGTTTTTACAAAAAATAAACCCTTTTCTCTTATAGAGATTATCTGGGTTTCCCTAACTCTCTTATAGAGGACCAGTCTACATTCTTGGACAAGGAGCATTTTTTCAATTTCCAGCTGAACTAGTATTTGCCTTTAATGTCAAGAGTTATTCATCGATGGCCTGTGTTCAGCTTGACTTCTTAGATTCAACACTAGCCTGGAGGAGAAAGGCAAAATGAATAGGTCTGATGTACACTTTACCTCACAATGATCCATTAATATGCTCACATTTCTCCAATCCTTATCTGCCAACTTTAATATTTAATATATAGCCTAACTGTGGGATCATTCCAGCTGGTTGTCAGTTCTTGCTGCCTGATCGAAAAACGCAAGATGTTGATACGAGTGAGCTTTGAAGGAAATTCTCGTTGGGACTTTTCTCTTGGAGGAGCCACGTTCACACACTGACTCAGCTGAGACTGATGAGCACTGCACTGAGCATAACACTGCCCTCTCTGTCATGAATGCTCTCCTGTGTTGCAATTAATTTTCCAGGCCAATTTGTGCCAATCATTAGGGAATGTGAACAGAATGAGATAATTGCATTCTTGACAATACACTTTTCCCCTTGGAATTTTTATTTCTCTGCCTCAACTCGTGTCACTGATCAGAGCAGGCCATGGTGAACCAAGTCCTGGGAGAAGCTCGAGTGCAAAACAATGTGGAGGGTATTTACTTTTACACACAAGGCGGCTCTTGTCTTGGAGGAAGACATCCTTCTTATATGAGTTAGAGAGAAGGTATCCGTGACTTTTAGCTTTTGTATTTATAATGTTTGATCCCTGACATCCAAAATCGGCATACTATGCTCATGATGCTTTACATTTCTGCTGTACTGGGTTGACATTGCATGAGAAACTGGAGATGAACTTAAAGTTAACTAAATATAGGCACTCTTCTTTGCAAGGTAACCAAATGAGACAATAATCATTGTGTGTGTGTTTATTGTTGGATTCTCTTTCTCTAAAGTCTTCAGACCTCCATGAGCAATTTGTGACATCATGTGGAGCTGTTTGAGATTAATTTAGTGCTTCTGGTATAGAGCCTGCAGGTCTGCTCAATAGTACTAAAAGGCTCATCGGCACTAATGAGCTTCCTTGTGACGCAAAAACTGGGAGGCAGGGTGCTTTATGATACATCATCCAATATTGTTACATAAGGGGAATTACAAGATGGCCAGAGACCAGCAGCACAGTAATTAGCTCGGAAAAAACGGATGGACACTACTGATTCTGTTCAGTATGTTCATGGACACGACTGAATTCTGTTCAGTCGTGTCCATCCGTTTAGTTTATCCATGGATGCTATTCCCATTCAAGAAAGGCATTATGTTTTCCAATTGTATATAAATTATGAAAATGCAAAGGATTGAAACTGTTCCAGGTTAAGTCAGAAATAGAAGTTGACATGGGAAGTTAAAATATACTTTGTACTTTTGTGCTTCAGAAATTGATACAATAGGATGCGATAGGATGAAACACAAATTTGTGAAGCGTTTCCACATCTTTTCCCCGGGCTCTTCTTAGCAGCCCACTGCTCCTGAGGGATGGGTAAAATGCAGAGAGTAAATTTCATGTATATATATATGTACAATGACCAATAAAGCTGATTATTATTATTATTACAGATCTAATGACAAAATGGAGTGTCAAATGGGGTAATATAATATTAAAACATGCAAATTGTAAATTGTTTTGCTGTTAGATGGCAAATGGATGAACATATGAGCCATGTGCGTGGCCTTTGACCCTGTTCCCCTTGCCACATTAAAAATGCAACTTAAGTGGTGACTGAGACAAAGGCTGCCCCAAGTTTTATTTTTTTTGTTCAAGGCATTGCTATCTGGTAATATGTATTAAATATGAATCACTTGTGAACATTCACTGTCTTTGTAAATGTGATGAATCTTGCACCCACTTTGTATGTGGGTAAGCGAAGGTACTGCACACCTTTCGATCCCATGCCTCTCATAACCTTGTTCATCTTAACCACTTAAAGATGAAATGACTCCACAATAAAATCACATTAACATCATTTAGTTTCAATTCTCTGACAATTTTAACTAAAACGGACTATGACGGTGAGGTTTTTCTTTCTCATTAAAATAACTGGCAGCTTTTTGTGAATTAAACACACTGATGACCGTATATGATGCCATTTACGTACAAGCTCTCTTATTGGCTCGCTGTAAGTCATGTAGGACTTCTGATTGGGTAGCAGTTTGAGGTAAAACAATTGACTGGCCAATAGACTACGATCAAGTGCTCACTCACTTAATACAGACACCCATAGGGGACATATATAAACCCCCACACTGTAAGGAGTTCTCAGCAGATTCACAAGTGAGACTATCATTTCATTTCTTTATTACTCAAAGATTTATTATCTCACGGTGAGTATTGATAAAAGACTGCTTTTTTAGTTGATTGTGAAAATTATGCTGTCACTGTTATCAGACTTAGTAGACTGGATAGCCATCTGTACTTATGGATACTGGGTGCTAACAGTAAGGAGATGCATCTTTGCTGGTTTGATGATGTTATAATATCTATGATATGCTGCAGCTAATTCTGCTAATGGACAGACCTGCTGTTATAGTTGCTGGCAAAGCTTCCAGTGTCAGTATATAACCAATAACTCTTCTATCTGCCTCCACAAGTTCAGCGGCTCTAACAGTAAGGGTGTGTAAGAGAGAGAGAATATTCATAGCAGTGAGTGCATGCAGTAGATGTTTACTTGTATAAAATGTTGGCGCCCTGCAAAAATATTAATTTTTTTCCCCCTTACAACAGTACCTTGTTTGTATTGTATGTGTTTTCCACAGGGAATCATGATAATGCTGAAACTCTGGAGTCTCCTTCTTGCCTATGCGCTGATCAGTTGCCAGATGTACGTCTCACAGGCAGCTCCATCCAGGTGAGAGTTATGGCATTACTTCGTAAAGAATCAAATATATTAACCTTGTAAAAAACGTTGTGATTATTTGAATTATATATTTTTTACAGTTTTCCTGGTTTACCATAACTAATAAAACATTTTTGATTTTAAATCTACTTACTTAATTTACTCAAAATCCCAAAGATCATTTTAAAAATGCCTCTAAATTCATGTTGGCTTTTGAAAGGAATGAAACCAATGTTTTGGCAAAACCATAACCAGAGAGATTACTTAATCGAATGTGTATTTTCAGAACTAGTAAGGAGTCAATGTCAGATGTAGTCACACTATCGAGTGATGATGCCGAAAGGTTACTCAGAGCTTTCAAGGAGTTCATGCAGATAACTTCAGATGAGCAAGACCACCAACCAGGTGATGGAAACAGGTATGGCTTTTATTCTTTTTAGGTTTTATCAAAGTGTAGTTAACCCTGATTATAATACAGTTTAATAAAGGCTGTGGTATCTATCCATCTATTTAATCTATCTCAGCAAAATATAACACACTTTTGTTTACAAGCCCAACAGCTCCAGCTTTGGTCTTTATTTTTTTAAATCAAGGTATACAGTGAAATTCATGTAAATCTACTCTTTGTCATAATCCCTCAATGCATGGACTGCAGTTAGTAATTTATCCATCTATTTATTCAGTATTATAGTAAATGACTTGCCTGGAAGACAGTGTCCTTTGTCATACAACTGAAGAGAGCATGATGTCAAAGAACACGAGAGAACATGCATGATAGATATTATAGAAACTGAACATGAATAGCATGACAACTCAACTACAACGAGATATCTTCATATGCCTGTTAAATCTGTTAGCATGCATTTCAAATATTCATTTAACGCATGACATTTTAGAACATCATGCATGTAAATATTCATATTTATTGTGCATGCCACAGTCACTGTAAGCCTGTTTCTGCATGTTTGTCTCTGTCCCTAACAGCTTGGATAGACCCATTTCTAAGCGCTGCACCGGCTTAAGCACTTGTGTGCTGGGCAAACTTTCCCAGGATATTCACAAACTTCAAACCTATCCCCGCACCAACGTGGGAGCAGAGACGCCTGGCAAGAAGCGAAGTCTCTCTGAGCAATATGAAAACTACGGCAACTAATACAATTGAACCTCTCTCTTTTTAGCCCAGTCTATTCTTCTGTCTGTCTGAGTTAACGTTTGCTCGTTCATCCACCTCTGTTTCCATTTACTGCTGATGCATGTGGATCCTATTTGTTTGACTAACTTCATAGAAACAGCCTTGCCTTAATTTTCCACTAGCAGGCATTACATTTCGACAGAGACTTAAAAGCTCCAAAAATGGTGTTACTAAGGTAGTTCTGTACAATACAATTAAATATAGAAACAGTTAAAACCTTTCTAGTTATTGTTCTTTTCGTAGTAACCTGGTTACCCTTTAATAAATTCATCTTTTAAATGGAAGCTGTTTTTATTTCATTTAAGATTGAAAACATAGGTTGTACATTACTCATTGAATAAAACATGAAAGGAGAAAAGGGTAAGCATGACTCTAATGCACACACACATCATTGGTACAATTTCCTGTTTTTGTATTTCCATTGTGTTTAATTTGTTGTGGAGGATGCTAAATAATACTGTTAAACATGTTTCATTCAGATGTCTGACATAACCGTGAGTATCATACTGTGATAAACTGTGTTCACTATCTTTTCCATTCTTGCAAGTAATGCAACAGTACAGAAGCGGGGATGCAACACAGCCACCTGTGTAACCCACCGCTTGGCTGACTACCTGAATCGGACAGGAGGACTGGGACACAGCAACTTTGTTCCCACCAATGTGGGCGCCCTGGCGTTTGGCAGACGGAAGCGGCGCGGCCCTGTGTGAGCACAAGACCAGATACATGGTAGGTTAGCATTCATTGAAGCATATAGTGTAGATAAAGTACAAGAGAGCGATTTGACCAAAATCATTCAACTTTACAGATGTGTGTATGTTATGTAATTACAATTGGAATTGGGAAATTCCTACAATGGGGACCTACATTTGAAATTTCCTGAAATTAGATATAACAATCATTTATGTTATGTTTTTGTTAAGTATGGACATTTACAAGTTACTCTTAATTTGATAATTTATGTACCACATGCTGACCAAACCTGATTTGCATACAGTCAATAAAAAAAATGATTGACTCTCTTATCCTATTTGAGGTTCAGTGTGTATGCATTTTATAAAATAGTGTTTATTGTGAGCCATCCCATATTTTACAACAAAGTAACTTTGATACTCATGTATTTTACTTTCTGTACCTCTCTACTGTCAATCTATGAAATAAAGCTTTTCTTTCTAGAAGTTGAACTTTCTTTTGTTTTCTATCCTGTCTTTGGCTCTTTAGGACCGAGTGCCCCCTTTGAGTGACAAAACTGCATCATCAGCTACCTGCAAACACCTGGAAACCTGAACATATTCAGAAGCCAATATTCACAAACATTGACTGATCTCTTGTTTTCAGAAAGTTGTCAGTAATCATTCTTTGTCCGTGCTTAAAAACAGAGAAATAACTAGCACTAGTGTCATCGTCATCAAGGAAAGAAAACTTAACTGAACTTAACTTAAAGATTTTTCCTTTGCTTAGAGGAATGACAATGTGTTTTCTCTGTCTTTGCTTGTATTCTATTATTCTGACCTGTATCTGCAGAACTGTGAGGCGATCTGTAAGTCTGATATTGAATGTCTGCACTACCTACAAAAAATTCAACCACTATGGCTGTCTTGTGCCTTGATGTAACACCTCATTAGATTTCAAAATAGTGCATAATGCAAGGGTGAAAAATGTACTCATCATTCTAAATATTGTAACAATTGTGAATTGAAAGCAGGAATAAATTGTATTTTAGCTACATTAGGCCTCCATGTCTTACTTTGTTTTTGTTTGATTGGGTGATATAAGCTGTAAACCTTACTTAACTTTCCAGCAGGACTATCTATTCCTTTCAAAAAGGTTCATATAATGTGTTATGAGAAGCGAGAGCATCAAATCATGCAATTAATGATATTTACTTATCATAGAAATAGAGAGGCCACATTGCATTCACTACACATTACTAATTGGACCTTAAAGAATGATTATTTACAACCACGTGTGCGTTGTAAACTGTTATTTGATATTCTTTTGTTGTGAGATAAAATGGAGAGCATGTCACTGACATCTCTACACTTTCTATTTTATCTTTGAATACCTGTCTCATTTTGCCCTCCAGTGGTTACAATAACTTACTGCTTTTTTATTGGCTATGGGGCCTCTCTCAAGAACAAGGAATGTTTTCAACTGCTCCTGCAGCATCACAATAATACATGTTTGTCTTGTAAAGTTTTTATGTTGTTTTAGTAAAAATCCATTCAAAATGTTTCAATGTGCTTTCTGGAGCTACTTCACCTACATGTAGAGAGGCTATTAAGGTTATTATTTTACAATAGTTCCATAGTGAAAGACTCATTAGTCAATACTGCAATATAATTGGGTCTATTAGCAGATTAGTCAACAAAGGTGATACTTGGACACCCTTAAGGTACTATGTGAAACCAAAGTGTTTTTAGTTGCTTAAGATAAACCATACCTTAAACATTTATATTAATATATATTTATGATTTGTGGTGATCTTTCCCTATCTTTTAACCAAACAGAGGTATTAGCTGAACCTTAACCATACTGTCTCTGGGCCTCTTGTCAGGAGCTTAGCTTAGTTTTGATACAATTATCATTATATCACAACAACTTATAACAATTATATTGATATAAGTGTTGTGCTATTATTTTTTAAAGGAAATCTATTGAGAGACTGATTATGGACAAACTCTCCAGACAGTGAGGTGTGTTTTTGGCAAATCCACCAAAGTTAATGCCTGATAAATGCTTTTTGAGACATTTGTAAAAATGTAAAAAAAAACAAAAAACTATCATAGCCATAAAGCAGGCCTGCTTAATGATTTGTAACATGACAAACAGCAGCCCAATTTAAAACATATTTATATTGTTTTACTGTAAATTTCACCCAACCCTATTACCTATGTGCACAAATGTTGTGCTGTAGCTGTTAAATGACAGTAGAATAATACATAATATATTTAGTAGATACCTATTTAGCTTAGAATATGGACAGACCACCCTAGGGATGTATAACTTCTTATATACAGTCTATGATTACAGCATTTTAAAAGCCTGATGAAAATGAAGCTACACTCTACAAGGACAATTAGTTATAAATATAGACTACTCCATTCATTTTAACATGGCACTCTTATAATGTGGTGGGATTCACAACGGACAGTTGAAAAGACACAAAGATGAAAATCCATTGTATTCCTTGCATTCTTCTCCCTTAATGAAAACCTGCTCCCTACATCACTCACAATGCAACTCAGTGCATTCAACAGTACAGATTCGAGTGTTATACTAAGTTAAGATACTAAGATAAGATAAGATAATCCTTAGTTAGACCCACAGCGGCGAAAGTAGCTGCTAATATGGGCTCGAGCAGCTCACGTGCACCTGTCTGAACAGGTGTGTGTGTGTGTGTGTAAACTCCCCTTTAACAGTCAGGCTAGAAGGTATAGAGGCGGCACCGTGAGCGAGAACTAAGCCCTGTCATTACCCAGGCGGGTTGTGGCGAATTAAACAATTAGCAATACAGGTGGTTATGCTTAAAAGCTTATTGTATATAATAATAATAATAATGATAATGATAATAATAATAATAATAATAATAATAATAATACGTTAGACATGACTCAACAAAACAAATGTGTGGTTAAACCGACGTGGTTAGAAAAGAAACATCGGCAGAGAAACACAGCTTCCACGGATAAGGAACAAGGTTTCCAAAGGTGGAAACTATGGATACAAAGTTTGCCAGACCCTTATAGTAAAAATGTTTCTTCATATTGAACTCTCGTATCGAAGCGAATATAAGAAGAACAGCGCGTTCTGCAGTGACAACGAGGTTACAAGGAGACGCCCGAAGAAGACGCACGACCATAGACTGTGTATAGTGAACAGCAAATGACCAGTGCTCTGTTATTCACCTGGCATGAGGGAGGCACCTTTCTACTTAGAGTGAGTAATTGCTTCTTTCACACATTGCATTACTATGCTGTGTACATTAACATACTGAAAAATAACATTTTGATTGTCTTCGTGCTGATGTGTGTGTGGCATTTGTAACATCTTGGCATCATTGTTTATCAACGTTGATAGATCAACATGATGGTTTTGATGTTCAGCTCAAGAGGCCAATGGCTGACTGTGAAGTTTCATCGGCTCATCTTGTTCACTTGGGCCTCCCAGACTGAAAGCTGGTCCTGTTCTCTGCTTTCTTCCTTCAACTGGTATCTACACTGCTTCTTTTCATTCTCGTCTCTTTGTAAATGTTGGGTTAGTGTACAACAGCCACTAATAAAACATTTGCAAGGATGGGATGGTGTCTGAAGTCCCCTTCAAGCCACTGCAACTTTTGTTTCTAATGTCTTACAGTCTAACGTTAGATGTTAACTCAATTTTTCATAAAGATAACATCAGCTTACTCTGTCACAGCTGTTACTGAATTATTTTTCAAACTATGTTTTGTTCAGCATATGAATACTTGGTCACATGTGGCGACTTTGAATCAGTTTCTGGCCATCTTCTAAGTGTATTATCAATGGCCAACAAAATACACACAGAGTTTTGCTCCCTCTTCCTCCTCTTATCCTGCAGAGCTGAGCCTATACTCAAGAACTATCTGTTACAGGCTGAACAGCCCCCCTGAGTACTATTTCTCTAGAGTTCCTGTGTAACAGACCCAGAGCTTCATGGCTGCTAGTCTTCCCTAATTGACACACTTGTGCTACAAGTTGTTTGACCCCTCCCTTCTAGTGTCTCTTTAGGGAGAAAATGCTTTTTTGAATATTTGGAATATCTACACCGAGGGATTATTACTACAAAACACAAATACATGGTGTTGTGTAATATTGCAGCAGTGTACAAAATTGGCATTAGTCATCTCACACCATGCTAAAAGTGTGACTTGTTAGGAGTGGTGGAGAGAAGTTGTGTAAACTCAGAAGTAGCAATGCTAGTTTAATGAGTGGAGTCAACCAACATAGGATTTTACACAAAAAAAAAGTTGAAAGTTTGACCACTTTAACTGTCACATTTGTAGAGATTTTATTTTTAGTTTTGGACAGTCTGTTTACTGCTGGGTTTTTATAGTGTGTGGATTTCGATCTCTGGTAGCTGCTTTACAAAATGTCCTGTGTGTCCAATGGACATAGGATGGCACAGAGTATTTATTAACAGCAACATAGACGCGATTGCCTGAAACCTGGTACAGCTAGTATCATCTAACCGCTGACCTGTGTCAAGCCTGACACATATGTTTTTCTGGTAGATTCTGATCATAGGTATCAATAGGTAGCTTTAATAGCTTCAACCATTTTTGAAGCCTTTTCTTTTTGTTTCCCTTTTTATTTTTTTTTTTAAGTAAACACTACATGTAAGCGTGGGATTTTTTTTTTGTCTACTTGTCTGCTGTGTACTATACTAAATATCTTTTGAAGTATAACCAAGAAATAGACTTAATAATTGACTAAATATGTTTGAAGTTTAACAAAGAAATAGACTAAATAATCATAAACTACAGAAGCAAAAATAAGTCACATTCTCATACTTGATACGTGATGATTGCCAGTGCTTGATAGAAAGTAAATGCTCTAAACTTTCCTTATTCCATTCTTTTTTAAATGCAGTCTATAAGAAGCTGTAAATATTGAAAAACAAACTTGATTGTGTACATGGTGGTTGAAACATGTTCAAAAGAAGGATGAGTTACAAATTTGCAACTCTCTCCCCTGAGTGTTGACAGACAACACATATCTGAGCTGATTAGACAGATGAGAGTGGGTCACTCTTGGATGTGAGTAGCCATGTGCAAACAGAGCTAATGAAGGAGATGAGGGCTGTTGTTAGAGAAAGTTCAGAGCCTCGGAGGAGCTGTTCGAGATGCCAACTTCTTGAGTGTCATGGGACGAGCATCTGTCACTTTCCCCTCATCACCATCTGGATAACAAACTGTGCGTCAGTTAGAGCGACTATATCAAACTTTTCTTGTTGGGCTGCAGGAACACAGACATTTTGTGCTTGCAGACTGGTTCTTTGGGACAAAACTTTTATACACATATTGATACTTTTAGCTTCAGTAACAGGGGAGAAAAGGCAAATATAAATATAGTAATGTACCTCTGGTACCATTTGAAAAAGGCAGATGTAGACGTCCAGCAACAAGTGAATGCTGAGTGAAAGTGTCAGCTGACAATTTATGTCTGTCTGTCCACAAACTGTTGTCCTTCCCCTCCATAGCGCTCTGCTGGCAGCACCATGGCTTCATCGCTACACTTTCACACTGTGAAATCTGATTAAAGCATCCACACTGAAAGGCATCTGTAGAATTCACATTTTAAACCTCCTTCAAATGTGGTTTGGATCCAAAAAGCAATTTCATGTGTTTTTTTCCTTTTTGCTGTCCAGACTTTCTAAAATATATTATCTGGATATGCCAAAATTTGAGCTGGATGTCTGAACAAGGCCTAAGAGTCTGGCTCAAGGGCACCTAAGTAGTGGTTATGAGGAAGTGAAACGCTATGTTGTGATGTAACATCACAATCCCTCTTGCTTTTAGCGTTTTACCCTCCAAACTTGATTACGCTATTACCACTTTAATCACAACCCAATTGAAATGGCTAAACATAGCAATTAAAGGTCTCCATGTAATTTTCTTCTCATGTGTTATCTATTAAGTATTTATAACCGAATGAAAGTAATTTTAAACTTTGGGGCTAATGTATGGCAAAATACATTTAAGTGCAGGAAAACGTACTATCTGCATCTCTTTGGGCTGCAATGCCACCATGCAGCTGAACGTGAAATAGCATGCAAAGCATGTGCTGTGCTGTATATGCTAGAGGAATTATTGATGGTCAAAGAATGAACACAATGCATGGTTATGTCCATATTAGGTTGACTTGATAATTGAAACACAAAATATGAGGAAGGTTGAGATGCCTGCACAGGGTAGGTTAATTATCGAATGCCTGGGCTCAGAGACAGATCTCTTGGAAATACTTTCTCAAATGCTTTGACTCTGCAGTTTCATACAGAACAATATTAATACAATCAAGGTATTTAGTGTTCTGACCTGTGTGCAAAATATTTGATTGGGAATATTAACAAACAATAACATTTTAGATGTCAGGATCCTCTCAAAATATATAAATGTTGTTCTTTCTCACTCTGCATCAGGTGTGTGGGTCTAAATTATATTTTAACTTGCTGCAAGTTACAACCTCAGACTTGGGGCTTCCTAAAGCCTGTTTTAAATTTTCAGTACATAATGTATCAGCGAGTCTTAGGGAAAAGGTATAGACCAATTTGATTTAAACTTTGTTCTCTTAGCCTTTTTGTTGTGGAACACTAGTTCTTATGTCCATGCAGTGCATCAGTGACATGTTGTGCTGAATTAAAGCATTCATTCTTTCACTGAGGCTCTCTATGCTAATGTGGTCTCCACGTTTGCCAAACACACACCAATACGTAATCTCAGTTCCCCCACAATACATTCTGCCGGCTTGAAGAGCCTTTTCAATAATACAGCGCTTTCATATTATATTCATAACGCACTACGGTGAACACTGCAACCAAGTCAGCTGGGTTTAATTTATTGTAATTTCAGGGCCTCATTTGGCGTCCTACATGTCAGTGGTAATGAAACTTTTGTATTTGATCTAGATCCCCTCCATTTGGATTTTCCCAATTTCCAAGATTTCAAGAGGATCTTTGTGCATAGCATTAAATTCAAAGAGAAAAATAGGCCCATCACTCTACGCTCACAGTTATTTTTAGGGCTACTGATTCCCTTTTGTTTTTTCATTCATTAAAATAAATGGGCATAGTTGTTGTTTTAAAAGAAACATTTAACATTGACTATACAATAAGCATAAGAAGCAGCGGCAAACAGACCTAATGAGGAGACCACTTAAGTATTTTGAAGCATAAAATGAGATGGGACCTAACAAAGGACTGGGTTGCATTGTGCTTCATGAATGTATTTCTTTGCAAACAAGGTTGCATCTAATAATTATTTTTAGTCTCCAAAATTAGGGATTGGGTTTTAGTATTTTATCCAATCTGAATCCAGTAACAAAATGGCTTTTTAATCTAAATCCTTTCAAAAATCTAAGTGAACCTGTGCATATAACAAGAATTATAAATAACTATAAAAATCTGTAGGTTGATGAGACAGAAACTGTTTTGAGTTGCTACCTAATTAATGTGAACAACATTTTTACTTAATTCATACTCAAATAATTTTTTGTGCCAAAGATATTCAGGCAGTAAAAATACATATATATGAACAGGAGAAGGTACTTTATGTTGGTTGAATATGTATTTACACATGGAAATAACCTTTGACTCTTGATTTTAGCTCACGTTATTGTCCAAAATCTACAAGCTTGAAATACTGAAGTTCATAATTCAGAACACAAAGTTGAAATGCTTAATTTATCAATATGATATGAATACAATTTTAACTGGGGGAATTTGGACTCCTGAGATTTTAAGCTACTATCACTACTATTATGTTCCTGGCTTTACTACTTTTCCAGCATAAATGTGACTATACTTATATCCAACTGACCATCAGCAAAGTCCAAATCAAAACCCAACAACCTTTCAAAATACATTGCTTGTTATATCAAATAATCCTCTAACATAAAAATGTTAGAGGATGCTCTATAAATGTATAAAAACTAGTTAAAACTTCTATGTAAAATATGTAATGTCTTTTCATATCCTGAAGATGGCAGCAAAGAGCCATACAACTCTGCTACTGAATTAATCAATTTTATATTTATGAAGTATATTTAAAAAACGGTTTTGCTGTTTTTATTTCTTCTGTGCCAGATTTATACATTACATAATTAATGCAAAGGCATTTCATGTCTGGTTGTAAATTCACAGATCAGTTAAAAGCATGGCTGTAACTTAATTAATTTGTGTATGAGATGAGGGTAATTGATGATATCTCAGTATCCGTGATCATATTGAACACTAAATGACAGTATGTTGTCTAATCCAAAATGATCAGGTTTTTCTATAACTCTAGAGCTGGTCTATGTCTGTGAATATATTAATATATCAGTAAAAACGCCAATGCTTTTGTGCAGTCAAGTTGCAGATAGTGTTCATTTATTTTTAGAAAACTTTACATCTAAACCAGAAAAATGTCAAGAAGTCAATTCACTGTCCTTTCAATACTCACTCAACAATATGTGGCAGGGCTATTGAATGTTAAGAATATCAGCACATCTATGAATGCTTTTCATATTTGAGAGCAAGAGACCTTCGCTCTTTTGTGTGAGGCTTTCTTGACGCCCTGATTATCAAACACAAGCCGTCACAGACCTTTGGGTTACTTTTTAAAACCTCCATCATCACTGGTTTAATTTACCGTGTGGAATAGACATTTCTTAAGACAACATTAAACAGACTTTGCAAAGCCTGCGTTGTGCTCCCTCAAAGATTTAGCTGCTTGCACACCCCGTCTCTCTCTCGCTCTCGTTCTCTCTGAAGGCCTCCTTTGTAGGCATAGGAATGCCCAGTGTGTACTCTGAAATGTAAAGCAGGCCTTCTATTCAGATATGCATGATGCTGTTGCTGATCTGCTTAATTGTAAATGACAGAGGGCTTTTTAAAACGCTATGTTTGATAAAGCTGCATAGCTTATATTCAGTGAAGGAGTCACATACAACATGCAGCTCTAATTGTTGGACCTCTCATTAGGGCAGCATCATGGGACCTTGCTGGGTAATTATATCGCTGTAATGCTATGACATTCATCTCGTCTGGTGTGTCTTCTGATCATACAGCTGCATTCATAACCTACAGCACAAATGTCTATATAGCTCACAGTGGATTTGGCTGTATTTTACACTGAATTGAGTTTGAGTGGCCATTGATGGAATAATTTAATAATAATTTGGAATAATTAAGACTAAAGAAACATACAGAAAGAGTTGTCATCTCAAATCGTTTTGACCTGTAAATAAATTAGTATTCTGTTAACAGTTTGATTTATTAACAGGAGCCAGCATTTCTCGTTATTTCAGGTTTTATGTATCAAACTTTTTTTTTTTTTTAAAAATCTGAAATAAAAAAAATCAAAATATGATAGCAATGGACACTTTAAGTGTGCCCGAATTCCCCTTTCCTCATTCCTCTACTTTGGAAAAGGTTTCTGCTAAATTTACTCTATTATACCTTAACAGTTTAACAGACCTCGTTCAGACCTCCAGTTAATCTGTTTTATGCACATAAACACAAAAAAAGCAGCCGGAGCAGGAAGCAGGGGTGAAGGTGAAGCAATATGCAATAGTGTTGTATTTGTGATCCAACAATTTAAATCTTTGCAATTACTGGCTTGTGTCTCTAAGTGGTCCTCTTAGACTAGGCCTACTAAAACATAACGTAATTTTTTAAGCCTGGATGGTTTTACCCACAAATTCTTTACATATAAACCAGTCTTTGCAGTTGAGTTTCAGATATGTAGCTGTGCACTGTAACCTGATGGTCACCCTGCACGGATAATCCTTTATTTCACAACTATTGTACAGTTGGGACACCATCACACATCCCACCTTATGCCCTTATATCACACAGCACACACCACAGATAGATGCTCACATGCTGCTCATATTGTCTCCCAGCCACACTTTTAACTTCAAAGCCCGGCTCACCCTTGTGTCTCAGGAGGAATGGAGGCACCATAGCAGCCAGTCTTTCGCTGCTTTGCCATGGTTAACTATGACCGCAGGCTGGAACACCTCCCCATGCCTCCTGACACCAGAGCAGGGGCGGTGGATGGGGGGTCGGGGGTGGGGGTGGGGGTGGGGGTGGTGGGGGGGGGGGAGTAGGCGTCCTGTAGCTCCACAACACACCGCCTTGTGCCTTGCCATCACATAACCTGTCCCAGTGAAACAGGGGCGCATTATGCACCAAGATACAAGGCTGCACTTGTTGAGAACAGTGTATGTTTAATGATGAAAAGCATATATTCTGTGGGGCAAAGTGTGCTTGACCAGATTTGCTCAGTATGGATTTCTTAATTAGAATAATACCATATTTAATCATTAAGAAAAACCTTAATCACATTTCAGAGTTGAGTTGTATTACTTTGGAAAGGAAAATCAGGCATCATCTAAAATTGATGAAAATTAGAATTTCGTCAATTTTAAAACATGTCTGTGTGTGATGTGTTTGTAGGCCCATTGATGCTGGTCTCCACATCTGGGAAGTGTCCTCCCTGTTGAACTGGTTGTGTTCAGCTCAAAGGAACAATGTGGTGGATTTACTTTATTATGAACAAAGCTTTTGTCTGAGGTGCTCTCATACCGAACGGGGGTCCAGAGTCCAGGAGCAGCTTTGAACTACCAGGTCAAAGACATCACAGAACCGACGCGGCGATTCGCATTCATCTTGTACCTCACACAGGAGGCCCGTCACATTTGTCCTTTTGATTGTCCTCCATTTCTTTAAAGGTCTGGCTGGAACCATAGGTCATCTGGAGGCTTTTATGTGGGAGAAAAACAAACCTCATCTTATTCTTGCGCTTAGCTTTGGGGGACGAATTTTGGGGGACGAATCGCACAGAGGTGAAGGCTTCCACCGTGGTTCCCTGCCACAGTAAAGAACAATCGAAATTGATCTCCAAATTAAAACCACCGATTACATTTTAGAAAGAAAATACTTTTAATTGAAAGACAGAAAGGGCTTTTTACATATCAATAGAAAGGTGGGCATAGATATGAAATCCACTGCCATGAAATATGCAAAGCAAGCCCACCACAGAGAATAGCTAAAAAACACAGGTTCTTTTGATGTTAAGTCCTTTGGTTGTGCACGTCTTCATTCAACTAGCCTGTGGATGTTTTAACCTTCTGTAAAACTTGCTCCAGCACTGCACTCTCCCTCTCTACACCAGAGTAACGTGGACCTGCAGTTCTGCTGCTGATTATTTTTCATGAATGCTGGGTTTGTCTTTGCCAAGGTTTATGAGTGCCAACAATAGCATTTCACTATCCTGTTAGGGCTGTGGACACTAACTTTCTGTAATAAGTACACTTTGGTTATTAATGTCTCAGGTGTTTTGGCATATTCTGTTATTCCATCCAATATTTTGATGGCCTAACTTGTATATGTTGCCTGTTGCACCTTTGGCAAAGTTTACTGCCTTTATAGAAAATAATGAAATAAGTAAAAGTAAACGTAACACGGTTGGAAAAAAAAGACTTGCTTTGTTGGTAATATTTTTTTGTTTTGTTTCTCTTTTGCAGGCAAACACTCACACTCTCACTTAAACAAACCAAGTAATACAAATGGGACTAACAATCAATCAGCCGTGGAACACGTATCCTTTGACTCCAGGCTATTATTGCTCTGGTGAGCCCATGTGCATTGTGCAGTATTGACCGCTTCAGTTTTGATGATCCATTCTCAGAGGAGAGGAAGCATGTCAGTGAGTCGAGCATCACAAAGGGCAGATGAAACACAACGCTGCACATGCTAGAGCAGATAATTACGGAAGTATATCATCTTCTCTCAATCTGCATTTTCTCCCTCATTTTCCATGCGATATACAAAAGTCTCCTGTTGGAACTGTAAGGACCAGGCCGGGTCCCAGCAGTGAACTAGACACTGCTGGTCTTACAGGCTTTAGATGCTCCTAGAGAGAAGCTCAGGATTAGTTAGTATTCACTGGACATAACAAGGCCTTTGATGTAGCCCG
This sequence comes from Anoplopoma fimbria, assembly GCF_027596085.1. Classification (NCBI taxonomy): domain Eukaryota; kingdom Metazoa; phylum Chordata; class Actinopteri; order Perciformes; family Anoplopomatidae; genus Anoplopoma; species Anoplopoma fimbria. The sequence goes on from NC_072450.1 coordinate 19,735,330, forward strand.
TATTCTCTTTACTCACCCAGAGCATCAACATTTAATGAGACCTGATATCAGCCTTTTTAGGAGCTGTGAATATTTCAGATAAAAGCAAATTGTATTCAACAATACCGAAAGAGCACGTTGTGGTCCGAGGTTCATTGTCACCTGTGTGTTCTAAGTGATATACCGGAGTTATGCCTTTTGTCAAACGGGATATGTTCATTAAAATAGGCCCATTTCACTCTCTCTTAATCAGCACCACACATGTCATGGGAGGATACTGCCTGGAGCTAAAAACTAGTGCATAATTTATAACTCCAGGTCAGGCTGTGCAATGAGTGCATATTATCTCAACAAAGATGCATTACTCTCACATCATTCCATATTTACAATTACATCTTGATGTGCAACTCATTTAGCACACAATAGTGCAATAATCCTCCAGATGAGATTTCATCACGAAAGACTCTTAAAATCGTTTATTATTTATTCTATTAATTATTCTATCAGCACACATTTAAATGAGATCTTAATACAAGCACCTTTCTCTTTTCAAAGTCGTCAGCATCTGTCTAACACAAGTTACGTGTGTGTGTGTGTGTGTGTGTGTGTGTGTGTGTGTGTGTGTGTGTGTGTGTGTGTGTGTGTGTGTGTGTGTGTGTGTGTCTGTGTCTGTTCGAGAGAGAGAGAGAGACGGTGAGACACAGAGAGGGTGTGCAAGAAAGTGTCACAGTGAGCTGTGACACTGCAGGTGTTTAAACTGTGGTGATGTAATTGGTCACAAGGGGAATAGAAACAAGAGCTTCACAGTCCTTGATTTGATCCCTTGGTTATTGATTTCTCAGTCTGCTTCTAACAGAAATAATTGCCACATGTAATGTATTATTCAATTACAAGACACTGCTCTCAAGTTTGGGTTTGATGGTCCTTTTTGAATCACTGAGACCTATAGATAATTCAACACTGTCAGCCCATTAAGCAGCGCGAATATTAAAAGGTATGCGTTAATCCTGCCTATTTATTAGCAGCCGTGACATTCACCCGTACTCAAAGTTTCCCATTTTCAGCCTTTGTATAGTTGAAGGAAGTGGGCTTAACTTTGGTTCAGCATATTCTGTTGTTGTGACTCTTTATCGGGGACATTGGCACTCAAGCTATTTTAACTGTATTTTGAAGCCAAATGAATACAAATGGAAACCACACTATTGAACCTGTGATGAGGTTAGACTCTGACTTGGCCCCCTCTGTTTTTAAATGCTATGAGATGCAAGTTAATCATTTGTAACCCAGTGAGTGAGAAAAACCTACAGGACAATGTAACTTTGATTTCAGCTCATTTATAGAGTAAAAAACATAAAGCTGTAGGATAATGCCAGTAAAGGTAACAGTTAACAGTTGGGACAGTGCTCATTTTTATATTGTCAGTTTGATGTTGACCTTATAGAGATTTTGGATAGGCGCATGCACCTTGGGAGTCTTGGGAGTTTTTTATTTTAGATCTCTATGTTGTGAGAGTCAATTGATAAAAAAGGAAAAAAAATCAACATTGATCCAGCAAAGATTACCTATCCCGGCTCTTATGCTCTCATATGATTCAGTTACCTATGAGCTTGTAACAGAGTGCTTTCTATATTCAGTGTAAAGTTTATTGTAGTAGACATTATGATTCTCCTTAGGTGTGTGTGTGTGTGTATGCGTGTGTATCAACACACTTCATGAAAGTGCTGCTTTTGGAAACTTAATATACAGATTAGATTAAGATTTTGAGATATCAATGTGTTTGTGATGTTGCCACAATTTCATTGATCATATTTGTTTTAAGGACACTTGTGTTTTTCTGACAATTTCACCTTTGTTTTTATTTTCTCGTGGACTTTAAGGCAAACTATTTTTTCATAGTGTGAAAATCCCCCTTACATCGTGTCATGACTTAATATCCGTCTGCTTCATGCAGTTTGGACCAGTTTCTATTCTGTTTACTTGATAATACTCGTTGCTTCATTCATCTCAGTTCTTGTGTTAAAACCTAAAATCTCTCCACGGCTGTGCAGCACTGTGTGACACGGTTTTAATGATCAGCCATCGAGCACTTGTTTACAGCTCGGCTTCCCAGTCATGTTCTGTTAATACCCACTCCTGTTAATATTTATCGTCAGTCTTAATTGGTTTGATGTACTACACTGGTGCCGCTGTCGGCTTGCTTGTTGAACCGGCCTCGGTGTTGTTTCAAAGTCTTTATTATCGTGACAGTCGAGTGCTGTTCATTAAAAGTCCTGTTCATTAAAGTTTCACTTTCCATTTTCATCAGTAAGAAGCTGATTCTGTAAATGCAAGGGAGCTGCGGAAGAATCAAGCCCTGCAAGCGATCACAGGGGAGGTGCATAGTCTGTATAAATTATCAGGAATATGAACTCGATCGAAGATGTAAATTGCACCAATGGTTAGTTATGTGGGGAATTGCCATGCATTTCATGCAGCGATAATAAAAATGAATTTTTGAACAAAGGGATCTTAAAATAATATCTAGTCTACAGAGAATACCCACATCAAACGAATAATTAAAAGCTTTGAAATATATCTTTGTGGTCAGAAGTGTGAAGCACTAGCCCTGTGAATATTGTACTCAATTCAAGTTTGTCAAAAGAAAAAAACAAAACCAGAGTTAATTAACTGTTATTACAGGCCTTTTCAACTTAAATTTGACTTTCAAATATTAGCTCTTATATATAAACTATGCTTCTGGCATCTGCAAATTAGCTTTAGTGTATCTCCTCTAATTAGGCCTCATTGAACCCATGGTAACCCACACACAATAATATTAATAATTCAGCAGCATAAGATGCATTTAAGAGTAGTCATTAGAGTGCTTTTTAATTGCTTTGTATTAATCTGATACACATCACCTTTGTAATTTAGTAAAACCATAAGCTTAGGTCAGAACCAAATTAAATGATGAGCTGATCATTAATATTAAAAAGGGAGTATTTTCATAGCTTTCACAGGGCTTTCAAAAAGTTCTCATTATGAATAAAGGCTACTGCTTTGTGTTCTGCAGCCCAGTTCATTTTAGGTCAGACCCGTTTTACCCAAGCCCAATGATTTTAAATTGGATGGGGCTTTATCATCATCTTATTAGTTTATCACTACAATATATGATATTCTATGTGTCTTTCACATTGACACTGAACGTTACACTACAACAAGCTTAAATTCTCGTTACCTAATTGATAGACTTAATTTCTTTTAGTTGCCCTGTAAGTAATCTCAATAGAGGCACCTCCTTGTCTTTGTATCATGCCTGTGGTAAAATCAAAAGTGTGGTTTAGTAAAACCTGCCCCCCCCAGCCCTCACACTTCTCTCTCCCCCACCCACTTACCCTCCTATCTCCATCCTCCTGCCATCTCTCTCTGTCAACAGTGATTTTGCCTCTTGCCACTGATCAAACGCACCTGCCAAGCCCTGCTAACATTCCCGAGCATGTTCGCTAATTACCCACAAAGCCTTGCAGATTTATACTCCTAATAGGGGGATTTGCCTGAAATCGGGGGGCAGGGCTGTACTGCACTACAATGGTATTTATTTACTCATTTGGGGAAGAATCTCTTGGGATAATGTGCGTTATAAATGTTTTAAGGCAAATAAACTTCTAATTTTAACATGGTACCATTGTGAATAAGCGCCTCCCTGTTGTATTACCATTTTCTCAAATGGTAAACAGGGGTAATAAAAAGGGTTAAAGACACTGTCATAATCATCTCTTGATTTTCATCCACGTTAAAGCACTCGTGTGGCATTGACATCAGGGAGATCAACAACAAAGCTTAGCACTGATTATAATCCTCTTGTTTCAGTGTTATTAGACAAAAGAGCCTTTTATCTGTGCACTTAATAACAGAAATTATAGATTAGGTTATGAACAAATTGGCAAATACTTTTATGTTCAAACCAGTATGGTACAACGGATGCCATTGAAGAAAAAATCTGCAGAAATTACTGGCAAAGCACGCTCAAACACATTTCTATTGATTTAAGATTTGTAACCTGATATTGATGGAAAAAAAGCTTCATCAATGTCTCACCATAACTATGATCAGAATAAGAGATATTATATGAAGATTTTTTAAAGCCACATTTAAGAATGTGAAGGATGTTGACTTTAAAATATATCTTAGCTACATCCCATAACCCCAAATTGTGTCATATTTTTTGATAATTCCTCATTTTGTCCAAATGCCTACCTCAGTTCGTACGATCTATACCTATGCATTTGGGAACATGTTAGATTAAGTCACCCAAAGATCTTTTAGCATGTAGACATTAGCATTTTCTGCGTGTAGCTTAAGTGCCAACTCAACCATCTGTAAGGAGCATACTGAAGATGAAAACAAGTGTCCTGCCTCCTTCAACATCCTGACATATCTCCCTGGCCATCCTGAACTCTTTATGAAAATGTGTCTTGCTTCTGTAGAGGGCCAGTCACATAGAAGAAGTTAAAGGATGAAGCCAAAAAAATGTACTGTTTTGCAATGGTGTCTGCACATACAATTTAAATAATTTATGCCTAATTTAAATTAAGCTAAATCAAATAGGTCATTGCATATGAAAAGCTTCTTTCTATTTGTTTTGAAGGGGTTGAAGGCAGTAGAACTGTTATTTTTTAATGTACAAATTTCTGCACATTTATTATATCTTTGCCAAACGAAAAACTCTGTATCTTGCAGAGAGCCAGGTTTTGAGGGCTTCATCTGGACCTAGTCAGTTGAAATAAGCGTAAAATATCATATTTGTCAGGAGGAAGCAATCACTAGGGAGAGTGTTTTCTGCCTTTCCATTTAAAAGAGAAACAAGTTTTCCTTATCCTGCTGCTTTCTGCATGGTTAGCTCCCCAGTGCTGCTCTAATGGAAGTAAACCCGCTCTGTCGGTTTTCGGCAGCAGTAACAGCAGCGTGGTGTGGGCAGAAGCAGAATATGGTGTGGAAGAAGTGCTTAAAGGCTCCTCAAAACAAACAAGCCTGACTTTCAGCTGAGCAAATACTTGGTCACCAAAACGTCATTAGTGGAGGGGACGAGGGTGGGTACCTCATAATTTCATTCATAAATGGGACTCTTATACACTGAAATCATAATAAGAGTAACAATATCTGGTGACTATTTTAATGTGGCACATGTTCATAGCATCATCACATGTCGTTGCAGTCTAAAATATTGTCTTAGTGTAGTTGAAAGACCAGAATGTGGGGTAAAAGTTGTTTTAATGGTATCCTCCATAAGTGAGCACATGGTCAGTACCATTTTTTATCCTTTAGATAAGCGATAAATGAAGACCCATCCTCCACCACTCAAAGGCATAGAGGGGTCGTGTCCCACCCAGCTTGAACTAGAGGAAAGACAGTGACACAAATGAGATGGGCTGTAAATGCAGAGTTACCAGAATCTGAAATAATGATATTGCTGTGAGGAGATTTGTGCTAACAACTGAGCCATTAAACCAACTTTTCACTATAAACTATTTTTCTGAAAAGTTTCAATGTAGTAATTGACTTTAATAAACAATGGGAAATATAATAAATAGAATGTTTAGATTTATATTTCACGTATTGTCTTTAATATTTTTCATTCTGCTTTGTGTGAAAGGACAAATAAATCAGAATTGACTTATCTATTGCACCTACCTTTTATTTAATAAGGCAATTATTGTTGTTATGTGTGATTTAAAAAAAATAAGTTGCAACAGGGTTCTTTTTATTTTTATTAATAATCTATAATCTATTAATGAGCTACAACAAAACAAAGAAGAGGTGTATTTTCCTTTTGAATATCTTCAATTGGATTGATGTCTTTTTATAGAGTGTTGGCTTGCAACAGATAAAACAGGTGCAGCGTTAATTAATAAAACTGACTCTACAGGGGGCAGTTCCATAAACAAAAACACACAGACACCTACCTGTAAACACACACACACACACACACACACACACACACACACACACACACACACACACACACACACACACACACACACACACACACACACACACACACACACACACACACACACACACACACACACAGAGCCAGAAACACAGTATTTTTTTTTTTTCAAAGGATGTTGTCAGTAAGAGAATAAGCAATGGAGACACCACACGTTTGTAACCTGCCAGGACCGATCCCCCCAACCTGTCTTCAAAAGCAAATGAAGAGTCTTAATAAAGGCTGCCATAACATGAGATCTTTTTAAGTGAGACACCCTCCTTCCTTTACCAGTCCACCCCCTGTGGAGCAGAAAACCTCTCTTCACCAATCTCATTTCCACCAATCAATAAACTTAGTCTTCTGAACACAACCATGCAAAGCCACAGCTCTGCTCCTTTTCTTCTCCTCATTGCAAATTAGAAACAAACATCACTCTCCTATTTATACAAGACTCATTAGATGCTGGTCTAAATACTATTCCAGAATAATTCCAAATCTGGCTGCAAAATTGAATTAGCAATTTACATTTGAATTGCATTTTTCTTCCTTCTGTGATCAATAGTCATTCAGTTATTACTTCTAGGGCAAATCTTGTTTTTTCATGTTACAAGGCCAGATTTGAGTCATTTAACAGTTTATCAATTACTGTAATTTAATTAGTTACTTATTTAGTTACTATAATCAGACCAAAAGGCTAAGTTGTAGATATATATTCAGTTAGTTGTTGTATCTTTTAGCTGTAATGTTTTCATGCCTAGTAGTGTTGGACTGAGACAGTGTCAGGAAAGACCAGATGGTGGAGCCAAAAACTCAGGAGAGAAAAATGTCTGATTCTAATTTGCTCCTACGCTCAAGTTTCCTGCACAGCTCTGTAGTTTGTAGTGTCTCTTTTTCTGTGCGTCTGTGTTTGGGTGTGTGCAAGTCTGTGTGTGTCCAGGTATGTGTGAGTTGTATGATGTGTGAGTTGTATGATGTGTGTGTGTGTGTATAAAAGCATGTGTGTTTACCCTAGACTAAAAACACTCACTTAAGAAACAGAGAACAGGGCTCATTTTCTCTCCACCCCCATCGGCATGTTCTGGGCTATGGATGAATAATGGCTGAATTCAACTGTGCTGAAACAGAAACACATTCCACACACTCTGCAAAGCTAATAGCCAAAGCAAAACAACCACATTTGAACATTTACAATTAAGAAAGCTCAGTGATTGAATATCCGGGTGACTGGGAAGTCATGCCTTGGAGTGAGATAAAACGCTGCTCCTGGATATTGCTGAATGCTTCACAAAACCCTAACTATGTTTTAGATCTGCCTCAACAACACTGAGAAATGAGTCAATTTGACTGGGAAGCAACATTTTGTTTGCGATGAGAGAGCATAGGGAATATAGCCATTGGCAGGTCTAGAGGGAACATTTCTATGATGGCAACACTTGGTTTAAAATTTCAGTCACTATTGCAGATTAAATTTCCTGGTAGGTAATTTACGATTTATTGGCACAATTTCATAGATCAAGAAATATGTATAAAGAAAAGGTGTATATTTGTTACCTTGAATGTTTTGAAATATATATTCTTATAATGATAAATAAATTATTATTATTATTTTTGTGCCAGCTTTCGAGTATCTAAACAATAACAGTCATGGTACATGGCTTTTAGACAGCACTTACTTTTTTCACCATGTTTGCTGCTTATTCTTTTGCATGTCAGGGGATCTAAATTTGGTTTCATGTAATTTTCCAGATTCTGCTCATATCAAGTGTGGAGCAGTTTGGTCTATGTGGCAGACACAAGAAATGTTCAGATATTGAGGTGCTGAGGGAGCAAAACCTCTTAAACTCACCCTGCTTCCATTGGGCATAAACTAGACATATATTTTATATTAAGTCCCTTAAATCCCTGAGTAAATCTTACTAATTCTAATAGGATAGAAGTATAGCACCACGTAGTTTTTTATGTTAATGTGTTATTAGTGAGCTGTGTTGATAAAACTACTAGTAAGCACCCCTAATAAATGAAAGCTCTTGGAGATAAAGAGTATGCATTTCAAATGGCTGGACCAGGAGCATTATATCTGCAAGGTCCATACTTTAATAGTGACTGAAAGCTGAAATTTGTGTGGAGATTAAATGGGATTTAGGTAGATTTTATGCCATATTAATCTTTTGTTAATTAAGAATCTTAAACTACTCAAATTATTTAATTTGCAAAACGATATAAAATCAAAACTCAAACATGACTGGCTATAAGTTTTGTCAGTCCATCACAGCTTATGTCTTTCCCTCCCACTATACTAAGACAAATAGAAAAATCGGACAAACTGCATTCTGTTAAAATCGTTTAGATACAAAATTTGTTATCTCATGTATCAGTGTATTAAAAATCCCCACAGCACCAACCGGCTCAAGAGGATATTCAGGTCGAGCACACGAAGAATCACAAACAATCAAGTTTGTGAAGAATGTTGAGAGAAACATCTGTGGATTCATTCACCCATGGCCTCTCAGATTGCTGTGGCCATCACGAGCCCTAATGGCTTTACCTGGTGGCCCCTTCATTCACAGGACTGACATCTCATGTAGTTAGATTTGGCAGGTGTTCATTCCGCAGAGCATCGGTAGCTGACTTCTCCATTTTATCAGCCCCTGGTTAGAGAGCTGGCCAGAAAATAATTCTGCAGCAATTACCATATGTTGTGATTGTGGTTTTGGAGCAACACTACAACATCTGTGTTATACTGGCAACTGGGGCACCCTGAAAGAAACTTCCCCAGTCTACATTCCTTCCCTGCATCTACTGAACAGGTGCTCGCTGCTACACTGCTGCCCTGTGGAGGGGCTTTGGGCCGGCCCCATGGTTCCTCCCTGTTAAAGCTTTTATATACATGGGGCATGTTTGTAAAAGAGTAATTACTGACTAGCAGAGTGAAAGAAAATGCCACAAAGCAGCACCCTTCATCATCTCTTTCAATGAAATGAGAACAGGCCACACTTTTATTACCCTGACGAAACAAAAACTCAGGCAAATTTTTTAAAATGTCAATCTTGAGTGGTTCATGTAAACTAAGTGGTAACCCTTACCCTCATGATAACGGGTCCAGCTATTTTCATACACAATTTTGGATTAGTAGAGACAGTTGAATATGAAAATAATTCATATTAGCATTACTTTTGAAGATGCAGGCCTGACTTACACTCACAAACGGACACTTTCAACACACCCCAACCACCATCCTAAATGAAGGTAAATTTGCAAATGAGAAACAGGCCGCTCGTAATTCAATCTACATATGGGGATTCCCTGGCCTAAACAATCAATTATCTCTTTAAACTTGTAACATCTATCAACATTTGTCACAAACCATACAGCAGAGCAGGTGGCGAGTTAACACAACGTCCACAGGGGAACAGGGAGAGCAGCCAGCGGGCTCCCAGTCAGGGTGGTGGTTACGCCTGTGTGAAGTGATGTCTCCCACTACAGGGCTGTGCTGGTCTGTGATACAATCACTCAGACCCTCAATGTACACATCGTTATAGCACACATCATTATAGTGCAGCAGAATGGCAACTGTTACAGAACCTGGCCGTCCATTTCAGACCAGCTCAATGCTGTAGGCGTTAAGAAAAAGCACACTTTGATTGTCTCATCAAATCAAAGGTTTTCTCTCTGCTGTTCTTCAACCTCGCTCAACTGTGGCCAATAAACAGTGAATAGAACGGAAGTTGTGCTGGCTGATGCACTAAATCAAAAACTTTACAAGGCAGGACCTGAACATGGACCTATTTCATTTTTCAGTGTTGGTTTCTGATTTATTACATATGACATGTACACATGAGGGAGCGTTTTAGTCAATCATTCCAGCAATGTCACCCCACTAATTCATCAGAGCTTGCCTAATTAATATTTTAATCAACTCACAACAGCCTCCATAAAACAGTCAAATCCTGCATTGCCGGCCTGATTTGGTCATTAAGAAGATAGATAAAATGATAGTGCTTAGCCAAATAAGACAATGTAAAATAGGCAAAACTGCAGTTGATTTTGATGAATTCAAAATTTTCCAGAAATATTGTGTATACTGCCTATACATTACCAATGGTTCCTTAATATTTCCCTCTTGTTTTCTTACAGTGAGACTGGATCGTTCACTGTAGATTCTCAGACACACAAGATAATGCTGGATGCGCACAAAGCAGAGACAAAAAATGTATTCAGCCAGAAAGTATGAAGGGAAACACTGCCAAGATGACAATCTGTTTTCAAGAAGTGTGTAATTAGGAGACCAACACATTTTTAACATCAATAGAACAGCACTTGGCTCTTTAGAGGAAGGAAACGGAAAGAATTAAACACTTAGAGCATGACCACAGCATCGTGTTTGAATAAATGGGAAGAATAAGTCAATTAAAAAGGAGCCATTTCAGTTCTTAAAGGATGGGGTAAACACTGGGCTAGCAGCAGAAGAATAATCAGAATCACATTTTATACAGCTATAAACTTGTCAAGGGACTGTAGAGAAGACAAAGACCTAGAGATTATCTCAAAGACTAGTGCAGGAATAATTAAACTTTCATGGTTTGTGAAGTAATTGAATTATCCATAGAAATGCAGTCTTTTATAGCTGGATTTTTACCACAACGTAATTCATCATAAACACATGGAGTCATGCTCAGGCATTATCATTCTTTTCAAAAATATGTTCATGTGTGGGCTCTGAATTTAACATATGGATAAATTAAGTGCTCCGGCATCATTTCAGCTACTTTAACATGTATATCAAGAACCACTGGCTGTTAGATCATTTTAAGTAGATTCCTTCAAGAATGTCTACAACCTCTATTTTCCTTGATATGGAAGATGAGATTTCTTGTTGCTTTATGAACCTGCCACTAATGCTTGTAAAATAGTATTCTGAAAAGTCAGTGAAAATGTGGCAGCTGTATGAAATAAATCCATAACTAAATTCTTATACAATAATTAATTATCTTACTATTACGTGCTATTGAAAAGCAAACATAAGATTTGAGCTCTTCTTCCTGGCAAGAAATACTGTCATATGCCAAATTCCCTTTACGGTGACAAAGGCAAGTATAAAAGCCGACTGAGCATAGACAAGCTGGAAAACGTTCCCATTCATATTCAATATTTAGATTCCTATCCGTGTGCCGGTGTATATGCATGAGTGCTCGGTGATCGCAGCGTACCAATTGCGGCTTGAAGTACTGTAGATTGCTGGCTTTGACATTTTCCCATTGTGCATGGTGGTGCAGCAGGCAATAATTGAATATCAGGTGCATAAGCTGCTGTTTAATTTGACATGTGTGCTTGAGGCAATAAACACATGTGGTGCAGTGGGGGCTGCATAATTGCAGAGGAATAAAATATCATATCAGGAGTGAGGGGATCATTGTATCAGGTACCCGAAGACAGCTCGTTTGATCATTACGCCAAGGCTAAAGAGGTTGGCTAATTAGTTGTCATTAAAACTCACCCTCTAATCAGGGCTCGCTCTTGCATAAAAAATGTCCCTATCACATGATAAGCAAAAAATGCTCTTAACCCTTTCAGGCTGATCGCAGTGCTTACAGCTATTAGCGATGGGAACACTGAAACACTGGTTAAGATAAACTCTGTTTTTCTCTATTTTTTTGCCAAGTTGGGATAAGATGTGCTTGAGTTGTTGTTGTACGTGATGTTTGCTTACCAGCGTGAGAGAAGACTCATACTTCATCATCAGCTCCACGGTGACATAAAGGCTGATGCACTTAGCAGAGGAGAAGACAGAGAAGAAGTAAATCCGTGAAAAGAGATAAAGAAGACAAGGCAGCACAGATGCATTATATCAGTTTAAGTGGGAATGACTTCTTCAGACAAGACCCCGGTGAGGGGACCCCCGATGTCTCAGGAACCATGGGTGCCTCCTGCCATGACTTTCAAAGATGGCAGAAAGTGCTCCAGTGAGGGACCCATGCATTATTAGCTGACAACCCCATATAAATAATAAGGCACATAATGCCAAGTATGAGTGCTTGTGTCTCCACAAGGACGCTCAACAGGTGCACCTCTCGTTGCTGCATTTCCATTTTGTTCAACAAAGAGCCTGCCTGTGCGAATGACTTCTGTCTGAAAGCTTTGCCTGATCATTCTTTTATGTGCCACTTCCCAGAATGCACAACATTCACAGGACCTCATGATAATAGGCTCGTCGGGACACAGAGAAAGGAGCGAGACGCTTGTCAGAGTGGATACATCCGTGCCTGACCCGAGGGAGAAGGCTCAGTGCACGACACATCAGTTACAGGACACCGAGAGACCCTGTCCCCCTCCTCCTTACAGGCTAATGGTTGTCAAGTCTGTGAGGGCCTAGGCTCTTGTCTGGGCCCGGCCTGTTGTCATGTGAAATCCATTAGAGGTCGCAAGCACACAGGATGGGCGGTCGATTGATAAGGCAGGAGGAGAAGTGAGGCAGAAGCGAGGAAAGAAAAGAAGCTTTTCATCTCCCGACTGTACTGTACTCTCCTTAAGGACTTGTTAAAGCAAACTGAAGTAGAGTGGAAAATTGATGGAGGAGTCTACCATTATTATTGTACTTGTGAGCCAAGGGTTACAACTTTTTATTCTGAAATGGTAGGAAAATTGAAAATTGTTTCATGTAATCCAAAACGTGTCAAAATGAATCTCTCTTGCTGTCCAAAAAGATAAAAGGCTGGTTTGAGTTTGGTAAAATGTCCTCAAAAATGGTCATAGATTGATATTACTTCCAAAACGCCCCAATGACAGAATTTCAAATAACAATGACCTTACTATGATCGCCAAGGGCTACCTAAATACCCCCCATTCTCAAACCCAGTTTTCCTTTAATTTGCTGAAATTCTGTCCGTCAATTAACTTGTTTACTCTTTTTCCATTTTTTGTTAATTCACTGCTGATGTTTTCCAAAGTTTCTAAACTTATTTCTCAAGACTTGACACTGCTACAAACTGTGGAAGATGTTTTATCTTCAGTGACACTGAGCCATACTGTGGGTTTCTTAATTAGATTAATTCACAGTAAATTTCCTGGGGAGCCACTGGATAGTTGAGCACCAATCCATATGCTTTTTATTTTCGGCATATTTTTTCCATTTATTATACTTTTGCATGAGAGACCCTGTGAACACTCATATTTCTGTCAAATCAGTCAAAACAGCAGAGTAATTTTCTCTTTTCAGCTCTGAACACATTAACGATAGGTTTAATTGTTTAAAGTGTCAAACATGTCTTCTATTTTTCACGCCTCTTTCCCTTTATACATGAGTGAACAAAACTATAATGGGTATTAATAAATCATCTCTTTTATTTTCTTCTAAATCTGTGAGGATATTGTAGCAAGATACACAACATACTGCCTCTATATAAGCTTCATATTCAGTAGATATTTTTCAGCCCTTTGGGCCATAAGGTTTGCAGTGTAGATTGTCTACAGTATTTTTGTTCAGTAATTCTTCTGCAGAAGGCCTTTTTCCTGTTTTGTCTTTAAAGTGGTAATTCTGGATTTTCTGGCTTTCCTTAGAGATGCCTTTGTAGAGTGAGATCATCATGTTTCTTCCATTTGTTTGGATTTGTTTGGCACAGACATTAACATATTAAAAATGATCCTTTTTATCCTTTTGTTTTCTTACAGATTTTAACTGGCAGATACTAATGTATAAGCACCTTAAACCTAAAAAAATATTTTTTCATACAATCCTCCAGGTTCATCTACCTACAATTAAGATCACATTTGCCCATTTGTTGAGATTACCAAAGCACTAGATTACCAAAGCACGAGATTACCAAAGCACTTGTCGAGATTACCAAAGCACACAGCTTTTGTAGGATTAAGCTAGTGATAATGTCACCTAAAGGACTTGTGTGAATCATTTTTAAATTGTTTTATTAAACAAGGTTAAATTGTTAAATATCTTTTAAAAGTCAAGTTATTTCAAAGACCAAATAATTACAGGTAATGCTTCCTAGTAATAAGGAAAACAAATATGAAAACCAATTGTTTTGATCAATCATAATTCTTTAAAATGTTATTTTTTTGCTTACATTTTGTATCCCTCTAAATTTGATCTTATTTAACAGACACGATTTGTCTTGTAGATCTAAAATCAGTGTTTTTAAATTGTAGGCTTTTTTTAAAACTTTTTTTTCATTTGAATGTCTTAACGTACATTACTCGTGAAGATGAACCCTAATCGGATCCCGAAAAAGATGAATAAGCTGGTTAGTTGTTGTTTTGAGTTGTTTCAAATTGTTGTTGCGAGGTGACCCTTCTGTTTACATTTGGTTGAACGGTTGTGTGTGTGGAGATTTGTGTGTGTGATAACCGAGCTGTGTACAGTCAGTGCACGTATAATTAACGGTTTATACATGCTTTAATAAGTCATTTTGTTTGTCGATGTACATGTTTGCTTACATATGTGACCGAAGATGGTCGTCTCAGAGTATTGTCTGAAATCGGAGCTTCCACTGGAGTCTTTTGAAGGATGCTGCTGAGCTGCCTATGATAATTAGAGAGCTGTGACCTTCTCATTAGAGCCAGGAGGCTGCTCATTCTCTCCAGCCCTCCCTTCTACCATCACGCAGGCCTGCCACAGGACAATCAGTATATCAAAGCAAAATATTTATTAAAGCCAAAATTACAAAAACACACAGCCCAACCTTTGAATTACAGACCCTAATATATGCAGAGTCAAATGAATCGTCGCGCTTAACCCCCCTAAAACCCTTCCCATCCTGCTCGCTTGTATCTTAAATTTTTCATTACAAATTTCCAGAGCTTCAAAGTAGCATCTCATAGCTAATCCGTTTCTTCTCCTCTGACAAAGGAGCCGTTTCAAATTGTCCCTTTGTTTGGACCTGCTTTCCCCCCTGTCTTTTACATCTAAATGTCAAAAAGTGGATTAAATACTGTGGCACTCATCTGGCGAGGCTGCAGGAGAGAATAAGCAGAGAGTGTGGCAGAGGGTGATTTAAAAGCCCTTTAATTAATCTTCCCCATTGATTTTGTTTTATGTCTGATGTACTGTATGAGTCATTAGCATCTTGATGTTCTCCAAGAAAACATTTACCACTTGAAACTTCTGAGAGTATTCACAAGTTTAATGGTATAATAATGGCCTTGGTGTGCGCGTGTATGAATTAAATAAAAGTAAAGCAAGACTGTTGTTTTTTTCATGTGTTTTTAGCCCCAGAACTGAGGTTTGGATAAATAGTGTGGTAAACTATATATGTGTTGTCTGCTTCATGTGAGGTCTCAGTAAGACAAGGGCTGAGTTGTGAGTAAACTCTTTAGGGCTATTCTTATGGAAAGACCCCTGCATAAGACACACACCTTATGCATGATATAGCTGAGAGATGTTTTGACCTAATCAGCAGATTATTTTGAGGTGTGCAACATTGTGTAATGAGAGATTTTGTTGATCACCGGCAGGTTTTTTGTCATAAAAACCTGTCCTGTCACTAAAAACCTATGAAGTATTTTTAAAGCGATGAATATTATCGTCATCCCAGGGTCTTTAGGTCAGAACTTTGTCATAGTTTTTGGACAGGATAGAGTTAGCAGCGATATCTATTATATGTATCCCAACTGAATGTTTGAGGCCGTGACTGACATAAATTCTATCATCATTAAAGGTACCCTGTGGAGTTTTTGACTATTAGTAGTTCTATGGAGCAGGATAAGAGAGCGTAAGTAACCTCAGTACATAAACGTTACAAACACAAATTCTTGCAGTGCATTGCAAGTGTGCTGTAATCTCCAAAAATAAGGTTTTCACATAGCAGCTTTAAGACGGGGCACTGCATGCCTATGGCATCTTACTCTGCTTGCATTCGACTAGTGGCTAGCAGACGTTAGCTAGTTACGTTTCCTTACTCGCAGGTCCGTTGTTCTTACTTGGTGTAAGTCACTGCATCTCCTGCCAGAACAACACCATGATTTCAGCATGCACCTTTTTTCAGCCCAACCTTGTCGAAACAGAGTAGCTGATATTGGTAGCTAGAGCAACAAGTTAGCGGACTGCCGGCATCTCTCTGCTCCGCCCTCAGTGAAACACAGAGATCAGAGGAGAGAAAGAGGACAGAGGAGAGAAACAAACGTGTCAGATAGTAAATGACTGAAACCGAGCTCAATTGAAAGTATCGCTGATATTTTGATTATAGGAAAGCTGTAAAAAAGTGCCAATGTAAATGTGTAATTATGACACGATGAAAAAACATTTTCCAGCTTAATACATCCTCTTTATTGTGGATACATGTGTTGATTGGAAATGACATGAGGTTAAAATCACTTATTGAATCTAATCAGGCCATAACTGATTGTCATTATGGAAAAGAGGCCATTTTGTGAGTTGTTTTGGACACTCGGTTAGTTGATGGATATGAGCGTGTAATCTTCATCCTTAGATCCCATAAAGCAGCGGTAGTGTGACAGACACCTGCCAGGGTTGACACACAACATACTGTACGCGAGCGAGGACTCAGCGTAGCCGTGCCACCCAAACCAAGTCATTAGGCTCCTCACCACCTGCACAGTTTCCTCCTACGTAAAGAGCTGTATAAATTAATCACACACAGCCTTATGCACTTTGATGCAATTTATAATGCACATTAATGAGGGCTGACAGCTGTAACTAAAAGGCAGAATGATCACTTACAATTCAAATAAAAATCACAGTGCAATAACAAAAGTCATTTGCATGACTTTTTTTTTTATTCCTGTCATGCTCTATTTTCATCTTTATCCAGCTTTGATTCCTGCTGTTTTATCAGAGGCCGAATGCCTGTGAAAAGACTAAATGATCTGCAAATTGATGCAACACTTAGGCTGTGTCTCGCTCCAGAGTATGAGCTCTAATTGTACATTGTGTGAAGGTATGGCATTTATTGATAAAAAGGCTTTTCTCCACACCTCATTTCAATCTCAATGTCTTATCAGTCGCCTTTGTTAAGTCACTGCTTGTTGATGGGCATTCATAGGTTATACAGTTAACTAATTACATTCCCTTTTTTACATATGTTTTTTCATAGGGGCAACTTGTCTTTTGTTGTGCTATATTCCCCATGCAAAATCAAAGGAAATAAATGTACAACCAAACATTGTGCGCACATGAAAACATCATGAGGAAACCATTTGAGCTGACCTTCAGAGGTGCTAATTAAATTTTGGGCGTGTGGCGATGGTATAACTGATTTCATTCTTCATTATGGCCTGTAATGACATTTCTCAGCTGTCAGAAGCATTGCAGGGGGCTCGCTTGTGAGGTTTGGGATGAATTAACCATTATACCATCATAGAGACAGCATAACCATAAAGGAGGGGTGGAGAAAAGCTCAGAGTTGCTTGTTCACAGACCGAAAACTGAATGTTTACTGCAAAAAACACATTTAGCAAAGCTTGCCAAAAAATGGATGCAATATGCTTTTTTGCCGTTCAGCTGCTTGTAACGACAGGGCATATGACCTTCCTGACTGCAGAGCAAACCCATATGTCTTTGCTCCAATAAAAGGCTTTAACGGGATCCTAAAGAGTTAATTAAAACGTCTGTATGCGTAGGTCAGCTGCAGTGCAGAATCTGGAGTGGAAGATATACACTAACACTACAAAGACCTCAGCTGGATCGGTGAGGCCGTGTACAGAGAAGAGGGATGTCCTTGGCTCTGATTTACACACACATTTTTGTTGTAAAAGCAATGGCATTTTAAATACTAGTTTGTTTGAACACTGTAAGCAAAGCTATGTTGGACTGGGGGAACGGACAAAAGCCCAATGTCACCACTCGTCACCTGGCCATTAGAATCCGAACGGCAAGTACTAAGATACGTTAGGTCGCCAGGACACTTGATGTGTTCAGTAGGTGCTGTACTTGTGTAAAGTTGTCTGGAGATACAGGATGGCATGTAGTGCAGTAGAATGTAGCAATAACAATAAACAATGTTGCTGTCAAAATTAACATAATAAACTGTTTGCATGCAGTCTGTAGTATAATGTATATTTTTTAATACAGTATAAGCCAATATCGTATTCATTTAGACAGTCCAATGATTAATTATTTACAGTAGCTAATGTCTTAATGCTTATGTAACTTTATTTATATTCTGTACGAGAACTGTAGCCGCAGTTCTTTCCAATGGGTCTAAGATTTATATTAGATATTTTCTCTGAAGAGATGAGCAAATAAAAACGTATGTACATCTCAACTTAAGTAAATGAATAAATCTTTCTGCCACTAAAAAAAATGCTTAAATGAATTGTCCCATGGCCCAAGTCCATAATTTATTATTAAATAAAATGAACTAATGACAAGGGAAGACAAAGTGAAATAAGAAGAGAAACTATCCGTCCTTGCTCATGCCATCATCCTGTTTTCTGAGCATCTTTGTTTATTTTACTGTTTCATTTCACAACAGATAAAATCTGAAAGGCCACTCATCTGCAGAGAGAGTGGAAAGTAAGTAGACGGGATGTGGGCTGAGAAAACGAAAGGTGACTGACACGGTTAAATGCTTCATTCCCAGGAGGGTGGATGTAGATCTTGTTATTTTCATTTCCTGGCTGTTGGTCTGTCTTCTTTTTGATTATACAGACGATCTGATCCCACAATGTCCAGTGTAAAGCGGTCTGCCACAGTTCTCTCTGACTCTCTGATTTTTAGGTAAAAGGTTGAGTTCACACGACTCATCCATTAGATCTTGTGGTAGCCAAGGAAAACAGACTAGCTAACATCAAACTCCAAACCATATTGATTTAGACAGAAATTGTTCTGATGGTAGGGTTCATTCTTTCAGATCAAAAGCATTTTACTTTGGTTTTAAAAGGAAATAAAATCCTCTGATATTAATCATTATCTCAGTCAAAGGTAAACTCAAACGACTGCTGAGAACTCATGATCAAAAATAGATTTGCAAGTAGCTCTTATAATCCTATATTTATTCATGTAGTATGACATCAAGTTTACCAGTGTCTTTTCATATGTTTGCATCTGTTCTCACACACTGGGTTGCTTTTTTAAACCCTGTCTATGTAACCTTCTAACAACGTTTGTAACAAGCGTTAACTCTACTTTAGCTTTTGGTTTCACACGGTACACAAACTCTCCTGGGTCAAAGTACAGCATCAGACTCATATAAACCCAGATGCAACATTTGCTGTCGACATGTTAACTACAATTTCTCACATCTCTAGCATGCCGACCCTGTTTCCTAGAAAGTGAGGTTCTTCGCAAAAAAATTATTCACAGTGCATTTTATTTGATGGGAACGTAATGTTTAAGAGACAGGGCTGATATTGAGTTTTACTGTTAATGATTTACTTATGATAAAAGTTTGACTTTTTTAAACTGATTCAATGAGAAACTGCATTGTGGTGAAGACCAACTCCAAGGCTTGCCTCAATTCTATTTTGCCTTTTTAATGATTTGCTTAAGGTTCCATACAATAATTAATTTAAGATAGGTAATCTTGAGGTATTCTTTGCTAATGCTCATGTTTTCTCATAAGGTTTTTTAATAATGCTCTTTTAGATTAAATTGCACACCAAGAACATTCTGACAGCAATACTTCTACTTGGATAGACCCACACTTGTTCCCTCCCATGCTAGGGGACTCTAATAGCAATGGTGGAAATTCATTGAGAATGGGGGTGGGTTTCTGGGTCATGGGGACCTCATGTCCTCCTCAATACTACTCCATATGAGGCCAACCAAGTGAACCACCAGTGTCTTTGTTAAATATTTATCCCCTGTCAATAATTAAATGCTCATTATTTGAACCTGAAGAGTGCTGTGATTCCAAATTAATGTGCTTCTAATGCATGGGGCGATAAGGCACGCCTAATAGCTAGGCTGCATGATGAAAGTCAGATGCGTACAGCCATACCCATTCTTTTTTCAGTTGAACAGGTAAAAAGAATCCTTGTTTCAAATGAAAAATTTACAAGCGTTGTCCAGACTTTTTTGAAGAACATCTGAGGTTTTGTATTCTGTGACTGTACATGATTTTGAACAAATGCCAGAGAAAAGGAAGCTTGTTATCTCTGGCCCTTTTAATTTGAATCTTCTCTGAAAGCAAGAGACTTTTTAGGGGCTCTGTTTCGTGGTACTGCCACAGCACAATCAACCACCCACACAGGAAATAATGACACATGAGCCAATTTAGGTGATAAGATACAGGCAGAGCATGAATACACAAATATACAATAAATATGCAAACAACAAGATCTGTTACCCAAGGGCTAGGGGCTCACATGATAATACAAGTATTGTCCTGCAGCAATGCAGCACACCCAACCAGCAGTGCTATCAATTAACTCCAGGAGGAAGTCACTGCATCAACAATCCGTTGCCCCTTTCTTAAAACTTTAAAGAATTTTAAATATATAATAATTTCCTTCTTTGATGTCAGGCATTTTTCATTGTTTGTTGTTATTATGATCTGCATTATGAACAACTGAGAATTACCCCAGCTGTTTTTACAAATGTCTGAGCGTGTGTGTGTATATTAGTGTGTGTGTGTGTGTGTGTGTGTGCACTCGCGTGTGTTCTTGTATGGCTCAAGGACCTGTCTGTGATGTAAACACAGGGAGGGTAAACACACAGGCAGCTTGTAGTCTCCATTGTTATTATCCTGTTTGTATAATTAGCATTATGAATTGCTCACATCAAAGGCGCTGTCCCTTGAAATACTTCCATGCTTCTGTTAAAGTGAAGGGGAAAAGAGTTTGGAGGGAAAGATCTGGTCCCCCTCCCATTGAGACATGTTGAGCTTCTGCTGGGCGTCTGAATATTATTAGGGGAGTGTAACCAAAGTGTAGCTATGTCTGGTGGCAATCCCGTATTTTTCCTGCCAGAATATGAAGGCTGCAGTACTCTAGAAATTAACTAGTTAGCACAACATATCATCCGACTACGTTGCAAGGCAAAAGTGACTTGAATCGAGCAGCCACACCTTATTCTGTCTCTCCCAGAAGTCGTTTACGGTGTTGCACTTTATTTTATACACAAAATTTCACATAGGTAGCTTTGTGATGAAAGAAAAAGAGAGGTTAAAATCCTGTAAACTCTCTCACCTTTGCACAGCTGGCTAATCATTGCGTGATGCGGTTGTGATTGTTGGATTTTCGGTTTGGGAAAATGTTGAATGCAGCCCCCTTCAATTCTGTCGCTGGAAAGATGTTGAGAGAGGTGTTTTCAGACACTGTTAACCTTTTCGACAAGTACTTCAGTTTTGGCATAATGATGTCTCTATAACCAAGTCCTATCAGCAACTATAGTGTGTAAAAATGATCACTTAATGAGCTGATTATACATGAACACTGTGAATCAAAATCACTGTTTGCAGCTCTATATAAACTAGTCAAGTCACCACAGATCACCACAGGAGGAAACATTTTTCCTGTCACCTTCTACCCTTTCCACATGGTGACATTGTGAATATTGCATATTAACTCCTTCCTCTTGATTAAAACATATTTACGGAACACTTAATGACCTTTTTGACCCGTAGTAAGTGTATGGACGGGGAAGTGCTGTGGTACAGTATGTGCTGAATCTGCTGCACTCTGAGACGCTGGCGTGAACAATAATGGCTTGGCAGCTGGAAGTGATGAGAGACAGAAAGTGTCAGAGGGGGTTTGCACAAATTTGATTGACAGTACCAAAGCTGCCTCTGCCATCAATTTAATGGTAATTATTATTTAATGTATATTACTTAAAAGCATATGCAAAATTAAGATTTAGTCACAAAAACACATTTTATATGGTATTTAAAGAATAATATGCATAATATATTGCTTGTTAATATTTATGGCAAAGAAGTTCAAGCATTTCTTGTCTTGAGCTAGTCCTCTGCTGAAAGCGTTGACTCTCATGATCTCAATTAATAACTAAGAAAGTAAGAAAAGGAGGAAGCAGCACAAAACGGGAAGCTTTTTACACAGAGGAGAAAAACCTGCCAAGGGGAATTTATCTCAGATTCAGATTCACTTATGTGTAAGAACAAGAGACTGGCCTCCTTCAGGGTAAAATTCAAGAAAGCACACTGGAAAATAAACATTTTTTCATGATAGATTTGAAAAAAGATATAATGTGCTCAATAAATGTTGAATGTAATCTATCAGAACTTAATCTTTCAATGAAAAGGCTGAATTTGTATTTCACAAACTCTTCTTTTCATTCAAAAAACACAAATTGTTTAGGTCAGAGGATAGTTAATAAACTGTGCAGTTCAGTAAGAGTTTCTCAGACTGTATTCATGTGTTGAGAATATCATCTCCTAACATTACTATGTAAGTAAAAGTATTTGTAGCTAATAATAATAGTATTCTGTGTGTCCCGCGGACCCCCCAGTTATTTTCCTATTAGGCCCGCTTGCTATCGGAGTTGAATACACCTGCCCTAAAAAATTTTTATAAAAAAAGAAATGAAGATAACGGGCGCAGAATCTGGATATGTCCCACAAAGGGAACCAGATGTCAATCATTAGTCATAAATATGAACAAAGAGATGCACAAATCTAAATTACCATTAGTTAGTTTCCCTTTAAGGAGCTCCAAAATCTGTGTGTAAACCTGACAGGCATTTAACGAACTGAAAGAAATTAGTTATTCCTAACCTGAAAGAAAGCACTCAATCAAGTACAGCATGTAAAAAATATATCATGATTGTTTCTTTGATAATATTGAAAGTATTAGTAATGAAGATTGGTATCAACCTCTTACCCATAAACAAAGCCTCTATGTGATTAATTAAAATCTCAGATTTTGGAGACTCCCAGTGGTAGTAGCAAAAATGCATGGCAGACAGAAATGCATGCAGCCGAACCCCACATCACCACAACCACCACCGATCTGGCCGATAAATGGTGCAAAAGTAACAAATAGTTTACACCAATTTTTACAGGTACATATATCTAAAACAACAACAATATCATAACACATAAAATCTAACAAAGTCAATGTGTCACACATTATTATTATAACAGGAGAGACAATGAAATCTAACTGGCTATTGGCTTGTAAACATTGTCCTGCTCTCTGTATATTATCTCTTTGTTCTAAAACTGCCGAGATTTGGATTACGGAGAATGTGATGGACACATAGATGAGGGTTTGCCTGTCATCACTCACACTGAAACCGAGTGTTAATATAATTAAATTATGAATGAGTGCATGAATATCATATCAGTTTGTTGGAGCTATCAGGGAATTCAGTGTTGCTTTCCAACATCAACAATGCTACCATCATAGTCACCTCTGTTCGTCTTCATCCACTGCTAAAACACAATGCAAGGGAATCCCAGCATATCTGAGTAATGTGAATCAATCTCTCCGTCCTAATATAGGCCGATCCAGGAGAGGAAGTCACTGTGAGAGCCACAAGGACGAGGAGAAAACCAGTTTAGAAGAGGACAAGGATTAAGGTTAAAAGATAAAATAAATCTGCTTAGTTTATTCTCTGGCAACCCCCTGAGGGAGAGAGACCATGAACTGACAGGCCCTATGTAATTCTTGACAGAGGAAAACTTTGTATACAGACAGTCTCAGCAACATGTTATTAAAAAGAGGAGCATGGCCGTGGAAAATAAATAAATAAAGAAAAAATACTGATTAAATTTTAAGCAGCTGGCGGGCCGATAGTTTGCCCGAGGCATATTTGTCAGTTTCAAAGGGTGTTTTTATTAATTTTGTATTTTGCATTTTGTTAGTGGAAAGAGCTAACTCCACCGGGAGCGCCACAAGCTATAGCCAGCAGAGCCTATAGCGGGGAGAAAGGAGACGCAGAGCATGCCAAGCAGATCCTGCACACTTAGAGAAAGAAATCAGCTCTAGATCACCAGTATAACCCACAGACCCCCCACCCTCTACCCAAACAGCAAACACAAAACACACAGACATGTTCACAGAGAAGTAATGTATGCACTATGTACACAAGTAGTCTAAATGTAAACTGCATTGCATTTTTATTATACATAACAAACTTACTCTACCAGTTAGCTGTTTACATTAGATATAAATTGCTCTGTGTGTATCCTATTGTATAGATTGACCTCATTTGAACTGTAAGCAACACTCTGCAGTAGCAATGCTGCTGCTTAATTTCCCTATCTTTTATATAAATGATCATCCAGTGAGGATGGTAACTTTTTGCCTGGGAGCTGCAGGCTTTAGCCACAATCTTTTATTGCATCTTTGCAGTGCTGAGTTAGCATGATATCCATAACATGTATGTAGCTCAGGGCCACCACTGACCTTTTAAGTGCCCTAGGCGGATATTTCATTTTAGTAATTTCATTAGTAACTCCTTACTCAAAGGAAAGCCAGTTACTCATTATTTACACCACTGATCAGTTTATCTCTCTCTTATTTGGGCTACATGAATAAACATGTGGGATCCCACCTAATTCAGTGCTCATTACATCACACTTGGATAAAAAATGTGTGATTTTAGGCTAAAAAAAATAAATTGACTTGACAAAGATGCAGTTGCCCATTGAGCAGGGTTAGCTTAACACTTTGATATATGATAAATGTACTGTATGTTTTTGTATGTTGTACGTTTTGTATGACTCTCTACACAGACATAGTTTCCTTCCCCTTTTCAACTCCGTGTCAGGGCGGTGACGTACGGACCTGAAACCAGCGAAGACTCACGATAATCAAACATGTTCTCTGTAGCTGCTAGCTGTCTGAAGGCAACACTCCTTTTGGCTGTGCTGGACAGTGACCTCTGATAGAGCAGCCTGCCCCTGATTGTCATAGCCTAATTGGTTTGGCATCTGAAATGATTAATTAAACCTTATACTTGATTTGTTGTTACTTTATTTTTTGTTGGTGCAGAAAATCTGCACTGCAATCTATCCATCCATGTTTTCATCCATCTGACCATTACACTAACTTGTCTGCGGCGTGGTGGCGGGCTAAGCAAAGTAGCCCAGACGCCCAGCCACATCCTCCATCTCCTCGTGGGTGATCCTGAGGTCAGATGGGATATTAAACCCCTCCAGTGTGTTCCATGTCTACCTTGAGGTCTCTTCCCAGTTGGATGTGCCTGGAGCACTTCCACAGGGAGGCCATTTTAGTTTTATGTTTTACACTGCTGGGCCGAATATACCGTGTTGTATTGTTTAATATTTACCTGTACCTTGATATTAGTTGTGGTATTCAGCTATATTCACATGTATAGCCAATGAAAACCCAACATGCAAAATGAAAAAAAATGCTGAGCAAATGTTCATTTCTACCACATGTAAATTGTCAGGAAGAATCATTGTAGTACGAATGGAAAAATGAAAAAACCTTATAAGAGAAACTTGGAATTTCACAAACTCCAGGCAGACAGTATCAAACAGCATTGACACAGAGCAGCAAAGGCCGCCCTCAGGCTATAATTAGCAGAAGTTTTACGTGCTGCTGGCTAAGACCGAATGCAAGTGTGAAGACAAAGCTTAGCCAGTGTGTGTGTGTGTGTGTGTGTGTGTGTGTGTGTGTGTGTGTATATGTATGTATGTGTGTGCACAAATCACAACATAACGCTTTTATAGAAAATTGCCAGCATTTGGGTCAGGTAAGCCTCCCAAATCCACCAAAAGCTTTAATCATCTTAAAAAAAGAAATAGCCACTGAGGCATTTGATGGCTATTAGCAAAGTGTGTTGCATCTTTCAAAATCACCTTTCATTTCAAAATACTCATAAAGCATTTGTGTCAGATCAGTCAGACAGAGCAGTTTGAAGTAGATGCTACTTTGTTGTGTAAAGGTGAAGGAGTTAATTAGGTGATGGGAAGGTGACTGATGCTATGTATACAGCACATACGACCGGGAGAGAAGCCAAGTGAGCTGCTAATCATGCCCTCCACCCCCTTACTCCTGCATTCATTTCCAACCACATGCTTTTGAAGTCAAGGCTGTCAGGAGCTCTGTGACATGCACTCAGTTTTATTGGATTTCATGGAGAAGGTATGCTTTGTTTATCATGGTTGATTTTGAATAAATCTCAAATAAAACACTAAATTACATTTAAGTGATGTGTTCAAAGAAGCTCACTCTTAATAGGATGAAGATAGAGGATTATTTGCTTTTTTTCCCTATGTCCTATACAGTTATGGAAACTGCATGTTAATTTGAGCACTTGAGAATGAGAGACAGTGACACTAATACAAAAGATTAAAAAATGAATAAATAAAAAAAAATTGACGGGATGACTGGGTTTTCTATACAGAAAGTTAAATCAGTAATCAGGAGTTTATAACATAATATAGATGTGTTGTTTCTCAGAAGTCATTATTGTTGACTTGACTACTTACCTCTCAAGAGCAATTACACAACAGAAAAAAAATCTTAAAGTTTGTTTTGGTATTTGATCCCCAAACAGACTATATTTTACCACTTTAGTGACAGCTCATGGAAAACCAGCACACACTGTTGTAATTACACTTCAAAATCAGAAACAACAGTTCAAAAGGTGGATATGAATGAAGCAAAACCGGACTGAACAGCAATACGCATAAAAAAGTAAAACATTTCAAAGGAAAGGAAAGGCTTCTATGTTATAAGAACATTTAAAACAAATATAAGATTTTCTGCATGAGACCAGTTGCTGTGGGTCTAACCAAGATCATCAACATACTGTATATCAACTAATACAGCCAGCTGCAATAACCAGATATAACCTACTGTAGCAATACAATTAAATATGTTGCGTTTTGCAGGTTGCCTTTGGTTTTGCTTGCTTTAGTGATTATTAAAATCACATTCAGGAGGATTTTGTTTCGTTTACATACAGCAATAATGTTAGCACTGCAAACAAATTAACTGTATGTTTATGCGTTTGCATATATGGAAAATTGTTGCCTAAATTGTTTTGCAATTTTTGCTTTATTGCAAGTATTCAGTATATTAGGAGTTTTTTGTAATCCCTCTGTCAACATTAGATTTATTAAAAAAACCTCCCGCCTAGCACACAGTGTGCTAACATTATCCGATCTGTACTAGCTAGGTTCCTTTCATGCTTGTTATTAACTTATAGGACTACTCCTTACTAGCACAAACACAAATGTCGAATAATCAATAATGTGGCTGTTGATTGATTGATTGTGTTTTTGATTATAATGGTAGTCCATATATTCATTGTTTTAATATTTGTTTAATCTTAGTAAACCAGTGTTCCTCTTACTGGATATTCTCCCACCTCTCTTATGATTCACATATATCAACTCTAATATTTAATGTATTGTAGGACACAAATATAACAAAACTCATCAGTGCTTGAAAATAGGTGCAAAAAGCTTCATAAAGTGGGAGCTACTGGTCGCTTGCAAAAATGTCTTAATTGATCACAGGCTGTGATCCAAATCAAAGCAGTTAGGATCAAACCTCAAAAACTATTATGAATTAATGAAGGAGCCATTAATGCATTATTGATGACAAAAGAATTACAGGCTTGACACTTGTGTGTTGTTAATAGATGGATGTGCAGAAGAAATAATTGAGCTCAACCTTAAGTCATAATTTCCTTCTGATAAGCTTCTTCCATAACAACCAGATACAGATCAGACTGAAAATTAGTAAATGGACAATAAGAGAAAGGATACCATTACAGTAAAAGTATTAAAAAGCTTTGGACAGTATGTTGCTCTTTTGCAAGTCAATCTTTAAAATGTTTTTACATTTCACTCATAGAAGATCCCTGAAACACTAAAGCCGTGTATAAACGGGCAATCACCTTTTCTTAGTCGATTTATTAAAGACGTTTTTTTATTTTGTTCACCATAAATTCTCAACAGATTTTTGAATTTAACAATCTTGATTTTATTAGTATATTACCATATTGTATTGCCATCAAGGTGAAGAATACATCTTCAATTAGATTAAAAATTTGCTCTCTAAATTATGCCAATTTACGATCACAACTGAAATTAATATATAGGGTTTTGCAAACACAATTTCAGCTTTTTGTTTTACCTTTTTGTTTTTGATTAATATCCACAGTGTCTCACTACATGGCATAGTTTCTTTTGTAGGATGTCAGCTCTAGAAGTAAACTGTTGTGGTATAAAAGACCACCCTGACCTTCCATTTAATGATGTCTTTTGCCTGAAGGATCCCTGGTGAGAATAAGGCAGAATTTGAACATGCAATATAGAGGTACAAGACCTTGTTTCTTTACTGTGTCTCCCAAAGCCCTTTCACTGTCCGTCGAGCTCCCCTGCCACCGCTTGTTCTGAGACATAAAATAATCCACAGATGAAGTGCACAGTTCAGCTGGAAATACAACATAACAGCATTACAGTGTGAGTAGCCTGAGAGCTACTAACTGCATAACCGATGTTCTTGGAAGGCTCGCACTTAACCAAGCAATAATATAATAGTTGCCCATTCTCTTATTTAGACAACAATAAGCCAGGGAGAGAAATCATTCAAAAAAAGCTGGTGCTGCAGAACTATCAAAGTTAATGTGATTTTTCCCCTCCACCACCTCATACACATTAAATTCACACATGCCTTTTGAGTACCTTATTTTTATCATTTATTTCCAAGCCATGCTTATTAACATTTTATTTTTTGTCTCTGCTTCGCTGGATGGGGGGCATTCTTTACTTAATTCCATTAACTTTGTATTGCTGCTCAATCTTTGGAGCCCTGAGCATCAGTGCTGTGGCTTGGCTGTCTTTTAGCAGTTCTGCTTCAGTGCTCTTGGATAGAACATGACAGTTACATTAATGTCTCCATGTAAATTGCTGTCTACATGTTGGAAACAAGCAAAAGGGAAAAAAAGGAAAACATGGAACATTCATTGCCCCATGACAGGGGGAATTACAACAACATTCATTGTGTGGAGCCCCAAATGGCCAAGTCTATTATAGTGTACAGCAGTTTCACTGAGAATCCAACCAGGAAGATGGACAGCATAAAAAAGCAATGACAGAAAACACTCACATGGTGCTTTTAACTAAACAGTAGAAACATGAAGGAAATAGGGGTCAGGTCTCCTGTTACATCAATTTTTATGGATAAGTGTATATGATTTTCTGAAGCATAGAACAGGACATTAATGGTACCCCGAGTATATTTTGACCACTAGATACAGCAATGTTTTTATGAGCAGATCCTCGCATTGTTTGCATATGTTGCACCAGCATTCATACTACAGCATGGGGAATGTTTAGTAGTTATTTTTCCTGACAGTATATGTCCATACCTTTTGCGTCTCCCACTTAATAAATCAGACTTTTGTGTCTTTTAAGGAATCTCATGGCATTTTATTGTCAAACTTAGTAAAACGTGATGTTTTCAATCCAAGGTTAGTGATAAAATCACCATGGCTCTGTAGACTGCTCATCCTTAGCTTCTGCTAAGGTGCACTAACAGGCAGTAAAGGAAACCACAATTGAGTGGCATTGTTTTCACTGGACTATGATACATTTAATTGGTTTTAGGAGAGATAGCCGTAATAGGTTACGAGTATATATTCTTGTTTTAGTACTCAGAACTTTTATTTGAAACTTTCGCCTTTTTTATATGTAAAGATATAGTGGAGTAATGTCCATCTGAGCAGAGAATGATGTCACTCTCCCTGTGTTTGTGTGTTGTTATCCAAGCTTCTCCTTGCTTCGTTGACATAGCCGTGCTGTTCGGGCTCTTGGTGCATGTTAGTGCATGTGAGCGTGCCACACTGGTTGACTCAGGACCGCCGCTCTGCACTGCTCTCATACAGCGGTTACAGTTTAATGCTTTTTTCGACCGTCAGCGGCATCACATAAGCGTAGCACCCACCCTCCAGTTCCCCCTCCGGTCAACACTGTTAGCTTTAAGCTGCCGGCTTACCATCGACATGTTGAGAGCCATTGAGAGGCATTCAAAATGCTCCAATCTCAGATCTTACACCTTTATTGTTGGGAAAACAAATAGTACAAAAAGATTTTAATAGTAAAAATAATAAAGACTTAATGCACAATTATGTAAAAGATAATTATCTAGGATGAAGCTACTTGTACAAACTGTACAGTGTGGTTTTGATCTATGAAATCAGGACAAAGTAAAACAACACCGCGTCTGTGATCTCAGGCTATACAGAGAGACACACTGATGAGAGCATTGGCTTTTCTGAAGTGAGGTGGGCATTCTAGACTTGAAAGTACATCTAACACAAAAGTTGTGCTGTCAAGATGACAACACCATGTCCTGAAGACACGTCCAAAGATGAGTGTGTCTGCCTTGCTTCTGTTGTACTGGCACATTTTCAGGCCTCTTTTCTGACTTCACAGTGAGCCACATACTGTAGTAAGGCCAGCGTACCTAGGAGCCACCCTCATCATGTGTCTCTCACCCACTTTCTTTACTCTTAAGAAAAGAGAGTGGGCAAGAAGTGTATGTTGTCTTTGATACAGTATTACATCTAAGGAGAAACCGTTGTGGACGTCTATTGTTTGTGTTATACAACTACGTTATCTGGTGAAAAAAATGCTGCAATTTTTGTGTAAAATTAAGTCACTTTATGTGGTAAATATATCTTATTAAGGAAGTTTCAGAGATTTGTGTCTAACTGTTACAGATTAAGTTAATGATCCTCTTTGCAACAAACTTGTCAATCTAGGTTTGAAATATGACAAATTCTTAATGGTGAACAGGAGAGGTGACAAGAGTACGAGATATTTCTATTATTATGCAATTGCTACAGCTTTCTTAAAGGGACCCTAACAATATTCATTTTGCTCTGTGCTATCCATCATGATAATGAATGGCAGTAACTTATCCTGGGACATAAATCTGGCAAGCCCCAACAGGCCTGTGACACAGCATTTAATTACAATGCATGTCTAATTGAAAGACCCCCGGAAAATAGTGGGGATGTCTCTCTGGCTGTAGCAGGGTTAAAAAACTTAATTAATTATGAGGCACCTCCCTCCCTCTTTATTCTGAGTCGCTGGCGTCCCTGCCTCAGTGGGCTGATGACATTTTCAGCCTCCCTTTCATCCTTCAGAGAAATGAATGACGTGGCAAGAGCGTTATCAAATGAGCTGTAGAGCCAGCCAGTGAATATGTCATTGAGTGTGACTGCTCCCTGAGTGAATTGTGATTTATTTGTGTGGCTCCATCGTCATGTTAGCTGACTTGCTACCCCCGCACCCCCCCTAACCCCCACCCTGTGGTTGACAGGCTCAGTAGATCATTTGGGGGATCTCTAGGTGAGGTGCTGGCTAATGTAGTCTGGGACCCTCCTGAATAACAGCACCCCTGCGTTTGACCCCAGTTGCCCCTCACTACATGGGACTGTTTGCATTCATTGCATTCACATCCCTAATCAATAGTATATGGGTCTCTCACTCTTAGATATGGGTCTGATGTTCTCTACAGTATGCTTTTGAGAGTGGGGGGATCTTCCAAACAATACAACATGTCTGAATGGTAGTTTGTCATTAGATTATAGTAAATGAACATAAACTAGGAAAGAAGAATTATTTAATTGATAAAAAATGTCAATTCAAATTCTCTCTGTGAAAGATTTGTTTCATCCACAAAAATATTACTTGACCAACTTGTGCTCAGACTCAAATAGCTTTCACACCATTAGCTAACTCTCTTTATTAACCTCATGAGTGAAAAGTGGAAAAAAGAGAAACAGGGAAACAAGAAGAAGAAGAAGAAGAAGAAGAAGAAGAAGAATGCAACAATAATAAATGTTATTTAATGTTATGTTTCTTCATATTTTTAATAAGCTTAATTACATCAGTTCATATCCATCATATGTACCATTGCTCTTAAAAAAAACATACTACTTATTACTTGATTAACTCAGAATAACTGGTAGAATACTTGATTCTGAGAAATAGTTGATAGTTATAGCTGTGCTACTGACATTAGCCTTTTGTCAAAAGGATATTTAAAACTCATAGAAACTTTGGAGAAACTTTCATCAAGGACAGCTTGGGTTTGTTGACACGTCACTTCCTGATCTTGATGTACAAGAAAAAAAAGCAGCACTTTAAAGTTGTTTATGTTTGAATCAAGTTTGTGTGAATAAGTAATGTATTCATCAGCCTTTCAAAATGCTCCCAGTGCCTCTGTTTGGCATGAGACAGCACTTACATGTACATCAAGCAAAAGGAGTTGTGGGTTGCTGGGTAACACCAGGACAAGAGAAGGGACCTTGGAAAACTGTCTTAACTAAAAAAAAAAGGGGATGCAGCTTCCCAAATAATAACTTAACCAGCGCCATACATTTGTCATCGACACTCACTCACGCCCATGCCCTGCCCCACCTGAGCTTGATAAGTGAATGCCTGAACCTGAAGTACAGTGTTGAAAGGCTGCCAGCAGACACTCAAAAGCCAAATCAAAAGCTTCACTGTAGAATCAAAAGAGTTCAGTCTTTCTCTGCATAAACATGAGAGCAATAGAAGGTGGTGGGCTATGTTGAATGTGAGCCAGTTCTGACATCCCCCACGCAGTTGCTGCACACTCTCTGTGTTGTCGTATATCCTTTCCCCTTTGCTGTCAAATTCAAATGTCATTTAAGCCAAGTAAAATTACTGTTATGTATTTTATCCCTCACATGCGTCTAGATTGGCCAAAGAAAGAAAATGTATTTTCCAGTATAAGAGGGCGCTAAAGAAGAAGAGAGTGTGAACATGACAGTCAGTGGGAGTATCAGAATAAAATTCACATATTATTCATTTATTTGAGATATTTGCATCATTAAGGTGCTCTTTATAAAATTCAGAGTCTGGGCCGGGATTGCCTTCAAACCGTCTGGCTCTGACGTCACAGGCAAACATGGAGGTGGCTGAGGGGTGAGGGGTCTTGAGGGCGTTATCACGGGCGCTAACAGTGCTAACAACGGTTACAGTGCTGTTTTTTTTTTTACAGCTCCTTGAATTAATTGTTAAAAACGGTTCATAATTATCATCTAAGCAGTGTCAAGACAAGTAAAATTATTAACCAATTTCAAGTTATTCAGGATAATGAAGAAAGAAAACTGTTTCCCTAAAAATAAAGGACTCTCATATTTAATTCCTAAGCATAAAGACGCGTATAAATTCCCACTGCTCATGTAAAGATTGGTAAATACATAATTTGTCAGCTATTTGTTTTAATAAAAAAGTATTTTCTACAACACCAAATCTATAATCCCATTTGTAAACCAAATACATTTCAGTTTCACAGGGGAGTTACTATTATACTGTAGGGGAGACAATGTCTACTTTATTGCCTCACCTCATTGTCTTTCAGTGACAAGATGAGTCTTTGTCCTCTGATGTCCATGTTGGATGAAAGAGAAGGATAAGTAAAGAGCATACAGCATGGGACTCTAACATCTTATTAGAATAATGGCCATCAAGAGATCGTGGTCCCTGCGTCGCTGTTCACAGCAGTGAACAGACTTTCGTATTAGCTCCAGCTCTGTTGCTGGTAAGTGTCATGCAAAGAGACAGGTCATTTACATTTTTGATAAAATGATCCTGCATTTTTTATTTGTCATTGAAATTAAAGACTTCTTTAATCATTGTGGATGGAAGGGGACTTAGCCGACGTACTCATGTGTTTCTGATTGCATTAGAACTGATGTGGCGTGGCATGATGGATATTTAATAGTTTTGCTGTCCCTCTGTATCATGTCAGGAGTCTGACACACACAGATGCTCCGGAGCTTCTCCAACCCATACAGAATTGCTTTAATTATTAGGCCTATCATCTTGGTTTTAAGAGGAGAGGAGGGGTGAGGAGGACTGAGCAGAAAAGAGAAGAGAGAGTATAGACGAGTAAAACAAGGCCACGTGAGACGAGTCAAAGGTTGTTGTCAAAGGTTCGAAATTAGTTTATCAGACACTTTTTGCATGGTGATCTGGTATCAAACTGACGTGCCATATCCTGTTTGTCTGCAGTACTTTCTTCTCCACAGGCCTCATAGTGGGGCCTAATTGCTGTGAATATCTACAGAGGCCCCGAAGAGCCCACGGCAGCCCTGTAGTGCCCCAGGCAGTGTGCTGATCAGACCTCTCCCTCTGCTGCGCTAAACTGTCATCTTCTACTACAGCTATGTGTTTTTATATTGCAGCATGAAACTGATTTTACTTGATTTAAAAAGATCAAATGTTGGCCGTGCCAATATGAGTAATTCAAAAGAAACACCACAATTGCGTCACCAGTACAAGAGAAACATTCATCAGTGCATCAGTGCTGGCAAGTCTATTCTTGACAATCCAGAGCTATAATGAAGGAACATAAAACGGCCATACAAATCTTCCTAGAATACTTTTTTTATGGAAATAAAGAGGACAGATGAGAGCAGAGGCCAGAGAGTGATTATGTGAGAGAGAACAGCCACTCTTATGCTGGCACCTCCAGCATGCGGGCCATCTGCATAGAGGGCCTGGAAATGAGGATGACAATGCTAATCACTGCCATGGAGGCCTGACTGGTGTGGATGAATGGCCATCCCAGGCTCTAAACACACTGAGTAGCGCTCATCACACAATGTTTTTGTCTGGGCATGCCAGGTCCACAAGCCTCCACCAACCCCGCCCTTTTCCTGTACACACTCCATCACTCAGTGGCAACATGTGTATGGCTTCCTGTCAATTCAGGAAGTCTTGGTTCATGTCCCAGCCACATTAATGGACTAGGCAGAGGATACTTAGTAATTTCCTATTTCCCTATTGAAGCAATTGTTGTTGGCTATTCTCATTCATAGTTGCCCCCCAGAACTGGATCATTATCTGTTTCTTGTTTCTGTATTGGTTGTTTTGCACTGAATCCTTCATCCTAGAAATCTAGCATTTGCATCTGTTAAAGGTGTTTTCTTTTGTTTCATTGATTAAAAGACAGCGGGCCCAAGGTGATATTTTCAATGTATGTTTTGTAATGAAGTCTTAACATTTGTCATAAAAAGGGGCAGTGATGTACTAAAGCCTCAGGTCAAATCAAATAATCAGAGCAAGCAAAATTGTCTAGAGGATAAGATCAATCTAGTGACAGATGTGTTTTCATGACTGATCAATCAAAAGGCTAAATCAAATAAACAGGATTTTCAATTTGAGAAAAATGTCTGGTTTATTCCTTTGTCCTTAGAAAATGAGAAGAATAAATGGAGAATGACACATTTACACACGCAGATAAAAGACTGTGCCAAGACAGTCTTTGGGCAGAGGGAGGGGAGGCCCATAGTCTCAACTTTTCATCCTGATGGTTTCCAGCTGTAATGTGGGCTTTGCTTTTGCGGGTGTCCCCATAAGTGAATGTGAAGAGGACCAGCTGCCTGGCAGCCGGGTTCTCTTTGCATCCAGCTTTTGGTAACCAGTAAACCTCTGTGTCCTTATAACACTGGAAGGTCCTTTAGAGGTAATCTCAAAGCCTGCCCTCCATTAGCTTGTATACAGCAATATACAATGATGACCAGAAAATTCAGTGAATGGTTACAGTGACGTACAAAAATCTCGAATTCTAAACTTTTAGAAGTTCAGAATTGAAATCAACAGCAGTATAAGATGAAATTCATAAAACACCAATGGAGGTTACCTATTATGTTGAGTTTAATGTACTGCAATCGTGATTCTGTATTTGCAAACATGAGCTTACATGCTTTAATGGTATATAGATAAGCATT
The DNA here is from genome assembly GCF_027596085.1 of Anoplopoma fimbria. Taxonomy (NCBI): domain Eukaryota; kingdom Metazoa; phylum Chordata; class Actinopteri; order Perciformes; family Anoplopomatidae; genus Anoplopoma; species Anoplopoma fimbria. The sequence continues at coordinate 19,770,909 of NC_072450.1, forward strand.
AATTAGTTTACTTAATGGTTCACTTTATGGAGAGTTGAGGTGAAGTTTCAGTATTTCCCCGGTGAAGGCAGATTTCTAAAGCTGAAACCAAGTAGTGATTAATGAATGAAACTCAAAACCATGTCTTCATTAAATTAAAGGCTTTCTAGTTTGTTGCTCCTTAAAAGAACAGACATGTGATTTATAATATTTTAAAAAGCAATGAGTTTTCATCCATGTAATGGAATTGTATCATGCTTACTTTGGGCATGTTTTTTGTGTGAAGAAAGGAAAGAAGTTGTAGGATAACTATGTTGGTCAGTCAGTAGGTCAGTCTGCAACACCTTGGTCAATATCATATTTACAGCTAGATTGTCATAACATATTGTGTATATGGACATCTGTGGTCCCCAGAGGATGAGTCGCAATGGTTTGTTGGTGGCCCGACTTTTTTGTAGCGCCACAATCAGAACACAAACCCTTTGGTTCCAGATTAGGTTTAACATCAAATTATTTATTAGAAATGACAACAGTCGAAATTATTGGTGTCCAAAGAGTGATATCCTAACCATTTCTTTCTCACCACCATCCAAAGGTCAAATTCATACCCACAGAATAAACTTTTTTTAATTTTGGACAGACCATTAAATTTCTTTAGCACAGCATACCGAACATTTGTTTTACATTTTAAGCCCCTCAACTGCTCTAACGCTCTTAAGATAGCCTTGCAACATTAATAAAATATTAAATATATAATAAAAATGTATATTTTGAATACACATCAATGTAGTGATAACAAAAACTTTCAAAAAGTTTGTCCACATTCAGTTTCAACCTGGAGAGCTCTTTCACTCTGAGAAGACAGGCTTTTTAGTGTATGTCTTGTTGCAGCGGGTATGCACTGCTGCAGTTCAACTTTCATGCGGGCGCTGTCGGAAAGCACTTCATTCTAATGTGCTGTGGTTTTCAAAATCCAATCCCAAGTAAGAAATAAAAGCCCAGACAACTGCATTACTGTCCAACCTGTCAGCTTTGTTAAATATAAGCTCCATCCTGCCTGCCAGAGCCTTAAAAGCTGAGCTGGCAGAGCGCAGGACTGGAAGTGACAAAAGCAGATAACTGCAGCTGCAATTTTAGGAAAGGAGAATGGACACCTAAATGCATATTTATCTATTTACAAGGAGTTTATTCTGTTCTCTATGAATCAATTATAGGCAGCATGCTGGAGACCTAAGAAACAATTTTCCACTCTGAAGTACCTCCCTTGTCACTACAATGAGAATTAAATTCAACGTGCTGTCAGGTGTAATGGCATGCATGGTTCCCCTTGGATCCAGTAAGCTTGTCTCATGGGGCAGAACAAACCAGAGTGGTGTGGAAACAAGACATTTCCTTTTTGCGAAAGCACAAACCCATTCTTTAAAAATTAAAAGAAAGCGCTATACAAATGTCCTGAGATGGTTGTTAAAACATCTGCTATGACATAATGCAAAAACAAAATGTCAACACAGAGTGAACATACTGAGTAATAAAATATAGAATAATTTGAGTACTCATTAGCATGCATTTCTTATGGCAGTGTTAAGTCATTACAGTGACATTTTATTAGATCATACAAAAACTTGAGTTAGATTTGTCGTTGATATTTCCCTCTTTCAAACTCATAATTCATTACCATTTGTAAGCCAGATCTTTCACAAAGGACATAATCACTATTAAGTATATCTGACAAGTCCAGCTGTTTCTCAGATTGACTCTCAGCAGATCGCGGTTCCATGCTTCAGTTGGAAGGCTCAAGTCCCTCAGCATTGCCTTTGGATATTGAGATGTTTCATGCAATTATGAAAACTTCATTGCTCACATAAAACATCCATATATTCAATCACAGTCTGTCTTTAGGTTGTGTTGCACTGCATCAATGCACTGACACGTTTTTTTCTCATTCAATGAGGTGTTTGATCAAAAAAAGAATAGTCACGAATAATATCTAAGTAGAGACAACCACAGGGGATGAAGGAGAATTCTTATCTGAGCCACTCAGGGACGCATAAATAAATGAGTAAATTTGCTCCAGCTGTATAATTTGGATACAATGATATTCCCTTATCCAACCAATTCTCTGTAGAATTTATATAATACATACTCGTGGATATGGACTTGTTTTGAGCCATGGAATAAATAGCCACATTGAATAAATATGCTGAAAAGAAAATCGATATATGTAAGTGCTTATCTTAAAATCAAAGTTAGACTTATAAATGTACAAGTGTTACATCAGCATGAGATGGAGTATCTTGACGTGGGCCGACAGTGTCCACAGGCTAATGCTCTCAGACACAAACAACTGAAACAAAACAAATGATGGTGTATGTTCAGTCCATGCAAACTGATTAGATGATTGTGAATTTAAAGAATTACATTTTCATTACTAACCTTGTTTCAATAAGAACTCAACTTGAGAGAGCAATCTTCACACTGCTACTCTATCTGCTCATTTCATCATCACAGTGCAGTTGCCTTTTTTTGATTTTCTTGGAAATATACTGTGTAGTTTAAAAAAAGGTACTGGTACCATATGCTATTGAAGTTATGGAACGACAGAGATGAAAATCTGGCTAATACCACTCCAGTGGATGTCCAAAACTTCACTCCATATTGGCATGGTTGGTCTTGGAAGGGTGAGATTTGCTTGTGCGTACGCATGATGTTACTAGCTGGGAGTTGAAACCTAGCCACTTGGCTTACATTGGCTCATATACAGTGATGCTGATCAATATGCATGGTAAGAAAATCCATCACATTAGGCATTAAACGACAAGCTAACAAAATTGTGGAATTAGGAATGTGAGCCTGTACAAAACTTTAACTGTATGACTGGCTCTGAATTGTTTGGTATCCTTTTTCAATCCAATAAAAATAAAGTTTCATGATAAAGAAATAGCAAACATTTGATTTAATGTGGTCGTGATGAATTACTAACTGGCAAAGCATTAATCACTAAGTTAATAGTGATGAGAATCATCATTGTAGTTCACATGAGAATGAATAGTAATTATACAACAATTCATCAATATATAATTATACTTAATATAATGCAAAACAGAAAAAGTATATTTAATTTTTGTAGGTTGCTTAATATTTGTCTTTAATCAATAAATTAGGCAGTAAAACAGTAAAATTTGAGTCTATAGTCCAGCAGTTGAATCTGCAGTTAATACTTTTTTTCCTTTCTTTTTTCCATGTTGATCATACACTTAAATTGCGTCATGTGAATTGATTCCAGTGCAGCAGCACAAAAAGCCTGAGCGGAATGGTGCAGCCACAATATGCTTGAAAGATGAGGAACTCACCCCTTTCCAGCCATTTATTGCAAACCTTTTCTACAAAGTGCTCCAAACGGAGCCATTACACGACTGAGGTGAAAATATTTGCTTTTATCGCCCATCTATTTGAACACTGGCCACAACCCCAGCCAGCAAAATGCTCAGTGTGTTGCAATCACACTTTTGCTTTGCATGTCATCATTTCCAAACAATTTACCAGCTGCAATTAACTGACTCTAGTTGTCATCACGGTGCTTTGTGAAATCTTCCAGAGAGGAGTTAATTTATTTAAGAGACTAAAATAAAAGTCTGCATTAAAAAGTGCATATTTACATACAGTCCATACATGTATCACTTATGATTGCACATACCAATCGAAAATAAAAATGACCTCCGCCTGACAAATTAGAAATAAAGCTGTTTGACAGACCCCCGTTTGCTTAGAACAAATGTGAGGCAAGAAAAATAGTTTGACACACTTTCATAAAAGCAAGTGGCGGCAACCCATCCTTTAGCATGTGGTAATGGCCTCTCGTTGTTAGATTCAATGGAAAAAGCTATTCATACTGTTATGTGATTGAAAAGAAAATTGAATCCTTTTGATGTTATAAATGTGTCTATTACCGCATTTGCACACAAAATTTCTATGGAAATTATAGAGAAAGGAGTGATTCTCTGGAGGAAATATGACATATTGAATTATTTTCCTGCCTGAATATCAATATAGTGTATGCGTTCTAAAACAACTTCAAAACTAT